>NC_089587.1:2492544-3092544 GCF_019320115.1 Miscanthus floridulus
CAACCTTACCCCTGCATACCCTGCTATTAGGCTAGACACACGCTTGCTGCTATATTTCATTGCTTATACTTCTACTACGCCTATACTACATTAATGCGTGATGGAAACTGGTGTTATCTGGACTATGGGGAGAGTGCTGCGTGTGTGACTTGGGTGTGTGGAGGGTGAGGGTTGTGTCGACCAAGTTGGAGTATACGACGAGCCTGGGGCAAGTCTTGCCATAGGGTGCTACCTGGGCACCCCTAGAAATGGATACATGTGGTGGGTAAATGGTATATGAGTTGGTCCTGGGTGTGAACCTGCGATGGGAGGAGCCCAGGATGGAGGTGCTGTGGTGGCATGGTAAATGGAAACCCTGATGGAGACATTCTAGCTTGGTCATCCCTAAGGACTTACTAGTACTCAGATTCACCAGGAAGCCTTACGTACCACTCGCCCTATATGGTGCGGGACGGCTGGACTACTTGGTAGGATATTGCCAGTACTGCTAGGTTGATAGCGGATAGTGTAAGGAGGTATGGGGCGCGGAGGATTTCCCCCACACCCTTCTAAGACTTCATGGAGACCTTGTGGACCTGGCTCATGACTCACAGTTTCAGCCACCCCAGACTAAACTTGGGGTGTCCCAAGGCTGAATGGTCGAGTGGCATTATCCTAGGCTAGCAAGTGGTCAGAATCAGCCCAGTTGATGACGGTCAGCGAAGAAGGTAGATCTTGTGGTTATGTAAAACCTCTGCAGAGTGTATGGTTGAACGATCGATACATGTGTTGACTTGTCAGCTATGGACCTTTCCTAGGTTTTACTTAAACTAGATAATGAGGTGAGTCCTTCTCTTCTTCCCCGTGAGAGAGTGTCGGTCATAGCTAGGGGCTACGGGCCTTGAGGCAGTGCCGAGAGGGAGTTGGCCTGTCGACTGAGCGATGGTATGGTGATGGTGGTATATCGATCCTAGGATCGAAACCTGGCTCTGGATAGAAATAGGGTGGAATGGGTGTGGGAATGGTGTTAAAACTTGACCAACTATTATTATATACTTAATATGCTAAAACATAGGAAACCCCAGCCTTATAGGTTCCTTTTGATTATATCCCACTTGCATCCAATTTCCACAAAGCAATGCTCATAGGGTGGGAGTGGTCAGTACAAATCGTACTGATAAATTTTAGCAGACAGGTTCTGCTGAGGAGTATAGCTCAGAGGAGTTTGACGGTTGAGGGGTTCGTTCCTACGCTCGAGTTTAGCGATCTTATCTTCAAGCTGTTCTGAATAAATGCTACTTTTTGATTCCACCAATGCGGCGATGTAATAATGTAATTCCGCACTTTATGTACTCTGATATTATCGTTGTATGGATGTGGTATTTGACTGGAATTTGGGTAATATGATCTACAACGGTCATAATACACTTCGACTCTGTGGATTTCCCTTCGCGGAAATCAGGTTGTTTCATGCGGTCGAGGCACGGTCGGGAGGAGAGGCTGGCGTGGGGAGGAAGAAGACCCTGTTGCTGTGCGGCTGACAGAGGGGGGCCGTTTGTCAGCTTGTCCTGATGCGGCAGCGTGTAATGCGTGACGGCTGACGGGCGGGTCCGGCCTGTTAGCAGCATGTGCGCGCGCGGGTGGTAGGGTGATGCTGGGCTGGCTTCATGGGCCACGTGAGCGAGTGGGAGGGCAGGTGAGCTTGGCCGGGCTGGCTCGCAAGGCCGAGCAGGCCTGGGCTACTGTTGTTCCCTCTTCTTTCCTATTTCCTTTTCTTTTTCTATTTATTTATGTTACACTTCTTTCAGGTATATAAATCAAAGTGGCATATTTCTCCTTTGGTATAATGTCCCATGGTGATAAACATTGGTCACAGTATATGTTGGGATATTAATCCCATGTTAGTACATTCATTTATAAACAAATATTTGTTAGCTTTTGTTAATCAACACATAAACCCAAAATAAATCCAAATCACCATGTTGAATATAATGCAACTTGATGTATGCTATGTGGTAAAATAAATTCAAGGTGATGAGGTGGGATACTTGTGCAAGTCATGTAGGTTTAGTTAGATTATGACTAATGCAACACTTAGGGTTAGCTCTTACAAATGTCACTCATCATCACATGGGGTTTTGAAGAAAAATTTTGTAGTTGGAATTTTTGGTGTGTGGATTTTTGGGTTGTTACAGTCCTACCCCCTTAATAGAATCTCGTCCCCGACATTAAAGTGTAACGTACTCTTCAAAGAGGTAAGGATATTGTAGCCGGAGGTCAGACTCTTTCTCCCATGTTGCTTCCCTCTCAGTGTGATTGCTCCATTGGACCTTGCACATAGGAATAGTTTTGCTTCGGGTCTCTTTGGTATCTCTACTTAGAATTTTGATAGGATGCTCTTTATAATTAAGAGTATCTTGAATGTCAAGTGTATCAGTTGGAACTACTTCATCTGGCACCCTCAAACACTTGCATAGCTATGAGACATGGAATACAGGATTTACACCCGCCAATTCCTCAGGTAGCTCAAGTTTGTAAGCGAGTTTTCCAATCCTCTTGCGTATCTTGTATGGGCCAACAAATCTAGGGGCAAGCTTTCCTTTCAAATGGAATTTGATAGTTCCACGTAGCGGGGATACCTTGAGATAGACGAAGTCTCCCACATTGTACTCAAGTTCTCTTCTTCTTTTGTTAGCATAGCTCTTGTATCGACTTTGGGCAATTCTCAAATTCTTATTTACTTGAGCAACTCCTTCGGCATCTTGAATCTTAGCAGAGTCAAAGAACAATCTTTCCCCCGGTTGAGACCACATCAAAGGTGTCTTACAAGGTCTGCCATACAGTGCTTCAAACGGTGACATCTTGATACTGGCTTGGTAGCTGTTGTTGTAAGAGAACTCTGCATAGGGTAGGCATTTCTCCTAATCAGAGCCATAATTCAGTACACTAGCATGAAGCATGTCTTCTAAGATCTAATTCACTCATTCAGTCTATCCATCTATCTGTGGGTGATAAGCGGTACTGAAATCAAGTTTGGTTCCGATGGACTTGTGCAGAGCTTCCTAGAATCAGGACATAAACTGAGGACCACGATCAGATACAATATTAGAGGGAGCTCCATGCAGTCTGAGGATATGCTCAACATATAGATCTGCTAATTTTTCAGCATCGGTCTTGGTCTTAACAGGTACAAAGTGAGCAACCTTGGTCAAACAATCTACAATCACCCAAATGGAATCATTGCCTTTCTGTGAACGGGGCAATCCAACTATGAAATCCATGGATATGCTCTCCCATTTCCACTCGGGAATATCAAGAGGCTTTAACAATCCTGTAGGCCTTTGATGTTCAGCCTTGACTCTATTATAGGGGTCACATCGTGCCACATGTCCCATAATGTCTATCTTCATGCCTTTCCACCAAAAGTGTTTCTTCAAGTCTTGATACATCTTTGAACCTCCAGGGTGAATACAATACTTAGAATCATGAGCTTCTGATAGAATTTCCTCTCGTAGTGCTAGATTGGAAGGTACATAGATTCTGTCCTTGAACTAGACGGTTCCTTGTTCATCTTCATGGTGGTTGGAATTGTAGCCTAGTTTCATCAGACAACGAAGATATTCGATCTCTTCACAATTTTTCTGAGCTTGACGAATGTGATCTGTGAGATCATATTGTATACGGAGCTCATTCAACAAGCCCCACGGTAGCATCTCGAGCTGGAAATCATCAATCTCTTCCTTGAGTTTAGGTGGTACGGATTCTATGATCAAAGTGTGATAGTAACTCTTGCGACTGAGAGCATGTGCGACTACATTAGCTTTTCCTGGATGATAGTGAATTTCTAGGTCATAGTCCTTGATCAACTCTAGCCATCGACATTGTCTCATATTCAGATCTTCCTGAGTGAAAAAGTACTTTAAGCTCTTGTGATCGGTATAGATATCACACTTGTTGCCTATCAAGTAGTGCCTCCAAATCTTCAAAGCATGCACAACTATTGCTAACTCAAGATCATCAGTAGGATAACTGTTCTCGTGTTTTTTCAACTGGCGAGAAGCATAAGCTATCATTCTTCCACCTTGCATCAATACACAGCCAAGTCCTTGACGGGATGCATCACAGTAGACCACAAAATCTTTGCTGATATCAGGCAATGCTAGCACAGGAGTTGTGGTAAGCTTCAATTTCAACTCTTGAAAGCTTTGTTCG
Source organism: Miscanthus floridulus (assembly GCF_019320115.1). Lineage (NCBI taxonomy): Eukaryota > Viridiplantae > Streptophyta > Magnoliopsida > Poales > Poaceae > Miscanthus > Miscanthus floridulus. Next base: position 2,496,736 of record NC_089587.1, read on the forward strand.
CACTCGGGCGTCCATTCAAACTCCTTAGTCTTCTTCAGAAGGTTGGTCATCGGACGGGCTATCTTGGATAAGTTTTCAATGATTCAGCGATAATATCTAGCCAATCCCAAGAAACTTCTGACTTCTATCACATTACGGGGTTGATCCCACTCTTTCACAGCTTCAATCTTAGCTGGGTCAACTGCAACACCTTCAGTTGATAGTACATGGCCTAAGAAGGCAACTTTCTGTAGCCAAAACTCGCATTTGCTGAACTTTGCGTAGAGTTGATGTTGCGCTAATTTCTCAAGCACGGTTCTCAGATGATGTTCATGTTCTTCAACGGTGGGTGAATAGACAAGGATGTCATCAATGAATACTACCACGAACTTATCCAGTTCATCCATGAAAACCTTATTCATCATGTTCATGAAGTATGCGGGAGCATTCGTGAGTCCAAAGGACACCATAGTGAACTCAAACTGCCCATACCTAGTCACGAAAGCCGTCTTCGGAATATCACTCTCTTGAATCTTCATCTGATGATAGCCAGATCTAAGATCAATCTTAGAGAAGTACTTGGCACCACGAAGCTGATCAAGCAAATCATCGATCCTTGGTAGGGGGGTACTTGTTCTTGATGGTGACTACGTTCAAGTTCTGGTAATCGATGCACATTCTCATTGAGCCATCCTTCTTCTTGACAAACAGAATAGGGGATCCCCAGGGTGAAGCACTAGGTCTGATATATCCCTTCGAGATGAGCTCATCAAGCTGTTTCTTGAGCTCGGCTAGTTCATCAACTGATATGCGATAGAGTCTCTTGGCAATGGGTCCGGTTCCCGGCAAAAGATCAATGATGAACTCTACATCACGGTCTACTAGCATATCTAGTAATTCTTCAGGGAATACATCAGAATAGTCTCAGACCACAGGCACATCATGAACTGTCTTCTCCTCTTTTTGTAATTCTGAACTGGCTTTAAGGGCACATAGGATAGAAGTCGACTTTCCGGACTGAGGTTCACACCTAATAACTTGGCCTGATGAGTGGGTCACTTGGATGTATCTAGGTGAACATGATATGATACCTCGGTGAATGGTTAGTCAATCCATACCTAAGATGACATCTAGGCTCGTGGAAGGTAACAGGGTTAGGTCAGCTTTAAAGATAAGACCCTCAATGGTAAGACTCGCTCTCTTACAGATGTGGGTGCACTTTAGGTCTCCTAAAGGTGAGCTGGTGATGATAGGCTTTCCACATGGGGTTACAGGCAGGTCATGCTCTCGTGCAAACTTGGATGATATGTAAGAACAAGTTGCTCCGAAATCAAATAGAACTAATGCAGTATTGCCATTAACTAAAAACATACCATACATAACGTCAGGGGTAGCCTGTGCTTCCTCGATGTCTAGATGGTTGAGACGTCCATGAGTAGCAGATCCCTTGAACTAAGACTTCTGAGTGGCTGAGTTCTAAGGGCACTCAGCGGCTTTGTGACCCGGTTGGCCACAAGCAAATCAGGTGAAAGGCGCACCACATGTAGGGGTTGGCGCGGGTGCCTTCCAGTTTCCAGTGCTTGGTGTAGAGCGGTTCTGTGCTAGGTGTTCATTCGCTGAGCGGGGATAGTTGGAACGACCTTGAGTGTAATGGTCCTGAGCATAACGGTCCTGGGTGTAACGATCCTGAGCAGGGCGGGAGTATTTGGTGGTGTAGCCTCCACCACCCCTACTCGATCCAGGGTTGTCATCCCTGTTGTGGCAAGAGCGTTCCTTGGATGGTGCATCTCTATGGAACCTCTTGTGATCATGGCCATGGTAGGACTCCTCAGGCTTACGCTTCCTCTCCCTATACTCCTCTCTAGCTTCAGCATGGTCCTTCTCGATCTAGATGCAGCGATCCACCAGAGCACGCAGCGTGCTACTCTCAATACCGCCAAACTTCAGCTTGATGTGCGGGTTAAGTCCCTTGCGGTAATACTATAGCTTCTCCTTCTTAGAGTTCACAACATAGGAAGGTGCATAGCGTAGAAGGTTGGTGAAGTGAGTGGTGTACTCAGTCACCCTGTCCTTTCCCATCTTGATGTTGTAGAACTCCTTGGCTTTGGCTTCCATGATACCCTTGGGAATGTGATACTCAGTGAATGCTTCGGCGAACTCATCCCACGTGATGTTGGCAGGGTCCTCATGGGAATCTCTGAAACTATCCCACCAGGCGCATGCTGCACCTGTGAGCTGGTGTGTGGTAGCTCCAACACACTCATCATTGGTGAAGGGGGTGAGGTCGAGCTTCTTCTCCATCTCCTTGAGCCAGTCATCGGCTACAAGCGGGTCAGGGTCGGTGCCATCATAGGTAGGTGGCCTCAGCTTCTAAAATCCCTCTAGCTTCCTTTGGAAGTCATTCTGCTGACCTCCCTAGCGATGGTTTGCTCTATCTACAAGAGCTGCAAGAAGCTGGGTCTGTTGTGCCATCACCTCTGCCAGGGTCGGTGGTGGTGGTGGCAGAATGTTCTCCTCAACAAGCGGTGGGGTATTCTCCAGGTTAAAGGGTATCCCTCCACGTCCAGGGTCATGGCCACGGTTGTTGCCACCACACCCCCCATTTGGTTCGACTGGTTTGGGGGTGGGCGCACGTCCACGGTTCATTAGGTGAGCAGATCGGCGGTTCGGCATCTATAACATGGTTCATAGGAATTTTAGTGTTTGTGCCATAAGTGCTTATAATTTAGTATGATTACATGATTTTGATGATTTAAAGAAAAACATTTGTACTATCCAACACTCATTACAAAGAAGCAATAAGATTCATAAGATGCAATAAGATCCAAAACATTCATTACATGGGTTTTATTACATAGCATCATCTCCAGTAGCTACACTTGGAGACTCACGAGAATCGTACTATGCATAGTGTCTCATATTACATCTCATAAGGGGTACATCATGGGGTACAACTTATGGAAGCTACTGACATGACTCATGACCACGCAGGGCCATCTACTCTAACTCGTACACCACAGCTAGGATACGGCTGTTCTTGATCTCGATCTCCTCGTCAGACTTGTGAAGTCGGGACATGTATTTCAAGGCCTCGGCGAGCTCCTCAGTAGGCTTGGCTCCAGGTAGGGTAGGGCAGGCGTCTAGGTTGAGGGGAGTTGGGGCTAACTCAAACTCCTCTATCCTAGGCTTCATCTTGCTGCGAATCTCCTTGGGTAGCTGATCCCACATACCATTCATCTCCCTGAGGCGCTTCTTGTCAGACTTTTGCCAAGCCTGCCATGTCCTCTCACACTTGTCATGTAGGTACTCGTTCTGCCTGAGTGCCTTGATCAGGTGACCCTAGTTGCAAACAACCTTCTTCCTAAACTCCTCTAACTCCTGAGTCATGGTCTTGTTCTTAGATTGGATTTTTAGCATATCAATCCCCTTGGACCTTTCTCTGTCTCCTCTACGGCCTTCTTGTCGTCCAACTCTCTCTGCAACTCCAAGACCTTGCTGTCGAGGTAGCAGTTCCTATTGCCTAGGTTGGCAGCTTTGTCCTATAAGTCGGTGACCTCGGCTCTGTGGACTTCTTCACGATGGTTGAGCTCGTCCTGTAGCTTGGCAACTGTCTCAAGCAGACTAGCTCGCTCCTGTGCTCCCTGCGAGTCTCGCTCCTGGTACTCCCATAGAAGGGCCTGGTCCTGATGTCTCCTCTACTCAAGATGGGTCACGTACCTATCCTGCTCTAGTAGGTGGATAGCCAAGATGCGAAGGCATCTGTCCTCCTCGGCAAGGATAACTCTGCCAGTTGCGAAACTCTGCTCACTAGGGGTAAGGCTGAGGTTGAGGGCCTGAGGAAGTAGATGGAACTCTGTCGTCTTTAGGTGCTCATAGTGGTCTCTCATCACTCTATGAAGTGCCTTGTGTGAGATAGCTCGTAGTCCCTCCTCAACTGTGTCCTCTATAGTCAACTTGGTGAAAGCTGGGACAGAAGGTAAGGTAGTGCTAGCTGAGAACTCGGCTGAGGTGACAACCGGTCCTTCTATTCCTCCTTCCTGAGCTGACTTCCCGGTGTAGGTGACCTTGACAAGCTCGTCAGAGACTCCTAACATGACGAGAACTCGGCAGAGGGTCTATGCAAAACCCCTGAGCTCACGTAGGTCAAAGGTAAGCTTGGCGTGGTCCAAAGGTAGCGGTCCTATAGGTGGCCATTCGACGTTCGTTGCCATCTGCATGTTTAAGGGAACAGGTGTTAGCAGGTCAATAATAGATGAGCCTTGCATAAAAGTAAATGCAGGGTCGGTATATAACCGAAAGAAGGGCTGTTCACATCCTATTCTATCGTCCATTTCTGAGGGTTTTGTCCTAGGATCAAGTATGGCTCTGATACCAACTGAAGCGATCTGATTTCCACGAAGAGAAAATCACAGAGTCGAAGTGTAATATGACTGTTATAGATCATATTACCCAAATTCCAATCGAATACCACATCCATACAATGATAATATCAGAGTACAAATGGTGCGGAATTACATAAATTATTACATCGCCGCATTGGCGGAATCAAAAGTAACATTCATTCAGAACAGCTTGAAGATAAGATCGCCAAACACGAGCGTAGGAACAAACCCCTCAACCATCAAACTTCTCAGAGCTGTACTCCTCAGTAGAACCTGTGTGCCAAAATTTATCAGTACGATTTGTACTGGCCACTCCCACCCTATGAGCATTGCTTTGTGGAAATTGGATGCAAGTTGGATATAATCAAAAGGAACCTATAAGGTTGGGGTTTCCTATGTATTAGCATATCAAGTATATAATAGTATAGTCATGTTTTAACACCATTCTCACACATTCCACCCCATTTCCGTCCAGAGCCAGGTTTCGATCCTAGGATCGATATACCACCATCTCCATATCATCACCATACCATCGCTCAGTCGACAGGCCAACTCCCTCTCGGCACTGTCTCAAGGCCCGTAGCCCCAGGCTATGTCCGACACTCTCTCACGGGGGAAGAAGAGAAGGACTCATCTCACTATCTAGTTTAAGTGAAACCCAGGAAAGGTCCATAGCCGACTAGTCAGCATATGTATAGATCGATCAACCATACACTCTGCAGAGGTTTTACATAACCACAAGATCTGCCTTCTTCGTTGACCGTCGTCAACTAGGCTGATTCCGGCCACTTGCTAGCCTAGGATAATGCCACTCTTCCATTCAGCCCTGGTACACCCCAAGTCTAGTCTGGGGTGGCTGAAACTGTGAGTCATGAGCTAGGTCCACAAGGTCTCCATGAAGTCTCAGAAGGGTGGGGGGGGGAAATCCTCCGCGCCCCGTACCTCCTTACACTGTCCGCTATCAACCTAGCAGTAGTGGCAATATCCTACCAAGTAGTTCGGCCGTCCCGCACCATATAGGGCGAGTGGTACGTAAGGCTTCCCAGTGAATCTGAGTACTACTAAGTCCTTAGGGATGACCAAGCCAGAATGTCTTCATCAGGGTTTCCATTTACTGTGCCACCATAGCACCTCCACCCCGGGCTCCTCCCATCATAGGTTCACACCCAGGGCCACCTCATATACCATTTACCCACCATAAGTATCCATTTTCCAAGGGTGCCCAGGTAGCACCCCACGGCAAGACTTGCCTCAGGCTCATCGTATATTCCAACTTGGTCGACACAACCCTTACCCTCCATGCACCCAAGTCACACACGTAGCACTCTCCCCATAGTCCAGATAACACCAGTTTCCACCACGCATCAATGTAGTACAAGCGTAGTAGAAGTAATAAGCAATGAAATATAGCAGCAAGCGTGTGTCTAGCCTAATAGCAGGGTAAGCAGGGGTAAGGTTGCGCCAAGGTAAAGGCCATCAAGTAAGCATACTACCATGCAAGTCCTATCATAGTGTGAATATAACAATAAAGTAAAGCAATAGAAGTTCTATATGAGCCATGCGTAATAGGTGCTACGAGGTTGGGTGGGATGTGGCACCTTCAGTGAAGTCGTCTCTGTACTCCTCACGGTACTCTCGGTCCTCGTCCATCTAGTTCTCCTCCGAGTCTGCAAACGATCGTATTATAGTCACGTTAGCAACATCTATAGAATAGCACAAAAAGCAATAAAAATTCAAAAGAGCCAAATGCACTCAAATATGGGTTCATTGCATAGAGCTTGATTTTAGATGAATTTTGGTCCTGGTCTTGTATTTTTTTGAGTTCATATGAATTAGTTATGAATTTCCGAAGTTTCAATCATTTCTGAAAATGGGAAAAGGCTGAATTAATATCGTGCTGACACGTGTCATGCTCCTGTTGGTCTACGTGGCAGGCTGACATCAGTATGACATCAGCATGACATCATCGTCTCGGCTCTGGTACTGACAGGTGGGTCCAGAGCTGCTGACGTCAGCAGCTGACTTCATTATGACGTCACCTCGGTTGTGTTTGTCACTGACAGGTGGGTCCAGCGGCTCTATGTCGCTGACTTGTGGGCCCGGTCAACGATTAGCTCAGGTCGGGTCCAAACTGGGCCGGTTGGGCCTAGATACGGGCTAGGCTTTGGCCCGCCACGTGGCACGCGCTGGTGCGGCCACGTCGTCTTACTGGGCCACTAACGGGCCGTGATCCAAGGGCGTAGGTGAGGCGCGGTTCATGGTGAACCCACCTGCGTTGGTCCATAGACCGCAGAGCCGGTCTATGAAGGACTTGGTCCACTTACTCCTTCCCAGGGTTCGGTTCACGTGCACGACGTGGTCATGGTCAGAGCTCGACGGAGCTGCTCGGGACGTGGTCGACGCGGTCGTGGTCGGAGCTCGGCGGAGCTGCTCAGGACGTGGTCGACATGGTCGTGGTCGGAGCTCGGCAGAGCTGCTTAGGACGTGGTCGACGTGGTCATGGTCGGCGAGGGGAAAATCCCCTTTTCTTCCCCGATGGGGCTCCTGCCGACGGTGAGGTCACCGGCAAGCCCCTCGGGCAGTACTGGTGCATGATTAAGGTAGGAAAAAGCGTCACCAAGCCTTGGCGAGTGCAGTGGTGGGGTCAAGGTGGCGGCTGGGGCTTCCTAGGGTTCTGGCCGTGGTGAACGGCGGCGTGGGTTCATCGGCGTGCATGGACAGGGCTGCAGTGGTAGCGAGAGCCCAGTTGGAGGAGCGTGTGAGCTCCATGGTGCTTCTACGGCCATGGTGGGCTTGTTGAAGGAGCTCCTGGTGCTCCCAGTGGCTCCAGCCACGGTGATGCGGGCAAAGCAGAGGCGGTGGTGCTCCGATGAGGTGCGGTGCGGCAACACAGGCCTCTAGTGGGCTTCTTCCTCGGCCAAGGTGAGCGCGGTGTGTCTCTCGTCATGGCGAAGCCAGTCGGGTTGTCAACGTTGCCTTTACCGCAACGTAGAAGATGCGGTGGTCTCACCATGGTTGTGCTCTCGGCCATGGTGAGCGTGCCCGTGCATGCGTGCTCCTGCTCTGATGTACAACATCATGGCTGGGGTCCTCCTTTTGGCTGATGGCAGCGCGCATGGCGTGTCCTGGGTCTCGGCAAGCGTGGCCATGGCGGTCTCCCTATCTAACCAGTTGGGCTAGGCTGGAGCTTGAAGCTTCAGCAAGGTTTCGATCATGGCGGTGCACGTTCCATTTGGCTAAGGAGGTGGTCTCAGCAAGATGGCTCACCGTGGGGAGCTCGAAGGCGATGGTTGTGGTGCGGTGTCAACAGTGAAGCAGAGCCGAGCCAGGGTAGAGGTACTCGCCGTCTTCCGTGCTGGCGGCTCCTCCCTTCTTGCTCTGGCAGCGGTGTCCTTCTCCGTGCCTCTCCTTCTCCTCCTTGCTTCTCCCTCCTCCCTCTCTCTCTCGGCTTGACGCTGTGTGGTGTTGTGCCACCAGCGGCGGTGGCGAACGGGCTGAGGGTTAGGGCTCATGGACGTTGGTTTTTATAGCCAAGCTCCAAGGGCTCCAATGGCAAACGGCGATCGGGCGGTGGTGATATGTGCGGCGCATTCGATGGCTCACGTGCGGTAGCGTAAGCGCGGCGCAAGGGGGAACAAGGTCATGCGATTTGCATGACCCTAGGCCCACGCCTACTCTGTGGTCGGGGCACGGTCGGGAGGAGAGGCTGGCATGGGGAGGAAGAAGACCCTGTTGCTGTGCGGCTGACAGAGGGGGCCCGTTTGTCAGCTTGTCCTGATGCGGCGGCGTGCAGTGCGTGACGGCTGACGGGCGGGTCCGGCTCGTCAGCGGCTTGTGCGCGCGTGGGCGGTAGGGTGATGCTAGGCCGGCTTTGTGGGCTGCGTGAGTGAGTGGGAGGGCAGGCGGGCTTGGCCGGGCTGGCTCGCAAGGCCGAGCAGGCCTGGGCTACTGCTGTTCCCTCTTCTTTCCTATTTCCTTTCCTTTTTCTATTTATTTATGTTACACTTCTTTCAGGTATATAAATCAAAGTGGCATATTTCTCCTTTGGTATAATGTCCCATGGTGATAAACATTGGTCACAGTATATGTTGGGATATTAATCCCATGTTAGTACATTCATTTATAAACAAATATTTGTTAGCATTTATTAATCAACACATAAACCCAAAATAAATCCAAATCACCATGTTGAATATAATGCAACTTGATGTATGCTATGTGGTAAAATAAATTCAAGGTGATGAGGTGGGATACTTGTGCAAGTCATGTAGGTTTAGTTAGATTACGACTAATGCAACACTTAGGGTTAGCTCTTACAAATGTCACTCATCATCACATGGGGTTTTGAAGAAAAATTTTGTAGTTGGAATTTTTGGTGTGTGGATTTTTGGGTTGTTACAGCGAGCACCTAGCGGGCGGTGAGTTGTTGGTGAAGGCGACCTCGGAGGTGGTTCTGAGATTGGATCTGCTGTCGCAGGGGCTAGTGTAGCAGCAATGAATCGTCGGCGTGGACCGGCATGGATCTCCACGAGATTGATGACAAGAACGCGCTGTTGATTTGAGGTCCATCTAGCTCGCCATGGTTCAAGCGCACACCCCTACCTGGCGCGCCAACTATCGACATAATATGCTCGGCAGTCCACCGAGGGGTATCCCGCGATGGTAGATTTGTCGGTGGGGCTGCGCATAATCAGGAACCGGATGGTGACACAAGGCGTAGAGACAACGATTTAGACAGGTTTGGGCCATCTGATCGATGTAATACCCTACGTCCTGTGTCTTTGGTGTATTGTATTGATCTGGACGACCAAGTAGCTATTTGGTCGTCTAGAGGAGGTAGGGTTATAAGTAAAGTAGCCTATTTGGTACTATACAATGTCTTACGCTGCACACCGAGCAGCGCCGTGCACGCCTTAACCTTGTGGGCCGGGCCACCCCTAGGGGCACAGCCCATGTGTTCTACCGTGGGTATCCGAGGGCCATACCCCCATAGTAGGCATCAGATCTAGGAATCAACATTAATATTAGCCCCCCGATAAGTTGAAAAGCAGTTGTGCTTCCACGGAGTTGCCAAATCAAGATGACGTAATGCTACGTTTCCCTATGGATGACATCACTGCACCGTTTGCATCATGTGAGCTACATATTCCAAAAGGGAATGCCACAATCATGGCGCCTCTCGGTGTTTTTTCTCCTCCAGATCCTATCAAGACACCAAGAATCCATGGGGCAATAATATCACCTAGATATGTTAGCGTCTCAGTGGATAGAGTTAACAAAGGTTTTAGTGATCTGGCTCTTGACATTCTAGGAGGTGACGGGGAGAAGACTCTAGGAGAAGCAGAGAAGACATTCAAACTATGGCGCAAGCGCTACATCATTATTCCTAGGGTCTCTAGTCCACCGTTGCTTCCTCAACTGCCACACAATAGGTGCGGATAAAAGTGAACGAAACAATTTTTTCACTAATTTTCTATTGACATGCATGATTAATAATAACAATTTCTTATACCTAATTATTCTTTTTTGTACTCACACAGCAGGGCCTTCGCCAACCTAAGTCCAATTATTCAATCTCTAGATCATCACAGTGCTCTAGGCAATGATTATGCAACGCCGCCACCGCCGCCACCTCCAAGGAGGTCTCCAACGCCTCTAAGGAGGTCTCCAATGGCTGCCCCGCCTCCCTTGATGACTAAGAAGCAGCCAGCTCCTAAGAGGTCTGTCCCACAAACAAAGTCGTTGGCCCACCAGCCGGCAAAGAAGAAAGCCTCATCTAATCCAATTATTCCCCAAAAATTGTTTTATGAGAAAAGTGAAAAGGAATTAAATGCTACAGTACAAAAAGATGTGAACAGTTTCTTCGAAAAAGTAAGAAAGCAACGAGAAGCGAGGGAGAACCCGGAGAAACCATACTTCTACCTACCTCCAGATCTTCTAAGAAAGAAGGTGGACCAGAAAAAGCGGGAATCTCAAAAGACCCTACCAAAATCGGACTACGACCGCTCTCTCACCAAGTCATTTGAAGCGGCGCAGAAAAAGACTAGAGTAGGGAAAGGTGTTGCACAACTCGGATAACAATTGCAACAATCAGTCCCCCCTCTTGTCATTCGTAATGAATATGGTTCAAACTTAGACTTACTGGACGTCGATTTTGAGGACCTGGTTTAGTTTTACGAGGATACTGGTTTGGACCTTGCCCAAGTGCTCGCTGAAGGACCATCTGCTTCAAAAGTGGATCCTTGGAAGAAATTTGAACATGGAAAGAGTCTATACAACCCTGAGGCCTTATGTGAACTGGGTACGCAAATGTACCTACTAAACAAGTGGTACATGGCGGCGTATGAACAGGGAGAGAATTTTGTTTCTGTCAGAGTTAGAAACCAACATTACTTCCGTGGCGATGATGTTATATATGTCGAGTTTTTAGAATTACACCAACTATGCCACCTGGACTCTCTCGACAAAAGTCTCATTAGCTGCTATTGTTTGTAAGTGTGATTATTTTCTACTATTAAAGTGTATATATAAAGCTACATGTATATATATATAAATTATATATCCTCACACTATATTTTTATATATGCAGATATGAGATGACAGAACTTAGAAAGAGAAAGGATAATGGTGTTGGTTTTGTTGATCCAAATGTTGTATTAAAACACTCTAATCCTCTGCCTCAATGGAAAGCTGAACTCGAGAAAAATCTCATGAGGTTCTTAGTGAACCAACAAAACAAGGACATACTCTTCCCCTACAACTTCAAGTGAGTGTTAAATAATTAATATCGATCATATGGACATTTGTTCAATTATTTGCTTACTAGCTAAGCTATCTCCCATATATATATGTTGACTCTAGTTAATGTCGATCATATTTGTGTATAAAAATATATGCAGCAATCACTGGATATTGATGGTCATCGATATGGCCAATAGTCGGTTGAGCATCTTAGACTCGTTAAGAAAAGAGCAAACAGAGTTCTAAGACATGATAGATATTATCCAAGAGTAATTTGGTCTCTCTAGCAACTATATATACCCCGATCTCTTAACTGCAACAATTATTAAAGGCCAAATTAATTTTTTATTTTATTAGGCGCAGTGTTTGGAAAAAATTCATTGAGGAACACCACATGAAACATTGCAAAGCGCCACTGGATGTAATCGCACACAAAGTAAGTACTAGCTACATTTATATATATAATTCAATTAACACCATGCATGCTTTCAATTCACCGGATCTTTTTTCTCGTAAAAGTGGGTTCTGATGCAAGAACAGGGGACCAACTACTGTGGATACTATGTTTGCGAGTTCATCATGGCGTACGCAAAAAGAACTCCTGAAGAGATCCTCAAAGTACGTTATATAAATATATTCATAATTTCATAATTTCTTTTATTGCTCATATATATAAGTAATCACATGACCAACACACACACACACACACACATATATATATATATATATATATATATTAATACTTTTCCTTTAACTTTTATTGAAGACTCTATGGTTTAAGGAAAAGGTCATACGACGTGACCAACTGAAAGCAATTCAAGAGACCATAGCAGGATTTCTTAATGACCAGGTCTTAAACCCCGCCGACGAGTTCTACAATGACGTGAACGAAACATGGAAGCCAAACCAGATGGAGTGAATTTGTTATCCCAAGGATATGATAGAATATACAATGCAAGCTTTATTTGTTATATATATATATACACACACATAAAATAACGTACAATATATGTATATGCATGTAATATATACGTTAGTTTTATACTTTAGTTTGTACAAAATGTTCGAACATTATAAGCGTGTAGAATACGTATATTATTAGCAGCGTAGAATGCGTATTCAAAAACCTATTAAAAACCAAAACGAATCATCAATTGAAAATAGAAACAAAAAAAGAAAAAAAAGAAAACATTTAGTCCCGGTTGGTAATACCAACAGGGACTAAAGGGTCGGCCCACGTGGCCAGACCGGGAGGCCTCTTTAGCCCCGGTTGGTATTACCAACCGGAACTAAAGGACGAGAAACCGGGACTAAAAGAGGGGCCCTTTAGTCCCGGATTCGTGCTCCCGGTTGGGAAACCGGGACTGAAGGGGTTTCCCAACCGGTAGTAAAGCATGTTTCTGTACTAGTGATCCCTCCCCCAACCCACACAAACTCATGCCTCCCTCTAAGTGGTATTGGATGTATCCTACAATTATGAGCCTGTTTGGTTGGTGTCCTGGGTATAGTTGTGAAAAAGCATGTTGCCTGATAGCCCGAGATAAAGCCCTGATTTTGGGCCGGCTTAAGCACGTTATGGCCTGGTGATGGGTATATGCTAAGGCCATGCTTGGGCTGGCAGGTAGCACGACACAGCATGTTTAAAGCCGTTGGGCCGACAGAGGCCCACAACCTCGGTTGACTAACATATATAGCGCACCCAAAACCTAGTCGTCCCCATAGGCACTTTTTGCTCGCCCATTCCACTGGTAGAGAACCGAGCTTTACTCCCGGTGGGGAACCCCCTCTAGTCCCGGTTCCCCACCCGGGAGCAAGCATCCGGGACTAAAGGGGGGGTCCTTTAGTCCCGGGTCAGGAACCGGGACTAAAGGAGGACCTTTAGTCCCAGTGGGTAACACCAACCGGGACTAAAGGTGCCTCCTGACATGCCACGATGGCCGGCACCTTTAGTCCCGGTTGGTAATACGAACCGGGACTAAAGGTTTTTTTCTTTTTTCTTTTCTTTTCATTTTTTTGTTTTCTTTTCAAAATAGGTTTTCGAAGTCGTATTGTACGCTGCTAATTATACATTTATACGCGCATATAGTATGTTTCGGTTCAAGCACAATGAACGTATTAAATCACACAATTCAAGCATAGAAATATATATATATATGCATGCATGCATCATATATATATTTACATGCATGCATGCATATGTGTATTTTACATTATATTATTTCATGTGCATATATTACAAAAGATTGCATTATAGTTGTTGTGACATAACAAGTTTCTTCTCATCCTCTAGCTTGGCTTCAATGGCAGTGTTGGGTCGAAGTAGAACTCGCCCTTGGAATCGATGACCTGCTCATTAAAAAATCCGGCTATAGACTCTTGAATTGCTTTGATTTGGTCTTGCCGTATGACCTTTTCCTCCAACCATCGAGTCTACAGGTTTGAATTAAAGGAAAATAAATTAATATATGTACATATATATATATAAAGACATAGTAACACAATCAATAATAATAATTAAATGAATATATAGTGTATTTTTAACATACTTTGAGTCTCTCTGTAGGAGTTCTTTGGGAGAGCACCTTGATAAACTTGCAAACATAGTAACCACAGTAGTTGTTCCCCTGTTCCTGCCTCAGACACCACTTTACGAGAAAAAGATTTGTCATCCAATCTGGTGATCCGGTGAAAGCTATATGTTTAATTAATAAAGATGATGCGATTCAGGGGACTTACTTTCAATGGGATTACATTCAGTGGCGCTTTGCATTTTTCCATGTGTTGCTTCTCAATAAAGGTTTTCCAAACACTGCCCAATAAAAAATTTGCCACGTCATCAGATATAGTTAATCATCATGTTTGTGTGTATATATAGTTGCTAGAGATCCCGAAATTACCTCTGGATAATATCTATCATATCTTGGTAGTCTTGTTGTGGTTTTCTCATCGAGTCATAGATTATCAAGTGACTTTTCACCAGATCGATGTCCATCAATATCCAGTGATTGCTGCATGTGTTTATAGGATATAACGCATAACACTCATTAATTAACTAGAATCAACATATGAGCCATTAAGGCTATGATCGACATGATTAACACTCACTTGAAGTTATAGGGAAAGAGTATATCCTTCTTGTGGCGTTGGTTCACTAAGAAGTTCATGAGGTTACTCTCTGACTCAGACTTCCAATTAGTCATTGGAGTAATTGGGTCTTTGAATACTATATGGGGATCAACAAAACCAATTTCATTGCAGCCTTCCTTTCTGAGCTCTGTCATTGTAAATCTGCATATATATAGTACTTGTTAGGATAATTTATATGCATATACACACATATGATGAGTTTAATAATAGATCGAAAGAATTATTACTTACAGGCAATAGCAGCTAATGATAACTTTGTCCAGAGAGGTCAGGTGGCATAGTTGATGAAATTCTGCAAAGTCAACATACATAACATCATCACCACGGAACCAATGTTCGTCTCTAATTCTGACACCAACGCAGAAGTCTCCACTGGTAGACGCCTGCATGTACCACTTGTTTAGCAGGTACATTTGCGTCCCCAGATCAGATAAGGCTTGAGGGTTGTATAGACTCTGGCCTAGTACAAATTTTTTCTTCCAAATATCAACCTTCGCTGCACTCTCAATGTTTCCATCACCAAACATCTGGTAAAGGTCGAGACCAGTCTCATCAAGAAATTCACCAAGGTGATCCAAATCGACATCCGGAGGTATGTTTGCCTGATGCATTAATCCTAAATTCGAACCATATTCATTACCAACAACTAGCGGGGGGATTGATTGGTGCGCTTGTTGTCCGAGTTGGGCAACTCCTTTCCCTGCCCGCTTCTTTTTCTGTGCCGCCTCAATTGACTTGGTGAGAGTGCGGTCATAGTCTGATAACGTTGATTTGGACGGCTTACGAGATTCCCGCTGTTGATGCTGGTAAGAAGTCACCTTTTTTCTTAAAATATCTGAAGCTACGAAGAAGTACGGTTTCTCTAGGTTTCTCCTTGCTTCTTGATTCATTTTAAGTTTGTCATAGAATCTAGACATGTCTTTTTTATATGCATCAGTTCCTTCTTCCTTCTCTTCAGATATTATTTTGGGAATAGCCCTTGGTTTCATGGTGGCTTTCTTTGCAGGCGGGGACTGGTTCTTCGTTTGAGGGGCTGGCCTCTTGCTAGGCTTCTTGGTAGGCGGGGGCGGGGGAGGCGTTGGAGACCTCCTTGGAGGTGTTGGCAGCGGCTTTGGAGACCTCCTTGGAGGTGGCGGCTGCGGCGTTGGAGACCTCCTTGGAGAGGGTGTGGATGCAGCCTCGTCTTCCAACACAATGTCATCGTACAGAGCACTATGATGATCTGGCGATTGAACAATTGGATTTAGGTTGGGGGAGGATCTGCTACAAAAAAAGGAATGACATATTATTATGAGCAGATTGTTAATTATTTAAGCCAATACAAATTAATGATGTAGTGTTTTCATCCGCACGTACCTATGGTGAGGTAGTTCAGGAGGAGGTGGAGCCGACATCCCTGGAATGATGATGTAGCGCTTGCGCCATAGAATGAATGTCTTCTCCGCTTCTCCTAGAGTCTTCTCGCCATCACCTCCAGGAATGTCAAGAGGCAAATCACTAAAACCTTTTTTAGCTTTATCTACCGAGATGGTGGCATATCCTTCTTGGATTATATTCCCATGAATCCTTGGTGTCTTGGTTCGGTCGATAGGATTAACAAGACCGATAGCCACCTTGATTGTGGAATTCTCCTTCGGAATGTGTAGCTCACACGTTGTACAAGGTTCAGTGACGTCATCCACAGGGAAGCGCAGTCCTGTGTCCCCTTGATTTGGTATCTCTGTGGAAGCGCAGCTGCTTTTCAACTGAACAGATTGGCTAATGTTGATTCCTGGCTCTGATGCCTGCTTGCTTGCACTCACTGCTATTTACACTTGCCTTTTGATTTCCTCCTGCATTCTCGCTTCAAGGTTTTTTTCCCGCTCCTGTGCTTCACGCACCGCTTCCTCCAACCTCTGGAGCTGGTGTGCCTCTTCTTCCTTCTTTCTCTGGCGACTTCTGTAGGAAGGTCTGTCCTGAGGGAATCCATGCTCCCACGAGACACTTCCTTTGCCTCTAGTTCGGCCACCATGTTCAATAGTCCCGATGGCGTATGTCAGCTCATCCTTCTCTCTGTTGGGCCTGAACGCACCACTAGCAGTAGCTCTCTGAGCATAAAACAATCTTTCTGCTGCTTCTTGCAGTCTTGCGCCATAAACACACTTCCCTGTCTCCTGGTCTAGTGTTCCCCCATGAGCAAAAAACCAATTCTTTGCACGTTCTCCCCACTCGAGTGATTCTGGTCTGATACCCTTGGCAAGAAGGTCTGCTTCCATTTTGTTCCACTTCTTAATGGCAGTCGGGTAGCCACCTGATCCCAAGGTATGGTGGTATGTCTTCTGTTGGGCATTACGTTGGTTCTTTATCACCCGACTCATACCCTCTTCCGAAGTCTTGTACTGTACAAACTCATCCCAATAGGGCCTCTGCTTTGAGATCGGGCCTGGGACAGTAAAATCTGGTGCTATGTTCTTCTTGACATACGTCGTGTATAGGTGTTTCTTCCAAGTCTGAAACTGGGTGGCCATCTTCTTCATTGCCCAATCCCTAACTCGCTCCTTCAATTTATCACCATCTATTATATCATCATAATCATCTGTTTGGAGCGTGAAATGTACCAAGACATCATTCCAAATTAACGCCTTGTCACGATCGGAGACAAAACTGATATGAGGAGCATTGGTCTTCTTCTTCCATTCACGGGTACTAATCGGGAGCCGGTCCCGTACAAGGTAACCACAGTGGTGCACAAATTTCATTTTATTCGGCCCCCCCGGTTCTCCTGTATCCACATTGAACTCCGAGATGATGAAGCGACCCTCCAATGGCTTTTTGGGACCTCGAACATTTTTACTCTTCGTTGTAGTTGTTGATGTCGATCCAGAGGGCTACAAAACATAAACATTATTTTTAATGTCATGAGCACACATAAGACATATGATAATATATATATATAGCTAATAATAAAAAATATATACTTGGCCAATATGTTGTTGCTCATTTTGTTCAAGAGCTAAGTACTGACTCCTGTCATCTACATCCTCTTGCACGTTATTTTTAGCACCATCATCGCCGGCAACTTGAGTGCCAGTGTTGATCAAATTCATCATCAACTCCTCCTCATCCATATTTCTCGGGTCGGCCATCTAGCTTCAAAAAACAAAACCAATATATAGTACGTCAAATCTTTGCTTATTACATGCGTAAAATCTACAAACAATATGCATTATTAAATCTTGCCCCTCGATCACGGACGCAATTCGCCACACTAGGACGAACTACGTCGGTACTAGGGCGAATTAGGGCACGAGAAAGGGCGGTGTGACAAGAGTGACGGTGCTCCACTCCGCCGTATATATGTCTGTACACATGGGTGAACGAGGGCGGCGGTGCTCCGCCGTATACATAGAAACGCATGGACGAAATGCATATGAATA
Organism: Miscanthus floridulus; assembly: GCF_019320115.1. Lineage (NCBI taxonomy): Eukaryota > Viridiplantae > Streptophyta > Magnoliopsida > Poales > Poaceae > Miscanthus > Miscanthus floridulus. The sequence continues at coordinate 2,514,401 of NC_089587.1, forward strand.
CAAATGACGTATATATACGTGTCGGCGTGGTGGCCGGTGTGCTGACGACGATGACGTGAGGCGGGCCGGCGTGCTGACGACGACGACGACGTGAGGCGGGCCAGGGCGGTGTCGGTGCGTGATGTTGTGATCCTATGTACCATGTGATCAACCATGTAGTCATTCATCATATGAGAAAATTCTATGTTAATAATATAAGTATAAGTCATTATGAAATGTAAGTATATGTGTCTTATTGCTCATATAACCATTACTATTTCCGAAATGATAAGAATTTATTTTCTTCTTCTACAGGCGATCTCTGATGCTATGATATAAAGTTTGAAGATAGTCTTCCCGGAAAAAAATATGTAATGCTCATATTACTTTAGCAACATTAATATATTATATCTGTATATTCAAAGTTCACAAATGAAGAAACATGTGATATTTTTGATAAACTAAAAAACGCTTAGTTTACAAACTGGGTATCAAAATTGAGTTCCTATTTGACCATTATATATCCTACAACAAATCCTTCAAAAAAAGACCCTACATGAATATATTTGGATAAAATTTCGTTAACAAACATTGATCTATGAAGATAGAAAAAATTCTTCTATTGAAACTGCATCTTGAAATAATGGCATATCATATAGTGATGAATATATGGCGGTTGATGGGCTGGATCATTAGCGGATGGTTCGTAGCGTTGTTTCCAAATAATATATAGCGTGTTTATTATACAAGCCATGGATTTACATCGATCTAATTAATTTGTAAAGTAATTTCATTGGTGATCCTTAATTATACTTGTCATTTAGAGTTCCAAATATTCAAAACTTGCCTTAAGATATGTTTTTTATTTAAAATCATTTAGAGTTCCAAATATTCATTTTTAGTTTCTAGATTTTGTGATTCAAAATTTGGAATTTTCAATCGACCTCGACCGTTGACATGGCTTACACCAAAGTTGTAGTTTTCGACGTGATCTATAACTCGGCAGTGGAGGGCTCGGACGAATGTACAAAGAGATCGATGAATATATCACCTCGAAGCTCGGCAGTGTACGTACTGGAGGGCCTCGGGCCGGCGCGGTGGGGCAACGCGCGGTGGAGGGCCTCGGGCGCGGAGGAGGGCGCGGTGGAGGGCCACGGGCAAGCGCGGAGGAGGGGCACGGGCGCGCGCGGTGGAGGCCGCACGAGGAAGAAGACGGCGGCGCCGGTGTCACGGAAGGCGAACGGACGCGGCGCGAGGAAGAAGAGGGCGGCGGTGTTCGACGAGGAAGAAGACGAGCGGATCGATCTGCCAGGCGCTGGAGGTTATATAGCAGAGGAGAATTACTCCCGGTGCCAGCCACCAACCGGGAGTAAAAACCCTTTACTCCCGGTGCGTATTACCAACCGGGAGTAAAGGTGCCTTTACTCCCGGTGCGTGTTACCAACCGGGAGTAAAGGTATACCTTTACTCCCGGTTGGTAACACGCACCGGGAGTAAAGGCTTTTTTTTGGCGGGCCACGAAACTGCAGCCCACCTTTACTCCCGGGTGGGCTTCCCACCCGGGAGTAAAGGTGGCCTGCAGTTTCGTTTCCCGCCTGTTTTAAGCAATAGTCTTGTTAAATACAATAGAAATGCAATAGTTTTTATTAAATACATAGTAAATTAAATAAAAGGCATAAAATTATTTTGTTAAAAATATGAATTTTATTTTTGTTTATTGCACATAGGAAAAATCGATAACCTAACTTTTTTTATTTTTTGTTAGAATTATAAAACATAATGTAACTAATATTTGTTATTTCGTTAATGCAAAAATGTAGTGTTTAATTAAAATTATTAAAATTATTGGTTTTGGACAGGAAATTTGTTTTCACATCATTTTAACGTTAATATTTTAATTTTTCATCACTCAGTATCCTAATTTACCTTTTTGAGAGAGAAATCCCACCAAATCAAACATTGATTTAATTTGAAACATGACATAATAAACATCTGAATTCACAATTATTACATAATATCTCAAACACACACTATATTAAATCACTATATCATCAAGTGGGCACAGCAGTGAACTTCTTCTTTACGTATGTCCCTTGGTTATGATCGCTTCGTAACCATGGAGTGTCCTCATCATTTACCAAGATGCTAGGGTCTTTGTTCACTTTGAAGGGCGGAATTCGGTCATCCTTTTCATATTCTTCTGACATGTCCGACTTGTCCTCAATTCCCACGATGACTCTTTTCCCTGAAAGAACTATGTGGCGCTTTGGCTCTTTGGTTGAGTCATTATCGTTTTTCCCTCTTTTTGGTTTGGTAGACATATCATTGACATAGAACACCTGATTCACATCCTTGGCAAGGACGAATGGTTCGTCTTTGTACCCAATATTACTAAGGTCTACTGTTGTCATTCCATACTCGTTGTCTACTGTTACCCCGCCTCCGGTCACCTTGACCCATTGGCACTTGAACAATGGGATCTTCAAAGTAGGTGCATATTCTAGTTCCCATATTTCATCTATGCGTCCATAATATGTCTGCTTATTCCCATTCGGGTCTGTGGCATCTATGCGGACACCACTGTTTTGGTTGGTACTCCTTTTATCTTGGGCTACTGTGTAGAATATGTTCCCATTTATCTCGTACCCTTTGTATGTGACGATATGCCATGATGGTTGCATAGCCAATAAATACAGTTGCTCATGGATGCTCTCATCACCTTGACATTTTTTTCGCAACCAACCGCCGAAAGTTTCCATGTGCTTATGCGTAATCCAAGCTTCAGTCTTCCCTGGAAACTCGGATCGTAAGAGATCCTTGTGTGTCTCAATATACGGATCTACCAAAGAGGAGTTCTGTAGAACTGTGTAGCGCGCTTTATTGAAATAATCATCATCCGTACCAATATATGTTTTCCTCCCTAGTGTCCCCTTTCCGCTTAGTCTCCTCTCATGTCTCGATTCAGGAACACCAATCGAGTCAAGGTCGGGAATAAAGTCAACACAGAACTCAATGACCTCTTCTGTTCCATAGCCCTTGGTGATGCTTCCTTCTGGGCGAGCACGGTTGTGAACATATTTCTTCAGGACTCCCATGAATCTCTCTAAGGGGAACATGTTGTGTAGGAACACAGGACCGAGAGTGAAAATCTCCTTGACTAGGTGAACTAGGAGGTGTGTCATAATATCAAAGAAGGAAGGAGGGAACACTAACTCAAAGCTGACGAGACATTGAACCACATCATTCTGTAGTTTAGCTAGATCAGTTGGATCAATTGCCTTCTGAGAAATTGCATTGAGGAATGCACATAGCTTTACGGTGGCTAGACGTACATTTGGAGGTAGAATTCCTCTTAATGCAACTGGAAGTAATTGCGTCATGAGAACGTGACAGTCATGGGACTTTAAGTTACAGAATTTCTTCTCTGGCACATTTATAATACCCTTTATATTCGAGGAGAATCCAGATGGTACCTTGATGTTGTTTAAGCATTCAAACATGATTTCCTTCTCCTCTTTGCTTAGAGTGTAGCTAGCAGGACGTAAGTAATGGCGTCCATCATCTGTCTTCTCTGGATGCAGGTTGTCTCTTTCTCTCAAACAACACAGGTCCTGTCGTGCTTCAAATGTGTCCTTAGGCTTTCCATACACACCCATAAAGCCTAGCAGGTTCACACAAAGATTCTTCGTCAGGTGCATCACGTCGATTGAGCTACGGACCTCCAGGACTTGCCAATAGGGTAGGTCCTAAAATATGGACTTTTTCTTCCACATGGGTGCGTGACCGTTAGCGTCTTTCGGAATAGGTTGGCTTCCATGTCCTTTTCCAAAGACGACTTTCACATCATTGACCATATCGAGTACATCCTCACCGGTTCGGTTGCGAGGCTTGGTCAGGTGGTCTGCTTTCCCTTTAAAATGCTTACCTTTCTTTCTTACGGGGTGATTTGCAGGAAGAAATCGACGATGGCCAAGGTACACGACCTTTCGACATTTTTTCAAGAATACACCTCTAATATCACCGAAGCAGTGTGTGCATGCATTATATCCCTTGTTTGACTGTCCTGAAAGATTACTTAGAGCAGGCCAATCATTGATTGTTACGAACAACAATGCTCGCAGATCAAAGTGTTCCTGTTTGTACTCATCCCACACACGTACACCTTCTTTATTCCACAAAATGAGAAGTTCATCAATAAGTGGTCTCAGGTACACATCGATGTCATTGCCAGGTTGCTTCGGGCCTTGGATGAGCACAGGCATCATAATGAACTTCCGCTTCATGCATAACCAAGGAGGAATGTTGTAGATACTTAGAGTAACAGGCCAAGTGCTATGACTACTGTTCTACTCTCCAAAAGGATTGATACCATCTGTACTTAAAGCAAACCTTAAGTTTCTTGCGTCATTTTCAAACTCCGGGAATTCTCTGTCGATTGCTCTCCACTGGGACCCATCAGCAGGGTGTCTCAACATATTGTCTACCTTACGGTCTTCTTTGTGCCATCGTAACAATTTTGCATGTTCTTTGTTTCTGAACAGACGTTTCAAGCGTGGTATTATAGGAGCATACCACATAACCTTGGCAGGGATTTTCTTACGTGGACGTTCGCCCTCAACATCACCAGGGTCATCTCGCCTGATCTTATACCGCGACGCATGGCATACCGGGCATGCATCCAATTTCTCGTACTCTTTGCCACGGTATAGGATGCAGTCATTAGGACATGCATGTATCTTCTCTATTTCTAGCCCCATAGGACAGACAACTTGTTTTGCTTCGTAGGTAGTGGCGGGCAATTCATTGTACTTCGGAAGCATCTTCTTTTGGATTTTTAGTAACTCTCCAAATCCCTTGTCAGATACACCATTCTTTGCCTTCCATTGCAGCAATTCTAGTGTGGTTCCCAACTTTTTCTGCCCTGCATCACAAGTTGGGTACAACAATTTCTTGTGATCTTCTAGCATCCGCTCGAACTTGATCTTCTCCTTTTCACTTTCACATTCTCTTTGTGCATCACGAATGACCTGACAAAGATCATCAGCCGGCTCATCTTCTGCGGCTACCTCTTCTTCAGCTTCTCCCATTGCAGTATCATTGAAGCACGCACCATCAGGAATAATATCATTGTCGTCCCATTGTTCTTCTTCATCTTCTTCCATTACAACACCAGTTTCTCCGTGCTTTGTCCAACAAATATAGTTTGGCATGAAACCCGACTTGAACAAGTGTGAATGAAGAGTCCTTGAGCAAGGATATTCCACCGTATTCTTACATATGGCACATGGGCAGCACATGAAACCGTCGCGTTTGTTTGTCTCGGCCGCACGTAATAAAGAATGCACGCCGTCAATGAACTCTTGTGAGCGGCGATCAGCATTATACATCCAATGACGGCTCATCTGCATTACATGACATAAATATCATATTAAAACCTAGATCATAATTAATTATTTATACAACATGCGTGCCACCACAAAAGATACAAATTTATGAAAGCATCGCTACAATGTAGACAATCCCAACTACCACTAAAAGAACTAAAGCTAAAATACATTTCAGGAGCACAAGGATTTCACGACCAATCTCAACTAAAATAGACAGATCCCCCGATTGTGCAACATCTTTGGGCTTCTTCGGCTGGATCACTGCCTCATTAGCCGCCGTATCTGCCTGTTGTGCAAGATATTTTTGCACGAGTTCAACATACTCTTCCTCCCAGTAGAAGCCTGAACATCGTCCACTGCCATCCCACTGAAATTAAAACAAAAAATTAGAACTTTAATCACAACCATCATGAAAATAGGTATAAACTAACCATAATCATTAAATACGATAAAATAACTCACATTGCGATCCGGACACTTGTAGAAGATACGATCCTTGTTGGGACCCTCCTTCTTCACTCGGTACTCCATCACAATCTTCGTCTCATCACGACACTTGCCGCATGGAATGAGAGGAAGGCCCGGCCTAAGTCGCTTTGGAAACCCATGAGAGGCCGAGGACCCGGAAGTAGTTGCCATCTACTCTCTATACTCATTTTTTAATACACTATAAATTTCTTCTTTTATAAACAAATAAAATTAACAAACTATAAAATTATCTAGAGCTCTAAACAATGATATTTTTAATGGTCATTGTGTTCTCGTCTTTTACTGCGGCAGGTAAGTAATTCATATGATATTTCCGCAAATTAACAGAAGAATGGGAATGTACACACATAACAGACTACTACGACGATATCGGGACGTGTGAATAAATAACCATCCGTACTAGTTGACCTTGCTTACGTGATCATCTCGGCGAGCATTTCTCCACCGGACAGCACCGTACTTGGTCAAGGAAGAGCTCCGATTCTATGAGGAAGGGAACACGGTCTCCCACGACCGTTGTCGCTCTCCCTCGTAGAATCAAAGCTCCTCCTTGATGTCCGTTACCGCTCGACAGAGAACATGCTTGCCGAGCTGAACACGGTCCGCAAGTTCAACTAGTACGGATTTTCTATAATTTTCTAACTATTTTCTAAGTTTTTATTTATATATACTACGTTTAGGTACGGTGATTGACAGACTACTACGACGATATCGGGACATGTGAATAAATAACCATCCGTACTAGTTGACCTTGCTTACGTGATCAGCTCGGCGAGGATTTCTCCACCGGACGGCACCGTACTTGGTCAAGGAAGAGCTCCGATTCTACGAGGAAGGGAACACGGTCTTCCACGACCGTTATCGCTCTCCCTCATAGAATCAAAGCTCCTCCTTGACGTCTGTTACCGCTCGGCAGAGAACATCCTCGCCGACCTGAACACGGTCCGCAAGTTCAACTAGTAAGGATTTGCTATAATTTTCTAACTATTTTCTAACTTTATATTTATATATACTTTAACCTTCTTTCATGTAAATATGCAAGCTTAAAGTGATTTTGAGCTCAAATTGCTTACAAATGAAAAAAAAAACCACAATAAAGAACCATAAATATATATAGTGAATAAAATGGCATAAGAAAATGGTAAAAAATGAGAGTATGAGATTGGTAACCTTTACAACTGAAGAATCGACGGAGGAATCGAAGAATGGATGGAGGAACAATGGAGGGAGGGAGGAAGCAAGAACACTACTGCAGTGAGCTTCAAAATGTGCTGAGCTCGGGCTCGGGGAGGAAGGAGGAGACGGCCGATTTATAAAGGGAGAACATTTAGTCCCGGTTGATAGATCCAACCAGGACTAAAGGTAACTTTCCAACCCCGAGCGCAGCCACGGCCCGGGAGTAGACCTTTACTCCCGGTTGGAGCCACCAACCGGGAGTAAAAGTATACCTTTAGTCCCGGTTGGTGGCTCCAACCGGGACTAAAGGTCCCTGCCACCTCTGTCTGGCGCAGTAGCCGTTGGGCAGGGACCTTTAGTCCCGGTTGGAGCCACCAACCGGGACTAAAGGTATTTCTAGTCCCGGGGGCAAAAAATTCCGGGACTAGAGCCCATTTTGACCGAGGATCAAAGGTCTGTTCTCTACTAGTGTTCCACGCGGCCACCCTATGCCTCCTTTTTTTCGCTTAGCCACTCCCCTCCACACCCGCTAGGCTGTTACCCTCCTTGATCCCCACAGCCGTCGTCGTCCTCCGTCGTCCTAGCTAGCGTATGTTTTACTTCCCGTTGTTCTTGGTGACAATCGGAAGTGTATAACTACTTGTAGGCGCATGGAAATGACGACTCCACTGCTTCCAAGATCTCGGTGTTGCTTCGGCTTAGCTTGACTACATCAGCAAGGCATTGATCATGTTGGATGATTAGGATAACAACATCGCTGGTGCCCTCGGCAGCACTCGCCTTTCTTCATGACACTCTTTTGCGACACACATGCTTTTTATTTTCAATATTGTTCTTCACAATGGATATGTTAGCGTTTAGCATGTTCTTAGTATGCGGTAATGGTATATCACTCATTATTAACTCACAAAACTGATGAATGTCATGTTTATCATCAGACAGTACTTTTCTAGTCTAGATTAAAATATGCCGTGTGCGTGTGCGTGGTGTGCGTGTGCGTGTGCGTGTTAACGAACCCATCTCCAACGTCTCTCTGGATCTCTTTATATAAGAACAACGACGTACATACGTGTCGATCTCTGTCATACAAATGGCAGATGATCGATGGGCCAGATCGAGCAAGATACTAGGTGGTAAGGGTGCATGTGGTGTGGTGGACCAATTACTGGCGACTCGTAGTGAATGTTTAAATCTGCTTTTGTACGGTGTCATGAATGCGTTGGCAATTTGTGCGTGACTGCATGCATAGCCTCCAAATCATCAATCTTTTGGCGTTGTCTCGGCACATACATATGGATGGTCCAGGCTGCATGCATGGTCGACACGCTATTGCTGCTTGCTTGCTGCTCGCCGGATGTTGCTCATGGATCAGCTGCGTCTGTTCCGTTCCAGACCATCCATGGGTCCTAAGGCCAGTCTCAATGGAGTTTCATGGGGGGTTTCATGCACAATTAATAAGGTGCCACGTCAGTTTTTGCATGAAACTGGGAGGAGAGAGAAGAGATTCGTTTCATGGCCATGAAACTTATCCGCACTGTTTCCAAAACTTTGGAAACGCCGTGAAACCTGCACTGAGGCCCTTCCTTCGTTTCATCGCGACTTTTCTTCTCCGGGACCACGCGGGGAAGAGAGGGATGATAGGGATAGGTGGGACCCGTGAATAGTAAAATAAGGGATGAAACCGTGCCATGAAACTTTGCACTGTGGGAGAGACCCGTTTCATATCAAAGTTTCACGTGTTGGAAACTGGGAGGTGAAACTCTCCATTGAGACTGGCCTAAGGCCAGTCTCAGCGAAAGTTTCATTCAAGTTTCATCAGTATTTAATAAACTGCCGTGTATATATTTTTTATGACATGGCACAATATTTAAGGAGAGAGAGAAAAATAGATTTTATGAGAATGAAACTCTGTTGGCACAGTTACCAACTCACAATGAGTCATGAAATTGAATGGTTATGAAACTATAGAATGAAACTATGTATTGAGAGTGCTTGTTTTATTCAAGTTTCATTACATTTTATTTAATGTGACATTCTTGAAAACAACGCTACGAAACTCATCAAGCAGACTGTCTAATAAGATACCGCTACAGAGCAGCATCTGCTTGATTAGACGCCAACTCCATTCCTTGTGCACAGGATATATTTCCCATCATTTATGAGTGGGTTCTTTTTTCAATTGACTTTCCTATGGAATTAGAGGGAAAGGAATTCCATTTTCCTTTAGTTTTCATGTGACCTACTGCTACAAACCAAAGGATGGTACCGGAAATAAATCCTTAGCAACTGGAGTCTTCGACTGAGCTGGATTATTTACTGTTTATGCTGAAAAACACTGTTTATACTGGAATGTTGTGAGAGAAAAATATTGTTCCGGCTGAAAAAATAAGCCGAACAAGCCGGCTTAAAGTGCAGCCGAACACTGCCATATATACATACTACTCGATCCCTAGTATGTTCTACAGATTTTAGATTAAATTAAGAGAGAATATAAAAGACACATATACTTTTATTTTATTTCCCAATCACATCAACATGATTAATGAAGATTGCTTCATAAATGACAAGTAATTTTCCTACGTTCCAAAGAGGGAGAAACAGAGGGACTACATACATATTACTCGATCCCTTCATCCTGTAGTGCAGTGTACTCTACATATTTTAGGATAAATTAAGAGAAAATGTAAAACACATATATACCCTTACTTTATTTTCTAATTACATCAACGTGATTAATGGAGATTGGTTCATAAACAACAAGTAATAATATAATACCTATCAAATTGTCTTACTATTTAATATATGTTCTCTGTTGGGTCCTCGAATTAAAAAAGTGTCGATGTGTGTTCTCACTCTACTATACATTCTCACTTGGGTCCTCCAACTAAACAAAGTGATCATTTAGATCCTTTAACTAATGTCACGCCTGAGTAGAGGTCCAAATCCCACCACATCACCTCTATATGCCTACGTGGTTTTGCCAGCATGGATGAGTCTAAGTGAAACCTGTCGAAAAAAACCCCTCTTTCCCCATCTCTTCCCCGTCCACTCCCTCCTTTGTCTCCCATCGATCTTGCGCCTGCTTCATGATTGTGACCTCGTGCTCGCCTACACTGCCCGCTGACCTTGTGGCTACACCTACGCTCCGAACCGTGAACACACAAAGAGAGGTGGACTGCAACAGAGGGGAATTCTTTTTGCAACTTTAACCGACACAACGACCCATAAGTAGTTGGCGGTGGCGTGACGGGTTTTGGATCTTTAGTTGAGCGCAACAATAGATTGAGAACCTAAATACTCACTTTTTTAGTTTGAGGACCCAGGTGAGAATTAACAATAGTTCGAGGATCTAAATGGTCACTGTTTTTAGTTTGATGACCTAAGTGAAAGTCTATGAAAAGTATAAGGACCCAGGGTGTATTTTACTTAATATATAAACCTATCTCTTGTTTCTTCAAATTCTCTTATATTTTGATACAATTTTTAAATAGTTGAATGCACTATATTACAGGACAGAGGGGTAGTGTCGTCTGGTTTATTTTCAAGAATAATAATCCTACCTAGTGAAGTACTCCCTCCGTCCTTATTAACCGTCATTCTCACTTCCCTCCCGAGAAGTCAAACATACTCAACTTTAAAAAAACATTAATATTCATGGTACATAATTAGTATCATCAAATAGATTATGAAATTTATTTTCATAATATACTTATTTGGAGATACAAATATTGCTACAAACCTAATTAAACTTAAACAAATTTGGCCAACACAAACACACTTCAAAAGGACCGAGGGAGTAGTGATGAGCATGAGCCCACCATGCACATATATAGTCGTACACTAGCTACAGTGTGCATGCTGATTCACAATATATATGTATATATACATGTCTAGAACATGGATCCAATGGTTTTGGGCGTAGCGTAGCGTAGGCGTACGTGCTAGCAAGATGCATATGGTCCTTATTTCCCAACATATGGGGACACGTACGAACCAGTAGCAATGGCATGTATGTTTGTAGGTCCATCCAAAATTCAAGTGTCTCACCTATATGCTACATGTCAATTATACATCCCCATGCATCACACATGAGAGGCATAGAGAGAGGGCGAGTTGTGAGGTAGGACAAGGACGCATTTAAAGAGAGAGGCGTACGTGCTAGAGATCATTTGGAGCTTGGCGGCCCTCTCCTTCCCATCACAAATAAGACGCGAATATATCTAGATGGAATGAATGCAATGCAACAGTTCAAATGTTGTTCTCAACAAAATGCAAATTTAGCTTAAAGCTAACAAGATTCGGGCTAAAGAAACAACCGCAAAATCGAAATGCACTTGGAGAAAGTGCCTGTTTAGTTCCCAAAAATTTTCAAGATTCTCCGTCACATCGAATCTTTGAACGCATGCATGAAGCATTAAATATAAATAAAAAATAAAACTAATTACACAGTTTAGACGAAATTCACGAGACGAATCTTTTAAGCATAATTAGACTATGATTGGACACTAATTATCAAATAACAACAAAAGTGCTACAGTAGCATTTTGCAAAAAATTTCGCCATCTAAACACAGCCAAAGTAGAGTGGCCAATGACTGAAAATTGTGGTCTTGGGACGGGAAAAAAGACTTAGCACGTCGCTGTGGGGAAAAATGTTAGTCAAAACCTTAGGCCCGAGTCTGACCCGACGCACTAGCAAGTAGCAATATGTTGAACACCGAAGACTGCACCATCGACGACGAGCATGAAGCGGCCGGGTGACCGATTCCTCATAAAGACCTCGAGGCCGGTACTATCGTTACTCTGAGCCCTTAGTACCCTCAACGCAAGCAAAATAGCACAACAGGATCGGGGTTAGCCGAGCAGGCTGCGCAGGAGGCCCAAACGATCAGGGATAGCAATCAACCCAAGAATCATCCCTACCCATACACGTACACCAAGTGCACGACGCATAGAGAAGTTGTTCTTCACTGTACATTGGATATCCTGTATCCGAACTAATATCTCATGGGCTACTTCTTTCGTCCCTGTGCTCAAAACGTGAGTCTATTGTTGAACGCTACATCCTATGACAAAGTGTCTTACTACTTCAACGTACTATCTTCTACACCACACTCTCTTCTACTATCTCTCCGATTATGCACTAGTTCACAAACAATAACATCGTCTAAGTGCTTGTTTAGTTCCCAAAATTTTTCAAGATTTTTCAAGATTCCCCGTCACATCGAATCTTTGGACGCATGCATGAAGCATTAAGTATAAATAAAAAATAAAACTAATTACACAGTTTAGACGAAATTCACGAGACGAATCTTTTAAGCCTAATTAGACTATGATTGGACACTAATTGTTAAATAACAACAAAAGTGCTATAGTACCATTTTCTAAAAAATTTCGCCAACTAAACGAGGCATAATGCCCTTGACAACTACTATCTCTCTCTCTCTCTTTGAAACTACTACCATCTCTTCTGTTTATTATTCTTTCGATATGATAGACAACACGCATGCCGGCAACCAATCTGACCTCATAATATTTTAGCCAATCTTAATTAAGACTTTTCTTCTCTATAAATCCAATGCGCGAGGTGAAGGTGAAAGAAAAGGAAAGGAAAATGAAAGTTGCAATTGAAGAGGGGGGGGGGGGGTGCGCGGGGAAGGGTCAGGAAAAGGACAAGAAACAGGGGTGACGTTTTGGTTAGGAAAAGGAGGAAGATGGAGGAAACGAGATGCTATGGCAGTGGCCCTGCCTGCTGTGCTGTGACGGTGGTCCTCTCGTCTCCTCTGGAGCCCTGACATTGTCCAACGATGGGGGCCCACCCTTCCTGTCCTTGGCTGACGTCATGCTCTATGGACTCTCTACTGCCAGTTCCAGCACTGTACAGGCCTCTGTGACACGTCGCGTTCGTTCCCTCTCCTCTCTCTGTAGTCCCGGTTGGCTGGTTTGTATTGTTGCTGTTCGTGAAGAAGTATTATTGGCTGATTTATGTGAGAGAAAAATATTATTCCGACTAGAAATTTACGATCGTTTACGACATGAGCCAAACAAACCGGCTCAGTAGAGGTACTCGTACTCCTAATAGGCACTGCTACAGTGTGTCATCGGTCATCAGCTGGTCGTCCATCTTCCGTCTAACGTCCTCTTTGGCAGCGTTCGTGGTCCGGCTCTTTCACTGTTTTACGCACTGTAGCCGGAGCCACCAAAGCCGGGAAAAACGAGCTCTGCCGACTCCGTGAACCGCGCTCCATGAGCAGCGACACAAGAAGCAGGAGAAAGAAAACGACTTTAGTGAACAGTACTGCTACAGTGTAAAAGAGCGAAACGGCTCCATAAACAGTCCCCGTGTCTGTGAAAGCCGGAGCCACGGGAGCCGAAACTAACGGCCCTAAAACTGGACTACTGCTAGAAGATGTCTAGAAATAGCTAGAAATATCATGCAAACAAATCTAATCTAATATGTAAATATATATATGTAGTACGTACGGTACACGTATGCATCGAGATTCGGTGTTAATTTAATCTATCTATATTATAATCTATACTAATGAAATGTGTCAGGTGCAGCTTGCGCTGCAGGGAGAGGGGAAAATAACCTCCAGATTGATACTCCTAAAACACCTAATGAATGGCTCTGTGATTTACACACCTGCATTACATGTACAGCATGGATCATCATCATACATGATGTGGCCTAACACTATGCTGCCTGGAGTATGTGCAAAGCACACACTGTAACCATGCATGGTCACACAGTCACCATGCATGCGTGTGTGTTTAGCTAGATTAATAATAGGCTAAGGATCGACTCTATCCACCAAATTAGAACAGCACGAGTCCCTTGTTGGCAGTGATTTGTTGGTTTCTGAAAAAGAACTTTTTTTTTGAAGTTGTTGTCTTCGATTTTCACAAGTATGCAGAGAGCTGCGTGTATTTGTATTTGTTTCCAGGGAGAAATTGTTTCTCATTCTTCCGTGAAACATGTTTTCTAGCTTCTCACTACTACACAAACGTTTATGGAGGCGGGCGTTTTTGATTTTCCGCGGCGGGCAAAGCCGTCCGCCGCGGCCTAGAGGCCACGGTAAATCGTGGCTTAACCGCGGCGGGCGGCTTTGCCCGCCGCGGTTAACCGATTTACCACGGCGGGCGATGTAACGTGCCCGCTGCGGTAAACATACTTTTACCACGGCGGTCACGTTGAACCGCCCGCCGCGGTAAATTATTTTACCACGGCGGACACAGTACAGAGCCCGCCGCGGTTATGTTCGTTAGCCGTGGCGGGCATTATCATTTGCCCGCCTCGGTAAATTTTTCCCTGAATTAAAAAAAATACAGCAGCCATATAATTAAATTCAAATTCAAATTCAAATTCAAATCACATCCAGATTTCACAAATTAAACTTAAAAAGTATGCAGGCATTACACATGAGATAATATACATATATATACATTCACTTAGTCGTTCTTGTCATTGTTAATTCATTACATTTACATATTGAAGTCGTTATACATGCCCTAAGGTGTAATCTTGCGGACGCATCATCGTGGGCCATTTCCTCAGCCTCTCGTACTCCGGTAAAATCGCTAGCTGGCTGTTTTCATTGAAGAACGTGCTCCCTTCAAGCACGCATTTGTCTAAGACAAACTTACATATGTCCGCCTTTGTCTGCTTGAAGGAGTGTTGGGTGCTCTGCACGTCTCTCCACCAGTTCAATCCATTCTTGAGCACCCTCCAACTGCTGCTATACTGCTTGCACTCCCTCAGGTACTCACAGACGTAGAAGCCACAGGTTTGTGATCCTACCGGTTGTTTGGCACACTGCATGATCGATACACAAGCATTAGAATACAGGCATTAGAACGCTTATGAACAGAACGCACAATTAAACCTTTCAAATACTTACCGGAAAGTTGCGTCTGATTTTGATACGGTTCTTATGCTTAGCCTTAAAATTCTCTGTTCTTCGATCATAGCATTCAGGATCCTTCACGTACTCCTTATAAGCGCTATATGAAATGTACTAGTATTAGGCAGGGCATTAGAACGCATATGAGAAGACAGTTCAGTCACTTACACTCTGAGGCAATCTTCAAAGGCCTTGTACCCTTTTAAGTTTGGCATTCTCAACGAATCAAATACGCAGGCCCTGCCATCCTGAGGGTAGATGATAAATGCAACCCAGTGACCCTCGAGGCCTTGGCTGCGCCATTGAAACAAAATACAGGTTACAATGAGAAATAATAATACTAGCTAGCTACCCACTTATCTCTACAGGCATGTCTTCGACTTACCCAAAGTGGTAGGCAGCTACGATACACCCATTTCTCCTGATCTTCTTCATTGCTCCTAGTATGTACCTTGAAATGTTCAACTTCTCATTGTCCATCAGTTTCTTCCTGTGCGCCTCTCTCTGTCGCTTGGTCAAGTCTTTCATGGTTGGATGATTGTCATCTAGGTGGTAACCAATGATGACTCTTTGAGCAATATGCATTGGAGATAGATAGATAACATCAAGTTTTAGTTCCTTGGATATATAGGCCATCAACCTGCAAGGACAAGCCATCGTGGCATATATAAGTAGTCTTGACCGATTCAAAGGCAGGTGATATGTGAAACTCGCAATTCATCACTTACATAGAGAACAAGGTGACTTGGGCGATGTCAAGGTCTTGTTCCCGTAGTAGTCTGTACATGTCGTGGAAGTCCACAGGGAGTTCTACATCGTTGCCGGGCAAGTGGAAGTACTCCGCCACAACCTTGACTAGAAAACCATGTAGGCCAGCTTTTGCCGCTTCCATGTACCAGAGATGAAACCTCCTTGTCTCCCACCTTTCCTCGTCGACGAGCTGGGCCTTGGTTATCATGAACTTCCCATGCTCGTAATGGCCGGGGCAGTCATCCGATTCAGGAAATAGATGGAAAGGTGATCTTGGCCTGGGATAGAAATGTTAGTACCATATTATGGCAAAGAAAAGTTATTAGCAAATTATGCTCGCCGCTACCATACCTTTCGAACTCAAGTGAGTATGTGAGATGCCCTTGGTCGCCTTTAGTCTTCGCCGGCGGTGGAGGACAGTGGCTTGTGCTCGCAATGGCAGCAGGCGGTGTCTTTGCCCCCGGTTCCTCCGTGCCTCCCGGTCCTTTGCTTGTGCCCTTAGACGGACTATCGGGAGGTGCGGGTGGACTTGTTGTTGGAGTAGGAGAACGAGGGTGAGGGCTTGTGCCTCGGGGTGACTTCCTTCCCTTGTCATCCCCGCCATTGCCTTCGTCATCGCCGTCGCCGTGATCCGGATCATCGGGGGGACAAGATCCGGCAACGGATGGTTGTGATGCTGGTGTCGCCATCGGCGTAGAAGTCGGCGTCGAGAGAATGATCTCTATGTCGTCCTTGTTCCACAGGACTTCGGAACCAATGGCAGCTCCAAGGATCGTTACCCCTTGTGCAGTTGGATATTCCATTTCAAATTCTTCATATTGGGTCGCATACCATGTAAGTATCACGGCAGCATAGTTGGCAGGGATCTGGTCTTGGTTGAAATCTTTGATATCTTCTTTGGGGTGCATGTAACCCTCACCCACGGTCAACTTTTTCGCCCTGCCGAACGGGATGTTGAGGTTGACGCGCATGGGTTGCCGGATGTCGTCGACGGGGTGCCTTGGGCGATCCTCGATCATCGGCAGTGGCTGCCCTTGTGTCTGCCCTTGTGGAACTTGTGGCACGGCCACGCCTGCCTGGCGAAGCATCTGTGACCTCATCGACACCATATCTGGGTCATTGCTCGTGAAGGCTTCTTTTATGGACCGACTGATCATTTCGGCCACGCCTTGATCATAGCCCTTCTGAAAGATGCCCTCCTTGTACCTCTGCCTTGACCGGTATGTGGCAGCGTCGGATTGCCATGACTCCACTGAGTTCCAGCTCATCTTCGACGACATGCCACGGACGCGGCCACGGTGCTCGGGGGTTCCCAGCGCTAGGGTCAGCAAGTCCTGGCCCCTGCGAACCTCGAAGCTGTCCTTGGATTTAGCGGCCTGGATGAGAGCCCTCTCCACCTCCTCGAACTTCGGCTCATTGAACTTGCTCGCGCCCTCCTTGAGCTTCTTCGGCTTGCGGGCATAAATGAAGTCCTTAGCCCTCAAGTCTAGACCGTCGTACAGATCGGGAAGCCCGGCGGCAGCTCTAGCCCTTTCTTCCTCCCGCCACTGGGGCCTCTTACCAGCAAACCCAGTCATGCCCAAGTGGTGGGGGTGCAGGTTCTTCTTCGCGAGTGCGCTGAACTTGGCGCTCTTTGCCTTTGCTTCTTCTGTTGTTCTTTGTTTGCAGAACTCTTCCCAGTGATGTTCCTTTACCATAGTGTATTTGACACAGGGTGACTTGCCTAGCTTCAGGTAGTACCTGGTCAGCATGGACTTGAAGTTTCTAAAGGCTCTTCCTGCCACGTGCATGACCCACTCCCTGCACTTGTCTAGATCGGCGTCCTCGGGATAATGGAAGCTCCTCGTCACCTCACCCCAGATATGTGTCTTGTAGTCGACCGGGACATTGTTCCACTCCGCCCAAGTGATCTCCACCTTGTCCTTGACTATACATGCCACCTGGTTGCTGAACTTGGCAAGGACCGTGGGTGGCGACAACGGGTTTCCCTCTGGTCCCACCTCATGGATCACATGGACTTCGCCGTGGATTTCCCTCCGGTGCCTCCCGTGTTCCCCCCTTCTCAGCTTTGTCCTCTGACCACTAGACTTGCCTGAAGTGGTTGGAGATGGAGCGGGGGGTTCTTTGTCACTGACTTCTTCCTCCTCGAAATTCAATTCTCGAGGCACCACCGGCATCTGTTCAGGGTTTGGAGACCGCGCACTTTCAACTTCGCCGTCCCTCGGTTGGTAGGTCGGATCATCATCGTCCTCTGTACGACGTTTCTTTGTTGGCCTAGGGGTCACGGACACTTGGCTCTCGAGGCTAGTTGATGATGATGCACTAGGGGTAGGGTCGCGCCATTCGCTTATCGGTTCCTCCGCCATTGGAAAGCTACAATGAATACATATTTCAGTTGTATAGACACAGTTATAGAGTAGTAAAGTAGAGTAGTACTAGAGTAGTAAAGTAGTAGTAGTTGGCTCAGATTTGCCCCATTGTCATCACATCGCTTTTAAACTGGTTGCTTGTATCTGGTATACAAGCCATCCTAGTTTAGCGGGGGCACTCGATCATCATCGCCGCTGCCTCAGCATAAAAGGGTTCACATCATTGCATATGCCACTGCCTCAGCAATAAGTTTAAAAGTTCATCATTGCATATGCCAAAAAAGGAAGCAGCCCCATTAAATAAAAACCTTTCACAAATCAAAAACAGGAGCAGCAGTAGTAGAATAGTAGTATAGGAGGGAGTAGAGGAGTAGAGGAGGGAGTAGTAGTAGGCAGTAGTAGTATACTAGTAGTAGTATACTACTAGAAAGTAGTAGGCAGTAGTAGTAGTATACTAGTAGTAGTACAGGAGGAAGTAGAGGTAGGCAGTAGTAGTAGTATATACTAGTACTAAAGGAGGGAGTGACCAATTCATCTCAAAATTCTCACAAATTATATCAAATCTGACAAAAATGCAGCAGAGTGACCAATTCATCTCAAAATTCTCACAAATTTAGCTCAGAATTAGTTTAAAGGCAAGGTGCATCATAGGCAGTGGCATATGCTCAGAATTTTGTCATAAATTTCTTTGGCATCATAGGCAGCAAAAAGAATTGAATTCAAATGCTACGGTTCACCAAAAGCATCATAGATCAGTAGTATAGCAGTTCAAAATTCACCAAGTGTAGTACTGCTTTGTTCAGTTGAATTCAGAGTAGCAGCAGCAGTAGTAAGACAACAGTGGTAGAGAGAAATAGGTAATACAAGTACCATTTTGCATCAAGTAGTAGAGTACCAGTAAGGGGATAAGTAGTAGCTAGCCATCTCAAAAAACTTTCACAAATCAAAACAGTGATCAAATGAGTTTGCACCTCGCTGTGACAAGCAAGAGGGTTTGGACAGTCTGAAACAGTGATGACACAAATTCATCACAAATAATTTATCAGACCAACTTTAGCCTGCAAGCTGTCGCAGACATTTCTCAACATACAATGCTCACACTAGTAGTCAACCTTCCCAGAAATTGCACTATGCCTATATGTGGTTAAACTTTAAATTCACAGAAAGAATACAGTAGCATTAAATTAGTCAGTTAGGCTATTCCTAGTGCACTGTTATATCCAAATCCAAGAGACCACAATGGCCATGTCACTAGGATATCATTAAAAAGATGTATAGAAACAAATCCTACAAAGCACTGTATAATATTGTTGTTTCCTAGGACCAGTTTTTTGAAGGCGACTAGGCGTCCAGGAAAGTGCTGGATCGCCTGGACGCCTAGGCAGTGCCTAGACAACAAGGTGCCACTGTTTCCCAAGGCGAACTGGGTACGCCTGGATGCCTAGTCGACGCCTAGGCGTTAAAACACTGCCTAGGACATTCAAAGTAATTAATTGTCCCATGTTTGTGTCTATAAAAGTGAACAAAAAAATGTGAGCACAATTGTTAGTCCTGGATATCGATCCCAATTGTATAACCATGATGATATAGCTTTGTTCTCTCAATTCTTTAACTATGTGGCATGCTATCAAAAAACTAGATCAGAGTATTATTAGACCCAGCACCAATCTCAACAAACAGAGATCCTAAATTTGATCAATAGATAAGCATAAATATAGCGAGGACAAGCCAACTGAACGGAGGGACAGACCCGACCGGTGCATTGCGGTGGACGCGCGACGCCCCAGTATGAACGGAGGGAAAGGGGAAATGGGTAAGCAAACGCAGCGGCGACGGGGGTAGAGGGTAACTCACCGGCGTGTTGGTGCCGGCCGCCTGGAGAGCAGGTGCTAGGGTTCCGGTGACGGGGCGCCGGAGGAGCACGGGGGCGGGGCGCGGGCAAGGTAGAGGGTAACTCACCGGCGTGTTGGTGCCGGCCGCCTGGAGAGCAGGTGCTAGGGTTCCGGTGACGGGGCGCCGGAGGAGCACGGGGGCGGGGCGCGGGCAAGGGAGAGGAGGACGGGGGCGCGGACCGGGCACGGGGAGGAGAACGGGGGCGGGGGTCGGTGCGCGGAGGAGCTCAATCGGCGGTGGAGCCCGGCGGCGGCGGCGGCGGCGTGAGATTTTGGCAGCCCTTCGGGGTAAAACTGAACCGCACGAAAGACCGCCGAGATGTTGAGGGTGGGGACGGCTTATATAGGTTGCGATTAACCGCGGCGGGCAACGTTACAGACCGCCGCGGGAAATGTTTACCGCGGCGGTCTGTTAAGTTGCCCGCCGCGGTTAATCTATTAACCGCGGCGGGCGCTGTTATATGCCCGCTGTGGTTAATCTATTAACCGCGGCGGGCGCTGTTATATGCCCGCCGCGGTAAATATCATCAGTTCAGAATGAATTCATTACCTATTTTAAGTCTCATGAAGATGAAACTAGTCTATACTAACATAATTCATTAGCTAATTCATTAGTTGTATTCATTAGTCTATACTTTTGAGGTCCCTTGGCTTTTTATTACTTGACTTTTGTAGTACACTTAAGAATTTTATCCTCTTTTATAGAGTATGCATATAGAGTATCTGGGATTGTTACATATAGAGTCTCTAGGATACATTATTATATATATGTCTCTGGGATACGTATAGAGTCCACTACATTATTACATATATATATATATATATGTCTCTGGGATACATTAATCATTTTGGTGCAGGTGCTTTCACCGTCCTCTTCTCACCATCGGGGCGGGCCCACGGCATCATCCTGGACTTGTTGAATCGGTCCTCGACGGCCTTGATCTTCTTTGGGTGATCGGTAAAAAGCTCGAGCTCTGCGTAGTTGTTGTATTGTTCGGGACTCTGCACCCCATCAGCTCCCACAATCCGCTGCTTTCCGGACACAACCACATGCCTTTTTGGGTCCTCTGCATATATATAGTAGGCCACTTGTGCGACATTGGTTGCTAGTACCCACGGGTCATCTTTGTAGCCGATACTTTTGAGGTCCACGGTGGTTAGCCCATAACTGTCCACTGCAACCGCATTCGGTTTGACCCACTGGCAATGGAAGACGGTTATGCGTAGGTTCTGGCCGTAGTCAAGTTCCCATATTTCTTCAACTTGCCCATAGTATTGCCTCCTCTGGCCCGTGTACTCTTCTTCGCCCTCGTATCGAACACCGCAGTTCTGTGCCGAGCTCTTCTTGTCCTTGTCTTTCGTGTGGAACCTGTAGCCCTGGACGTCATACCCTTGCCACGTGGTGATTTGGCTGGATGGGCCTAACACAAGCCTCTTAACGGTCTCCGTATCTTCATCAGGGCATCCTTCAAGGGGTATGTGTTGCTCTTTGAGCCAGTCTACGAAATTGCTCTTGTGATGGTTCTGGACCCATGCCTCCGTGCGTTGTCCATCATTAGCGGCGCGGATCTCTTCCAGGTTCTTTTCAATATATTTCTCCATGCTCACTAACTGATGAAGGATGCTGTAATGAGCTTCTTGCACCATTCGGTTTGGCACATCGGTGCGCACTTTTCGGCCTGTGCACCCCATTCCTGAGGTTTTGCCTTCGTGGTGATGGACAGGCAACCCAATCACCCTCCCATCTCTTATGTACCTCATACACCAGTTCACGGCCTCCTCCGTTGTGTATGCCTCGATCATAGAGCCCTCCGGGTAAGCGCGGTTATGGACGTATCTGTTGAGGGTGGACATGAACCGCTCGTACGTCCACATCTGGTGTAGGTACACGGGGCCTAGTTGATGGATCTGATCGACCATATGCATCATTAGGTGTGGCATAATATCAAAGTAAGATGGTGGAAAGCACATCTCGAGCTGGCAAAGGGTCTCCGCGATGAACTCCTTCAGGGCAGGCAGCTCAGCCTTATCAATGACCTTCTGAGTGATGCGATTAAAGAAGTATGACATCCGTGTGATGACCATCTTCACGTACTCTGGACGGATAGCCCTAATCGCAATTGGTAGGAACACCGTCAGCATGACGTGGCAGTCGTGTGAGTTGTAGCCGGTCATTATGAGGTCTTTCATGGAGACCAGGCTCTTGATGTTGGAAGAGAAACCAGTCGGCACCTTGATACCCCTAAGCAACTTAAGAAAAGCCGTCCTCTCGTCTTGCGTTAGGTTGCAGGCCGCACCCGGGATATCGACTTTACCATTCTGAGGCGGTCCCGGGTGAAGGTCCGGCCTGATGCCCAGATTGACAAGATCCGTCCGTGACTTAATACCATCCTTTGTCTTGCCCTTGATGTCCAGCAGGACACCGATCGTGCTTTCGAAGACATTTTTCTCCAGGTGCATGCAGTCGATGGCATGGGGTGTATTCAGTGTTTTCCAATACGACAGGTACTTGAAGAAAATTGACATCTTCTTGAAAGGAACGGCGGCGGGGACTTCCTCCGTCTGGTCCCGCTTTCGCTTCTTTGTCTGCTTGGGCCCCTCTTTAGGCGGCTTCTTCTTCTTTCCAAACTCCACCTGATCCATGTCCTTGACCATCTCATACACCTTTGTTCCCCAACTAGTCTGCGTCATTTGATCACGCTGCGGCTCGTCTTGATTGTCAAAGTATTTGTTCATAATACTTCTTCTATACCTATGATTTTTGGTGAGGAACCGTCTGTGCCTCGTGTACACCATCTTATTGGATCCCTTAAGGTAAGTGTAGCAGGTCTCGTCGATACAAATTACGCAGCCGGTCTTCCCTTTGATCTGCCCCGATAGTGAGAAGAGACCGGGGTAATCGGTGATGGTGACAAAGATGATTGCTTTTAGTGTGAACTTCTCCTTGCGGGATGCATCCACCATCTGGACCCCAACATCAAATAGTATCTTCATTTCCTCCATGAACGGCTCTAGGAACACATCTATATCGTTGCCGGGCTGCTTCGGTCCGGAGATAAGCATGGTCAGCATAAGGTACCTACGCTTCTGACATAGATGGGGAGGTAGGTTGTACATGGTGAGCACGACGGGCCAAGTGCTGTGCGAGCTGCTAAGCTCACCGAACGGGTTCATCCCGTCAGTACTTAGCGCGAACCTAACATGCCTGGGCTCCTTGCCAAACTCCGGGTAGGCCTCGTCGAAATCCTTCCACTGCTTGCCATCGGATGGGTGCCGTAGCTTGCCATCGTCGTTCAGGCGGTCAGCAGATGCATGCCAGGACATGAGCTTGGCATCGTCCGGGTTCCCGAATATTGCACGCAGGCGATCGGTCACGGGCAGGTACCACACCGACAGTGCTGGACTTTTCCTGTGCGTGTAACCCTCTTCTTCATCGTCCTGCTGAGCCGAGATCTGTTTGGCCACACTGCTCTTCTTTGCCCCCTTCTTGTTCTTCTTCCGACCACCCCGCAAGTCTCCCTCGTCTTCTGCATCCACGCGACAACCAGCATTTTTCTTGTACCGACTAAAGCCACAGTGCGGACAACTCGTCAAATTCTCATACTCATTGCCCCGATACAGGATGCAGTGGTTAGGGCATGCATCAAACTTTCTAAGCTTCATCGCCACTGGCCGGATCAGCTTCTTGGCCCGATAAGTATTGGCGGGCACCTTGTTAGCCGTTGGGTACGTGGTGGCAAGGTAGCTTAACAACTCATTGAAGCTAGTGTCAGACCAACCATGACGAGCCTTCAACATCAACATATGGAGGTTAAAACGGAGCGCCGTGCAGTCCTTTGGACAATCGCCGCCGTCCTTATAGAGAGGATCAACTGCCGCCTGTTTCAACTCTCTGAAATTCTCCAACCACTTTGGGCAACCCAACACAACGTCGTCTTCATCGAAGTGTTTGACTAGATCTTCAACAAGCTGCACATCCTCGGGTTGGCTCACAGTATCCTGACCATCAACACCGTCGCCGGCTTCGTCGGCCATGTCTTGCATTACATCATCCACCGTGATGTAATCACGACAACTGTTGTCACTGTCGGCTGGCGCAGCTGCTGCGGAAGGATCTGTATTCACCGGTGGTGCTGTCGTCATCGGCGTCGAAGAGGTAACTCCAGATGCAGCGCCACTCGCACCAACTCTTTCGCCGTGAAATGTCCAGACTGTGTAGCCCTCGATGAAACCATACATGATCAAATGAGTTTGCACCTCGCTGTCTCGGTGGGCTTTCAGGTTCTTGCAACGAGAACATGGACATATGGTTGTCATCCGCTTCAGTCTCTCACGGTGAGCTTTACCAGCCGCAATAAACTTCCTTAATTCAAAGAGGTACCGCGGATCATTCACTCTATCGATCCGGTACATCCATTCCGATCTATCCATCGTATCTGCGAACATTATCCATCACAATCAACATTAAATAAAGAAGAATTAGGAGAAATTGATGATTTTTACGTCCAAAATCATGAAAAAGAGAGAAAATGACGATGTGAAAGATGAAGCATGCATCTATGATGAATCTAAAGTTAAAGAAATACATAACATCATTTTTTCCATTAAAATTGATCTAGATCTAGATCTAGATCTAAAGAGAACTCTAGGTGATGGAAATAAAGAGAGAGGATGGAAGGAGAGAGGGAGAGCCTTTATGAACCTCTTATGATGTCCTCCTCCCTCAAATCCAAGCCCTTCAACTCAAATCAAAAGTTTCCTCAAATTTTAGGGCAAAGCCTCCCCCCATGAGTTTTGAGAGAGGAAGACCCGTGGAGAAGAAGGAGGGTCCGAGGGCTGTATATGTACAGGCTTTACCGCGGCGGGCAACATAAAACGCCCGCCTCGGTAAATCAAGTCTTTACCGCGGCGGGCAGTTTAAAGCGCCCGCTATGGTAAACCGTATTAACCGCGGCGGGCTATTCATACCGCCCGCCGCGGTAAATAACGATTTTATGCGGCGGGCAAGTAAGGTGGCCCGCCGCGGTAAACCAATTTCCCGCAGCGGGCGCCCCGGTGGCCGGCCTCGCTGGCCGGCCACCGGTTAACCGTGGCGGGCAAAAAAGGTGCCCGCCACGGAGCGTGTTTTGGCCACGCTGCGCAAATTCATTCCTGTAGTAGTGTCTTTTTATTTTTAGCAGAATTCAAGAGCATTTTTTTGTTCTTGTTGTCTCTTGAATCTAAGAACCTTTGGGCATCATCAACTCTAGCTTATTCATGTTGTTTCTCATCGGTAACAGTTGCATCTTGGATGGATAGAGATTCTCTTTCGTAGTATAAAGATAAATGGTTTCGAGATCAAATGCACCCTTAGCCTCAACAACAATGGTATGATTTGCTTGCATTTAGCGTTCCCAGACACACGTCCTTTTATTTCTCGAACCCAATAATTTGTTTCAGCCCCGTGTTGCGTTTGATGTGGCAACACGTTGTAAAGCTTTTTTATTCTACCTTAGAGCATCTACAGGAGAATCTCTATATTCTTGCTAAATACCAGGAATAGAGATTTTGATGAAAAAACTACCAAACAATAGCTTATCTAAATGGTTATCCAAATATAGTCTTCTTCTATTCTGGATTTTTCACTAGGTATAAATAGAAGACGAGAATGGCTCTCAAGAGTGCGCATGAGATATAGAAAAAACTGTTGGAGAGTGAAAAGATATAGAAATCGATTTTTTATGCAAATAACTCTCCAAATGATGATTTAGAGAGTGAGATTTAGAAAGACTCTTGGAGATGCTCTTAATATAATAATATGCAAATCTTTTGTGTATTGACAAAGAAAAATGCATCATCATCACACACTGATATATGTGTGTGATGACTGATGAGTGCACATTATTTTACTTTGTCTCTGAGAAATACTACTCCGTTCATTCTAAATTATAAGACATTTTGTTTTTTTTTTGTTACATATCTTTTGTTTTGTACTTAAATATACACTATGTCTTTTTTTCACGAACGTGCCCTTATAACACGTGTTTCATTAAGTAGAAGTAGAGTTACGGTTAGTTACATCAATCCTAGGTAATCCATATATTACCGAAAGACGGACAAACTAACAGGCACACAAACACAGATAGAGTTCTCAGATGGCTAATTTACAGAATTGTTTTGCGACGTTGCCAAGAGCAGCGGCAGCAAGCTAGTAAGGTGACGGAAGCCCGCTCTGACCCAAAGGTTGGCTTCGTCCATGATGGAGCCGAGGAGCACAGCTGGATGCCTCGCCGCTGCGTCGAACGTCCTGGAGTTTCTTTCCTTCCACAGTTCCCAGACAACGAGCAATACCATGGAGTCGAATCCTCGCCTAGCTGTTTTGGCGACCCTTTTCCTCGACGTCGTCCACCAAACCCAGAAAGACGCCATGTCCAGCAGCAAGAGATCATCAAGCCCAGGGAGTCTGAGGGCCAAACTCCAGACTTCGACACTGTAAGGACAAGCAAGCAGAAGGTGGCCTATTTCCTCAGTCCCCACACCACAGAGGACACAAGTCGGTGATTCCTGTAGGCCATGCCTGTGTCTTTTCGCTATACACGTCAAGATACATAGCAAAAGCGATGTATCTAGAAAGCTAAAACGTCTTATTATTTGTAACAGGTGGAGTACTACTTTGATATACTTATACATATAACATTATCATGATTATTTGTCCAATTGTGCCGCATTCATTCTATGGGCGCGTTGCATATATACTCCGTAGAAGAAAGTTCAATAGTGGCAAAACACGTCATTTGCCCAAAACAACAAGTACCTGTAATGGAAAGGAGTTGGTAGAGATAATAACGCATGCAATTGGATATTTGGATTACCGGCGGCTCTGGTGGTCAAAGTCAAACCAATGCACAATTGTAAATTTTGACAATCTGTCGGGCGGTTTCAAACAACACGGAACCCAAGCTGAGCTAAGCTAGACGACCCCCCCTGTTTTGTAGAGCTTCTGCCAACTCTTGCTTTGGCTCCGGCACCTTCATGTACCGTTGCAAAAGGTTATTTTTATTTTTAAAAAATGAAATTAGGAGCCAATAAAATTACTATTTTTATTTTTATCAGCTTTGACTCCTTTTGCGCAATATAGCAAGGAGCCAAAGCCGTTTGAAATTGTGTCAAACGGGTCTAAATTTGTTAGGTCCAGCGCCTGCTTATATACTAGTACGTAAATGGTATGTCGTTGTTGAAGCACTACTAGCTATAGGCAGCCTATAGCTCCTAGGTCACACCGAAGACTTCAGAGAAGAATTTTTGAGATCGAGGGTTAGAATGCTCTGGCCTTATTTAGTTCCAAAAAGTTTTCCTAAAAAGTGCTATAGTAGCCATTACATCGAATCTTGCGATTGTGCATGGAGCATTAAATGTAGACGAAAAAAACGAATTGCACAGTTTGGTTGGAAATCGCAAGACGAATGTTTTGAGCCTAATTAGTCCATGATTGAATACTAATTGCCAAATAAAAACGAAAGTGCTACAGTAATAGCCAGATTCTCAAATTTCACACAACTAAACACAGCCTCTATCTATAATCATCGTCCCATCAGGAGCAATATATATAATATAATGGAAACAATCAAGCATTGGGTGCGGCCATCAATCGAGATAAAAAAAATCTTTTATGTGATCTCTGCTTGCTGTTTCGCGCACTGACTCTGTCGTTATATGTCCTCTTTATACTAATCGGTCGAATAAGCAAATAATTATATACGCGTCATTGTATTAAGATAAAAGAGTTATTTACATGATTCAAAAATGCACAAAATGCCATCGCAGCCAAACACTCTAGGCAACGACACTCATTACTCCTGTCAAACTGCGAGTTTGAGCGGTCCAGCCAAGAAGAAGCTAATCAAATGCTAACTCATTTAACTTCGCTAATAGATGAAGTTTCGACGGCCGATGTTCTACTCTGCTAGGGCGCTAGCTCATTCCGATCCTCTGGCTAGGACGTCATGCGGTGGTAAAGTTATAGCAAACAAGAGAGAGATGTACTTGCCTTATGGAGTTATGGGTATATAAACTTGTGTCGTAATGAATGTGTATATGGTGTAATTTTAATTGAGGTTATTGTTTTTGCATTTTTGAAGAGGTGTGTTTACAATATAGCTTTGCCCGACGTCGTATACTCCTAACCTGACCCAAGAGTCAGAGAGAGACTAATTTTACTTTCACCACTAAAGCATGGCACAAGTAGTTATAGTACCTATAATTAGGGAAAACAAACAGAGGTATGGTACAATGTTAATTAGAGCCCGCTTGATACAGTGGACTAATTGTTACTAGTCACTTAAAGTTTAGTCAAAGGTCATCCAAACAAGTGAACTAAATGAGGATTAATTTTTAGTCCGGCCCCTAACCAATTATTAGTTCACTAGTTGGCCAACCCAAATTAATTCGAACCAAAAGGAGGCATAGAATGCAAAATAACATCAACCCCCTCTCATATACCCTTTTCTCCCTCCTCTCTCTCAAGCGCAAGCAGCGCCTTACGGCTCCTACCTCCCACCATCCGCCGCCTCTAGGTGCTCGAACTCCACCGAGGCACTGATCGCAACATCACCACCGTGGATTCTCGACTACCGCCGACTATTACCCCACCGCAGCAGCCCCTACTGCCACTGGTCCACCTGGCCTGACCACAAGCTCCTGGATGAGCACGCCCCGCCGTCGCCACA
Organism: Miscanthus floridulus; assembly: GCF_019320115.1. Classification (NCBI taxonomy): domain Eukaryota; kingdom Viridiplantae; phylum Streptophyta; class Magnoliopsida; order Poales; family Poaceae; genus Miscanthus; species Miscanthus floridulus. Next base: position 2,543,051 of record NC_089587.1, read on the forward strand.
CGCTCCCTTGTAGAGGTTGGAGAACGAGAAGATGTAAGAACCCCACTGCAGACCACCATGGATAAGGGTTTTTGAATCTTGGCCGCCCAACCTTGGATGAGGGAGGGCAGAATGTTAGCCGCCCAACATCGTGTCATGGAGAGCACGGGGCCAGGTGGGCACAGTGGCGTCGGAGAGGGCGGCGGGTAGCACGAAGAAGCGGGAGGCATGGCCACCAGCTCCATGGCATTGGATCGAGGAAGAAAGCGTTGTGTGACCGTGAGAAAGAAGGAAGAGGCTGGGTGAGAAGAAATGGTAGTGTAGTATTATGAAATAAGGTCACTTAAAGTTTCTGGTATCAACACCACCTAGCTAAAATTTAGATGACTAAATAAACTCTAATTGCAACTAAAATGTAGTCCAACACCTACATGCTACAGTCAATCGAAACATGCCTTCGGGATTCGGCAGCATTGCATCAACAATGGCGCTGCACTAGGCAAAACACTGTGTAGGAGTACACGTGGTAGTAAATCGATGAGCGGCTAGATAGGTCGACGATAATAATGTGTCTGACAGCTAAGCTTTTGTTAGTTTGTATTGATGACACGTGCATGCTTGTACATTTTGGCTGCGTTCGGCTGGTACGAAAACCAGCCGAATTTCACTCTTTTCGGATGAAAAATACTGTTTATGTTCTTATAAATTTTTCTATATTCATTCAGACTTCTCCAGATTCATTCGAGCGAACAGGCCCATTGTTGCCGCTACCGACCTTGTTGTGGGGTTTTTGGTTCGTGGCCGTGCGTACGCAGACGCAGACGTGACCTAGGACTCCTGCCTGCCTCTGCCTCTACCTGGGCCGGCATAAACAAGCGTGTCTTGTTAATTAAGCTGTCGTTAACCAACCAACCAAACCAGACCAGACCCTACGTACTCCTACATAGTTTGCATCAGTGTGCATGCATGCATTTCCTCCATTTATATCTATATAGAGAGAGAGTTGAAAAAGAATGAAATTTTATATTATCTCTATATGTTATTATAATTCTAAACTCTACTAGAGTTCAGTTCCAACATTAAAGATGTCCACCTTAGCAGTCCACTATATATCAGATGCATTTATATCCACATCAGTGTACCACGACATCCACTAATATTAATTTATAATCGATTATCCTTTCGTATAAGTAACTATATACATATAGTCTATTTTATTCTAAAACATCAGTAATTTTCGTGGCAACACAACAGGTATTCTTCTCGTTATTATCATTTGAAAATACCAGTGCTAATGCTAACCCAATACCTTCTCGTTATTATCATTTGAAAATACCAGTGCTAATGCCAAGGGGATGTTTGGTTATTTAGTCGCTTCTAAAATTAATGCCACGTCGAATGTTTAGATACTAATAAAGAGCATTAAATATAGATTAATTATAAAACCAATTACATAGATGGAGACTAATTTGTGAGACGATTTTTTAAAGCCTAATTAATCTATCATTAGCACATGTTTACTGTAGCACCACATTCTCAAATCATAAACTAATTAGGTTTAAAAGATTCATCTCGTAAATTAGTCACAAGTTAAGTAATTAGTTTTATACTTAGTCTATATTTAATACTACGTACATATGTCTATGGAGCCGTAGAAACCACTCAGGGCCTAACCCTGCTAGAGTACCGTTTCTCTGAGTGAGCTGAAGCCGTGACTGGGTAGCTAGAGAAATGAATAAACTATTGGCAGCACATATCTGCCGACACACCTCCTGACATTGACCCAAATAATAAACACAAAGGACGATTTATTTCCTTTAAAATAAAACACTGCTCCAGGAGCTATATTATATGCATTATTTGCAATGATGATCGTACCCGCCAATTCATTCATTCATACAGCCGCGTTCGTTTCGGTGATTTATTGATTTATAGGGAGAGAAAACACCGTTTTAACTAGAAAAAAAACCCTAAAAAGTACGTATTAGAAGACAAGGGAATAGAACCACAGTACATACAAATATCAGTAACAAATTAATCAATGGCACCTTATTTTAACAGTATCTTGTAGATGGCCATGCATCATATTCATATCATATAGTAGTAGTATACAAAATTACAAATAATAACAGCAAGAAGCAGAAGCAGCAGTAGAGTGCTAGCTAATAGTAGTAAAGTGTTCAAATGCACTAGTAGTAGTGATTTAGTAACAAGAAAGAAAGAAAGAACGAACAAATTAAACAAGATTGCTAAGCAAATTTGTTCAACGAAGGAAAGGATTCCTTGGGCGCCCAGCTCGCATGGCATGTCCTGTGGTCGCATCCATGGCAACGCCATCGCCATGCATGCAATGCAGCTAGCTACTCATCATCAAAGGTTAGAGAGAGAGAGGTGGGGTACTGTAGCTAGCTACTCATCATCATCGTGGCCATGGCTGTCCACCTCGTCGTCCTGATCATCGCCGGCCCTCCCCTTGCCAATGCCGTCCTCCTCCCCGTCGCCATCCTCCTCTCCACGTTCATTATTAGCGTTGTTATTGCCGCCGCCGCCGCCGGAGACCTGCTCCCTGTCCATCCCGAACCCCGGCGGGCCGTAGCGCACGTCGGGGTACTTGACCACCGCGTCCAGCAGCTCCGAGCTCGCCTGCTTGGCCTCGCCTCCCCCGGCATTGGACTCGCCGTCGCGCGCCGCCGCCGCCGCCACCGAGTGACCCGAGCGGGAGTACAGCCTGTCCAGCTCGTCGAAGTAGGGGCACGTCTTGGCGTGCGCCGGCCGCTTCTTGCCGCTCTCCTTGGCCTTGCGGAAGTACTTGTTGATGTTCTCCCACTTCTCCTTGCAGCGCTTCGCGCTGCGGCCGTAGCCCGCCGCCGCCATGCGCGCGCTCACCTCCTCCCACAGGGGGCCCTTGAGCCCCGTCTCCTGGAACCGCCCCTCCAGCCCCGTCCGCACCCGGATCAGCGCCTCCACCTCGTGCTTGGGCCACCGCGACGTGCTGAGGTGCAGCGACCCGCCGCCCCCCTCGGGCGCCGTGGCGTCCCCGCCGTCGTACGGCACCAGCTCCTTGCCGTTGCCGGCCGGCGTCGCGTCCTGGCTCGTGTCGTCGCCGGACGCCGCGGCGGGCGGCGGCAGCGTGATAGACTCGCCCGAGATCTTCTCCAGGTAGGCGATGATGGCGGCCTCGCGCGCCGCGGCGCTGGCGCGGTCCTGCGCGCGCGCGCCGGCCTCGCGGGCGAACTTGTCGGCCTCCTGCCGCCGCCACGCCTCGTCCCGCGCGGCGCGCTCCCGCTCGCGCCGCTCCATGGCCTCCAGGAACTGCCGGTGGAGGCTCTCCTGGTGCTCCATCAGACGCTGCACCAGCCGCTCGAAGAAGGACGCCGACGCGCTCAGCTGCTCCTGCTGTCGCCGACGCTTCCGCTTGCGTCGCGCCGCATCCGCCGACGGCTGGGGCTGCGGCTGCGGCTGCACCACCGCGGCCGCCTCCTCCCCGGCCGACGTCTCCGACGTGTTCAGCTGCGGGCCCACGGCCGCGGCCGCCACGTCCTGGAGGTCGGCCATGGCCGGCTCGAGGATGGCATTGTCGTCTCCGGTGAGGCCGGAACCGGAGCCCGTCTGGGCGCCGCCGCTCCCCGGCTTGTAGATGGCCTCCAGCTCGCTGAACAGCTTGTAGTTGCCGCCGCCCGCGGCCGCTGCGGCTGCGGCATTGTCGTCGCCTTTCTTGAAGTAATTGGCCGCGGCAGCCGGCGCGGGGGAATCCGGCGTGGCCACTTTCTCCTTCCCCGTCCTCTTGCTGCTGCTCGAGCTGTGTAAGTAGTCGATGTCCAGCGGCCGCCTGCGCAAAACATTTTGATGGTGAGGAATTAGAAGCAGCATGGTGAGATGGAGATAGGTGCCACATTTTGATTCACACTGCTACATGCTACTGGTACAAGATGGGTAGAAAGAAGAGAATTTGTTGCATGCAAGAACAAGATGCGGCCTTTTGTCCATGTCACCCCCAAAAACTTTTGGTTGGGTGAGGTAATCATCGAATCCATCCATCGTCGTCGTGTAGAGAGAAAGAGAAAAGGGTCGGAGACAGAGACGAGAAGCATAGCACAAGGAATGGAGAGCTGAAAAGTGGGTGCTCGAGTGAGAATGATTTGAGCGAGGGAGGGAGGGAAAACAGGAGAGGCCGAGACGCGAGGAGAAGGGAATCGCCATCAGCATCAGCATCAGCCATCATCAGTTCTTTCTCAATCATGGCACTATTATTGCTCGTCCTCTGCTCCCTCCCCACGAGCATGAGCAATAGCATCCGAAGCAGAGCAAGCAACCAAACAAGATGCGATCTTTTTCTCTTTCTTTCGAATCCCACCAAGAATTCATTTTGATTGCGAGATTTGGAGAGAGCAGCAGTTGGGAGGGGAAGGAGGGAAGATGCACAAGAGCACAGCCGCCTACCAGGTGGGTTCTTTAATGGAGGTCTCCTCGTCGCCGGTCCAGCGGCGGAGGCGGCTCTCAGTGGCGGCCTCGTCGTCGCCGCCGCCGCCGCCAACGTGAAGCATCATGCCGCTGCCCGCGGCGCCGCCCCCGTCGTTGAGGCCGTCGTCGGTGCCTCCCGTGGCGCCGCTGCCGCCGCCGGGGTCGACCGCCAGCTTGAAGTTCATGGCGGCTGCCAAGAACGGGGGCACGCCCGGAGGGGCGGCGCCGCCCGAGGCCGCGGCGCTCCCGGCGCCCGCCGCCCCCGAGCTCTCCGGCACGGCGGCCTCGACGTCAAATCCGAGGTGGTGGTGGTGGTGGTGATGCGTCTGGGCCTGCGGCTGCTGGTGGTGCTGGTGCTGCTGCGGCTGCGGTGCCCATCTCGCCGGCGGCTGGTGGTGATGCTGCTGCTGCTGCTGATGCGGCGGCGGCTGGGGCTTGTTGTGGTGGTGATGCTGCTGCTGCTCGTGGAAGAGCTGGAGGTGGTGGTGCCCCGCGGCGGCCGCCTGGTGCAGCAGCTGCTGCGTGAAGGGCGGCGGAGGCGCGGAGCCGAAGTGGGCGAAGTGCGGCGGCATGTGCGGCGCGTGGTGGTGGTGCTGCGGCGGCAGCGCGTGGTGGTGCAGCTGCTGGTACCTGAAGGGCCCGCCCAGCTCCTGGGCGGCGGCGGGCTGGGGCGGCTGCTGCTGAGGCGGCGGCGGCGCGGACATGGCGAAGCCGCCGTCCATGATGAACTGCTGGAACTCGGACACGCCGCCGTAGCCGGACTGCATGGCGGGCGGGAGTGGACTGGAGGCGAAGTCGCTAGTACTGCCGGTACTCACTGGCCACTCAATCTGCACTCCCACTGGGCAGTTACTGCTAGCTAGGGAGGTGAGCTGAGGTGACCTGACCTCTGCGGTGATGGTGATGGTGAAGCTTTTGCTTGGTTTGGCTTGTTACATGTTGCTGTTGGGCAGCAGCCAGCAGGTAACAAAGCTGCTTGCTTGGCTTGTTACCTCAAGGGAATTGCAAATTGCAAGTGTGGGTGTGTGGGTGAGTGAGCCAGGAGGGGAGGGTGGAAGATGGGGATGGGGATGGGGATGGAAGGAGGAAGAGGATGGATGGCCTTGGCCTTGTCTTCTTTAATGGAGGGGAGAGGGGGAGGGTCCTGAGGGTCCTCTGGGCCTCTGGGTCACTGGAGCTGGGGCAGGGAGAGGGAGGGTAGGGGCCAGTTTAGTGCCACCCTATTTTGCAAAAAATTTCAAGATTCTTCGTCACATCGAATCTTTAGATCCATGCACGAAGTATTAAATATAAATAAAAAATAAAACTAATTACACAGTTTAGACGAAATCCACGAGACGAATCTTTTAAGCCTAATTAGACTATGATTGAACACTATTTACCAAATAACAACGAAAATGTTACAGTGTCCATTTTACCAAAAAAAATGGAACTAAACTGAGCCTAGGCAAGCACAGCTGCACAGGGCAGTGAGGCAGGCAGGGAGAGGAGAGGAGATGAGAGGAGACGGTCTCTTCGCCAATTGGTTTATGGGCTAGTTTGAATTTATTGATGTTAATTTGTTGTAAAAAAAATATTATTGATTGATTGAATAAGTCTAGCTAAAATTAACAGGCGAACATGGTGAGAGGAGGGCATAGGTCTGTTTTGGTTTCCATTTTGCTTCTGCCTTCCCCTGCTTATCTTCTGGCAGGTTTGGAAAGCAGCCCTCGGGCATGCCCTTATTTGTACATCTCTCTGCTCTGCGTCGGGGTGCCCTTCTTGCTGCTCTTCCCGTCCTTGTCTCGGTTTGAATGGACTCTTCCTCTTTTCAGGCAACAAGAGGAGCTCAATTTTCACTTATATTTCATCTTTGCATTTGTATTGTACTAGCTGATTTAGGATATGGGCCTGTTTAGTTCCATCAAAATCTAAACTTTGGCACTATGCAAAAAGAAGATTCTCTATCACATCAAACTTGCGGTACATGCATGGAGTACTAAATGTTGACGAAATCAAAAACTAATTGCACAGTTTGGTTGTACTTTACGAGACGAACGTTTTGAGCCTAATTAGTCAACGATTGGACAATTATTACCAAATATAAACGAAATATGTGGGGGTATTAACCCATATACCCTTACGGCTAGGCTTGGGCCGGCCCGGATCAGGGGGTCCGTTCCACTAGAAGACGACGCGCGGCCCGACCAACCTGTTCGGAGTCCCGCGCAAGGAGTCAAAGCAGATTTGAAGATCAAGCAGGATCCTAGTCGGTTAGAATATGAATCCTTATCCGGCCACCTATGGCAATTGTAACTGGCTAGGATTAGTTTCCAGATCTGTAACCCTGCCCCCCGGACTATATAAGGCGGGCAGGGGACCCCTCTAAAAAACATCTCTCATTGACATACAGTAATACAATCAGACGCATGACGTAGGTATTACGCCTTCTTGGCGGCCGAACCTGGATAAAACCTCGTGCCTGTCTTGCGTCACCATCTTGTTTGTGGCTTGCGCATCTGTCTGCCGACAATCTACTACCTTGGGCATACCCCTAGGTAGACTGCCGACCATATTTCGTCGACAATATGTGAGGCATTACTCGGCAATTCTATCCTTTTCTGTATCTAGTTTTCTTTTCGGTTCTACCAACATAGAGTTTCCCTAAATTATAAGACGTTTTGACTTTTCTGGACACATAGTTTTTCCTATATAATTAGATGGCAGAAAAACTATTTTAGTCCCTCAACTATTACTCGAAGCTCAGTTTCGTCCCTAAACTTTCAAATTGACCGTTTTAGTCCTCAAACTATACTTTTAGGCTCAATTTCATCCCAGGACTATGAAGATGATTGTTGTAGTCCTGAAACTTTGCATTCTAGGCTCAATTTCATTTATAATCTATCAAAGTGTATTTTGTTCTTTAAACTTTTATTTTCAACTCAACTTTGTCTACGTTCTACGTGGAATGCTGCACTGTTGCATCTGGTTAGCTCCAACACCACCAGCAATTGGAGATAGGAAAATAATATTCGTCCAAAAACTCTTTCGTGGCTATTAATAACTCCAAGCTCATATTTTTAATGTTACATTATAATGGTACCATTTATTTATATATATCCGACTAAATGATATTTGTGGGAGCAATTATATTTGCATCGAACACTATTTATTCTTTAAGAATACATGGATATATTGAAACAATAGCAGATCTATAATTTTGATAATTCATGGATGAAATTGTGCCTAAAATATAAAGTTTTCTTTTTTAATAGACAAAAATGAGTTGAAAATAAAAGGTTAAATGCACTTTGATAGTTTATGGATGAAATTGAGCCCAAATTGCAAGTTTGAGGACTGAGACAATTATCTTCATAGTTGTAGGATGAAATTGAGCCACGAGTAATATTTGAGGGACCAAAATGACTATTGCGCCTAATTAGATATATATACTCTATGTCAAAATCATATTATAAAAGTAATAATGTATTTAGAAAAGCCAAAACAACTTATCTTATAATTTAGAATGGAAGAAGTATAGCGCTTATATAGAATGAACTTAGAAGAAGATATGACACATGTTAATGCTTTTTTGTTGTTGCAAATAACTAGTAAAAACGTATGCTAGCTAGAGGTAGTGTTCAAAAGGGAAAAAGATATATTATTATAACTTTGTCGTAGGAAAAGTACTCAAGTTCTCATGAAGACCAAGCACAAAGGGTATTGAGGAGCCCAAGATGCATAAGAGCGTCCGGCTGACGTTGAAAACCAGAGGGACTGGATTCCAAGTGAAAAGGACCTGTCCATAAAAGGCAAAAGAAAATGAAAAAGGAAAAAGGGTGGAGACGATGACGTCACCTGGCCTTGGGGGCGTGGCACCGCCACCGGCGCCACGCACGTGCCTTGCACGTGTGGGGAGAAGCGAGATTTTGTTACTCCCCCTGCAGTCCTGCTCCTGCTGCGTTGGGAAGTGCAGCTAATTAACTACGTAGTAGTACTGCCTGATTGATTTGCTGAGGAGTTTTTTTTTTCTATCATCACAGAGAAGAATCGCTGATCCCTGTCTGCGCTTGGCTTGCTTGGATCATCTGCATCTATTCTATATCCACAATCAAGGGATGCGATGGTTGAATACACTCTCTAGATTATTAGATTTTTTTTTAAAAAGCTATATAAGTAAATTTTAACTATGGTTTCTCTTGCGATATATTGGAGTAATTCAATATTGTATTAGAAGCATTTTGAACGAAAATTTGTTGATGTACTCCATAGTTGGCCATGTAGCCCGAGGCACGACGGCACGGCACGAAGCCCGTTTTTTTAGCCCGACACGAGCACGGCCCGGCCTGGTGACATGCGGGCCCGGGCTGGCCCGGCCCGAGGGAGCAGGCCGTGCCTGGGCCGCTGCTCAGGCCCGTGGGCTGGCACGGCACGGCCCGGCCTTCAACGGACGGCCCGACAACGGCCCGGCTGGCCACCCCCTCCCTTCCCCTCCAGGCTCCAGCCCTCCTCACTCCACTTCCCCTCCCCGCGGCACTCGCGCACTCCGCCACTCCCCCACGCCGCAGCCGCACCTTCCCCAAACCCCTCCTCTCCGGCTCTCCGCCTCTCCCCCACGCCGCACCCGCACCGCACGGTCCGCACCCCTCCTCAGTCCTCTCCCCCACCGGCCACCGCCCCACGTCGTCGCGCACTCGTGCTCGTGCACCTGCACCCGCACGCGCACCCCTCCTCTTCCCCTCCGCACCCGCACGGCCGCACCCCTCCTCTCCCTTTCGGTCTCTGAGATGCGGCGCCCGACCCTCTCGCTCTCGGGCCCTCTCCCTCTCCGTCTCCGAGATGTGGCGCCCGACCTTCACCCAGGAGCACGGCGGCGCTGGCCCCAGCCGGCCCACGCGCGCCCTCTCTCTGCCTCTCTCCCTTCGGCGGCGTGCGCCCTTTCTCCTCCCTACGGTGCCAGAAAGGCGCGGGGACGCCAGATCCGGCGACGTCGCTGCGCGGGGAGGCCGGATCCAGGCATCCAGCTATGGCGGGCACGGGGAGGTCTCCGGCGGCGCCCTCTCTCCTCTCCTCCATCCGGCGGCGCCCGCACGAGACGACGGTGGAGACTGGCCAGATCCGGCGAGGACGCGAGGTGGCAGCCGGATCTGGCGAGCAACTACCGGATCCAGCGACTCAGCGAGCGGGCGACCTCCTCCAGTGAGCGGGCCGTGGGACGCCGACCCCGAGCTCCGCCCTGCTCCCTTCTCCGCTCACCCCGACGGATCCGGCGTCAAGCGCCCTGGCTGCCTCCCCTCCGCCCGTGCAGCCCCCTCCCCACCGGGGCGAGCGCGCCGGCGGCCGCTCCCCGTGGCTGCCCTGGCCTCCTGCTATCCCCTTCCCTCTCTCTGTGGGCCTCGGGCCAGCCTGGCATGCTTGGCAGGCCGTGCCTTCTCGGGCCGGCCCGGCCCGAAAAACGGCCCAGCAGGCCGTGCCTGGGCCCTTGGTCAGGCACGACGCCCGGCTGGGCACGGCCCGGGAGGCCCGCGTGCCGTGCCGGCCCGACATCCTCCGGGCCGTGCCTGGCACGGGCTCGTGCCGTGCCGAGCCGGGCCGGCCCGATGGCCAAGTATAATGTACTCCCTCCGTTAAGTCGTTGCTTTGATTTTTTTTGGTACATAGAATTTGCTATGCATCTAGATTTATATTATATCTAGAGCATTTTGAACGAAAATTTGTTGATGTACTCCCTCCGTTAAGTCGCTGCTTTGATTTTTTTGGTACATAGAATTTGCTATGCATCTAGATTTATATTATATCTAGATCCATAGTAAAATAGATGTACCAAAAAAATCAAAGCGACTTGTAATTTGGAATGGAGGGAGTAGTATTTATGCTTGAGACTTTCAGTGTATTGTAAAATTGTGAATTTTCTCTGCCCAAAATACGCTTGTGATTTCTAGATAGAGAAAATTAGTAACACGCTAATTAAGGCTGACAATGTTTCTGAGCGAAAGTATGCACATGCCATATTTAAACTTATCATGGAGTGCTTGAAACTAACGTATGAGTTTCTTAAACACTATATGGTGCTGTTTAGTTGGACTATTTTGGACCAGAAACGTCTCACGGTGGTATTCACTAACGTTCATATCGGTTTGGTTAAGCTGTGCTGTGATCATCTCACGATGGGATGGGACTCCATCATGTCGTCGGCAGCGACCAAACAATGAAAGTAAATGATTGCCTTTTTTAGATTGCAGCGTTATCTCCATTGACGTTTGCATTGGCACTGCACTAAGCCACTAAACAAACAACACCTAGTGCCTGTTTAGTTGCACTTCATTTTGCAAAAAAATTCAAGATTTTTCGTCACATCGAATCTTTGGACGCATGCATGAAGCATTAAATATAAATAAAAAATAAAACTAATTACACAGTTTAGACGAAATTCACGAGACGAATCTTTTAAGCCTAATTAGACTATGATTGGACACTAATTGCCAAATAACAACGAAAAGGCTACAGTACCATTTCCCAAAAAATTTCGTCAACTAAACAAGGCCATAGGCCATGGCCTTGTTTAGTTCCCCAAACTCCTGAATTTGGCACTATGCAAAAAGAAGATTCTCCGTCATATTAAACTTGCGGTACATGCATGAAGTACTAAATGTAGACGAAATCAAAAACTAATTACACAGTTTGATTCTACTTTGCGAGACGAACATTTTGATCCTAATTAGTCAATGGTTGGACAATTATTACCAAATACAAACGAAATACTACAGTGCGCTACAGTGCAAACGACGACGCCAAATTCGGCCAACTAAGCGTGGCCCTATATTAAATGTCATTCAGGTTCCGCCCAAATTACCAATGTTAGTTGCTACTCTCTCAGGTCCAATTTATTTTATTATATCTTGTATGATTATAAACTTATGAGTATTGGATAGTACATTTGATTACAAATTTAATAGTATCGACAGTTTGTATTACAATAGCTACAAATTATTGTTCAAGGGTTTTAAAATTTGACTGTTGACCCATGTAAATTGTCTTATAGACCGAACCGAAGGAAGTAATATAGGAGTATATGTTTTTGCGAAGGCTAAAGTTTCTAACAATAGTTTTTTTGTGAACGGCTTCACTCCACACTTCCTTCAGCTTTGCTCCCAACTTTGCTTGTTAAATAGGGACAGGTTAACTGTTGAAACATCGGTTTCTAACAAGAGTGAGAAGTGGGCGGAGGCCTTCGTCTTAGGTCGGGGTCTCCGCCCGAGATGGGCGGAGGCCGGCCTCCGCCTAAGACGGGCGGAGGTCCCTGAACGCAGCGCACTCCTGTCGGACAAAATCCTCTGTCGGAGGCTCCAGACAGAAGGTCGCTAAACGAGGGATTCAGTAGGCTTTGGCCAAGTAGGAGTAAGAGAAAGGGGAGGAGGCCCTCGGCTTTGGCCGATGCTCCGGACTCGGGCTTTGGCTCAGGCTCTGCCTGAAGGAGAGAGTGAGGATCAAGTACCGACTCACAAGAACTAGGGTTTCATAATTGCTTCCCCAACCTCTGGCGCACAGTTACAAGTGTTCCCTATTTATAGGGCTCAACTACCACTTTACAGAGTTTACAACAGTGCCCCTCAACTGCTACGGTACATTCCAGGAATATTCCAGCCCTAGTGTCTAACCTCAGGGGTGTTCTCATCACACCATCTCGCGATGTCTTCATCTTGGGCCTAAGCCGACGCCCACTAGAGGCCCATCAACTGTCCCCACGTATGCCTTGCTGACCTGATCGTTCCTTGATGGGCCTCCGCCGCCCTGGGGAACACCTTCGCCATGATTACTGCGCTTGGCCTCCGCTGTCCCGGGGAGAGCCTCCACCGTCCCGGAGAGAAACTCCACCGTCATTCTTGTACTAGGCCTCCGCCGTCTTGGGAAGAGCCTCCGCTAGCTAGGCCTCGCCGTCTTGGGGAGAGCCTCCACCGGCTAGGCCTCCGCTGGCTAGGCCTCCGCCGTCTTAGGGGGAAGCCTCCGCCGTCTTGGGGGTAAGCCTCCGTCGGCTAGGCCTCCGCCGTCTTGGGGAGAGCCTCCGCCGTCTGGGCCTCCACCGTCTTGGGGAGAGCCTCCGCCGTCTTGGGGAGAGCCTCCGCCGGCTGGGCCTCCGCCGTCTTGGGGAGAGCCTCCGCCGGCTAGGCCTCCGCCATCTTGGGGGGAAGCCTCCGCTGGCTAGGCCTCCGCCGTCTTGGGGAGAGCCTCCGCCGACTGGGCCTCCGCCATCTTGGGGAGAGCCTCCGCCGGCCGGGCCTCCATCGTCTTGGGGAGAGCCTTCGCCGGCTCGGCCTCCGCCATCTTGGGGAGAGCCTCCGCCGGCTGGGCCTCCGCCGTCTTGGGGAGAGCCTCCGCCGGCTAGGCCTCTGTCATCTTGGGGAGAGCCTCCGCCGTCTTGGGGAGAGCCTCCGCCGGCTAGGCCTCCGCTATTATTCCTTCATCAGGCCTCTTCGAGGGGGAGTTGACCCATACTCCGTATTGGCTCCCCCAATAGTAGCCCCTCAGCTACTAGGTTATGGACGGTACTACATGACCTGGTAGATGTTCATACAACAAGAGGCGCTATACAACCTAGATCTTGGTAGCAAGGATTGCCCTCCGCAACCCATTCATGCACGCCTCGCTAAAAACTCCATCCCAAAAACCCTGTGGGAAAAAAGGGCATGAAGAAAAGAGCATGCGCATGACTCTAACCTATACATGCACTAGTTCCTTAGGCTTTTAGCTCTGGGTGCCTTTATCTTCCAGATTTCTTCATCTATGGCCTTCGGCTCCTTCTGCTACTTCTATGGCATGGTTCACCAGCTTCGCTCAGTGCTCTAGTCTTCATTTCTGGGACCTTCACGATGCGTAGGTCTGTATCCTTGAGGCCTTTGCTTCTGATGTCTTTTTGGCGCGCAGGTGTGTCTCCAAGGCCCGATTGTATGAGCCTTTGTCTGTGTCTCTTCTCGGTGCAGAGGTCTTCACCTTCGGGTCTTCCGCCATTGGTGTCATCTCGGTGTGCGGGTCTCCGCCTCCGAGGCCTCCCTAGGTCTTCATCTCTAGGGTCTTCGCCTCTAGTGCCTTCATGATGCGCAGGCCTTTTCTTCCAAAGCCTTCGCAGGTGTTCATCTCCGAGGTCTTTACCTCTGAGTCTGGTATCGTCTTGGCGTGCTGGCCTCCGTAGGCCTTCGACTTTTCTTCGGACAGAGGTCTTCATCTCTGATCCTTCTTTGGGCAGAGGTCTTCAACTTTTCTTCGGGCGGAGGTCTTCATCTCCGATCCTTCTTTGGGTGGAGGTCTTCGTCTTTTCTTCAGGCGGAGGTCTTCATCTTCGATCCTTCTTTGGGTGGAGGCCTTCGTCTTTTCTTCAGGCGGAGGTCTTTGTCTCCGATCCTTCTTTGGGTGGAGGCCTTCGTCTTTTCTTCAAGCGGAGGTCTTCGTCTTCGATCCTTCTTTGGGTGGAGGTCTTCGACTTTTCTTCGGGCGGAGGTCTTCGTCTCCGATCCTTCTTTGGGTGGAGGCCTTCAAATAAATCTTCGTTCACGAGCGCCAGACAAAAGGCCTCACGCTCCTGAGTGGTTGGTCCTCCGGTGCACTCCCCTAGCCCCTCTTGGCTGGCGTTTGTGGCCGAGTTTTTAGCCGCGATTGGTGTAGTCGTAGTAGTCGAGGTAGAAGGTTGTTGTGAGGCCTTCAAACCGTTGCTCACGAGCACCAGGCAAAAAGACTTGATGCCCCAGAGAAGCTGGTCCGCGTGCTTCCCTAGCCCCTCTTGGCTAGTGCTCGTGACCAGGTCCTTAGTGACGCTTGGTGTAGGCGACACAGTTGTAGTAGTGGAAGTAGGTGTTCAGAACCAAGTTTGCCGATGTAGACGTCGACGAAGGTGTTGTAGAACTTGGTGTCAAAGGTGTCGACGGAGGTTCTTGAGCCATATTGCAAATGTTGTTTGACAGAGGCAATGTTGTTGTACACGATGAAGGTGTCGATGAACCCCTCATGCCGTCGCGTTGGCGGAGGCTAGTTGTCATGGTTTTGCCAAAGGTCCTCCTGCAAAGCTGCTTGGCGAAGGCCAAAAGGTGTTTTTGGCGGAGGCGATGTTGGTGAAGTTACCAAAGATGGTTGCGGAGCCCCTCATGCCGAAGGGCTTGGCGAAGGCGATGCCTACATAGACGCCAATGCCGTGTGTCGAAGGCCGGAGAAGTCATAAAAATGCAACTGAGTTGATCTCCTGCATTTTTAGGGACTTAGGTTGGGCATTATAGCTTTGTCGAATATCAACTTGCTTTGCTAGTCTTTCGACACCCGAAAAGGCACTGGCTTTTCCACTAGCTGCAAAAGATGGTTAGTCATTTATATGATACGTGAAGGTAGCACGAGAGCCTTAGCTCCATGACCAGGTGCCCGTGTTGGTTCAGGACTTCTTCCAGGATTTGATGTCTCAGCACGACAGCCTTAGCTTCGTGACCTGGTGCCTGTGTTGTTTCAGGACTTCTTCCAGGATTTTGATGTCTCAGCATGATAGCCTTAGCTTCGTGACCTGGTGCCCGTGTTGTTTCAGGACTTCTTCCAGGATTTTGATGCATAGAGTCATGGCGCCCGTGTATTCTCGGGACTTCTTCCGGGTGGCTCAGGCCATGCATTGTAATGTATTTACGCAATATATGTATGCGATGATGAGAATGATAGCATTTGCGCAAAAATATTTAAAAGGTGTAAACTTATTATGCATGCTGCAAGAATGTTGGTTAAGTTTGAATGAAAGACAAGCTATTCATATAAGAAATAATGTCCTCAAATGAGAGGGTAATAGTTTTAGATGGCTAGCGAAGGCTGCCACTTGATAGCCTGCATGAGCACAGGTAAGATTCATAGCAGTGACTATAGTAAGGATTAGTTCCCTGTGAAGGTTAGCTCAAATATTTGATTGATATAGATATTATGAAGATCTTCAAAGAATTTAGTCAGTATAGCCTACAAAAAAAAGAAAAACATGTTAGTGTTTGTGGGTTCGAAGGTTGGTTGGATGTCGAAAGTCAATTTTTGATGGAGGTCTCCGACTAGAAGGCTGTTAACAGGCGAAGGCTATAAAGTGACGGAGGCTACCAACTGATGAAGTTCAATGAGTGACGAAGACCAATCAGTGACGAAGGCTGCTGAAAACCAATGATAGATGAAATCCACTGATTGATGAACGAAGACCATGACTGACGAAGGCTCAAAAAGACGAAGGCCAAAGACTGACAAAGGTTATTGACTGGTGAAGGCCAATACATGTCAAAGGCACTGACCGGCGAAGACCGTTGACAGATGAATAATCGGCGAAGGTTCTTACTGACACATGCCCTGCTGAAAGTTGTAGAGAACCTTGATTGATGAAAGCCACTGACTGATGACGGAGGCTGTTGACTGATCGAAGGCTGCCCACTGACTGATGACGGAGGCTACACTGACATATAATGAAGACCAGTCTCCGCCTAAGATGGGCGGAGGCCGGCCTCCTCCTAAGACGGGCGGAGGTTGTTGGCTGTTGAATACCACTTACTGGAGAAGGCCATTTGTAGATGAATATTCACTGACTCATAGAGGATCACTGAGTTATTTGATAAGTGTTGAATATTCCATGAGAACCACTGACTGGCGGAGGTTATTGACTGATTCATATAATTGTTGGACAGATATGTGACGAAGGCTGGTCACTTAACGAGAAGAATTGCCTGCTGTAGAGTATTGACTGATTTTGCTTGAGGAGGTGAAAACACGCATATAACGAATGAAAATATATTCTAAGGGAGGATAAGAGATACTTACAGTACTGGTGACCTGCATGTTATTGAAAAAGAGATTCGACAAGAGTTGAAAATTGTTTTAAGTTTAGCCGGGTCAGGACCAAGCATGTATAGCCACTTAGGCCATGCTTTGATTGTGGCGAAGGCCACGAGAAGATTTTTGGTCACATTGGTGACAAGTTGTATGCAAGGTATTTAAATTTTGCCTTAAGAGGCGAAGGTTAGATCAAGAATGCGTCAAAATAAATCATAAGAGCAAGAGTACTAGGCATTAATTAAAAACTGGCAAGAATTATTCTCTCGCACTAGATTGGTACCTTAGGTGTGGTGTATGCGTTGGATCGCAAAGGTTGCAAAGGTAGCATATATGTGATCCAAATCTCTAAAGGCTTATATAGATTCTGCACATCTTTTTATAAACAGAGTAAAGGCATCATAGTGGCTAGCGGAAGTTGTATGATCAATATGATGAGAAGATCTGGTTACGAAATCCAGACTCATAAAACTTTTTACTGGATTTTGCAAAGTTATTAGCAAAAATATAAATAAGAGCAGAGTACGGAGTTGTCAAAATATAAAAATATGAGCAAAGATGAAATCAGAGGGTAGTGCTGCTTTTATTTCTGAAAGCCTTCTAATCTTTGTAGAAACTTTTTTAAGTAGTAGCGGCCGAAGGCTTTAGGAGTTCGGCTAAAAATTCTTCTTCTTTTCTTTCTCTTTAGATCTCAGATAGTCTTTACGGAGGTGTAAGTATGTCGTACACTCATACCTTCGCCCAAAGGTTCTTACCGTCCTTTGAGGTTCACTGCCAATCTGCTAATGAAGTCGTTGCAACAAAGGCTAAGCCGAAGAAGGTGCGCCGACGAAGGCAGGTCAAAGAAGGTCCTCTGATGAAGGTCTAGCCAGAGAATGTCGGCGATGAAGGCCAGTGGCGACTGGCGAAGGACGGGCCGGAGAAGGCCCGCCGACGAAGGCTCCAACTTCTAGCTCTGCAAAAAATTTCGTGTCGAGCACGGTGGGCGCCACTGTTGAAACATCAGTTTCTAACAAGAGTGAGAAGTGGGCAGAGGCCTTCGTCTTAGGTCGGGGTCTCCACCCGAGATGGGTGGAGGCCGGCCTCCGCCTAAGACGGGCGAAGGTCCCTGAACGCAGCGCACTCCTGTCGGACAAAATCCTCTATCGGAGGCTCCAGACAGAAGGTCGCTAAATGAGGGATTCAGTAGGCTTTGGTCAAGTAGGAGTAAGAGAAAGGGGCGGAGGCCCTCGGCTTTGGCCGATGCTCCGGACTCGGGCTTTGGCTCAGGCTCTGCCTGAAGGAGAGAGTGAGGATCAAGTACCGACTCACAAGAACTAGGGTTTCATAATTGCTTCCCCAACCTCTGGCGCACAGTTACAAGTGTTCCCTATTTATAGGGCTCAACTACCACTTTACAGAGTTTACAACAGTGCCCCTCAACTGCTACGGTACATTCCAGGAATATTCCAGCCCTAGTGTCTAACCTCAGGGGTGTTCTCATCACACCGTCTCGCGATGTCTTCATCTTGGGCCTAAGTCGACGCCCACTAGAGGCCCATCAACTGTCCCCACGTATGCCTTGCTGACCTGATTGTTCCTTGATGGGCCTCCGCTGCCCTGGGGAACACCTTCGCCATGATTACTACGCTTGGCCTCTGCTGTCCCGGGGAGAGCCTCCACCGTCCCGGGGAGAAAATCCACCGTCATTCTTGTACTAGGCCTCCGCCGTCTTGGGAAGAGCCTCCGCTAGCTAGGCCTCGCCGTCTTGGGGAGAGCCTCCGCCGGCTAGGCCTCCGCTGTCTTGGGGGGAAGCCTCCGCCGGCTAGGCCTCCGCCGTCTTGGGGGGAAGCCTCCGCCGGCTAGGCCTCCACCGTCTTGGGGAGAGCCTCCGCCGTCTGGGCCTCCGCCGTCTTGGGGAGAGCCTCCGCCGGCTAGGCCTCCGCCGTCTTGGGGGGAAGCCTCCGCCGGCTAGGCCTCCGCCGTCTTGGGGAGAGCCTCCGCTGGCTGGGCCTCCGCCGGCCGGGCCTCCGTCGTCTTGGGGAGAGCCTTCGTCGGCTCGGCCTCCGCCATCTTGGGGAGAGCCTCCGCTGGCTGGGCCTCTGCCGTCTTGGGGAGAGCCTCCGCCGGCTAGGCCTCCGCCGTCTTGGGGAGAGCCTCCGCCTGCTAGGCCTCCGCCGTCTTGGGGAGAGCCTCCGCCGGCTAGGCCTCCGCTATTATTCCTTCATCAGGCCTCTTCGAGGGGGAGTTGACCCATACTCCGTATGGGCTCCCCCAACATTAACAAACTTCCCTCCAGAAAGAAAGTGGAGTTGAGGGCTAAATCTAGGTGTTTTGTGGAGTACCTAAGGAGGTACTTCAAAAACTTCAGTTTTTTTTAAAGCTGCTCCATGATAAAGTTGGAGTAAGACTAATTATAGTGAAGTTGAATAGTTCTAAACATGCCTTAAGTCATCTAGCGTGAAGATTGTTGTTGAACATGTCTAAGGGGATTTTTACACTTCATTTGTCTTTTGAGACGTACTGGTTGAATAACACTCCAAAAAATGATGTAGATGAGCTTGCACTATATAATAACCCCATTTAGCATGGTTCCAACTAGGAGTACTTATTATAGAGCACATAAAAAATTTGAAGCTGGTAAAGAAGACTCGTTGGTCAGCTCCTAGATGGTTTTAAGAAAGACTCGTTGGCACAGTGCATGGAAAAGAGACATAGCACAATCCGCCCAAAGGTTCACAAAAGTGCCTAATAAAATATGAAAACATTACCCAAATCTATGTAGCAATCCATGCAAAGTAATAAGATTATTGAGGTTTGCTACTCCATCCTTATTACCAAGCGTCTCCTGAATGATCTGGCATATCACTGAGCCACCCTGCCATTTCTGCACGATGCAAATATCGCCGTGTTTAGTTGGTGCCCAACTTCTAAAAAGTTGCTACAGTATCTGTCATATCGAATATTTGCGGCTCGTGCATGGAGCATTAAATGTAGACGAAAAGAAAAACTAATTGCACAGTTTGGTGGGAAATTGCGAGACGAACGTTTTAAGTCTAATTAGTCAATATTTGGACACTATTTACCAAATAAAAACGAAGGTGCTACAGTAGCTCCAAAATCCAAATTTTGCGAACTAAACAAGGGCTATATATGCATGGCATCGAACCGAGCGATCTGCATGCAGTAGTTGCTTAGCTTGCCCAAATTGTGCCTGACGGAACTAGTGAGTAGAGTAATTAGTCGTGTGTGTTATGACTTGATGAGGTGCACCGGCCGGGACACAAAATTTGACACCTGTGTTGTCACTACTTACGAAAGAGAATACGTAGTTTTTTTTAATAAATTAAAACCACTACCTCCCTAAAACAACAACGGTGCAAAGATACCAAGGAGCACAGCCTTGTATTCGTTTTCGGATGTTTGGGAAGGACGGAAACGTCGGCAACAGGAATGGCAGCGGTGAGATATATATTCTAGTTCTCCGGGGTGGTAGCTGTAAAAAGGATGTGGGCAGGGCTACCCCTCCGTGCGTCCATTATCGATGCATGCATGATTGGACACGGGGGTTGACCTCCGTACCCGCCTCTGCCTCTCGCTCTCAAAACTGTAGGCGGTACGTGGGTCACTTCACGAATTGAAAAGACACCTGTAGGCTGTACGTAGACCTGTAGTACATATACTACGTCGCACAGCGGCAGCTGTACGTCCACCAGTCCATGTCCATGTCCACCACCGGCCGGACCGCCGGCCGCATCTCTCTCTCACCGTTCTCCGTCGGACGGCCACGCCCATCAGCCCATGCGATGCCATTGCCGATTATACTGAACTTGCCATGCGTCGTACGTATTGTATTGCATTGCATTGGTTCGACCCATGTCGTCCGTGCATCTACGGAGTATCAAGATTGAGGAAAAGCTGCCTGCCCTGCCCTGCCCTGCTCGCGCCTGAGCCACGTACTAGCTCCAAAAGCTAGTACTAGCACTCGTCCTAGTATAGGCAAAGCCTAGGCTACGTACTCCAGTCAGCAGGGGAACGGAACGAAAAGGAACCCAACGCCGCATGCCACTGTGCATCGCATTACGTACGGCTTCCCCAATTGCAGTGTATTCGTCGTCTGCTCGTCTATCTTTTACCTTGGACTTCCCCCGGCCTTCGTACTATTCTCACGTTCCCAACTCTGGTTAAGTTTATAGAAAAATAATAACATCGTTTGTAAGTTTATTATAACGATATATGAGAGGTTAATCTAATGATATTTGGTTAAATTTGAGATTATTTGACTCATCGAAATACTAGATTCACGACGTTTATTTTGGGATGGAAAGAGTATATGCAAAGTATATATAGATATATATATGTGGATCCTAGGTGTGTACGGACTATGTACTACCACCGTCACAAAAAAGGAATGCGATTCTTGTTCTGATCAAAGCCAATTTGTCCCGAGGTTAACTAAGTTTATATGTTTCTAGCACAGCAAAAAATACGACTACTTCATTTTTGTGTGTACATGTCTTTGCACAAACCAGCATTTTCTAATACGACCGCATCTAGCGTATTACCTAATACAACATTGGGTATGTTTTGAGCGTTATGTAGCCCTACATAAGAGCCGACGCAGACAACCAAACACGAGCAAACTGCACTTCATTAAGCTTAAATATACCAATCAGACCCTGTATTCCTACTATATAGGAGTACTATCAGAATTGGTAAGGATACACTGATATCCCTTTTTCCCCTTCGGCAAGGGATATATAGATGTGGATCATTCAACACGTGCAAAATAATGCAACCACCATATCCACCACAAGCTCGACCCTCCAATCCGTTAAGATTTTCACTCATTACCATGTTTAATTTCCACCCTAGTCAACTTAATTTTATTGTCGGCTTTGACCTTTCTTCTCTTTTGGTTTGGTTACGTAAAAGGTCTGTTTTCTTCTTCCCCTTATTTTTCTAGTGAATGATTATAAGCCTGTGTTTTTCTCCCTCAGGTGATGCTTACTATATATGGCCATCGGGCCTGGCCGGCACGCCCCGGCCCGGGCACGGGCCAGGCACGGCCCGCAACTTCTCGGGCCGGCACGGCATGTCGTGCCTGCGGGCCATGCCAGCACGGGCCTCGTGCCTGGCATTCGGCCCAAGAACGGGCCTGCGGGCTGATTTTTGGGCCGTGCCAGCCCGGCGAAAATATCGGGCCGTGCCAGCCCACAGCCCACAATTCTGTAAACACACCAGCAAATTCAGCTCTAACTTCAGTTTTCAAATTTGGAATCAAATTTCACAAAAAACATAGTCGTGGCCCCCTTCTCCTCCGTTCCCTCTCCACTACTGCAAAACTGTGAGATACCAGCAGAGGTGGTGTGGTGGTGCCCGGCGAGGCGGTGTTCTTCCCCAACGGGCTTCCTCTCCATTCCCCCGCCGTGGATTTGCTACAACGCGGCATCGCACCTTCTTCTTCGCTAGGACTCCAGGAGGCGTCCGTCTTCTTCCTTTGTCTTCCTCGGTTCTGTTGGTGCGCTAGGTGGTGGCGTGGACCGGATCTGCTTCCTCACCGTCTAGATCCGCTGCTTCTTCATCGCCTCTTCTTCTTCTCCATTTTGCGGTTGGCTTTTCCTCCAACAACCACCACTAGGTGAAATCAACCCCCAAATCCCAGTATGCTTTTGATTTCGATGATCCTAGGGTTTTGGTTTACTCGTACATGCTGCTTTATTTCTGATTTTTGTGAGTAGTACTTGTGATTTGTTTTGGTTAACTGATGTTGGATTTAGGGTTTGGCTTCTGTTGTTCATGTGCTAGGAGTTCAATGTTCTTTCTTTATTTGTTGCCATGGTCGATGATGATATCCAGTGCACTGGGAGGCATGTTCATACATGCAGCCGTGCCATAATATTTTTTTTGTATGCTTGCACAACCATGTTGAGGCCAGCCAGGGTGTAAACTGAGTATATCTTTGAATGTACATACATGTAGATGGATCCATCTGAAAACCATGAGATGATGGCTAGACAAGCAGCTGGCATGGTAGTTGTCATGGTGTCTGTTGTTGTGTCTAGGATTAAAAGGTCAAGGCCTGAACCAGACCCACTGTTGTATGAACTAAAGGCTAATGCTGAACAGCATAGGCAACAAACCTTGCAGGCCATCTACAACTCCACAGATGATGAGTGCATTTCCATGTTAAGGATGAGAAGAGCTCCTTTCTTTTCTTTGTGTAACCTATTTAGAACTAGGGCTCTTGTACCTAAAACTACTGGGTGCACAGTTGAGGAGTAGGTTGCAATATTCCTCCATGTAGTTGGACACAACCAAAGGTTTAGGGTAGTTCACCAGGCCTTTAGGAGATCAATTGAGACTGTCCATAGGCACTTTCACCAAGTTCTGTATGCTGTTGGTGAGCTTAGAAGTGAAATGATTAAACCACCTACACCTAGCATACATCCAAAGATCCTTGGGAGCCATAAATGGAACCCTTACATGTAGGTAACTACCAGTTGAACTGTTAAGCTATAACTCAATTTAGATGTCAACCACTATTCTTATCCCACTTACACAATTTTTCTAGGACTGTGTTGGTGCCATTGATGGCACCCATGTGTAGGCAAGGGTGCCTAGAAATACGCAGCAGGCTTTCAAGGGTGAAAGCTCTAGTTTGGTTTTGGTGAATTGATGAAACCCTAAGTGCTAACCTAGTTTATCAAGTGATCATGAGATAGGTAGCACATTCCAAGTTGTGAAGCAAATGAAGATCATGACATGATGATAGTGATGCCATGGTAATGATTAAGTGCTTGGACTTAAAAAGAAGAAAGAGAAAAACAAAAGGCTCAAAGCAAAGGTATAAGTGATAGGAGCCATTTTGTTTCGATGATCAAGACACTTAGCGAGTGTGATCACATTTAGGTTTGATAGCCGTACTATTAAGAGGGGGTGAAACTCGTATCGAAATATGGTTATCAAAGTGCTACTAGATGCTCTAACTCATTGCATATACATTTAGGATCTAGTGGAGTGCTAACACCCTTGAAAATGTTTGTGGAAAATATGCTAACACACATGCACAAAGGTGATATACTTGGTGGTTGGCACATTTGAGCAAGGGTAAGAAACTTCACCGGTGGAGTGTCCGCCCGTAGAGTGCGGATAGTCTGATGGTGCCACCAGCGCGCTCTATACAGAAAAGACACAGGTCTCTGTAAGTGACCAGACGCTGGTCTCGGTAGGACCGGCGTGTCTGGTCAGTGGTAGCAGGAGCGTGCGTTTTCAGTCTCATGACCGGACGCTGGCGCAACAGATGACCAGATGCTCAGGGCTTGAGTCTGATCAGTATGATGTATGATGACGTTGAGTGACCAAACGTTGGGTGTGTCCGGTCGGGTATGACCAGATATATTCGGTCGTGATTTTTTGCTTCTAGATGCTTACTAGAAATGATCGAACAATAAGGTCATGTGTCCGGTCACTTCGAAGCAGCGCGTCCGGTCACAACTTAAATGTACTAATGACTGTTGAGATCGGGCGATCAGCGTTTAAAGCAGGGACACGTGGCACACATCGCGCGACCGGACGCTAGGGTCCAGCGTCCGGTCGATTTGACCTACGCGTCCGGTCGCCCCGTGTTCAGTGAAGTGAGGAGCCCAATGGCTCTATTCGTGGGGCTCCCTATTTAAGCCCCATGGCCGGCTCAAGCTCACATCCTTGGCCATTTGCATTGACATAGAAATCTTGTGAGCTTAGCCAAAGCCCTTCCACTCATCTCCATCATAGATTCAACATGTTAGTGAGATTGAGAGTGAATCCAAGTGCATTGTTTGAGTGTTTGCATCTAGAGGCACTTAGTGTTCGTGTTTCGCTGCGGGATTCACTTGTTACTCTTGGTGGTTGCTGTCACCTAGATGACTTGGAGCAGCGAGGATCATCGAGCGGAGGTTGGTGATTATCTTTGGCTCTGATCATGGTGATTATGAGAGGTTCTTGACCTTTACCCGATGAAGAGCCAGAAGGTACTCTAGTGGATTGCTCGTGGCTTGTGTGATCCTCATCTTGTGTTGGTTGTGCGGCACCCTATTGAGGGTTTGGCGTGTGATGCCAATTAGCACGTGAACCTCCAAGTGAGTGAATCACCACAATGAGGACTAGCTTGCCGACAAGCAAGTGAACCTCGATAAAAAATCATTGTGTCATCATTTGATTCCGAGATGATTGGTCTTCATTGGTATTCATCCTTGTGATTGATTGGTTCACTCCTCGATACGGCGGTATAACTATCTTGCTCTTTCTCTTTACAATACCGCAAACTAGTTGTCAAGCTCTTTAGTATAGCTAATTGTGAGAGCTTGTTAGTTTGGTTAGTGTGGCTCTTTAGTTAGCCTTTGAGAGCACACTAACTTAGTGTGGTGACATAGCTATTGGGTGGATAGAAACTATAGATAAACTAGAATTGTGGTAGGTCGCTTGCAATTTTAGTAGGCTAGCGCAACACTTGCTTCATCTCATAATTATCTAACAGGTTTGCTAAGTGTTGTTGTAGAAATTTTTAATAGGCTATTCACCCCCCTGTAGCCATTAGAACCTTTCAAAGGGTAGGAAACACAACCCCACACAAAATGTGACGGTTGCTGTGGACTTTGACCTCAAGTTCACATATGTACTAGCTGGCTGGGAGGGCTCAGCACATGATGCCCTCATCCTTGTTGATGCCATCGAGAGAAATGATGGGTTCATTGTGCCTCAAGGTAACTCACTAGCCTGTCCACTACACTTATGTCCTAACCATGGCACAGACATTCACATTAGACACTCTTTGGTGCACTTGTAGGTAAATTCTACCTTGTAGATGCAAGATATGCATGCCGTTGTGGATTCCTCCCTCTCTATAGGGGGTCAGGTACCATCTATCTGAGTATTGCAGCAGAAACCTCCCAACCAATGCAAGGGAATTATTCAACCTAAGGCACTCTTCACTTAGGGTCACAGTTGAGAGGGCCTTGGTTGGCACGAGTGACAACCATAGGGATATTTGGCTTAGGAACTACCTAGCCAAGAAATACTACATGTAGTTGCACTACCTGCTAGGCTGCATGGCAAATGAGGGGGTTAACTATTGAGATGTATAGTTCCTCCACCTCCCTCACCCGCTCTCTCTTCTTTTGACTACAGTTGAGCACACTTTGCTGTAGGTATTTTGTGCAGCTTACTTGGCTAACTCACACCTGTCCTTTTGGTTTATTTACTGGGAGGGTGGCTAACTATATGTGCTAGAGGGCACCATGTTAGGCATTTGAGCCTTGAACTGTTGGGCAGAACATGTTGTTGTAAGCCACTATTTGTAGCCTCTGTTGGCTACTTTATTTGAGACCAGTTGTTGTTTATTCTCTTACTTATGAACTGTTGGTTTTTTTCTTTAGATTAGTGGCAACTGTGGGAAATTTAAATGGCCTACGATGCAAACTGTCAACAAAAAAATGAGATGGATGCACATCTGAGAATGTTGTTGTTGGTTTTCATGGCTTCATCTTGCTGGTTTTCATGACTGTCATCAAATCTATCTGAACCATCCATTCTCTAGCAACTCCACAAGGCTAATGGCAGAGAATGGATGGCCAGATAGGTTCCATGCTAGCCTTGATGTTGGGTTCATACTTATTTCTGGAGTTATTTGGTACATGTGCAGCCACCTGTGATGTTTCATTAATGAATTCAAGCACTAAATTCTAAAGCCGAGGCTTATGTTGGCTGCTCTATTTCCTACTATTCATGGTTTCATCTATTTCTGTCATTTGTTGGATTTGTTGGCTCTATTTACTACATGTTGGTTTTGTTTCTTTAGCTTGGTGGCAACTGTGGGAAATTTAAATGGCCTATGATGTAAAGGTATACATGAGGTGGCTGGCCTGATAACTTGGTTCTTGTTCTTTGTCATGTCTGTCATCAAACCCATGTGACACATCCATTCCCTAGGAACAACACCTTCTTTCTTATGTTGATGGCAGTGAACGGACGTGCACTAGGGTTTCATGGTAGGCATGTCCTTGGGTTTCCACTTGTTTGACTCTTTTGTTGCCTGCAGTTTTTACCTTGGTGTTCTACTTGTTTTTTATTTGTATGTCAGCCATTAATGACTTAAGTAATGAATTATACCACCAGATTCTAAAGTTGAGGCCCATGTTTCTATAAATTGCCTGTGATGTCATAACTGTTGCTTTGAACTTGATGATGCTGGTCATCAGTGAGGAACTTGAGATCAACGATTTGTTTCATCCCAAACCGTAGATCTTCAAGTTCCACACTCATGGCAAGTTTTATTACTTACATTTAACTAAGGCTAAACCACTGTTTCATTACACAACAAATGGCCCCTTGCTATGTGGTTTTCAATGGGAAGCAACCTGGGATTTATCTGACCTGGCATGAGTGCAGTGAACATATTTTTGGGGTAAAAAATGCTATATACAATAAGTATTCTAACTATGATCATGTTGTTAGTGATTTCAATGCATCATGTCGAGCAGTTACAACTCCCCCTAAGCTGTTACAACCTGATACTACTGGCTCACACCCTGATCCAGCCCTGGGCTTTCGGGTTACCCGAAATTTTTGGGTCGGGTAATGGAAAACGCTACTCGAATTTAGCTCCGAAATATCACTACCCGAAATTTCGGGTACCTAATTTTTCGGCTTCGGGTATACCCGATATGCCCGAAAGCACTGTAAGGTAGCAAACTGCACACAAATTTAGCAGCTACGGAGTATTTGCACAGAAATTCAGCAAAAATGTGCATAGAATCTAAGAAGCAATTTGCACAGAAATATAGAATAATATATGTTGAGGCAGTTGATCTGACAAGTGACAATATATTCCAAACAGGCAAACACAAAGATATGGAATTACAAATACTCAAATAGAGTCAGTCACATCTCTGATAGTTCAAATACTCAAATAGGGAACAAGGGAACAAGAGTCACAGTCACATCTTTGTTGCCGGTGAGGCATCGCGCCGTAGCAAGCTGGTGCTGCACCTCTAGATCTGGAGCCTGTAGGTCTCGACGAAGAGGTGTTGAGCGCTCGTAGCTCGCAAACCCGTGAGGCGGTGAGGGCGTGGGGAGTCGAGGTCGAGCCGTCGACGCTGGAAGCTTGGACCTGGATTGGATGGCAGAGCCGTGCCACCGCCCCGCTAGGTTTCGCGGAGTCACGCGGTAGCAGAGGCTAAGACATAGTCGTGGGGTGGGGTTGGGGTAGCGGATTGACTGCGCTGGCCGCTGGGCTCTCCCTCTCCTCTTCTATTCCCTGTTGGGCCGAATGAAGTCGACTGTGTAGAGCTCCTGCAGCTATCGAGTTATACGAGTAATTCGGGTACCGGGACTTATTACTCGAACTACCCAAATTAAATTCGGGTATCTCAAGTTACTACCCAAAATTGTAATGGGTAATTCGGGTCTGTGTTCAGGTAGTTCGGGTTTGGGTAATGGGTATCGGGTAATATGCCCAGGGCTACCCTGATCTTGATGATAAGAGTGGTTTTGAACGTGGCCATTGTCTCTCTTTTAATTGTGGTATTTGGCCTATGGTTGAGGCTGTCCATGTGCAACAAATGTAAGTGAAGTGCTTTGGCCGATGATGCCACAATGAGATGCTTCAAGAGCTGCCTCCATGTCTTCTGGTTTTGTGTAATGCATCTGTGAAACTTGTGGCTATCTGTTCTTTGCTCTAGAAACTGGAGATGGTACCTGTTGTTCGTCGTTGCACCTTCATTTCTTTTTGTTGTAACATGGAGGCAGCTATGCTTGGTAATGACGGTTTAGTGCTATGTCTAAGGCCTATTTTTAGCATTGTAATGTAGTGTGGACTGCTGTTAATGTAATGGAACTCCATGTATAATTCGGTTGCACTTGTGCTCATTCCTGTGCTCGCTACTGCCTATCTGCTACCTCTCTTTGGGCCAGGCCGAGTATACCCAGCACCAAACACCATCTCAAGATAGCAGTTGGGGTTAGTTGGTTCTCAGCCAGGCTACGAACCGGGAACCAAACACATTCTTCGTTGGGCCTGGTCGGTTTCCTACAGCAAACCAAACAAGGGTTTCCTCAGGCATCTTATCAAACACGCCCCTTAATTCTGCCCCTCCGAAGCCATCCCGTTTCAGTTTCAGGACTCCATATATATATGTGCAGTGCTGCTACGTACAGGTACAGTACGTACTCTATGATGCTGCATGCATGCATGGAAATGTAAAAGATTCTCTAGTAGGTAGCCCGTAGCTCCCGACATATATATCCATGATCCATCTCTCCACTCTGCGGTCTCCTCTTCCTCTACTAACAGCCGCCCGCAGCCGCAGGAGTACAGTACGTCGTACGTACGTACGTTACTTTGCATTTGTACTGTACGTACGTACGTTACAGACGTATGCATGCATGATCACCGTATGGAGTGATGTATACTAATGTACTACTCCAGTGCCCAGTGGAATGTAATGGATGCAGCAAGCAAATGGTCACGTTCGGCTTACTGAATTTTGGCTGAAACTGGCTGGAAACACTGGCTGAATTGTTGTGAGAAAAAAATACTGTTTCGGCTAAAAAAAAAAAGAAGTCGAACAAGCCGGATATGAGCCAAAGAATGCACGTAGTATATATACGTATACATTCCGATACGTACAATAGTTGTATTTTTTTTCAGGAAGGAATTGAAGTACTAATGCATCCATCATTATGATGATTTGATGACATGAAAGCTAGGTGCAGTCCACGAGCCTGAGCGTACGTACTAGCTACTAGAGTCTAGAGGTACTACTGTACGTGCTAGCTACAGTGCCGCTTGCCGGGGGGGCCTTGCATTGCATACCGAGTACTACGAGTACTAGTGCTAATTGAATTCAGACGGTAATAATGGCTGATGAGCCCTTGTGCCGTCACGCATCGTCCTTTCCTCTGTACTTCGCCGCTTGATCGTAAATTTCTAGCTATATTTATAAAAAAAATATTAGCTATATTTATATCTTCGTAAAAATATATTTAAAGATCTATCTAATGATACTAATTATGTGCCATAAATATTAATAATATATTATATGTATATATATATAGATTTACTCAAAGTTAAATATACACACGCATTCAACTTTATAAATCTACGCAGGCAATCCTACCTCTAAACACTACTACGAGCACCTTCGAGGAAGGGGGAGAGAATATTAACCAATTCACCTAGAGGTGGAACTAGAGCAAATTTGAGGAGGTACGCTTGCCCTCGTGAGCACCGGTGTAGCCTTTCAGAGCACTAGCGGAGCCTCTCAGAGGGCAAACCTGCATGCATACCACCTCCGTGCTATTGACTCAAACGCTACTTCCTTCATCCCATAGAAAGGATCGCCATAGAATTCATGCATGAAAATTTTGATGAGTCTGATTAGGTTTACAAAAAAATATTAGCTATATTTGTATCTTCAAACAAATTTATCATAAAAATATATTTAAAGATCTATCTAATGATACTAATTATGTGCCATAAATATAAATATTTATATTATATGTATATATATTTACTCAAAGTTAAATATACACACGCACTCAACATTATAAATCTACGCAGGCAATCCTACCTCTAAACACTACCAAGAGCACCTTCGAGGAAGGGGGAGAGAAGATTAACCAATTCACCCAGGGGTGGAACTAGAGCAAATTTAAGGAGGTACGCTTGCCCTCGTGAGCACCGGTGGAGCCTTTCAGAGCACTAGCGGAGCCTCTCAGAGGGCCAACCTGCATGCATGCCACCTCCGTGCTATTGACTCAAACGCTACTCCCTTCATCCCATAGAAAGGATCACCATAGAATTCATGCATATCAATTTTGATGAGTCTGATTAGGTTTACAAAAAAATATTAGCTATATTTATATCTTTAAATAAATTTATCATAAACATATATTTAAAGATCTATCTAATGATACTAATTATGTGCCATAAATATTAATATTATATTATATATATATATACTCAAAGTTAAATATACACACGCACTCAACTTTATAAATCTACGTAGGCAATCCTACCTCTAAACACTACCAAGAGCACCTTCGAGGATGGGGGAGAGAAGATTAACCAATTCACCCAGGGGTGGAACTAGAGCAAATTTAAGGAGGTACGCTTGCCCTTGTGAGCACTGGTGGAGCCTTTCAGAGCACTAGCAGAGCCTCTCAGAGGGCCGACCTGCATGCATGCGACCTCCGTGCTGTTGACTCAAACGCTACTCCCTTCATCCCATAGAAAGAATCGCCATAGAATTCATGCATGTCAATTTTGAAGAGTCTGATTAGGTTTACAAAAAATATTAGCTATATTTATATCTTCATAAAAATATATTTAAAGATCTATCTAATGATACTAATTATGTGCCATAAATATTAATATTATATTATATGTATATATATATTTACTCAAAGTTAAATATACACACGCATTCAACTTTATAAATCTACGCAGGCAATCCTACCTCTAAACACTACCAAGAGCACCTTCGAGGAAGGGGGAGAGAATATTAACGAATTCACCTAGAGGTGGAACTAGAGCAAATTTGAGGAGGTACGCTTGCCCTCGTGAGCACCGGTGTAGCCTTTCAGAGCACTAGCGGAGCCTCTCAGAGGGCAAACCTGCATGCATACCACCTCCGTGCTATTGACTCAAACGCTACTTCCTTCATCCCATAGAAAGGATCGCCATAGAATTCATGCATGAAAATTTTGATGAGTCTGATTAGGTTTACAAAAAAATATTAGCTATATTTGTATCTTCAAACAAATTTATCATAAAAATATATTTAAAGATCTATCTAATGATACTAATTATGTGCCATAAATATAAATATTTATATTATATGTATATATATTTACTCAAAGTTAAATATACACACGCACTCAACATTATAAATCTACGTAGGCAATCCTACCTCTAAACACTACCAAGAGCACCTTCGAGGAAGGGGGAGAGAAGATTAACCAATTCACCCAGGGGTGGAACTAGAGCAAATTTAAGGAGGTACGCTTGCCCTCGTGAGCACCGGTGGAGCCTTTCAGAGCACTAGCGGAGCCTCTCAGAGGGCCAACCTGCATGCATGCCACCTCCGTGCTATTGACTCAAACGCTACTCCCTTCATCCCATAGAAAGGATCACCATAGAATTCATGCATATCAATTTTGATGAGTCTGATTAGGTTTACAAAAAAATATTAGCTATATTTATATCTTTAAATAAATTTATCATAAACATATATTTAAAGATCTATCTAATGATACTAATTATGTGCCATAAATATTAATATTATATTATATATATATATACTCAAAGTTAAATATACACACGCACTCAACTTTATAAATCTACGTAGGCAATCCTACCTCTAAACACTACCAAGAGCACCTTCGAGGATGGGGGAGAGAAGATTAACCAATTCACCCAGGGGTGGAACTAGAGCAAATTTAAGGAGGTACGCTTGCCCTTGTGAGCACTGGTGGAGCCTTTCAGAGCACTAGCAGAGCCTCTCAGAGGGCCGACCTGCATGCATGCGACCTCCGTGCTGTTGACTCAAACGCTACTCCCTTCATCCCATAGAAAGAATCGCCATAGAATTCATGCATGTCAATTTTGAAGAGTCTGATTAGGTTTACAAAAAATATTAGCTATATTTATATCTTCATAAAAATATATTTAAAGATCTATCTAATGATACTAATTATGTGCCATAAATATTAATATTATATTATATGTATATATATATTTACTCAAAGTTAAATATACACACGCATTCAACTTTATAAATCTACGCAGGCAATCCTACCTCTAAACACTACCAAGAGCACCTTCGAGGAAGGGGGAGAGAATATTAACGAATTCACCTAGAGGTGGAACTAGAGCAAATTTGAGGAGGTACGCTTGCCCTCGTGAGCACCGGTGTAGCCTTTCAGAGCACTAGCGGAGCCTCTCAGAGGGCAAACCTGCATGCATACCACCTCCGTGCTATTGACTCAAACGCTACTTCCTTCATCCCATAGAAAGGATCGCCATAGAATTCATGCATGAAAATTTTGATGAGTCTGATTAGGTTTACAAAAAAATATTAGCTATATTTGTATCTTCAAACAAATTTATCATAAAAATATATTTAAAGATCTATCTAATGATACTAATTATGTGCCATAAATATAAATATTTATATTATATGTATATATATTTACTCAAAGTTAAATATACACACGCACTCAACATTATAAATCTACGCAGGCAATCCTACCTCTAAACACTACCAAGAGCACCTTCGAGGAAGGGGGAGAGAAGATTAACCAATTCACCCAGGGGTGGAACTAGAGCAAATTTAAGGAGGTACGCTTGCCCTCGTGAGCACCGGTGGAGCCTTTCAGAGCACTAGCGGAGCCTCTCAGAGGGCCAACCTGCATGCATGCCACCTCCGTGCTATTGACTCAAACGCTACTCCCTTCATCCCATAGAAAGGATCACCATAGAATTCATGCATATCAATTTTGATGAGTCTGATTAGGTTTACAAAAAAATATTAGCTATATTTATATCTTTAAATAAATTTATCATAAAAATATATTTAAAGATCTATCTAATGATACTAATTATGTGCCATAAATATTAATATTATATTATATATATATATATACTCAAAGTTAAATATACACACGCACTCAACTTTATAAATCTACGTAGGCAATCCTACCTCTAAACACTACCAAGAGCACCTTCGAGGATGGGGGAGAGAAGATTAACCAATTCACCCAGGGGTGGAACTAGAGCAAATTTAAGGAGGTACGCTTGCCCTTGTGAGCACTGGTGGAGCCTTTCAGAGCACTAGCAGAGCCTCTCAGAGGGCCGACCTGCATGCATGCGACCTCCGTGCTGTTGACTCAAACGCTACTCCCTTCATCCCATAGAAAGAATCGCCATAGAATTCATGCATGTCAATTTTGAAGAGTCTGATTAGGTTTACAAAAAATATTAGCTATATTTATATCTTCATAAAAATATATTTAAAGATCTATCTAATGATACTAATTATGTGCCATAAATATTAATATTATATTATATGTATATATATATTTACTCAAAGTTAAATATACACACGCATTCAACTTTATAAATCTACGCAGGCAATCCTACCTCTAAACACTACCAAGAGCACCTTCGAGGAAGGGGGAGAGAATATTAACGAATTCACCTAGAGGTGGAACTAGAGCAAATTTGAGGAGGTACGCTTGCCCTCGTGAGCACCGGTGTAGCCTTTCAGAGCACTAGCGGAGCCTCTCAGAGGGCAAACCTGCATGCATACCACCTCCGTGCTATTGACTCAAACGCTACTTCCTTCGTCCCATAGAAAGGATCGCCATAGAATTCATGCATGAAAATTTTGATGAGTCTTATTAGGTTTACAAAAAAAATATTAGCTATATTTGTATCTTCAAACAAATTTATCATAAAAATATATTTAAAGATCTATCTAATGATACTAATTATGTGCCATAAATATAAATATTTATATTATATGTATATATATTTACTCAAAGCTAAATATACACACGCACTCAACTTTATAAATCTACACAGGCAATCCTACCTCTAAATACTACCAAGAGCACCTTCGAGGAAGGGGGAGAGAAGATTAACCAATTCACCCATGGGTGAAACTAGAGCAAATTTATGGAGATACGCTTGCCCTCGTGAGCACCGATGGAGCCTTTTAGAGCACTAGCGAAGCCTCTCAGAGGGCCAACCTACATGCATGCCACCTCCGTGCTATTGACTCAAACGCTACTCCCTTCATCCCATAGAAAGGATCGCCATAGAATCCATGCATGTCAATTTTGATGAGTCTGATTAGGTTTACAAAAAAATATTAGCTATATTTATATCTTCAAACAAATTTATCATAAAAATATATTTAAAGATCTATCTAATGATACTAATTATGTGTCATAAATATTAATATTATATTATATATATATATATACTCAAAGTTAAATATACACACGCACTCAACTTTATAAATCTATGCAGGCAATCCTACCTCTGAACACTACCAAGAGCACCTTCGAGGAAGGGGGAGAGAAGATTAACCAATTCACCCATGGGTGAAACTAGAGCAAATTTAAGGAGATACGCTTGCCCTCGTGAGCACCGATGGAGCCTTTTAGAGCACTAGCAAAGCCTCTCAGAGGGCCAACCTACATGCATGCCACCTCCGTGCTATTGACTCAAACGCTACTCCCTTCATCCCATAGAAAGGATCGCCATAGAATCCATGCATGTCAATTTTGATGAGTCTGATTAGGTTTACAAAAAAATATTAGCTATATTTATATCTTCAAACAAATTTATCATAAAAATATATTTAAAGATCTATCTAATGATACTAATTATGTGTCATAAATATTAATATTATATATATATATTGTTGACACAAAATGTGACACTGTGCCTCACACACAGCAAGCCGAAAAGCGTAGCTTCAATCGGGTTCTCGGGTGCTTCGTTATCCGGAAGCGTGCCAGTCAGTTTGACCTGAAAACTAACAAGGGACAAAATAATTAAATGTCAAACCGGAACATGTCGGGTAATACCAGACAGTTCCACATATACGGCCCTGAAGCCACTTACAACGACATACAGCTATAGAGAGCTGTCTGCCAATGAGTTCATAAACCATTCAGCTAATGATAAGATAAATGCACGTGGAGATCTGATTGCCGAATATACGTGCATGGGAAGACATGTTTGAACAAGTGAAATTGATTATGAGTTAATGCATAACCAAGCTCGGCAATCTAGCCGAGTTGGGGTCCATGAAGCAGGAACGTGCAAATAAATACATTCAAACTAATCTAAAACCTGCATCTGCCGCACGACACCTAGTTTCGTCAAAGCTTAAACGTAATTAAAATACACGAACCCACGACATGTGACAATCTAGATCAAAATAACTCAGCCATTACGAGCGTATTATCTATTTGCGAAGGTAATACGAAAACAATGATCATTGAAGCGCAAATAAAACCATAAGAGAGGGCCGAACAATATTGATCTAGATCGGGCAGAAGTGTGTTACAAATATATAAAATATTTAAAACATGCAACACTGGATAACTTAATGAATCTATTTAGATTTGCCATATCTAATAGAGCCGATAACTATCTTGCTTTCACTAAGCGTATTGAACAAACGCCTGCCGCACGGTATTTACTCATAAGCAAAGCATAAGCAAAGACTTCTTGATTGTCAAGCAAAGATCCGCCGCACGATCATTGAAAAACAAACAAGACTACTTGCATCACGTCTAAATCCACCGCATGATACTAGACATGATAACAAGGTTGTCGGAACTTACGGAGGTCGACGGATCGATGACTCCTCTCGAAGAACTCGCCGACACGACAAAAGGACTCGAAAGTTGGCACGGGGCCGGTTGTATTGATTTGGTTGTGAACCCTTATTACAATGGTCGAGGGTCAATATTTATACCCTAGACAAAATGTGAGTCCCAAAGGACTACGATTTACAAAGGAACTTCTAAACAAACTTGGAAACTTACGATTCCTTACCCTAAACTTATAGATTCCTTTATTAATACAACTCTCATCTTTCCGATCGGTCTTGTCTGCCATCTTCTGTTTTCCCGAATGGAGTTACCGCCTTCCAGAATAACCGACCGCACAAGCATTTAGCCGACCGCTTGCATTGTTTGCCGAACACTCTTCTTCCCGCATGTGGGTCTACCTGTCATCTTCCAGAATTGACCAAAATCCAGTGTTAACACATGCCCCCTCAATTTCGGGATAAAAGTTGTTTTATTCTAAAATTGACCATAAGCTCTTTCATCCTCCTAGGTCATCACCGTTCAAAACCGCAGCCGCTGCCCAAAAACTCAAGCTTTCAGCGCAACCTCGGACCTCCTTCAAATCTTCAATGGCGACCCAGGATGAAATCTCAGAGGTAAACTTTACTTATATTCGGCAACTTTCATCTTATTCTCCCGCTCCCTTTTTGATTTATTCCCCTCTGATTTCAATCATCTTCTAAAGGAATACAAGAGCCAGATTTTGATCCCCTATGCTGCCAATCCCAACTCCTATTTCCTCGGCCCAATGGGAAATCTTGACGCTTCTGAAATTATTGAGAAGGAAACCCAAAGAATTCCTTTCAAGTCTGGGATTACCTCATCAAACCGATGGCCAAACACATTCAAGAATTGGCCATTTCCCCCAATCACCGGATGGCGTAACTGGTACAGGAGAATGCTGGAGAAAAGCAGCAGCCACTGGGAAAGTCAAGACATCAGTCATTGTCTAGAGTTATCTTTAGTAGAGACACCCAGGAACGATCCCCTTCTGATAGCAGCTTCTCATTTTTGGTCTGACGCTATCAATGCCTTTATCTTTGGTCATGGTATTATGACCATCACTCTAGCCGATGTATTCATGATGACTGGCTTGAATGTGTCATTGCCAGCATATCCTTACAAGTACAAGAGCAAAAGTAATCAAAGAGCCGTCAGCTCTGGATGTGGATGGGTCAAACATATTCAGAACTACATGAATGCATCTGGCGCCGTCTCTGACAAAGAGTTGAAAGCTTTTATGAATATGTGGCTATGCAGATTCATCTTCTGTGGAAAATCCAATGAACCGACCCTGAATCATATGGTAATGGCTGAAGACTTAGCTGCAGGCACTCAGATTCCACTAGGCAAATATCTCCTAGGGTCTGCTTATCATCTGATGCATCAGATCACTCTCTAGATGCGCTAAGGTGGAGAAATCTCTTGTGTGAATGGTCCCTGGTGGCTAATTCAAATGTGGCTTCAGCTATATATGCATCAGATAACCTCTGTGAGCCTCTCCATTCTAAGTTTTTCTTCAGTCAACTATGCTAAAGGCAACACAGCAAAGGTCAAGGCTTGTCAGACTTATGGGGAAGCAGCATCATCCATAAGCATTGACTTAGACATCGGTCATTTCTTCAAGCTATTTTTCAAAGGATTCGGCAATGTGCTCTGGTTTCCTTACAGAGAAAATGAAGATCTGACTTTGCCCTGCAAGTTTAGCTATGAAACTGGTTGTTCAGGCCAAGAATCCACAGAGATTTTCAACTCCTTTATCAAACCTTGCATTCTGCCAGCCGAATTTCATCATGGGAGGTTAGTGCAGTCCACCTATGAATTCTACTATCCAAATATGGTGGCCAGACAATTAGGATGCGGCCAACTGCCTCCAAGATTCCTCTTCTCAATAATCATAAAGTCAAGGGAAGTAATAACAGAAAGAATGGAAGCCAAGAAGATCTTTGAATTAGGATAGGAATTGCCAACATATGAACCATCTCCATTTGGGCTAATAGATGTTGCTCATCCCTTCTTCGTCTCTTGGTGGCAAGAATGGCATGCTCATATCTTCAATATGTCAGTTCATTCTTTATGCAAAAACTTGCAACCTGACTTTGCTTCTGATAGCGAGGTAATTTCATTATGCTCATCATCTCTTGCATCCTGAATTCACTTCTTATTTTAAAATCTGGTTATGTACAGGATCTTGAGCTTACCCCCCCAGCCAAAGCAATCCAGTACTATTCGGCTGGTCCCAAGCCTGCTCTGGGGTTTGATGCTCCAAACTTAAAGGAATTCATGAAAGCTCCCATAACTTTGGATTCAGCACCGTTAAAGGCACTCATGAAAACTCCTGCTACTTCAGCTGTTGCATCCTCAAGAGGAAAAAGCAAAAGGAAAACATCTGACAATTTTCTCTTACCCAAGAAACCAAGGACCAAGAAAGCCAGATTATCTCCTAAGGCATGAATCTTTTATTTTCTTATCAGGTTAACAACCTCATTTAGCAGTAAGCCTTACTATCTCTACATTCATTTCTTCCACTGCAGCCACAAGTCGAAATTCCCATACTGGGTAATACCTCAGCGCCTGTAGAACCAACCCCTGAAGTTTTTACTGAAGATGAAGAAATCCATGATAGCGAAACTTCAGAGACCCATGAAGCTGAAGGTTCAAAGGCTCATAAACCTGATGAGACTATAGGTAACATTGTTCAACCAATTCTCTTCTCCTTTCTCTTTAACAACATCTATCTCTTATGCTCATTATCATTTACTTTACTGAGAATAGATGAGATCTTAGATGAACTGGCAAGGGAAACTTCTCCTGATCAATCTCCAGATCCGTCTCCTCTGAATCTTCAATCAAGTCCTCCAGCAAGCTAGGGTATAACCCATCCTGATGACCAATCAGCCCAACAGGTAATGCCTTGTCTCATACTATATTTTAGCAAAATTACCCAATCGGCTAACACCTTCTTTCTTCCTCTTTGTCTAGAAGAACATCACTAAACCGACCACTAGTTACTCCTTCTCTATTGAGGACTACATTATTGAGAAAGGTGAAGAGATCACTTCTCATCAAACTTTGTCACTGGAGAATCAGACTCGGCTAAAAGAAGTGATTATTCTGCTGAATAAGGATACCATTAGTCTGGTTCAGGATGCAGACCAGATAAAAGACCTCCTTGAACTCATTGATCAAGATATCCCTTCTGCTCTCAAGGCTCCCCTAGAATCTGCAGCCCATCTTGATGATCACTTTGCTATGGTGAGAAGGGCAACCAAGAACATATCTTCGAGGGCCGCTTTGCAGAAGGATAGATCTTTGAAAAAGCTGGAGATTAAAGATCTTCACTCTCATATCCAAACTACAAGAAATTCTTTGGCAACCTTGGAGCTTGAACTGAGATCCATGGAGGATGAAAAAATCAGACTAGAAGCTCAACTAGCCGAACTGAATGCCAAAATTCAGTCTCACAGGGCCCATATAGCCAATCTGCCGAAGAACATAGAAGCAACTTCACTAAAGATAGCTTCGACCATCAAAGAAGACCAGCAGATCAAAAATAAGTTGTCCAGCATCCAGAGTTCTGAAGATGAAGATCAAAAAGTGCTAGATAATGTTAGCCGAATCAGGACTGAGGCCATAGAAGCAATCAATCATCTTCTGAACCAGCAAACATTAGGCTTGTAATAAACTTTAAGTGTGATACCCTTTTTTTCCTTGATTAAACAACTTTATGTTCACTTATTTTCATTCGTTCGGAAAAAAGCAATCGGCCATTTTCCCTTAAAGTACTCGATTAGAATGTAGCCGATTGTCTCCATTCTTCCGATAGCCGAACGAATCCAATCCAAATACTGTGAGGGTATAGCCGAACAATGTTGGCTCCAATAAATCATGGAGATATTCAAGCGACATTCGACTTAACTCAGGCCTGGCCCAGTCCAGTAACGGCCCAGCCGAAAGGGAAAAAACCCTACTCCGCCGTTCGGGATTCTCGCTCCATAACCCCGTGGAATTCGCCACGATCTCTCGCTTCGGCTTATAAATAGACCTTTCCATTAGCCTTCATCGCTATCTTTGCCTTAGCGTTCTCACACCCGTCTCCTCCACTTCCTTCGTTCGATTCATTCCAGAAGAAAACCCTAACTTCCATCAAAGCAAATGACGAACAGTGGCAATCGTGGTAAGCGTCCTGCTGATGGAGAAGCTGAAGGAAGCAGAGCATCGCGCTGCCGGCGTCGTGGGTATGATTCGGCTCTTTGCCTCCTTTGCAATTTCCTTGTTCATCTCTTAATTTTGACTTTCCCTTCCTCATTCATCAGGATAAGGGTCATCAGCTCTAGCCAATACCATCTCCTTCCTCCGGTGACGGCAGCTCAACCGGGAACTCCATCATCCGGCTCCTCCGGGTCTCCCAGCTCCTCAAGCTCTTACCATTCCAATCCCTGGGGTTCGGCAGAACCAGTAGATGCACACCATCCCTACTCTCACGAGGAGGCGCTCAAGTTTCGCCAGGAGAGGGACGAAGCCCGGGAGGAGCTAGGCGACGTCTCCAAGAAGTTCGGCATCGATCAGGCCGAATGGGAGGACCAGCGGAAGCAATTCTGCGACGCCATCACCGGTTTGTTATCTTCATTTAGTTTTATCATCCTGACTCCCTTTGCTTGCCGACCCATTTCTTCTTTTCTGCCCAGCTCTTTCCGCGGAGAATGACCGCTTGAAGACGGCGGCGAACAAGATTGCCGACAAGGTGAATGCCCAGGGGGAGACGTCCGAGGCATGCCTTGATGCTGTGGACGGCCGCATTGATCAGGCCGTCATCCAAGGTGTGCACCTCGGTGCTTCTCTCGGGCTGGCGGCAATGACCTCCCAAACCAACGAAGACTACTCCTCCCAACCAGTTGGCTTTGTTGGAGGACGCCCGGACGAACTCGACGACATCGATGAGCGTCTGGAGGCCTACGACGATCATGCTGCTGCCCTTACCGAAATCACAAACCCCCAATCCGTCCTCAACAAGTTATTTGAGGAGTAGTTTGTATTAGGATGAACTTTTATAAATAATCTCATCCTTTGGAATGACATTTACTTCTTTGATTCTTTTCGGTAAAATCCCACTTGCGATTGTTAGAAAAATGCTGAAAACAACCCAGTTTCGGATAAACATTCTTGTGCTAGAGGCGATGCAAACTACATCGGCTATTTCCAATCTCGTATCTGATTTTTAGGCTAAAGGCGATATGAACAATATCGGCTATTTTTCAGTCTTGTATCCGATCTTCTAGGCCAAAGGCGATTTTCCCTCTATCAGTTTTTCTGATCTACATTCACGAACCAACCTCAACACTGGGGTAGTATTTCTTAAGAAATCTTCCATTAATAGCTCTGGTAAACTCTTCTCCGAATAAAGTCTTTAATATGTATGCATTGCCAGGCACACATTCTACAATTCGGAAAGGACCTTCCCAATTTGGAGACCACTTGCCGAATGCTCTATCCTTTGTCCCAACTGGCAATATAGTTTTCCAAACCAAATCTCCTTCTGCGAATTTTTTCAGCCTAACCTTTTTGTTATAATACCTGGCAACGCGTATTTTATTTTTCTCAATATTTTCCAATGCCTTGAGATGAATCAAATGTAAATCTTCCAATTCATCCATCATCAGATTCTTATAATCTTCTTTTGCCAATTCTTTCTGTAACACAATTCGCCTTGAATCTAACCGTAACTCCCATGGTAGTACAGCATGATGCCCATAAACCAGTTCATAGGGAGACGTTTGAGTGGATCCATGACAAGCCATTCGGTAAGCCCACAGTGCTTCATTAAGAACCAAGTGCCATTTCCTTGGTTTTTTCATCAATCTTCTTCTGGATAATTTTAATCATAATCTTATTTGATGCTTCTGCCTGACCATTAGCTTGTGCATAATAAGGAGAAGAATTATATAACTTAATCCCCATACTTTTGGCAAAGTCACAAAATTCTGAAGAAGTAAATTGAGTCCCTTGATCAGTTGTTATAGTCTGAGGAATCCCAAATCTGTGAACTATATGTTCCTTAACAAAACTGATCATATTCTCTGACGTTACTTTCTTCAAAGGGATAGCCTCAACCCACTTGGTGAAATAATCCATGGCCAAAAGTACAAATTTGTGTCCCTTACTAGAAGGAGGATTGATCTGACCAATTAAATCTATACCCCATCCTCTGAACGGCCAAGGCTTGATTATAGGATTCATAGCAGACGCTGGAACTTTTTGAATATTGCCGAATTTCTGACAATTGTGACACCCTTTGTAATATTCAAAACAATCTTCCAACATAGTTGGCCAAAAATAACCAGTTCTCCTAATTATCCACTTCATCCGATAAGCTGACTGATGTGCACCACACAACCCTTCGTGAACCTCATACATCACTTTCTTGGCCTCTTCCTGACTCAAGCATTTGAGCAATACTCCATCGATGGACTTGTAATATAACTGATCATCAAGAAACACAAACTTGAGAGCTTTGTACCTGAGTTTTCGGGAAACCCTTTGAGATGGATTTTTCAGATAATTGGTAACTTCGTATCTCCAATCACCATCTACTGGATCAGTATTTAAAACATCTTCCTCTATAGCAAAAACTTCCCGATTCTCTCGATATCCAGAAGCAGCTTGAGCTAACTTATTTGCTTCTTCATTGTACTCTCTAGGGATATGATGCAAGGTTACTATCAGAAAATTCTTTAAAAGTTCTCTACACTCCTCATAATATTCTCTTAACACATTATTCTTGCATCCATACTGACCATTCAGTTGATTAATCACCAACTCAGAATCCCCAAAGATTTCAACAGCAACGGCCTTTACTTCTATAAGAAGCTGAAGCCCTCTAAGCAATGCTTCATACTCTGCTTGATTGTTAGTAACATGAAATTCAATAGGGACTGCATACTCAAAAGCTTTTCCTTGTGGGGAAATCAAAAGAATACCAGCACCACCACCTTTGTTGCAAGATGATCCATCGAAGAACAAGGCCCAAGGCACAATGTTTATCGCCTCAACAGAAAGATCCCGATGCTAGGTAATAAAATCAGCAATAATTTGACCCTTTACCGCCTTTGCCGATTCATACCTTAAATTAAATTCTGACAATGCTAAAATCCATTTGCCAATTCTTCCATTCAAAATCGGCATTGATAACATATGTTTGATTACATCAAAACTAGAAACCACCACGCATTCGGAATTCAACAAATAGTGTCGTGATTTGGTACAGGAGTAATATACACACAAGCAAAGTTTCTCTGTAGCCGAATACCTTGTTTCCGGGTCTAACAGCTTTCGGCTAAAATAAGCTATGACTCTTTCTTTTCCTTCAAACTCTTGCATAAGGGCCGATCCTATCGTTAGGCTATCGGCCGCCACATACAACTTAAAAGGCTTTTCAAGTTGTGGAGGTACCAGCACAGGTGGTGCTTTCATATATTTTTTGATCTCATCAAAAGCCTTTTGTTGTATGTCACCCCATACAAATTTTTGATCTTTCTTGAGCTTCAATAAAGGGGAAAAGGGTAAAACTCTTTCTGATAAATTAGATATGAATCTTCTTACAAAGTTGATTTTGCCTAACAATGATTGCAATTCTGTGAGATTAGTTGGCGGCACAACTTTGTCTATTGCTTCCATGCTCTTTTTCCCAACTTCAATTCCTCCTTTATGAACTAAAAATCCCAAAAACTCACCAGCCGAAACTCCAAAGGCACATTTGTTTGGATTCATCTTCAAGCCATGCTTTCTTGTGCACTCCAGAGTCTTTCTTAAATCGGCTAAATGTCTTTCATGATTTCTAGACTTGACTACTACATCATCAATGTAGATTTCTACAATC
The DNA here is from genome assembly GCF_019320115.1 of Miscanthus floridulus. NCBI lineage: Eukaryota > Viridiplantae > Streptophyta > Magnoliopsida > Poales > Poaceae > Miscanthus > Miscanthus floridulus. The sequence goes on from NC_089587.1 coordinate 2,586,558, forward strand.
TTGCCGATCAACTCGTGAAAAATATAATTCATAGCTCTTTGATAAGTTGCACCAGCATTCTTTAACCCAAACGTCATGACTATCCATTCGAACAAACCAATATGACCAGGACATCTGAAAGCTGTTTTCGAAATATCTTCTATCGCCATAAAAATTTGGTTATAGCCAGCATTACCATCCATAAAACTAATGACTTCATAACCTGCTGCTACATCTACCAGCAAATCGGCAACTGGCATTGGGTAACCATCCATGGGAGTAGCCTTATTAAGATTTCTAAAATCTATGCAAACTCTCATTTTTCCATTTTTCTTGTATACCGGTACTATATTTGAAATCCACTCTGCATACTTGCATGGCCGAATGAAATTTGCTTCTATTAACCTTTCAACCTCCTTCTTCACATCGGCCAATACCTCCTCTTTGTATATCTTCCTTGGAGGTTGTTTATAAGGACGAAACCCAGGTTTAATGGGTAATCGATGCTTAACAATGGAACGATCCAATCCAGGCATTTCCGTGTAATCCCAAGCAAAACAGTCTTTAAACTCTTTCAACAAATCTATCAACTTTGACTTATATTCTGGGTCTAACTTTGCACTAATATACATCGGCCTTGGCTTAGAACCATCACCAACATTGATTTCTTCCAACTTATCAGCTGACATAAAACCACGCCCCAACTTTCCTTTGTTGCCATCGACGGGATTTCCCATTAAAAATTGCTATGAGAGCCGACTGCTTGGATCGGCTGTTGGCCTTCGCTGAAAACATTTACAGGACCTTCTTTCCACACTCTTCCAGAGAAACAATCGACGCCCTCATATTCCCAATAGGTAGATTCTGTGGCAGCAACACTTACCGAATTATCAGCATGTACAACTTCAACATCATCTCCAATCCATTGAATAAGAATTTGATGCATAGTTGAAGGAATGCAACAATTAGCATGGATCCAATCTCTGCCCAAGAGTAGACTATATGCCCCCTTGCCATCAATGACAAAAAAGGTAGTAATCCGAGTTTTTGACCCAATAGTCAGCTCGACATGGATAGCACCTCGGGTATCGGAAGGATTGCCAGCAAAGTCCCTAAGCACCATGTCAGTTTTCAATAATTCTTCATTAGTCATCCCAAGTTTCCTGAAGGTAGTATAAGGCATGATATTGATAGCAGCCCCTCCATCGACAAACATCTTAGTTAAAGGCTTGCCATTGACATATCCCTTTAAATAGAGTGGCCTCAAGTGACGATTCTTGATTGGTTTATCAAAAACAGCCTGCTGTGCTAATACAAGCTGAGCCATCAAATCCTGACATTCACTTTCATCAAAATCGGAGTACACCTCTTCTTGGACATCTTGGCTTTCGGGAGCTATAAACTTTGATGGGAGGAAGAAAGCCATGCAAGCATTAGCCGAAGGACCACATCCATCAGGCTTCTTTTTAGGACGCCAAATTTGCTTTGTTTCGGTAACTTCTTGTTCCAACTCCTTATTCCTCAATCGTTGTACTCTTCTTTTCTGGCTTTTCCTTAGGCCTGGAGGACACCACTGTCCTTTTTGCCATACGTATTTACAAAAGTCAGCTTCTTCATCATGCACTCTATCATGAATCCAACCTGAACCTGCAACTCTTTTCCTTTGCTGATTCTCAAAGCCACCTATTTTTAAGCGCCGATCATCTTCAGTAACCTTCGTTCCAAGTCTTTCATAGACGGGACGGCGGTTGACTTGAGATTGCCTATACTCGGAGTACTAAGCACTACACTCCGGACAATTATTTCTTGCAGGCAACCTCAAACCTTCATTCCAACAATGCCTAAAGAACGAACAACCCCAATGAGACTGCTCCTGTTCTGTCATGTATTCTTCTTGCTCCCTTCGGTATACTTCTTCCTCATACCTCCGGCATTCTTCCATAAACCATTGTTTCTTACAGTATTCCTTCTCTTGTTCCCTCTGCCACTTGTTTAGCAAAATACGTGATGTAACTCTGGGTTTGGAAGTTTGACCTTTCTCGGTTCGGCTATCCTGAAACCAAACTCGATGCTACAGCTCTCTACTGGTGATTTGCCGATCCGGGTCAACAGCACCACTCTCCTTTGCTCTATCGGAAGTCAACACTTTCACCTTGACTTTACCTTTGAGATCATTGGCAGATACCATATTCACAGAGAAAGAAATCATATTTTGTGGAAAAGGCTGATCATCAATTTTCATCTTGCCATCAAACCTCAAATGTCCCTCTTGGATAGCTTTCTGGATTCGCATTCTGAACACTCGGCAATCATTGATAGAATGAGAATTAGTGTTATGAAAGCCACAATATTTTTTGTCTTTCACTCCTTCAGGACGTAACATAGGATGTCCTTCTGGTAGCTTGATGCGTCCTTCCTTTATCAACAATGCAAAAAGCCTGTCTGCCTTAGTAACATCAAAATCATAGGTTCCCTTTTGTTGTTTCAACCAGCGTTGACTAACTTGAGTGGGTTCCTTTGCCCAATTTAACTCAGCTGCAGCTATCTCATCTTCATCAATATACTCAGTCGCTTCATCCAGAAAGCCCTGATACACCTCATTAGTGGCATTGTTCTTCTGAAAGCGATTATCTCTCCTGAATCCTTGGGCTTGATTACTCATAGCTGCTAAACGCTGTGCAAGTTGACCAAGATCATCAAACTCTAAACCGAACAACTTCTCCCTGATATTCGGCAACATTCCTGCTATAGCAATTCCAGGTAGTTGATCATCTGGTAAATTTAGAGAATAACACATATTCTTGGTCTCCCTAAATCTGCGAAGATACTCCAATGGTGTTTCATTTGTTCTCATCCTCAGACTCATGAGATCAACCAATTTCTTCTCATTAGTACCCGTATAGAAATATGAATGAAACTTCTGCTCTAGTTCTGCCCACGTACCAATGGAATGAGCTGGTAGAGACGTGAACCATGTGAAAGCCGGTCCTGTAAGAGACAAAGGAAAATATCGAATCCTCCATGCTTCATCTGAAGCAGCTTCTCCAAGCTGCATTAAGTACCGACTGATGTGCTCTATGGTACTAGTATCATCTTGACCAGAAAACTTGGTCAAATCTGTTGGAGGCTTCACCCTTGGAGGCAATGCCACTCTGTTGTACCATTCTGGATAAGGAGATTTGTATGAATATGATTGATTCTTTGGCTTCAAGCCGAACTGATTTTGCATCATATCAGCCATCCTGTGCATCAAAACATCAATGCCTGGATCCTGATTTCCTTGTACTTGCATTCCAGAAGGCAATCCTGAAACACTTCTATACCCTGGATTTGGCACAGCATTGATAGCACTGTAATCAGTAAATTCTTGATACCCATCTCCATACATATTCTTCTGCAATCTGTTTGATGCCGGAGAAACTCTATAAGCTGAAAGTGGCACTTCTCCTGTGGTACCAAATGTCACCTGGCCATAGGTGGGATGTGATTGCTTTTCAGTGTGAGTCAATCCACCTATATTTGAAGGCGACGCTACTTCCTTTCCAACAGGCTTCTCTTGATGCTTTGGAACATTGAAAAGCGTCGGCCCACTGAGTGGTCCAACATTTTCCTCGAAGTATTTATCAACCATTGGGCCAAAAGTACTGATCATGATTGCCCAAAAGGTATTCAGAAAAGCTGTGTGATGGTTTGTCATGGTTTCTCCCATAGCTTTATAAACCAGGGCTGCCATCTTCTGAGCATCCTCCTCTTCAGTGTAATCAGTTTGATGCGGAAGAAGAACTCTTGGCATTGACTGCTTTTGAAATACTTTATTGCTCTTGTTTTTGGAAAAAGACATCAAGCACTTCTGTTGGTATTGCTCACATGCTTGTAGCACTAAATCCTTGTAATTATCTGGCAATTCTGCCATGCTTACATCTAGAACATGATCATTATTGATCTCAGATGCCATCTTGAACTAGCAGATGGTCCCACCGGGCGTGCCAAAAAGTGTGTTGACACAAAATGTGACACTGTGCCTCACACACAGCAAGCCGAAAAGCGTAGCTTCAATCGGGTTCTCGGGTGCTTCGTTATCCGGAAGCGTGCCAGTCAGTTTGACCTGAAAACTAACAAGGGACAAAATAATTAAATGTCAAACCAGAACATGTCGGGTAATACCAGACAGTTCCACATATACGGCCCTGAAGCCACTTACAACGACATACAGCTATAGAGAACTGTCTGCCAATGAGTTCATAAACCATTCAGCTAATGATAAGATAAATGCACGTGGAGATCTGATTGCCGAATATACGTGCATGGGAAGACATGTTTGAACAAGTGAAATTGATTATGAGTTAATGCATAACCAAGCTCGGCAATCTAGCCGAGTTGGGGTCCATGAAGCAGGAACGTGCAAATAAATACATTCAAACTAATCTAAAACCTGCATCTGCCGCACGACACCTAGTTTCGTCAAAGCTTAAACGTAATTAAAATACACGAACCCACGACATGTGACAATCTAGATCAAAATAACTCAGCCATTACGAGCGTATTATCTATTTGCGAAGGTAATACGAAAACAATGATCATTGAAGCGCAAATAAAACCATAAGGGAGGGCCGAACAATATTGATCTAGATCGGGCAGAAGTGTGTTACAAATATATAAAATATTTAAAACATGCAACACTGGATAACTTAATGAATCTATTTAGATTTGCCATATCTAATAGAGCCGATAACTATCTTGCTTTCACTAAGCGTATTGAACAAACGCCTGCCGCACGGTATTTACTCATAAGCAAAGCATAAGCAAAGACTTCTTGATTGTCAAGCAAAGATCCGCCGCACGATCATTGAAAAACAAACAAGACTACTTGCATCACGTCTAAATCCACCGCATGATACTAGACATGATAACAAGGTTGTCGGAACTTACGGAGGTCGACGGATCGATGACTCCTCTCGAAGAACTCGACGACACGACAAAAGGACTCGAAAGTTGGCACGGGGCCGGTTGTATTGATTTGGTTGTGAACCCTTATTACAATGGTCGAGGGTCAATATTTATACCCTAGACAAAATGTGAGTCCCAAAGGACTACGATTTACAAAGGAACTTCTAAACAAACTTGGAAACTTACGATTCCTTACCCTAAACTTATAGATTCCTTTATTAATACAACTCTCATCTTTCTGATCGGTCTTGCCTGCCATCTTCTGTTTTCCCGAATGGAGTTACCGCCTTCCAGAATAACCGACCGCACAAGCATTTAGCCGACCGCTTGCGTTGTTTGCCGAACACTCTTCTTCCCGCATGTGGGTCTACCTGTCATCTTCCAGAATTGACCAAAATCCAGTGTTAATATATATATATATATATATATATATACACTCAAAGTTAAATATACACACGCACTCAACTTTATAAATCTATGCAGGCAATCCTACCTCTGAACACTACCAAGAGCACCTTCGAGGAAGGGGGAGAGAAGATTAACCAATTCACCCAGGGGTGGAACTAGAGCAAATTTAAGGAGGTACGCTTGCCCTTGTGAGCACCGGTGGAGCCTTTCAGAGCACTAGCGGAGCCTCTCAGAGGGCCAACCTGCATGCATGCCACCTCCGTGCTATTGACTCAAACGCTACTCCCTTCATCCCATAAAAAGGATCACCATAGAATTCATGCATATCAATTTTGATGAGTCTGATTAGGTTTACAAAAAAATATTAGCTATATTTATATTTTTAAATAAATTTATCATAAAAATATATTTAAAGATCTATCTAATGATACTAATTATGTGCCCTCGTGAAACTAGAGCAAATTTAAGGAGGTATGCTTGCCCTCGTGAGCACCGGTGGAGCCTTTCAGAGCACTGACGGAGCCTCTCAGAGGGCCAAACTGGGTGCTGGCCGTCCCCGTCTTGTCTACTCTCATGTCCTTGATTTGTTTACTAAGGTTCGTTAGTATTCTTTATACAAAGCTCAAAAGTAGATTGTTTTGTAGATATATATTGCACAAATACAAAGCATTTGCATATATACATATACATATATATATACACACATATATATATATATACACACACTGGTTTTCCTTAACAATTTAGCCCCCCTTAATTAATCCCCACGCTTCACCACTGTTTGTGAGTGCAAGAGTTCATTATGATATATGGGTGCAAAAGTGATGACAATTTAGCCCTTGTTTAGTTCACCCCAAAATCCAAAAAGTTGCTACAGTACCTGTCACATCGAATGTTTGCGGCCTGTGCATGGAGCATTAAATGTAGACGAAAAGAAAAACCAATTGCACAGTTTGGTGGGAAATTGCGAGACGAACGTTTTAAGCCTAATTAGTCAATGTTTGGACACTATTTGTCAAATAAAAACGAAGGTGCTACAGTAGCCCCAAAATCCAAATTTCGTGAACTAAACAAGGCCTTAGCTTCTACCATTGTTTTTTTTGTAGCCACTAAATTACAGATAGCTTCGCCTCTGAAATCATCTGAGGCTATGGCCTTGTTTAGATTGAAAGTTTTTTCACTCTCTCTCCATCACATCAAATCTTTGGACATATACATGGAGTATTAAATGTAGATAAAAAAATAACTAATTACACAGTTTGATTGTAAATTACGAGACGAATCTTTTGAACCTAGTTAAGCCATGATTAGACAATAATTGTCAAATATAAACAAAAATGCTATATTACCAACTACTGATTCCTAACCCCAGTCTAAACGACGTCTATCACGAGAGGTATAAAGCTGTTAAATCTAGCTCTTTCACCGCTAGGCTGCGATGGATATCAACGGCTAGGTAGGCAGGCCCACTGCCCACAGTACAGACAAGAGGCCTGGCCCTCCCTGACCCTGCTACGGCTCTACCCTACCGCCGCTAGGAGGTCGCTTTAATTTTGTCGGCTGGGACTGATGGGAGTGGGCCGGCCGGGTCCCTGTCCGATCCATCAACGCTACAAGAGCTAGAGCTGGAGGCAGCAGCAGCCAGCAGGCCGCGGGCAATGGACGAGGAGCTAGCCTGAAGCCTCTCTCGGCCGTACGTCCCCATCTCGAACCTAGCAGCAGCACAGCATGCATGCATCGATCGATCGATCATGGCATCGTGCTTCATGCATAGCTACGCTGCATGCATCCATCCATCCATCCAAGCATGGCAGGCCGATGGAGCATGCGCAATTGCAGCGATCGGTGGTTCAAGGCCGGTACGTCCGGTGGTATTGCTCTGGATCCCATCCATTCATCGGTGTAGTACAACACGCATTCAAAATTTTATATATATATTTTTTTCAAACAACCTCGGAGGGAGATGAAGAGATGCCCTAACCAAAATCGTAGTGCTTAATAAAATACTGTATAAAATTTTGCAGTTAACAATTTTTCTTTTGCAATTCAGGTAGCGGTGAAACTTACCAATAATAGCTATCCATGCTCTAAAAAGAGCCATTGCCATTTCCAACTAGCTAAGGTCCAGTTTAGTTTGCAATTCCCCGTCACATCGAATCTTTGGACGCATGCATGAAGCATTAAATATAAATAAAAAATAAAACTAATTACACAGTTTAGACGAAATCCACGAGACGAATCTTTTAAGCCTAATTAGACTATGATTGGACACTATTTGCCAAATAACAACGAAAACGCTACAGTAGCCATTTTGCAAAAATTTTTGCATCTAAACGAGGCCTAAGAGTAGTCACGGTAGAAGGAATCATGAATCAGAGTTAAGCTTTGCTCTTTTTTGGGGGGGGGGGGGGGGGGGGGGGGGGGGGGGAAATAACTCTAATGGCCTACTTTTGAGATTTGCATGCTACACTACGCTAACACTTAATTAATCAAGAATATGGTTTCTTAATTTATTTGGATTACTAATGCTAGGAAATCTCCTCACTATTTTTCATATTATAGTATGTATTAACTTTGTTCAGTAATCTAGCAACACACAGAAGATTAGTAGAAAAAAACATGTCTGGATGGTCCCTCTATTGTTGGGCTGCCTTTTGGATCAGATGCACCGCAGTATGCGCAACAGGGTACTTTCCGTGGAATTCAACAAGGAACTTGCTGCTAGATCTTTTTTATTTTTATTTTTGAATAATGATCTGATTATGCAAAACAATTTAGATTCATGCACTATTTATTGCTCTTGATTCCTATGCTATTATAGACGAGGAATGCCCTGCATATGCTTTTGTGTAATCACCAAAACATGTAGAGACTCCTTTAGAATAAAGGAGTTTCATATACATGAATCTCATAGAAATTAGTTTCTTTTAATAGAAAAAGGCAAGAAACGGGAAATTTTCCCGCATTCTAGAGGGGGCCTAAGTGTTGATTGGGATAGGAGGTTTGGAGCTTTTGGTCCACCTTGGACGTGCGTGCCGACATATGTGGTTTAAGGGGAATAACTTTACCTTTCCAACAAATTAAAACAAACTCAAATGGCCAATGAATATATTTGCATCAGATTCACATTAGCTCTACCTTTTATTACTCTCATCATGGTTCACATTACCAACCACTGATAGGAAATACCTTAGTGCAATGGCTTTAGAGAGCAACGACAAATGTCAAGCTCTGTCCACGTCAAGCATTGTAGCTTCTTGTGATAGTGGTATGGCTAAAGAGGCTGAGATGATTGTGATCAGTACATATGTCTATTGTCTTCTTTGAAACAGACCATCAACTATGTGGAGATTTCTTTATCTCTCTTCCCTTACCTTTGTGATAATTATCTACTTTGAGACATACACCTATTTTGGTCCTCTTTTCTCATGTATAAAAGTGATTTGTATTTTCTATTTTAGTCACTTTTTCTTATATATAAAAGCAACTATTATTTTCCTTGGCAACGTATGGACATTTATGCTAGTCTAATACAATACAATTTTTTTTTTGAAAAAAAGAGATTCGTTGGTTTATGGCCTGTTTGGAACGCAGGAATACAAAACAAAGGAATGGAAAAAAACACAGGAATAGAATAGAGCAAAAAGTAGAAAACTACGGGATTTGAAAACACAGGAATAGAAACTTTGGGGTGTTTGGATCATAGGAAAACAAAAATGCCACATGTGCCCAAAAACCAGGTTTCATGCTTGAGAACTTGACAAAACATTGTAGGAATTTTTCCTTTAGGTTTTCTTGGATGCTTTTTTCCCTACGTTTTGTGAAGCACGGTTAGTCTTTCCTTTGGAAAGGAATGCAGGTTTCTTCCAAACAGCAAATTGAGGAAACATTCCTATGGAATTCATTCCTTTGATTTTTCTTTGGAAATCCTCCGTTCCAAACAAGCCCTTAGTCGAGATGTTCTGGGCCTATTTGATCCATCACATTTCAATTGGATTTCTTTTTGAAAGGGCATTTCAATTGGATCTGGTCGGACAACAAGCCCAAGCCCATGCCGCCCCAAGATATTTCATTACCGGCTACCGCCTCCGTCCGTTCCGTTGCGCTGGCCGGATAAGGCAAGGAGACGAGACCTCCCCCTGGGCTCTGCTCTGCTCCGCCACGCCGCCGACGGTCACGAACCGTCCATCGTCCATGGCGTCACCGCACCTCCCCTTCCTCTCCTTCCCCAAAACCCTACCGCCACCACCTCCACCGCTCAAGCCCCACGCCCACCGGACCTCGCTCGCCGCCGCTCCTGCTCCGCCGCCCGCCCCGCCTGACGGCGCGGGCCCCGCCGCGCCCACGCGTGGGGACCGCTTCCTCGGCCGCCAGCTGGCCACCGAGGCCGCCGCGCGCGTGCTCGCACCCGACGACGCCGACAGGCGCCGCCGACGCAAGGAGAAGCGCCGGGCCCTGGCGCGGATGCCCTCCGGCTTCCCCTGCTACGGGTGCGGCGCCCCGCTCCAGACGGCGGAGGAGGCCGCGCCGGGATACGTCGACCCCGAAACTTACGAACTGGTAATCACCAACGCTTCTTCCCCGTCCCTTTTCGCTCCACTCGCCGACCGGCTACTTCATTCATCCCTTCATAGTCTTCCTCGGAGCAGAGAATGATAGCATTTCATTTCTTCTCTGATGAGCAGAAAAAGAGGCACCACCAACTGAGAACCGTTCTATGTGGAAGGTGCAAGCTCCTGTCTCATGGCCACATGCTCACTGCTGTTGGTGGCCACGGTGGTTATCCTGGCGGCAAGCAGTTTGTTTCTGCAGAACAACTCAGGGAGAAGCTGTCATACCTCCGTCACGAGAAAGCACTGATAGTCAAATTGGTAAACAACTTGCCAGATTGCTGATTCTCTTGCCTCTGCTCCTTTCTCTGTCCACTCATTCTAGCTTCTATATGAAGGTTGACATCGTTGACTTCAATGGGAGTTTCCTGGCACGAGTACGCGATTTTGCTGGTGCTAATCCTATTATACTTGTGATAACAAAGGTGGTTGTTTTATACATTCAGTTTTTCTATACTGTCCTTTTTTTCTCACTATCATCTGACAACTGAAGCTACTTCTTTCCTAGGTTGATCTCCTTCCCAGAGACACTGATTTGAATTGCATAGGTGACTGGGTTGTTGAGTCAGTTGTCAAGAAGAAGCTTAAGTAGGAAGCATTTCCTTACTATTCCTCATTTCACAGTACTTTCATCAGATGATTTGACCAATTTAAATTTGGTATATGCAGCGTCCTTAGTGTCCATTTGACAAGCTCAAAGTCACTGGTCGGTATCACAGGGGTTATATCGGAGATTCAACAGGAAAAGAAGGTCAGCATCTCTGTTTATTTTTGTGGTTATTGCAGTTAGACTGTCCACTTTCTTGCCCGTGCTCGAATTATATCATCTCAAATTCTATAGATCTTCACTTCCCCTGCTCGTTCTACATTTCACGATCCTGACTGATGTTTCTTTTTATCGTATTAGGGCCGAGATATATATATACTGGTAAGCACTCATCACTTCCATTATTGTGTTAACTTTAAATGTCGGGGAAAAAAATTAAGAGTGCAATTGCTGTTCAGAGATATGTGCATTATATTGTATATGCAATTGCTGTTGCTATATGTAGAAATTTAACAAACTTCATTAATTCAGGCAATACAACTTTGGAGATTGTGAGTTGTGTTTCTGCCTGTTGGCCAGTGTACCTATATCTGACACAGATCATACTCTGTTACAGGGCTCTGCAAATGTTGGGAAATCTGCATTTATCAGCGCAATGCTAAGTATGCCTTTCCTATTATTAATATTTTTCTTCTATCCATTTATGTAGTGGTTACCGTTTAAACAATTCTGCTTGTTCTTTTTCTTACCACGCTAATTGTTGGAGATCCTTCTGTTGTAGGAACAATGGCATACAAGGATCCGGTGGCAGCGGCAGCTCAAAAATACAAGCCAATACAGTCTGCTGTTCCTGGAACAACCCTTGGCCCTATTCAAATTGAAGCATTTTTAGGCGGAGGGGTATGATTCTGTTTGGCTAGTTGATCTTCTGAAAGGATATGCATATGTTAACTTTAGTTGCTAGCCTGTTGCAGACACTTTGTTGATATAGCTACACGGACAGTAATTTAATCTATGCTCGCTGAAAATTCTTAAATAAAAAAAATCTTTCGCTAACCAACATAGATGTGTCTATACTTCTAAAGGTGTGTCTTATCATGATCCTTTGATGCAATACAATAGTTTGTATGCATGCACAGTGCTCAATATGAACTGCTCCAAAATATGTGTCGTCTCTGATTACATCCTGATGTTCTGTATCTTCTACTTTGAGATCCAATTTGAAGTCTACTAACATATCCCTGAATCTTTGCACACAGAAATTGTATGATACACCTGGAGTCCACCTTCACCATAGGCAGGCAGCAGTTATCAATGCTGATGATCTGCCTTCTCTTGCACCACAAAGTCGTTTGAAAGGGCGATGTTTTCCTGTATGTATATTTCATTCGGTTGAGCACATGTTCCTTTCTCAAAATTTCCACACTAATCTTTTTCTTCAGAACATAATGTTATGTTCAGGCTAATGATACAGATGTTGAATTGAGTGGGAATTCATTGTTCTGGGCTGGGCTAGTCCGCATTGATGTTGTCAAGGTACCTAATGAGCTGAACTTCATCTTTGATGTCTTGTTTTCTTATCATGTTCTAATTCTCCCTTGTAAGCTGTAATTGTCAATCAATGGATGACATAGGCTCTTCCACGCTCACGGCTGACATTCTATGGGCCCAAGAAGCTAAAGATTAATATGGTCCCGACAACAGAAGCAGATCAATTTTACGAGGTATGCCTATGCTAATTGGTATGAAAATTCATTGTCTGATACCACCAGCTATATTTTATTTGGCTTAGGAAGCGAGAGTTGCTTCTCCCTCTTCTCCTCTTTCTAATCACAGCTCTGAATTGTGTCCTGCAAAACTCTACACGTTTAACCATGCTCTTCAAAACTGTATTCATTTGCTATTGGCTTCTATGTTTGCATGAAACTTACATGCATCTAAATGAGGCTCATCTGAAATAACGATGATTTCATTTTATTTCTGTCTTTATTTTTCACTTTCCAGACTGAAGTTGGAGTTACATTGACTCCGCCAACTGGTAAGGATAGAGCTGAAGGATGGCCAGGGCTTCAAGGTGTTCGCGAGTTGAAGATGAAGTATGAGGAACGTGACAGGTAATGTCTGCAAGTAATGGTGATGCCATAGCTTTACTCATCATTCATTTATGGTCAAAAACTGCATGGGTAGTTTATTGAAGCTAGCCTTCTTCTTCTACTGGGAAGATGGGGGAATATCTTGTCTGGATAACAAGTGAAATGGGAGCAATTGCATTTTTGTATAGTACTAATTTAAGAAGATGAAGGGCGGGCCTGGTGCAAGCGGTAGAGTCTTACCGCCTGTGACCGGAAGGTCCCGGGTTCGAGTCGTGGTCTCCTCGCATTGCACAGGCGAGGATAAGGCTTGCCACTGACACCCTTTCCTAAACCCCGCACCGAGCGGGAGCTCTCTGCACTGGGTACGCCATTTTTTAATTTAAGAAGCTGATTCCTTGATTACTGGGCTTAAAAACCTTATCTGTACCAATGCCATATTCAGGCCTGCTTGTGACATCGCGATCTCTGGGCTTGGGTGGATTTCTGTGGAGCCATCAGGCGTGCCATCAAACAGCCCTGATGACAATGTCGAGGAAGAATACGATCGCGGTGAGCTGCATCTGGTGGTACATGTACCCAAACCGGTTGAGGTCTTTGTCCGCCCGCCATTGCCTGTCAGTAAAGCAGCGTCGCAATGGTACAGGTATCAAGAGTTGACGGAGGAAGAAGAGGAGTTGAGGCCTAAATGGCATTACTGATGCTGCTCTGGTTTTCTGCCTATTTCTCTATCTGTAGTACAGTTTTGTGTAATCCAAATGTAGCACAATGTTATATGCTATGATGAGGTGATGTTCTCACGAGTAGTGTTAGGATCAGGTGATAAAATGGATTCAGAAACCAAGTTTTGAATAAATCTGGCTATGTACATGTACTCCAAATGAAGGACCTTCCAGTTCCAAACAAGCCATTGAAGAGATTTGTAACAAAATGCCAATTTAATTTCGGCAACAAAACAGGTCTGGTCTTCCTTTGGCCATATATGACCACCAAATTTTCGTTTTCATATCGTGCCATGACCCTATTTAGGAGTACGTATACATAGTCAGGAACCGTATTTTTCTTATACTACTACACCAACCCTTCTCCTTAGGCCTGGTTTAGTTTCGAAAACTTTTCTCAAAAAGTGCTACAGTAGCCATCACATCGAATCTTGCGATACGTGTATAGAGCATTAAATGTAGACAAAAAAAAAATTAATTGCACAGTTTAGTTGGAAATCGTGAGACGAATGTTTTGAGCCTATCAAATAAAAATAAAAGTGTTACGGTTCACCCGACTAAACACAGCCTTATTCCACGTTGAATTCGGCCCATTGGATCCATCCGACGCACAGACCCGCACCACCGCCACCACCATGGCCGACGGGCCCACCAGCTCCGGCGACTCGCCGCCGCCGCCACCTCCTCCGCAGCCGGAGAACGGTTCCATCTCCTCCATGGTCGCCGCCTCTGCCGCCTCCGCGGCGGCCGCGGCCGTAGATTTCACCCGCTGGGCCGAGACCTTCGGCGCCGAGAAGGCCGACGCCGCCAAGGCTGCCCTAGCCTCCGCCACCACCTTGGCCACCTCATCCGCCTCCGCGGCGGCTTCTGCTTCCTCCACGGCCGCGTCCTCCGCCTACGCGGCCGCCTCCGACCTCACCCTCGTCGCCAAGGTGATGGTCCCCATTCCCCTCGCTTCGGTCGATCTAGGCAACATTTGATGAAAGCTCAAACCTTTTGCTGTCCTGTTCGCAGGAGGAGCTGGAATGGGTGAAGAAGGAGTACTCTGCTCACGAGCAGATTGTGTTTGGCAAGATCAAAGGTGCGTTTTGCTGCGTAAAGATCAGATAGTTCGGGATTCCCCTTAGTTTGATGTCCTCGTAGATGATGTTCATCTTTGTTGGCTAAATTATGCTTTTTTTATTTCATTTTTTCTCAAGCATTGAATGTTTATAATCGTTGCAGAGGGCGTTGTCATGGCTATAATGCATCCAGGCATTGCTGCAGGCTCCGCAACACTTGCAGGGATTGTCCTTTTCAAAAGTAATATATGTTTTCCTTGCAACAACTTTCATTGATTCCTTTTGCTAATGCACAATGTAATTTAGTATTTGCATGAGGGATTCTATCCACACAATGCACTTGAAGAACATTGAACTCATTATTACCACATGCTAAACCAAATTGTTTTCTTTAACTCGAATGTACTTTTGATACTCTAGAATTGATCCTTTGCTGTGTTCTTGCAAATGAATGAAATGTTTTGAGATCTCTGCCGAGCCAATGTATTCCGTCTTAGAATATCATGCACATATCTTGTTCTGGTTGGTTTAAAAAAACTTTGAAAAATTAGTTCAATGATCTGGGAATTGATGAGATTCATTAAAGCGGTTGCAAGTTTTGTTCAAACTATCCATCCTCTACTTAGTTGCCTAGTATTTCATGGTACATAGCCCCAAGGTAATAACCTTGCTGATTCATTGGCCATTTGTTCCAATATAATTTCAAGAAGGCTTAAAATGGACCTTTCTATACTAAATGAAATATGAATGGATCCTTGCAGGGCCAAGGAGCTACCTTATTCAACGAGTACGGCGCATGTTTGTTAGCAAGGAGGTAAGCACTCTATGTCCTTTTGATCAGCACATATACTTCCTGTGACTTGATAGATTCATGCTCTTCAAAGTTAATTAACCATCTTCCTTGATTCATACTCTTTCAAGTTAATTCACTATCTTGCTTAGAAGTTCTCTTCCTAGGTGGGGCTATCTATTCACCTATGACTACATGCTTATAATTTACATGCCAGTGTTTGGATACATTTACCTGTTGTTTCCCTGTACATGATTGATGATGTTCATGTAGCAAGTCAGAATAAAATCAAATATGATGTTTGCAAGTTTGTTTTTTCCCTAAGAAATGTACGGATCCGATCGATTATCTAACATAATTTTTGTGTTTTCATACTATAGACCCTACTTTCTGGCGTACAAACTGAAGTGAATCACATGCGGCAGACTGTGAATCTTGTATCCAATGAACGCCAAAAACTGTTGGTAATTGTTCTTCATTTGAAGATAATTGAACCATTTTACTTTTTTTTTTGTCTCTTTTAACTTCAGATGCTATTCATGACTGATTCTATGCATACTGGAATCCAGGATAGAGCAGCAACTGCAGAGAAAAGATTTCAGAAAGGATGGAATACACTCAGGCATCTCTCTCGCCCCTTCTGTCATTTGTTTCTGTCCTTGCTCTATATAACATGGGCGATACTTTCTGCTTTATCAGGGAAGAAGGGCGTTCCATTCAACATGAGTTGAGCAAGATTAGTGATATTGAAAATCAAGCAGTAGGTGTGTAAGATTTCTCGAGATATTAGTGTTTTGTGTCATGACATTTGATTTCTGGTTATGGAGATCATTTTATCCAGAATTTGCATTTGATGAAATGTATCTTCTCAGGTCTGAAGGGCATTCTTGATCAGCTCCCCAGAGCACATGCATCTGAATTTCGATCGGAGGTTAGTAAATCAGCATGTATCTTTGGACATAGTGATGTTTATAGGAATCGATCTGAGGCTTTTGTTCTAGCCAATTATAATTTTTAAACATAACACATGTCTCCTAATAATCCTGTTCATGGTCCGGTTTAACTGGTTTCTGGGCAAAACCCAGCCCAACCCGTAGAAGATGTTACGTCGGCGGTTTGGAACCAGCGGGTTCACGGTTATCACGGTTAATCTCAGCAAAGTGCGTCAACGCTGCAGCCCCCAAGCAGCCGTGCTAGGAAGCAGTTGACGCCGACGCACGAGCCGAGCCAAGATGCTCCTAGATGGCCGTGACACGCCGGCGGCCTCGTTGCCGGAACCGGACGCCATCGATGCTGCCCTCGCCGCTTACTGCAGGCCGACGCTCAAATTGCAAGATTTTGATTGTGAGATTTGGAGAAAGCTCAGTACATAGGGAAAAGGGAAGATGCACATGCACAGTACGACCCCGCTGCCAAAGGACGCCCGGAGGGGCGGCACTGCTTGAGGCCGCGGCGCTCCCGGCACCCGACGCCCGAGGCCACGGCGCTCCAGCTGCCGGCCGCTCAAGACCGCGGCTCTCCCGGCACCCGACGCCCGAGGCCACTGCACTGCCGCAGCCCGCCACCCGAGGCCGTGGCGCTCCAGGCACCCGCCGCCCTTGGTCTCCGACAAGGCCTCAAGCGATTGTGCGTTTGCGACCGGCGGCGTCTGGTTGGTCGAACGAAGAAGACGGTTAGACGGGTACCAAATCGAACCAAACCAACCCGTGCGTGGCTCCTTACACGGTTTATCATGGGCTGGTTTGTGGGTTGGGCCGGTTTGCAACCGGACCATGTACAGGGTTATCTCCTAAGTCTAATATTCTAAACTATATGGATACATTGAAGCCTTTTCTTGGTAGTCTTACTAGTTGCTCCTGGCATTTTCTTGGTAGTCTTACTAGTTGCTCCTGGCATGGATATTATGTGCTTGAGAATGAATTTGTTAAACAGTGTACCTTTTTTTTATATATGGGAATATGGGATGTATAATGTTGTTGGATTGCTCAGAAGATGTTATATAGAGAATTATATTTAGTTCTCTTAGTAATATCTTTCTTATCTTAACCTACATGTGCTGCTATTTGTTCCAGCCCAAGTTGTGTTTAATATCAAACACTTCCTTTGGGCCCCTTTTCAGAAATACACTTGTCAATATAGCAGTATATATTTCAGTAGTCCTTACCACTTATTAGTTATTACATGCCATGTAGTGAGTGATTAGGTAAAACTGTGCTAAACGCAGGCAGCATTCATACTTTGTAAATTTGCATACGATGATCACAGTTTTAAGCCTCTCCACAACAAATCATGCCTATCCTCTGGCCTCTGAATGTATTGTATTTTTTTTTTAAGCTGGCTGGCTTCTGTGATCTAAACTCATAGCAGAGATTTTCTTTCATGTGTTGCAGATATCTGGCCTAGCTTCTCAGGTTAAGAAGGAGAAGCGAGCGCTTAACGCCGCCCTCACGAAGATTGTGAATTACGGTGTCCCCATCTGACTGCCTCTCTAGCTAGGTGCTTCTGAGGTTCCATTGTATCGGATTTTTGTGAAGGAAGGCAGGTTCTATGTGAATGCCTGAATGGTGAATGGTATGCTGCCCACTTGGTTTCGAGAAAAGGAGAAAACAATAAGTTTTGTCACCCGTGCAGACCTGTAATTGTGCTGCTGCTTCTGCCTAATGCTGCAGAAGCAACATCGCTGAAACCTGAGTAACAGATGACATTTTGCAATGTTTTTTTTTCCCTATTGACATGTTCACTGCCATCAGCTGGCGTGTATTTTATTCCCCAACTGCTTGATGGCATCTCTGATGTATGGCGGAGGGAAAAAATGGTAATACCTGAATGCTTCGTTACCCCTGGTCCGTGATGTGAAATGAAATCCTCGGAATTGTAGAAGTAGATTGAAATTTTGGTCGAAATCATGGGAGTTGCTGGCCTTGCATTTAAATTACCCATCAGATTAGTTCTTCGTCTTCTTAGTCGCTATATGCCTTTTCTGAAGGTTTAGATTCATTTAAAAAAAATCGTTACAAAGTTTGCAGAAACATCAGAGCGGTGGTGTGTCTCCGGTTCGGCGGCTCCGCCTTCTTCCGCTAAGGCCCAGGCCCAGCGGCACCGCCGCCCCGCCCCCGACCCCTCTGCGCGCCGCCGGTCGAGATGCCTCGCGACCGCGACGAGCCGGCCGCCGTGCGCGTCTACACCGTCTGCGACGAGTCCAGGTATCAGAATCCTGCCTCTCCAGACCTGGCTTGCCCTTGCCCCTTGCTCATGGTTGGTGCCGATTGCTCCTCCTGCCTGCAGGTACCTGATCGTGCGCAACGTGCCGTCGCTCGGATGCGGCGACGACCTCGCCAGTCTCTTCGGGACGTACGGCCCCGTGGAGGAGTCAGTCTCACCTCTTCTCCTCTCGCTCCTCCTGTACCCTGTATTCGAATTGCTTATTAGTTCATTGGTGTCAGGTGCACGCCCATGGATGCAGAGGACTGTGAGCCCTACACCGACGTCTTCTTCGTCAAATTCTCCCAGGTCAACAACGCCAGGTGAGGTGTGGACGGTGTGCTGATCTAGCAGTCTAGTTCAGGTGTTCTTGGACTGTAATAACATCACAAGGCAATGAAACCGCCCCGTGTTTTCTATGGCCTACCAACCCCAACTGCTGTAACCCTAAGTAAGCTTCATCTTTCTTCAATTCAACTTGGGACAATGTTCAGTTTATGCTTATTGTTCACCAGGCTTCAATCAAGAGAACATAATAATTACTTAGTGTTTTATTGAACCACAAAAGTCAATTGGGTCATAAAATCCATTAATTCAGCCGGCCATCATACAATTTGATCCACTAAAAATTTTGATTCAATTCACATCTTGCGGTCCAGTTGCTAGCATTGAAGTTCGAGCTTATCCGCTGCCAACTATTGACATCTTTTCTCGTGGTAAAAGTACAGAATCAGCGGCCTCCATTTGAAATGCAAAATTGGTGCTCTCATGCTGCAGGTTTGCAAAGAGGAAGCTTGACGAGTCTGTATTTCTTGGCAACCGCCTGCAGGTGACCTACGCCCCTCAATTTGAGAGTCCTCTAGACACTAAGGAGAAACTGGAAGCTAGGAGAAAAGAAGTCCTTGGCCGAATAAAATGTGTGCCTCCACTTTACTTTTTGGTCCCTACAGCTTTGTATTTAGTATTTTGACAGCAACGCATAACTACTGTGAGCATTGCTAATTTATTTACACTGGTAACTTTGATTGAGATATTTTCTTCCATTTCCAGCATCTGCTGGCAGACCTGAAGGGACATCTCAGTATTCTCCAGCTCAGGGATCATCTAGTGGGAATCACCACCAGATGAACTCTAATAAGAGGTTTGTATTCCTGCGACTGGCTTGCTGATTTCAGTATAACGTGACCAGTTACATTGTGGATGTTGTGAAACTATGACGGCTAGGCAAAAACTCTTCAGTCTAACTGTTCTCTTGAGCAAAGTGTAAAAGTGTCAGCCTGATTTTTATCCTAAGGTTCATTTTACACATATTCAGGGAATATATGAAGACAATTCATGCTTCTCATATTGAAGATCCTCGTTTCAGTCATGTGCCCTCAGATAAGGTATGTGGTAAAAATGTGTTCAATCTAAAAAATCATTTGCCAATAAATTTAAGGTTACTAATTAATGCCAACGAGTCAACTAAGATATTTAGTACTAGAACACAAACATCTTTGCATTACATCACTAAAGCAAAGTACCTGGTAGGGGCCAAAACGTCTAACTTTTGTGGAGATCCTGCCGTGCTAATATGTAATGCAAATCTGTTTAATGTAGCTTACCACTCTAGTAGCTTTGCACTCTTCTTTTCTTGTTGGTCCTGGTTTCCTTTCCTTAAGTTGAATGCTACTTTCCCAATATATGGATAAATGTTCGCTTTGTTTGTAGGATTACTTTCCATCCAAGTCGATGAACGCTACTGTAAAGCTTGTCAGAGAGAAGCTTGATAAGGTAAGTAGTATCGTCTGCACTCTATCTTTTTGGCTTACAACTATGCCGATAAGCTGAAAGTTTGTTTTTAAAAAAATGCCAGATACAATCTGGTGGTGATAATTCCAGTACTTCAGCAGCATCCAAGAAACCAAGGGTTGATAACCGCAGGAGAATTTGATATTAGCAGAAAATGCAGAACACAAATTCAATGTTTTGGGGTAGTGTTGATATATTAGCATAACATACCAGAATTTTGATAGCCTTTATTTCTATCCATTTTATCGGTCGCTTACTAGGTCATTGAGTTATTTATGTTTCAGGGTGGTGGTGGTGTACTATATGGTTAGCTAGAATTGCCGCAATATCGATAACTGAGTTAGTTAAAATGCCTCACTTTTAGTTTTTTTCCAGCTGTAATGTTAGCATTATAAAATATCTGTTACTCTTGCAATCAATTACATCAGAAATCTCATTTATATTGACATCCCTCAAATGCATGGGTACAGTAATGGACGTGATTTAGAACCGAGCGGGATGCTTTTCAAGTATATTCGTGAGTTCTTAGATGATCGTTTAGCAATCACAAAATTACTTGTATTCCACAATCTTGTAACTCGTCTGCGCACGAGATTGCAAAGCTAGGCTTGGTGTGGGACACAGGTCAATCGATGTTGTGGCCTGATGATCCTCCTGACATTGTAAAAATCGTGGTTGCTCGCGGTTGTGCCGAGCTATCGATAAGTAATATAAGGCCCTAGAGCCGATCTTGAGGTAAAAAAGACATGATCCATAAGACATGCCTGGCGTTGGGCATTGTTTCGAAACCATTTTATTCCATTTTACCTTCCCGCTTTGACATGCTATTTGTGTGTGTTTTGATATGCAAAACAAAGTTGGAAGGACTGTCTTGTGCTAATTAAACGTGCTACTTGTCACATTGGTTAAAATCCAAATAACGGTGAAGTAGGACGAGATATTGGCATGCCTATATTTTGCTTGTAATGCTGTGAATATGTCTATTTCGTGTCGGATTTTGGTATCGGAAAAAAACACTATATATTAGAATGGTACTAGACTGTATTTACGAAATTATCTAAAACCATAATTGATTTGTGATAGTCAAGGCATAAAGATTTATCTGACCTCCCGTCGGAACAGCTAGCGCCCGAACGTTCAGCGCCAAGACGCGTCCAGACGTAGTTCCCAGCCTGATTCCACCCATCCGATGAAACCGGTCCACAACAAAAAACGATTCGAGCGAGCGCGTCTATCTCTCACTGCGCTACTGTCCCCCGCCGCTCCCCGTTCACCTTCGTGCCCGTCTCTGCCGTGCCCCATTCACCTAACGTGCCCCCGATGTTGTGCACACATATGCAACATCCAGATCTACCTTTGAAACATTCAGATGCAACACTTGCAACATAAAAAAAAGACAGATGAAACACTTGAAACATACGTCTGAAACACTTACAAAAACACTTGAAAACCATTGTAAAACAACACTTACAAAAACACTTGAAAACCATTATAAAACATACATAACATACAGATAAAACACCTGCAACATATGTGTGAAACATATGTAACATCATGAAACATTGGAAAAAGATGTTTGCAATATACCTCTGAAACACTTGCAATATATGCAACATCCCGATCTAATTTTGCATCTTCTAGATGAAACACTTGCAACATCTAGGTGACACATCTAAAACACTTGGAACATACGCTTCCAACATGCGCTTTCAGCACAATTTACCATGCTGCTTGGACGAATGGACGCTCGTTGTTGCGGAGCTTGGCGCCACCGCAGAGATCGACAGTCGCATGGAGCTTGCCGGTACAACAACGGCGCGGCCCTCCTGCGGTTCTCCAACGCTTGCTCATGGCCCAGGCTAGTAGCCATGGGCGACGGCCCTGTTGATGCTACTGCAGCGCCGCTGCTCACTCAGCTGCAGTCGTCCAGCGTCGTCCGCTCACGAGGGATGGGTGCCCGCGCGGTTGGTGAAAGGCACGACGCGGTTGGAGAAGGGCTGCTGCGGGGGCGGACGGATGAGTAGCCACACCGCGACGGTTGGATGAGCGAAATGATGATTTTTTAGAGGCAGGCCCGCTGCGGACTAGGAGCCGCGTCCGGACAGGACCGACACCCATGGCTGAGCATTCCCGCTTATTTAAGGAAGAGTTTTTTTTGCAGCTGCTAACACACGCCGAATAGATCATGATTTGTTAGAAAATAAATAGTTTGCTCGTAAAGATAGCATTCTAAATCTATAAAGGACTCTTTCATTAATTTTTTTAGAGGATAAGTTTATACTGCTCAGGAGTAAGTCTTTCCGAACTATAAATAGAGACACAATGTAAACTTTCGGACCTTAAGCAAAGAAATAAGGGACTTACTAACTTACCAGCCGTAGATTTACATGCAACGATGACAAAAAAACGTGGCGACACTTACCTCCGCTGACTCGCTGAGAGAGCACCTACGACACTGCAGTTAGGAATAGGGAAAGCCCACCCAAACAATCGCTAGCGGACAGCGGCAGGAGAATTCAAACACCGTGTTCAGTTTTGGCTGAAAATTTACGATCGTTTACGACAAGTCACAGCCAAACGAAAGGGCTAAAAATTGATAGATGGATTAGGAAGGGAAGAAGCATTCGTTGCTGTTCGCCTGAAACCAAAACAAGAAAACAGGCGACTGAGCAATAGGAATAGTGAAGAAATAAATAATCTATTCCCATATCTTCTATTTTCTCTCTCCTGCGCCGCCACTCGTCTCTCCCTCTCTTCTGCGTCCACGCCGCCGTCGCTCCCTGCCCTAGCCTGATGCCACCGCTGCCCCTAGCAACCGGCGCACCAACGCTGCCGTCGCCCCTTGCCCTAGTAGCCGCCGCCCCCTAGCAACCGGCGCACCTGCCCTAGTCACCGCCCCCTCAACCGACCACCCCGAGCAGTACCCATATAATGGCAAGCAATCCAGATAATAAACCTAGTATTTGCCATTCGGCGTGTTCGCTGGTTGGTTTCTGGGCTGGCCGGTGCTGATTTGTCGTGAGAGAAAAACACTGTTGACTGGTTGAATAAACCTGGCCGAAACCAACGGTAGATACGCTGTGGCAAAATATTCACCATTGAGATTGGCAAAATTATTTAAAAAAAAACTTTCCGGAAGAAGCAATGCCTTTTTAGTTGGTGGTAGTACCACATGAGCAGGACAGCAAAGTGTGGTCGAACCAAACCAACTTCAGGTGAGATCCCTGACACGTCACCAGAAAAAGAAAAAAAAATCTTTCATCATCATCAGATCTTCATCACTCGGAAGAGTAATAATAACAAGGGGAAGAAAATGGAAGGATACGAGCAGGAACAAGAGAGAGGACAGGAGAGGTGAGGTAAGAAGTGGGATGGCCACGGGTGGCGCGATGCGACGTCGGCTGTCGTGCTCGTGACCGCAACCGCGCCCTTCCGCCTCCGCCACCTCCTCCTGCGATTCCGATCCGCCGCCCTGTCCTGCCGGCCGGCAAGCCCCCGCCACGCCACCGCCACCGCCTCCGCTCCTGACCGTCCCCTCCCCCCATTTCATTTCAATTGAGTGCTGGGAGCAACCAACCAACCCTAGATCCACCCCCCGTCCCCCACACGACAGGAGAGAGATCTCCCCGTCCCCGATCCAATTCCGCATGGCCTCCTCCTCCTCCTTCTCCCCCGACGACCAGACCGACGCCGACTTCTTCGACAAGCTCGTCGACGACGACGACCCGCCCCCGCCGCCCGCCGGCGACTTGCCTAGGGCCGTCTCCGCCACCAGCCTCGCCGCCGCCCCGGAGCCGCCGGCTCCGGCACCGGCGCCTCCCGAGGGGTCAGGCAAGGGCGGCGCCGGCGTCCACACCGCGGTCAAGCAGGTGCAGTGGGCCTCCTTCGGAGGTGGCGCGGACGACGGTCCTGATCCGTTCGCTGATCTCTCGGGAGGCGCCGGCGACGACGACGGCTTCCTCGGGAGCACGGCCGGGACCCAGACGGCCTCGGATCACGCCTTCTTCGGCAGGACCCAGAGCTTGACCGCTGAGGTGACGGATCAGGCCTTCTTTGCCGGGAGCAGCTCCTCCGATCAGCAGAATGTCAATGGTCAGCACGACCAGGGCGGCGGCACCAGCACTGCAGTGGAGTCAGCAGATCCCAAGTCTTGGGAGGCCATGTACCCTGGGTGGAAGTACGACGAGGCATCGCAGCAATGGTACCAGCTTGATGACAGTGTAAATTCAACTGGGAATGCAGCTCAGGTGCTGGACAATAGCACTCAGAATGTACAGCAGCAGCAGCAGCAGCTCGACGCATCTTACCTGCACAATTCAGCGCATGCGGGGCTTGAGACAATTGCTGAGGAGAGCACTACCGCAGCAGGTGCTGCCTCAAGTTGGGGGCAAGGGGCCGCCTCGGAGTACCCACCCAATATGCTCTTCTATGCAGAATACCCTGGTTGGTACTTTGACACCAACACCCAGCAGTGGAACTCCCTTAAGTCGTACCAGCAGGCCGCCATGCAGGCTAGAACAGCTAGCACGGGCCAGACTGTTGTTGCAAACGATGGTGTTGTTGCGACTTCCTCCTCTCTGACAGGCTATAATGCCGGACAAACTGAGGACCTTGCTGCCCACAATCAGGTGGCCCAACACAACTCATTCTCGAATAGTTTCACTCAGCAGAACCAATGGCAGACCACGGATGAATTTGGTAACAATGTACGATCCGAAAGTGCTACAGATAACAGCCTGACTAGTAGCTTCTATGGTTTTGAACAACACAGGAATGCTGAGACTACTAATTCCTCTACTAGCCAACAGGCTGGCTTTAACACAGCTGAAACTGTTACAGATCACTACGGTCGACGCAAGGGCTTTGAATCATCAAGTGTTCAGAGTGGTTATAGCTCCTCTGACAGTCAACAATCCATTTACAAGGCATTCGAACCTTCCACGGGTTATCAGGCTGGTTACAAAGGCTTCGAACCTGCCGCAGGTCACCACACCAGCAACAACATGTTCGAACAGTCCACAGGTAATCAGGGAGGTTACAAGGCGTTTGAACCTGCCATGGATAACCAGAGTGTCTACAAGGCATTTGAACCTTCTACGGGTCACCATAGTGCTTCCCGGGGATTCATGCCTTCCACGGGTCACCAGACTGATTTCAAGGGTTCCGGAGCTTCCACAGTTCACCAGGCCGGTTACAAAGAATTTGAAACTTCTACAGGTTACAATACAAGTTTCAAGGCATTTGAACCCTCTTCAATTCAACATGCTGGTTACGTGGGTTCCCAACCTAACTACACGGGATTTGACACTTCTGCAAACCACCATGGTTATGGTGATGCCAATGGTGTTGTGAGTACTCAAGGCTTTGTCCCAATGCAAACCACGTACCAGGGCCAGAAACAAGCAAATGCAACCTCGCTAGGGCACCTGTCAAATAGCTATTTTGGTACTGAAAACTCCATGAACTTTAATCAGCAACAATTTCCGGGTGCAAATGCGTCAAACTTGCAATTCGGTCACTCCCCACATGAAGGCAGGTCATCGGCTGGACGACCACCGCATGCCCTTGTTGCTTTTGGGTTTGGAGGGAAGCTCATAGTTATGAAAGAAACTAGCTCCATGCCCGCAAGCTTTAATACTGGAAATCAGGTATCACAATAGTTTCCTTTTGTAACGCATTTTGTAATGAAGGAACATATTTGAGTTTGACTAAATTACTAAAATATTTCTTTCTTTTTCTTCTTCTTGCAATTCAAGGGTAACTCTAGTAGCACAGTTTCAGTTCTTAATCTGTCGGAGGTGGTCGTTGATAAAGTTGATCCTTCAAGCATCACTAATGGTAGTGCACTTAGTTATTTCCATGCTCTGTGCCGTCAACCTGTTCCTGGTCCTCTGGTTGGTGGAAGTGCTGCATCAAAGGATGTAAATAAGTGGCTTGATGAAATGATTGCATGGTACGAGTCTTCCTCCAGTGAATTCCAGAAAGGTGATACTCACAAGTTGCTTATTTCATTGCTGAAGATACTGTCTCAGCACTATGGAAAACTCCGTTCACCTTTTGCGTCTGACCCATCGCAAGAGGTACTTCCTCTCATACTCTATTCTGTAATTGAATTGTTCGTTTATATATCTCCTCTGATTTCTCTGGTCTGCTTTCCTTTGCTATCCTTATTTATTTTTACAACTTGCATTAGAAAACATTGTGCCATGGTGATTTGTTTCGAGTTGGATGGTGTAAACCAAAACATAAGTTGGATAAGCTACTAAACTTCAGATTTATGTATACTCATACAACCTAGAATTTGTTTACGAACAGTGTTTCAACCATGTAAAGTTATAAATACCTGTGATTAGCATTGTCACGTGGGAACTTCGCTTGATTTCATATTTCATGTTTCATTACGAGGGGGATTCAACTACTTTCTTAACTCTGTAGTTTGTAAACCATGTCTAATTTTATATTTTGTACATATTTTTTACATGAATTCTTTATAATAGGAGACAGATGGTCCAGAAATGGCAGCAACTAAGCTATTTTCATCATGGAAGAGAAGCACTGTTCATATGGGGGATTATGGATCCATTGTTCCCTGCATGAAAAATATTGCTTCAGAAAGTCAGATGCAGGTAATTTTTATTTATAATATCCTGCCCTTTATTTTTAGCAAATGTCCCTTATTGAAACAACTACTATTCTTTTAGGCTGTTGCACAAGAGGTCCAAAGTCTTCTAGTTTCTGGGAGAAGAAAAGAGGCCCTTCAGTGTGCCCAGGGAGGTCAACTTTGGGGACCTGCAATCATACTGGCATTGCAGCTTGGTGATCAGGTCTGTTTGACTTTAAATAACCTCCCTTTTGTAATATAGCATGTTGCTCGACTTTCCTGCCTGGTTTTCATTTCCATGTTAGATTCATTGTTTTTTTTTTCCTGGACTGTTGGTACAGTTTTATGTGGATACAGTGAAGAAAATGGCTCACTTCCATTTTGTATCTGGGTCCCCTCTGCGAACGCTATGCCTTCTCATTGCTGGACAACCTGCAGATGTTTTTAATGTAGAGAACAATGTCAACAGTGACTATGGTACATCCCATCAACCTATGGAGGTACATGCAAAGTTTAAGTTAATGGGTCTTTTAGTTGTTAAATGTATTACTATTTTGACCATCAAGTACTGATTATATAATTCAAATTCAGAGTTATAAAAAAAACTTTACCTTTCTTGTTGTCATTGCTGATCTCTTGTGTGATTAATGATTTCATAATGTCTTGTTTACTGCAATGTCATGACTTTTGGGTATCTCTTATCAATAATTTTCCTGGTTTTCTGTTTTACTATCTGACTTTTCACAATTTGTCCCCCCCCCCCCCCCCCCCCCCCCCCCCCCCCCCCGAGTCAGCCTGGTCCAAATGGTATGTTGGATGATTGGGAGGAGAATTTGGCTATTATTACTGCAAACAGAACGAAAGGTGACGATCTAGTAATCACTCATCTTGGTGATTGCCTCTGGAAAGAAAAAAATGAGGTTTGTATCATTATATAATATTTATTTTTAGATTCAGTTTTCATACTTTTTTGTGTATATGCGGTCAAGTACCTTATACACAATGTATACAGGTTGCAGCTGCCCATTCATGCTATTTAGTTGCTGAACTAAATATTGATTCATACTCGGAAAGTGCAAGGTTATGCCTCATTGGTGCAGACCACTTGAAGTGTCCTCGAACATTTGCCAGCCCTGAAGCCATTCAGGTTTGACACTATATGTTATACCTGCAAAAAAGTTGTGTATGCTGTATGGAGTAGACGTTTACAACATCATTTTTGCTCAGTTGCCTAGTTAAATGTGCCCTAGATGTGGCTAGCTTTAAACAAATATTATACGGATCCATTGGCAAGATTATGCATAGTTATTTATTCGTTTATTTTTTGTTGCTATTCACTGTCTGGACTAATATCTTCAAAATGCAAACAGAGGACAGAGGTTTATGAATACGCGAAGGTGCTTGGTAATTCTCAGTATATTCTACTACCCTTTCAGCCATATAAGCTGATATATGCATACATGCTTGTGGAAGTGGGGAAGGTTTCTGATTCTTTGAGGTAGGTTGTTGGCTTGTTCATAACAATCAAATGACACAATGCTTTCCCTAGCTTGTACTTGTACATTATGACGCAGTTGAATATTAACTTCTCTAGATATTGCCAAGCGTCTATGAAGGTACTGAAAGCCTCTGGCCGTGCCCCCGAATTGGAGGTGTGGAAACAATTATTTTCTTCACTGGAGGAGAGGATACGCACTCACCAGCAGGTATGACCATGCCATTTGGTATATTGCTTATTGCAAATCTTTGCTTGCTTTATATCTGGTGTTCTCTTGCTCTTTTACTTGTTCATTTACAAATGGACCAACTCTCTTTGCTTGTTTTTTTTTTGTAGGGTGGATATGGCACAAATCTTGCCCCAGCAAAACTAGTTGGGAAGATTTTTACCTCGCTTGATAAATCTATATCCCGCATGATGGGTACACCATCTGCACCACTTCCACCATTGCCACATGGATCTGTTAGTGATAGAGAGAGCCACTCTATGCCTGCAGCAGCAAAATTTGTAAATAGCCAATCGGTAATGGCCATGTCATCGTTAATGCCATCTGCTTCAATGCAGTCAATGACTGAGATAGCAGAGAATAGTGGTGGCACTGGCAGGACAATTGCACACAACAGAAGTGTTTCTGAGCCGGACTTCGGTAGAACATCAAAACAGGTACTTGCAAAGAGAAATTTTAAGACATTAGTTTCTGGTTATGTTGAATTTGAAAGATCATTTGGTATTTATCCCCTCGTCTCATTTTAAAAACCTAACAGGGTGCTGGATCAGATGGCACACAGAGCAGTGCATCAGGATCCGGTAGTTCTCGATTTGGTTGGCTAGTGCAGAAGACTATGGGTTTAATGTCAAAATCCCACCGCCAGGTATTTTTTTTACTAAGTTATGAAACGACTATCTCCAGTTTTTTCCCCCATTTCGTCTCTTCTATATGCAACACCAACCTTAGGATAATATTTCTGTTATGAAGGCAAAATTAGGGGATCAGAACAAATTTTACTATGATGAAAAGTTGAAGCGGTGGGTGGAAGAAGGTGCTGCGGTTCCTGCCGAGGAGCCTCCTCTTCCTCCACCTCCAACAAAACCATCTTTCCAGAATGGTATGCCAGACCATAAGTTGAATGGCCCCATGAGTGTAAGCCATGCTCCCAATGGAGTCACAGAATGGAAATCCTCAAATTCTTCGGAGCAAGGAGGTCTGGGTATGCCGCCAATTCCACCTAGCCAAAACCAGTTTTCTGCTCGTGGACGGATGGGTGTCCGGTCCAGGTAATTCGACAGTGGCATTGTCATTTAGTACTCTTAATTATATTTCTATATTGCTATCTAAGGTATTATCCAGAAAACTGATGGCTTTTCTGTTTTCATTTTAGATACGTTGACACATTCAATAAATCGGGTGTGTCTGGAGCAGTGCCATCATATAACAAACCAGCTGCTCCATCTGTGACACCGCCAGCTGGTGCCAAGTCCTTCATGCCGACTGCAGCACCTGCTGCTGCAGATCAGATGGTGCCACACCAAGCAGCAGAGATACACAGTGAAACCATCCATCAGGATGAGCGGTCAGCCTCACCACCAGCAGAAACATCATTTTCTTCAACCCCACCACCCACACAGTTTTCATCACCCCCACCGCACACGCAATTTTCATCACCAGTGCAATCAACAATTCATCGGCAATCTAGTATGGAGAACATCTCCACCCCTTACCAGGGTTCCGGGGTATCATCATTAAGCAGCAACAGCTCATTCTCAAAATCACGAGCCGCATCCTGGAGTGGGACATACTCTGAGCAGTTTAGTGCTTTTGCGGGCACTCGATCACCTGACAGACAGACGATGCCTTCACCACTGATGCCTGGCAAACCATCACACAGTCGTTCCAACAGCAACTCATCAGTGCAGCTCAATGGATTGACAGAGGATCTTCATGAGGTCGAGCTCTAACTGGTGACTGCTCAGCATGACCGTCGCAACTCATGTCTTGTATCCACAAAGACAGCCATGGCAACCCATGACCGTTCCAGAAACCCCAAGCGGGTGACAGAAAGAAGCTGCCCTTAAAATGCTGATCACGGGGATGCTGCAGTTGGAATGGACTTGTGCGAGTTTGCACGAGATTCTGGGGCGCGCTCTAAACCACCGAGGTGCGTCAGACCTGTACTAATAGGAATGCAGGGTTTTTGAACATTTTGTAGCTATATATATATATATATATCTATGTTGGTTTTATGTTTTAGAGAGAAGGGAAAGAGTTGGGTGGGCCTTGTTTACAGGTGAGAAGAGAGAAGCAGCATGCAGATGCCCTTGTACAGATAATCTGCCCCCCTACCCAATTTGTTTAAACGCAAACAAATTTCACACCC
Organism: Miscanthus floridulus; assembly: GCF_019320115.1. Classification (NCBI taxonomy): domain Eukaryota; kingdom Viridiplantae; phylum Streptophyta; class Magnoliopsida; order Poales; family Poaceae; genus Miscanthus; species Miscanthus floridulus. The sequence goes on from NC_089587.1 coordinate 2,617,178, forward strand.
CCACACCATCGTTTTTGGGAGAAGGATAGAAGAGAAGGTGTGTTCCAGTAGTGTGAGAAGCATGGCTCTGTAGAGTGTTGTTGTTATAGTGTACTGTACTAGCCGCATACACAGTATATTATCACTGTTTATTCTTTGGAGACGAATCAATTCTTTCATCTTGAAACAATTGTGTACTCAGTGTTGCCTTCTTGTATCTGTGGTGTCGACACATGTTTTGGGCTGTCGCTGGTTCTTGAGAACCTGGTTGCGCTGTCGCTGTAACTTCGAGCACCTGTACGCTGAACTGTTTCGACAATTGTTGTTGATGCCCGTCACAATACTGCATCTTTTAATAAACAGTTTATAGTTAGTGTTTTATCACTTGCGTGAATAACCCCTTTACCTGAAATATATTATTTCTTATTATTATTTGTTAAATTGAAATGCGCATGAAATCTTACACTAGTTAGTTGGCCGACTCGGGCCTCGGCACTAAAGATGACGGCCCAACGATGGAGTCCGAGTCGGGCACTCGCGGCGCGTGGTACTGGTAGTGTTATATATTACCGGCCTGGTGGAGTTCTGCACCAACGCAATCGCTAGACTTGGGCTCGATCAACATGGCGGCGGCGAAGGTCTCCATGAATCTCGACAGCAAGGCTGCGGTGGCCGTGGGGGAGAAGGACGACAAGGCAGCGGCGGCGGACAAGGTGGCGAGGAAGACCAAGACGGTGATGGTGAGGAAAACCATTGTCGACGACCTGCTGTCAAACCCCCCTGAGCCCCTGGGCGACTCCCTGGCTTCTTCTGCCGCTGAGTTGGGGATGGATACTGAGGTCTTTGCCAAGGTGGATGCGCTCTTTCAGAAGGAACACGACTTCGTCATGAGCATCATTAGGCAGTGCCAGAAGGGGTATAAGGTGGTGTATTATTTGGGTTTTGAGATGGTGTTGGTGGAGGTTGATGACGACGACGACGAGTAAGGGCAGTAGATGGTGGTGGAGGTCGGGGATGACTATTGATGGCTTACCATGATTTTGGTTGGCAAGAATTGGAAGCCAACTAAGCAGACCCTAGTCACTGTAAGCAGGAAGATGCAACGGTTCGTCAGGCTATCAACTTTGATCTACAACAAGCTTTTGTCAACCGTATGTCCACTCAAGCCTCCAAAGAGCTCCAACAGGATCGATCACAGCTAATACGGTGCTTTCAAGCGATCCCGATCAAGGACCTTTTCACCCTTCTGGCCTTCTCCTCTTGCATGCTCAGCTAGACTCTTCAGCAATCTAAAGGGGGTGTTTGGTTCCTTCTCTAGGGAGCCTGCATTGTATATGAGAGCCATGCCCAAGCTAGACAGGCTACGGTGGTGCAAACTATCCTTGTTTCGTTGGCTGTATATGTATAGAGCCTGGCTGACGAGAGATACTGTTTGGTTGACCTTATGAGATCGTATTGTATAAAATAAAAATAGATAAACAAGTAATCTTATAATATTTGACTTATGTAACTACACTCCAATAATCCTAATTGTACTTCTAATATCTTAATCTACTTTAAAATGCACTAATATCGCTTAATATACATTATTCACACGTTAATAGCATCATTAAGAAAATCTGTGCTGCACCATGCGATCCTGGCTCGCCAGAAACACAAATGAAATCCGTATCTGGTGAGCCAGGCTGTGGGCTACCTTTTGCATCTGGGGAGCCAGGTCTAGACTCCCATGTAGACAACCAAACGCGTTAAAGTTGCATCTCCAAAGCCTGGTTCTCCTATATAGAGGCAACCAAACGCCCCCAAGCTGGTAACGGCCAAAGGTGAGGCAACTGACCAGGCGTCAGAATTCATTTGGCAGAATACTACCCCGCCAAGGGTTAGATCAAGGGACGAATTCAATGCCGGAAAGCTAGATTGCTGATAACCCAGCTTGAGACTTACAAAAAATATAATGTAGACTGAGACTTCCAAAAATATCATGTAGGTTGCCAACCGGACGTTTAAAAAAACCTATGCATTTCGTGTGTTCCGTTTTACATTTGTAGAGACAAAAGACAGATAGCAGCAAAACTAGCTGCGGATACTGCGCTCAAATTTTGTAGAACCTTAGACCCTCTATGGGCGTAGCCAACTCTGGTGGTATTGGGTAAATTGCCTGATTTTGCTCCAGGAGTTCCGCAAGTCTTTCTTCCAGATGGGCCTTGGTCGTCTCCAGTTCAGTGATGAGACCTACAAGGGTTGAAGTATTCATCACCAATCTAAAGAAACTACAAGTACTGAACTAGTTAGGAAGGGAAAACCACTCAATTAAATAGACAACAATGCAGGTGATTAAATTCAGGAGTAAAACCACTAGGCGATGGACAACTTAGAAACGTATCCAAAGAACACATCAGTACTATCAAAATGCGCACAAGGTGGTAATTAAAGCGCACAAGGTTTGTTACTGGTAGACTCATTTTCATGTTATGCAATGCCGAGGTTGTTGAAGAATGACAACACAAAATTTGAAGCATCACATGACAAGCTATGCAAAGACAACTGCACACATACATAATTTCAATTCAAAGGTATGCCAGATAAGTCTTCATCTATTGTGATGCACGAGATTTCCTACCATCCATGTTTTTATGTACCTCATCTGATGCCCAAGTAATAAAAAATGTCTTTGTAAGTTGGTTTTTATGGCCCCGGCTAAGCAGTGTACCACTATCCCTGATTTTAATATGATCAATATGCTCCACAAAAATACTTCTCATTTTTTAAGGTAGCAGGAAATACCAGTAACAACCATTTTGCATGCCATGATAGCGTATTTTTCCTCATCATGTAATTAGCAGGTGACAAGTTCATCCATCTTTTAGTAGTCAGCAAGCATTGCTTTAATTCCTACCATTTTTAGCTACAGGGATAATTTACAACCATACCTCAGGATTATATATATATATATTATTCAGACTTCCTACAAGCATTGGAGAAAAACATTTCAGCCTGTTGTAAAATTGGGGCGAGAGGGGGGTCTAATATTCCCAAGACGGTTAACAAATTGCCCAAAAGAGTTGAATTTGTATGCTTCACCTATATCATAGGGAGTACCACTGTGCATTGTGCTACTTCTTTAATTCACACCCATTTTTATTTTGCATATGGAAGTCTGACCTTATGCATTTCTGATTTCTCTTGTAGCTCTGTTGAGAACTATTCAATTCACGGGCAACTAATTCAAAGTGCATAGTGATCTTATGGCAGCCAGCTCTCGTGTCGACATGGCTATAAAACCTCCACCGGTGCAGCAAGGCTTTTTGTTCCTGGTTGGGAAACCCCTTTAGTCTCGGTTTCCCAACCGGGAGCACCAATCCGGGACTAAAGGTACCCTCCTTTAGTCCCGGCTTGACGCCCGGGACTAAAGGGGAACCTTTAGTTCCGGTTGGAAACATCAACCGGGAGTAAAGGGGGCCTCCAGGCCTGGCCAGGGACCGCCACGGGGCAGGACCTTTAGTCCCGGTTGGTGTTACCAACCAGGACTAAATGTCCCTCTTTTTTTTTCTTTTTCTGGTTTCTATTTTTGGTTTCTTTTTTCATTTAATGATTAGTTTTGATATTAAAATACATTTTCGAATACGCTGCTAATAGTAATATATACTCCCTCCATCCCAAAAAAACTGACGTTTAGGACATGATTGTGCTTACCAAGGAGTCATTAATTAGGGTATAGTTTTCCCTATATGCCCCTATTAAATACTGTTGCGAGCGCTATCCATACGAGAAAGTTTCCTGGCTCATCTGGTTAGTGCGGTGTGGGTGAGCCCTGAGTCCCGATGTCTCGAGGTCGAAACTCCATGGACGCATTTTTTTTGCCTGTGGCTTCATTTTGCATGGGTTTGGGTGGGGCATGGCACGTGCGCGTTGGCTCGCATGGCACTGGTGCGGGTGGGAGCGCGTTTGGTGTTGTTTTGGCGCGTTTGGGCAGCGTTGGTGCTTGTTTTTGCGCCGTTCGCGCTCGGGTTTGTGCGTGGCCACGTAATTTTTCTGTCCGCACTCCAAGCATTCTAATTTGGCGCTAATCTGGTCGGTCTCCGGACGCTTCGACTGCTCTGGCTGCTGCTTCATTTAAAACGCCTCGTTCTCCACTGTACCACTCCCATGCTTGTCATGCTCCACTCTTTCCTTCTCCACTCCTTCTCAAATGCAATGGCTAATCCATTTGATTTGAACGTTCGTTTGGAAGAAGATGACGGCGACGTCGATCTCAATGAGCCAATATTGGAGGACGACACCATAAATGGTAATGTACTACTCAGTTTGTTTGGTTTTTTTGTTTTATATTCAAAGCAAGAACGTGTGGTAACGTTTCTCATTTTCTTTCTTCTTTTTTTGGACAGGTTCGATTTGAACTTGCCATTAGATGATTTTGGTGCTGTCGATTTCGATTACCTACAAAACCTTGCTGGTAATTTTTTTCTCATTTTGTTCTTTCGTTTTCTCCGTACTTGCAATGAAGCTGATGCTTTCTTTCCCTTTGATCTGAACGTTTAGCGGACGATGACGACGGCAACCTTGCCTTGGATCTCAACGAGGCTGAAAATGACGATGGCGACGCCGGCTTTGATCTGAACGAGCCTGAAGATGACGAGCATGGCATCGGTAAAATGCTTCGTCTCTTGTTTTCCTCTTCTGCATGTACTACAGCATGTTCTTCTTCTCTTGTGCATGACGAGCTAGAACATGCCGTGAGCATCTGTTGTTGAATGTCTTTGTTTTTTTTCATATATTGAGAGCATGCCGTGAGTACTATTAAAATGGTTGTTTTTTTCCTTTTGTTAGAACAACATGCCGATCAAGTAAATCAACCGAAGCATGACTATTCTGATCATGTTAGACAACAAGTGTACCAAGCATTGTTGATGAGAAGTAAGAATGGGAAACTAGGCAAGCAAGATACAACAATTGTTGGTGCTCAATTTGGAGTAAAGATTCGATCAGTTCAGCGCATATGGAAGCAAGGTAAAAACCAACTTGCTCACAACATTCCAGTCATGGTTCCTAATCTAAAGAAAGGTAGAAGTGGCCGTAAAGCAATCCCTCTTGATTTGGAAAAATTGAGGGACATTCCTCTCAAGCAAAGAATGACCATAGAAGATGTGTCTAGTAGACTTGGTATTAGCAAATCTAGGATACATAGGTACTTGAAAAAAGGTTTGCTTAGACGCCACTCTAGTAGCATAAAACCTTACCTCACCGAGGCTAATAAGAAGACTAGGTTGAAGTGGTGCATTGACATGATTGAGCAAGGTTTAGTTGATGATCCAAAGTTTAAGGATTTGTTTGACTTTGTGTTTATTGATGAGAAATGGTTCTACATCTCTCAAAAATCCGAGAGATACTACTTGCTACCCGAGGAAGATGAACCACATCGTACTTGCAAGAACAAGAATTATATCCCTAGGCTCATGTTTTTGTGTGTTTGTGCTCGGCCAAGATTTAGAAATAGAGAATGTGTGTTTGATGGCAAAATAGGTTGTTTTCCACTAGTCAATTTTGAACAAGCTATTAGACGAAGTGGAAACCGTCTTCGTGGTGCACAAGTTATCAAGCCCATAACTTCAATAACAAGAGATGTGATTAGAGAGTTCATGATAAACAAAGTGCTGCCCGCTATCCGAGCCAAGTGGCCAAGAGAAGATGTGCACAAGCCAATTTTCATACAACAAGATAATGCACCTTCTCATCTAAAAGTGGATGATCCTATTTTTTGTGAGCATGCTAAGCAATATGGGTTTGACATTCGGCTTATTTGTCAACCACCCAATTCACCGGATTTCAACATTCTAGACTTGGGTTTTTTTTCGTGCTATTCAAGCTATTCAATACAAGAAGAATGCAAAAACAATGCAAGATTTAATTCCAGCCGTGCAGCAGGTAAATTGATCATCCATTCGATTGTTTAAATTGATCTTGGACAAGTAATGAACTCACTAATTCATTTCTTGAACACATGTTTTGTAGGCATTTATGGAGTACTCTCCACAGAAGGCAAATATGATCTTTGTGACACTACAAACTGTTTTGAAGGAAGCAATGAAGATAAAGGGTTGCAACAAAATCAAGATTCATCACATGAATAAACAAAGACTAGAGAGGGAAGATAGGCTGCCATTGCAAGTCCCTTGTGAAGCTTCTTTGCTAGCCGAAGCACTAGCTGCTCTCCCAGCATGAAACCATTAGAAGAAGCAAGTTAGCTTTTGCACCAAATTAGATAATGCATGTACTGTATGTTAGCTTTTGCACCTTACTGATCCTGTATGCACTCGTCGTTAGCTTGTGACTCCAGTTGCTTCAGCTTTTGTTCTTCCAGTTTCTTCATATTGTATTGTTCATCCAGCTTCTTCATTACGTGCTCAGGAAGAAGAATTGTGTCACCTCTCATTTGAAGTTCGTGCACATCAGGAATATACACCTCACAATCAAATTTTTCCATCTTATCGCACACCCTTGCTGCGAGATTGTAGTCCTCATGTAAAAGGCCACAACGGGCACACCTGCGAGCTTCGCGACGAGCTTCGTAGCATGCTTCGGTTGCCCAGGACGTCTGGTTTTTTGGGATGGAGGGAGTATGTGTACTTCGCACGCGTAAGTTTTCGTTCGAACTTTGTACATAAATAACAAACGAATATACGCGTACATGCATATATATATATATATGATGATCATATATATACACACGCTATTTTATGTACATATAATATGTGCATATATATATATATATATATATATATATATATATATATATATATATATATATATATATATTACAAAGGTTTGATATATAAATTGTTTATGTCCTTAGCAATTCACTCCTCCAGATTTGGCATCCACGTTTTGTTCGGGTCATTGTAGAACTCGCCGTTGGGGTTGATGACCTGGTCATTTAGAAATCCTGGTATAGTCTCTCGAATTGCTTTAAGTCAGTCAAGTCGTATGACTCTTTCCCTCAACCATTCAGTCTTCAATAAAAGTTAAAGGAAAAAGTATTAATATATATATATATATATGTATGTGTATTGCTCATGTAATTACTTATACAAATGAGAACAATAAAGAAATTGTAAATATACGATCGAAATAATATAAAGGAAAAAGTATTTATATATGTACTTTGAGTTGCTCTTCAGGAGTTCTCTTTGAGTACGCCATGATGAACTCGCAAACATAGTATCCGCAGTAGTTGTTACCCTGCTCCTGCCTTAGAACCCACTTTTACGACAAAAAATCAATTAGGGTGAATTGAAATAATCATACGGTGTTAATTGAATATAAATGTGTAGTTATAGTACTTACTTTGTGTGCGATTACACCCAGTGGCGCTTTGCAATGTTTCATTTTTTGTTCCTCAATGAACCTTTTCCAAACCCTGCTCCCAATAAAATAAAAAAATAATTTAACCTTTAATAATTGTTGAGAGATCGGCATCATTATATATATATATATATATATATATGTTGTTATAGAGAAACTAAATTAATTATCCTTGTATAATATCTGTCATGTCTTGATACTCCGTTTGCGGTTTTCTCAACGAGTCTAAGATTTTCAATCTACTATTGGCCATATCGATGACCATCAATATCCAGTGATTGCTGCATAAACATATATATATATATATATATATATATATATGTGTGTGTGTGTGTGTGTGTGTGTGTGTGTGTGTGTGTGTGAGAGAGAGAGAGAGAGAGGTAACTAGCTAGTAAGGAAATATTGATGTCCCACATATATGATCGACATTAATTACTTATAATAACACTCACTTGAAGTTGTAGGGGAAGAGTATCTCCTTCTTGTCGCGTTGGTTCACTAAGAAATTCATGAGATTTCTCTCAGGTTGAGGCTTATAATCCTTCGGGGGGTTAGGGTGTTTGTATACGACATACGGATCAACGAACCCAACATCATTATCCTTTCTCTTTCTAAGTTCTGTCATCTCATATCTGCATACATGAAAATTGTGAATATATATATTGTGAATATATAATAAAGAAATTGTGAATATAGTAGAAAATAATCACACTTATAGACAATAGCAGCTAATGAGACTTTTGTCGAGAGAGTCCAGGTGGCATAGTTGGTGTAATTCTGGAAGCTCGACATAGATAATGTCATTGCCACGGAAGTAATGGTGGTTTCTAATTCTGACAGAAAGATAGATTTGTACCGCATTAGACGTCGACATGTACCACCCGTTTAGCAGGTACATTTGCGTACCCAGTTCACCTAATTTCTCTGGGTTGTATAGACTCTAGCCTGGTACAAAATTCTTGTAAGGATCCACTTCCGGAGCAGATGGTCCTTCAGCAAGCACTTCGGCAAGGTTCAAACCAGTGTCCTCATAAAACCGAAGAAACGACTCATAGCCGCCTACCTCCTCCACTAAGTTTAAGTTTGAACCATATTCGTTAGGAACGACAAGGGGGGATTGATTGTTGTGATTGTTGTTCGAGTTGTGCAACACCTTTCCCTACTCTCTTCTTTTTTTGTGCCGCCTCATATGACTTGGTGACAGAGCGGTCATAGTCTGATATCGGTTGTTTCGCGGCGCTCTTAAGAGAATCCTGTTTTTTTTGTTCCAACTTCTTTCTTAGCTGATCTAGAGGTAGGAAGAAGTATGATGGCTCTGAGTTCTCCCTCGCTCATCGTGCCTATTTTGCACCTTCAAAGAAATCTGTCACTTCTTTTTGTACTACATCTTTTAATTCCTGTTCACTTTTCTCATAAGATAGTTTTTGGGGAATAACTAGATGAGTATTTGCTTTCTGCTTCTTTGCTAGCGGGTAGGGCAACGACTTCATTTGTGGGGCGGACCTCTTAGGGGCTGGCTTCCTTGGAGGCAGGGGAGGCGTTGGAGACCGCCTTGGGGGCAGTGCAGACTTTGGAGGTGGCGGAGGCGTTGGAGACCTCGACGGAGGAGTTGTGGACTTCCTTGGAGGCGGTGGAGGAGTTGGAGATGGTGGGGATGCAGCAGTGCCTTCGAAGGCGTCATCATTGTCCTGAGCACTATGATGGTCGGGAGAAGCAACAACTAGACTTTGGTTGGCAGAGGCCCTGCTTTGTGAGTACAAAAATAATGAGATATAGTAAATGCTTATTATTAGTCATACCTATAGAAAATTATCAAAAAATTGTTTTGTTAACTTTTGTCCGCATCTAATGTCTGCTGGTGGTGGAGTAGACGCCCTAGGGATAATGATGTAGCGCTTGCACCATAGTATGTATGCCTTCTCTGCTTCTCCTAGAGTCTTCTCTCTATCACCTCTAGGAATGTCAAGAGCTAGATCCTCATAACCTTTGCTCACTTTATCTTTATCCACTGCGACCCTAGCATATCTAGGTTGTATTGGTGCCCCATGAATTCTTAGTATCTTGGTAGGGTCTGGAGGAGTAAAAACACCGACAACGACCTTGATTGTGTCATTCCCCCTTGGAACATGTAGCTCAATTGATGTCATTGGAGTAGTGACATCATCCACGGGGAAGCGCAGCGCTGCGTCATCTTGCTTTGGCAGCTCAGTGGAAGCGCAGCTGCTTTTCAACAGACCAGGGGGGCTAATATTAACATTCATTCCTAGCTCTGATGCCTGCCTCTGGACACTCATTGCTATCTACACTTGCTTTCTGATTTCTTCCTGCATTCTTGCTTCCATTGCTTTTTCTCGCTCCTTTGCTTCAAGCACCATTTCCTCCAACATTGTCACCTGCGCTGCTTGCTCCTCCTTGCTTCTCTAGCGGCTTCGGTAGGTTTCCCTGTCATTAGGGAAACCATGAACCCATGGAGTGTTGCGTCCTAAGCCTCTAGTTTGGCCAGTGTGTTCAGCAGTCCCGATGGCATACGTCAGCTTATCCTTCTCTCTATTGGGCTTGAACACACCAATCTCTTTAGCTTCTATAGCAAAAGCCAATCAGCGTGCTGCTGTTTCGAGTTTTTGCCCATACACTGCTAGACCGGTCTGTGGGTCGAGTCTTCCCCCATGACCGAAAACCAATTCTTCGAGCGTGGGGGCCACTTGGCTGATTCTGGTTCGATCTCCTTGGCAATAATGTCTGCTTCTATTTTTGCCACTTCGGAATGGCAGTATCGTAGCCACCTGATCCCATGTCATGGTGGTATACCTTTTTTTGGGCATTCTCTTGGTTCCTTCTCACCCGTGCCTCACCCTCTGCTGATGTCTTGTACTCTACGAAATCATTCCAATAGGGCCTCTGTTTCGAGATCGGGCCCGTAGCAGTATTGAAATTTGGCGTTTCGTTCTTCTTGATGTATGTGTTGTATAGGTGTTTCTTCCAAGTCTGGAATTGTGTGGCCATCTTCTTCATAGCCCACGATCGAACTAGCTCCTTCAATTCATCATCGTTGATATCATCATAATCATCCGCTTGCAACGTAAAATGGGCAAGGATATCATTCCAGAGCAAATTCTTGTCAACATCAGAGACAAAACTAACATCAGGCTCGTTGATCTTTTTCTTCCATTCACGGATACTGATTGGAATTTTGTCCCTTACAAGGTACCCACAGTGTTCCACGAATTTCCTTTTATGTGGACCAAGTGGTTTGCCTGTCTTGATGTTGAATTCCGATATTATGTACCGGCCCTACAGTGGTTTCTTCGGTCCTCGAATATTTTTGCTCTTCGCCGTTGTGGTCGCCGATCCAGAGGGCTACATATAAAAAATAATAAATAAATATCTTTTGTCCACAGAAATATATACAATATTCACATATAATATATATTTAGTATATATACCTCGCCTGTATTTTCTTGCAAAACATTTTCTTGCTCATTTTCAGGAGCTAGGTATTGACTTCCATCATCAACATCCTGCTCACCAGCATTGGTAATAATATTCATCATTTCTTCCTCCATGTTGTCTCCCGGGGCAGCCATATCTAACAAATTTAACAAAATTTAAGTCACATATATAAACAAGGCATATATATACAATAAGTCATATACAAATTTATCTAAGTCACATATATGTAAACAAGTCATATATGTACAATAAGTCATAAACAAAATAAATCTAACACATATATAAACAAGTCATATATATAAACAATTCATATATGTAAACAAGTCATATATGTACAATAAGTCATATACAAAATAAATCTAAGTCACATATATAAACAAGTCATATATATATAAACAATTCATATATGTAAACAATCATATATGTCAACAAGTCATATATGTAAACAAGTCATATATGTAAACAAGTCATATAAACAAGTCATATATATAAACAAGTCATATATGTAAACAAGTCATATAAACGACGAATTCGCCCTAGCGAGAACGACAATTCGCTCTAGCGAGAACGACAGGGCGAATTTGTCGTTCTAGCTAGGGCGAATCGTCATTCTCGCTAGGGTATACAACAACGGGGCGGCGTTGCTCCGCATATACAACAACGGGGTGGCGTTGCTCTGCATATACAACAACGGGGCGACGTTGCTCCACATACAACACAACGAGGCGGCGTTGCTCCACATACAACACAACGAGGCGGCGTTGCTCCGCATACAACACAACGAGACGGCGTTGCTCCGCATACAACACAACGAGACAGCGTTGCTCCGCATACAACACAACGAAGCGGCGTTGCTCCGCATACAACACAACAACGGCGTTGCTCCGCATACAACACAACGAGGCGTTCCTCTGCATATATCACATACAAACACATATCGACGTACGTAGAGGTTGGCGGTGACAATCGACGTACGTAGGGGTCGGCGGTGATGGGCGTCCGGAGGCGGTGATGACGAGGGCGGTGTCAGTGGCTGGGCCGGGTGGCGTCGGTGGCGGCGCGAGCGTCGTGGCCGGCTGGGCTGGGGTGGAGTCATCAGGGCCGCGCACGCGGCGTCAGTGGCAGCGTGGCATCGGGCGCCAAGGGCGGTGTGGCGTCGGGGCCGAGCGTCGGCGTCAGTGGTGGCGTCAGGCCGGGCCGTAGTGGTGGTCAGGGGGCGGCGTCGGCGTCAGTGGTGGTCGGGGGGCGGCGCGTCGGCGAGCACACGACGTCGGGGTGGTAGGGCACCGGTGTGCATGTGGGCGCTCGCGAGGTGTGGCGTCGGCGACGAATCGAACGAGCGGTGGCGGGTCTGTTAGGGCTTGGCTCGACAGTGAGGAGGAGGAAGAAAAGGGGCCGGGGCGGGCGTAGAGGCTATATAAGGGAGAGGATCTTTAGTCCCGGACGCCACCACCAGCCGGGACTAAAGGCCCTTTAGTCCCGGGCCCTGTTAACGCCCGGGACTAAAGGTCGCACCTTTAGTCCCGGCTGGTGGTGGCGCCCGGGACTAAAGGTTTAGTCCCGGCTGGTGGTGGCACCCGGGACTAAAGGTTTTTGGCGGGCAGCCAAACTGCAGTTTCGCTGCCCGCCAATTCATTAGGATTTTAATATATTTCTTTTTACACAAATGATAAAAGGATAGTTAATTGCACAGAAAATTAAATAAAAGACATAAAAATATTTTAAAAAAATATAGATTCTATTTTGCTTTATTGCACATAGGAAAATTATGTGACCTAAAGTTTTAATTTTTTTAACAAGTTTTAAAACACAATATAGTGTTTAAATTACTATTTCGATAATGCAAAAATATAGTGTTTAATTAAATTCAGAAAAACTCTTGTGTTTCGACTAGAAATTTGTTTTCACATCATTTGAACGTGACATAATCCCACCATCAAACATAAATTTGTTTTCACATCATTTCAACGTGACATAATCCCAACATCAAACATAAATTTGTTTTCACATCATTTCAACGTGACATAATTCAACATCAAACATAAATTCACAATTATTACATAATATCTCTAATACACACTATTGAACATCAATATATATCAAGCGGGCATAGTAGTGAACTTCTTGACGTATGTCCCTTGGTTATGATCACGCCGTAACCATGGAGTGTCCTCATCGTTTAGCTGAATGCTAGGGTCTTTGTTCACTGTGAAGGGTGAAATTTGGTCATCCTTTTTATAATCTTCTGACATATCTGACTTGTCTTCGATTTCGATGATGTTTCTTTTTCCTAAAAGAACTATGTGGCGCTTTGGCTCATCATTGATTGGGTTGTTGTCGTTTTTCCCTCTCTTCGGTTTTGTAGACATGTCCTTGACATAGAACACCTGAGTCACATCCTTCGCAAGGACAAACGGTTCGCCTTTGTACCCAATATTGTTGAGGTCCACTGTTGTCATTCCATACTGGTTGTCGACTGCTACGTCGCCTCCAGTCGTCTTTACCCACTGGCACTTGAACAAAGGTACCTTAAAATGAGATGCATAGTCTAGTTCCCATATCTCCTCTATGCGGCCATAGTATGTTTGCTTGTTCCCACTAGGGTCGATGGCATCTATGCGGACACCACTATTCTGGTTGGTGCTCCTTTTATCTTATGCTACTGTGTAAAATGTATTCCCATTTATCTCGTACCCTTTGTATATGAGGATATACCACGATGGCTGCCTAGCCAACAAATACAGCTCATCATCAATACTCTCATCACCCTGACATTCTTTTCGTAACTAGTCGCTGAAAGTTTCCATGTGCTGATGCGTAATCCATGCTTTAGACTTCCCTGAGAACTCAGATCGGAGGAGGTTCTTGTGTGTCTCGATATATGGATCTACTAAGGAGGAGTTTTGTAGAATTGTGTAGTGTGCTTTATTGAAATAATCATCACCCTTACCAATATATGTTTTCTTCCCTAGTGTCCCCTTTCCACTTAGTCTCCCCTCGTGTCGCGATTCAGGAACACCAATCGGGTTAATATTGGGAATGAAGTCAACACAGAACTCAATGACCTCCTTTGTACTGTAGCCCTTGGCGATGCTTTCTTCTGGCCGAGCACGATTGTGAACATATTTCTTTAGGATTCCCATAAACCTCTCAAAGGGGAACATGTTGTGTAGGAACACAGGAACGAGAATAGTAATCTCCTTGACCAGATGAACTAGGTGGTGTGTCATGATATCAAAGAAGGAAGGAGGGAACACCAACTCAAAGCTGATAAGACATTGAACCATATCATTCTGTAGTTTCACTAGATCCGTTGGATCGATTGCCTTATGAGAAATTGCATTGAGGAATGCACATAGCTTCACGGTGGCTAGACGTACATTTGGTGGTAGAATTCCTCTTAATGCAACTGGAAGCAATTGAGTCATGAGCACGTGGTAGTCATGGGACTTTAAGTGTCCAAATTTCTTCTCTGGCACATTTATTATACCCTTTATATTCAAGGAGAATCCAGATGGTACCTTAATGCTATCTAGGCATTCAAACAAGCTGTCCTTCTCTTCTTTGCTAAGAGTGTAGCTGGCAGGACTTAAGTACTAGCGTCCATCATCTGTCTTCTCTGGATGCAGGTTGTCTCATTCTTTCAAACACCGCAGGTCCTGTCGTGCTTCAATTGTGTCATTAGGCTTCCCATACACGCCCATGAAGCCTAGCAGATTCACACAAAGATTCTTCGTCAGGTGCATCACGTCGATCATGTCGCGGACCTCTAGGACTTGCCAATAGGGTAGCTCCCAAAATATGGACTTCTTCTTCCACATGGGTGCGTGACCGTTGCCATCCTTCGAAACAGGTTGGCTGCCAGGTCCCTTTCCAAATATTACTTTCACATCATTAACCATATCAAGGACGTCCTCACCAGTTCGGTTGCAAGGCTTGGTTTGGTGGTCTGCCTTACCTTTAAAATGCTTGCCTTTCTTTCTTACAGGGTGATTTGCAGGAAGAAATCGTCGATACCCAAGGTACACGACCTTGCGACACTTTTTCAAGAATATACCTTTCATGTCACCGAAACAGTGCGTGCATACATTATATCCCTTGTTTGATTGTCCTAAAAGATTACTTAGAGCTGGCCAATCATTGATTGTTACAAACAACAATGCTCACAGGTCAAAGTGCTCCTGCTTGTGCTCATCCCACACGCATACACCTGGCTTGTTCCACAAAAGTAGAAGTTCTTCAACTAGTGGCCTCAGGTACACATCAATGTCGTTGCCAGGTTGCTTTGGGCCTTGGATGAGCATCGACATCATAATAAACTTACGCTTCATGCATAACCAGGGATGAAGGTTGTAGATACATAGAGTAACAGGCCAAGTGCTGTGACTACTGCTCTACTCCCCGAAAGGATTCATACCATCCGTACTTAAAGCAAACCTTAAGTTTCTTGCGTCACTTGCAAACTTGGGGAATTCTCTATCGATTGCTCTCCACTGAGACCCATCAGCAGGGTGTCTCAACATATTGTCTACCTTACTGTCTTCTTTGTGCCATCACAACAACTTTGCATGGTCTCTGTTTCTAAAAAGATGTTTCAAGCGTGGTATTATAGGAGCATACCACATAACCTTAGCATGGATTTTCTTCTTGGGACGTTCGCCCTCAACATCACCAGGGTCATCTCACCTGATCTTATACCGCGATGCGTGACATACAGGGCATGCATCCAACTTCTCGTACTCCGTGCCATAGTAGAGGATGCAGTCATTAGGACATGCATGTATCTTCTGGATTTCTAATCCTAAAGGGCAGACTACCTGTTTTGCTTCGTACGTAGTGCTGGGCAATTCGTTATCCTTCGGAAGCATCTTCTTTTGGATTTTTAGTAACTCCGCGAATCCCTTGTTAGATACACCATTCTTTGCCTTCCATTGCAGCAATTCCAATGTGGTACCTAACTTTTTCTGCCCCACATCACAAGTTGGGTATAGCAATTTCTTGTGATCCTCTAGCATGCGGTCGAACTTGATCTTCTCCTTTTCACTTTCACATTCTCTTTGTGCGTCACGAATGGCCTGACCAAGATCGTCAGCGGGCTCCTCCTCTGCCCCTACCTCTTCTTCAGCGGGCTTCTCCTCTGCCCCCACCTCTTCTTCAGCGGGCTTCTCCTTTGCCCCCACCTCTTCTTCAGCTTCCCCCATTGCAGTATCATTGAAGGCACCATATTCAGCAAAAATGTCATCATCGCCCCATTGTTCTTCTTCACCTTCTTCCATTACAACTCCGGTTTCTCCGTGCTTCGTCCAACAAATATAGTTTGGCATGAAACCCAACTTGAACAAGTGTGAATGAAGAGTCTTTGAGTTAGCATATTCCATCGTATTCTTACATACGGCACATGGGCAGCACATGAAACCATCGCGTTTGTTTGTCTCGGCCGCACGTAACAAAGAATGCACGCCGTCCATGAACTCTTGGGAGCGATGATCAGCATTGTACATCCAATGCCGACTCATCTGCATTACATGACATAAATACCGTATTAAAATCTAGAACATAATTAGTTAATTATACAACATGCATACCACCACAAAAGCTATAAATTTAAGAAATTCTCGCTACAATGTAGACAATCCCAACTACCACTAAAAACACTAAAGCTAAAATGCACTTCAGCAGCACAAGGATTTTACGACCAATCCCAACTAAAATAGGCAGATCCCCCGTTTGTTTAACATCTTTGGGCTTCTTCGGCTGGATCACTGCCTCATTAGCCGCTATATCTGCTTGTTGTGCAAGATATTTTTGCACGAGTTCAACATACTCTTCCTCCCAGTAGAAGCCTGAACATCCAGTGTCATCCCACTAAAATTAAAACAGAAAATTAGAACTTTAATCACAACCATCATGAAAATAGGTATAAACTAACCATAGTCATTAAATACGATAAAATAACTCACATTGTGATCCGGACACTTGTAGAAAATGCGACCCTTGTTGGGACCCTCCTTCACTCGGTACTCCATCACAATCTTCGTCTCATCACAACACTTGCCGCATGCAATGAGTGAGAGGCCCGACCTAAGTCGCTTTGGAAACCCATGAGAGGCCGAGGACCCGGAAGCTGTTGCCATCTACTCTCTATACTTATTTTTTAATACACTATAAATTTCTTATTTTATAAACAAATAAAATTAAAAAAACTCTAAAATTCTCTATATCTCTAAACAATGAAGTGTGCTATGCATGCTACAAATGAACGGTGAATACTAGTTTTTAATAGCTATTTTAAATATGCAAGCTTGAAGTTTAAAGGTTTCCAGAGCGTTTAACACTACTCTGCTTGCCGAGAAAGTTGCTAGTGTTGTGTCGTTGGCATTTTTCATGGCCGTGGCCATGGTCATTGTGTTCTCGTCTTTTACTGCGGCAGGTAAGTAATTCACATGATATTTCCGCAAATTAACAGAAGAATAGGAGTGTACACACATAACAATCGATTATCGTTTATATTTATATATATACTACGTTTGGGTACGGTGATTGACAGACTACTGTGACGATATCGGGACGTGTGAATAAATAACCATCCATACTAGTTGACCTTGTTTACATGATCATCTCGGCGAGCATTTCTCCACCAGACAGCACCGTACTTGGCCACGGAAGAGCTCCGATTCTACGAGGAAGGGAACATGGTCTTCCACGACCATTGCCGCTCTCCCTCGTAGAATCAAAGCTCCTCCTTGATGTCCGTTACCGCTCAGCAAAGAACATGCTCACCGAGATGAACACGGTCCATAAGTTCAACTAGCTACTTTAACCTTCCTTCATGTAAATATGCGCTTGAAGTGATTTTGAGCTCAAATTGCTTACAAATGAAAAAAACCACAATAAAGAACCATATATATATAGTGAACAAAATGAGATAAGACAATGGTGAAATATGAGAGTATGAAGTTGGTAACTTTTAGAATCGAAGAATCGAAGAAATCGATGGAGGAATCGAAGAATGGATGGAGAAAGAGCAAGAACACTGCTTAAATTTGAACTGAAGCTCTCAGGCGGGCTCGGGGAGGAAGAAGATGGCCAGCAGGATTTATAGGGGGACCTTTAGTCCCAGTTGGTGGATCCAACCGGGACTAAAGGTCACTTTCCAGTCCCAGGCCACGCCACTAGCCGGGACAAGAGCTTTACTCCCGGTTGGAGCCACCAATCGGGAGTAAAGGTCAACCTTTAGTCCCAATTGGTGGCTCCAACCGGGACTAAAGGTCCCCTGCCACAACGGCCTGGCACAGGAGCCGTTGGGCAGGGACCTTTAGTCCTGGTTGGAGCTACCAACCGGGACTAAAGGTTTCTCTAGTCCCGGGCACAATATTTCTCGGGACTAGAGCCTAGTTTGGCCCTTGGATCAAAGGTCTGTTCTCTACTAGTGCTCTCACCACTCAAAAAGGATGTACCCAGTGCAGAGAGTTCCCGCTTTGTACGGGGTCTGGGGAAGGGTGTCAGTGGCAAGCCTTACCCTCGCCTGGCCCGCCCTTCACCTCTCACCACTCAGGTGATTAAAATTCAGGAGCAAAACCACTAGGAAATGGATAGCTTAGAAACGTATCCAAAGAACACATTCGTACTATCAGCCCTACTGCAGACATATATAAACATAAGATGTGTCAACTAAAATATGTGGAACCAATAGTAATAAGCTGCAGACAGCATCAATCAGTAAGCTTAAAACATTTTTTATAAACACAACTACTTATCTACAATCAATATTATTGAAGGATAAACTTACATAAAGACAAATCAACTCTAAATGCTCTATTGGCCACATACAAACTAGGAAACAGGGGGTGGGGTGGGTGCAAAATAGTTATAGTAAATACTAGAGGTCTCCTGGATCTTCCACAAAAGGGTCTCCTTAGTCATCCAGAAAGGGGGGAATCTGTGAATCTATCCATTCGTGGAGGGTGTTACGCGCTTAGCCATCTAAGCGTACCACTGCTACAGTACCACAACGTGATGTAGACTGGCCAGACTTGGTGGTGTGGGAAACGGATGTAGGCCGGCTAGACCTGGTGGTGTGGGAAACTGGAGAGAAGGGAAAAACCGTAAGAACCGGAGAGGACGTGAAATAAGATAAAATTTGGGCTGAAGGTGAAGATAAACACCTGAACAGGCAAGTCCTCGGGAACAAGGAACGGGAGAGTAGGGTTCCCATCCTTGTCGAGGACAGAAATTAGGGAAGCCAGCGAGCATCTTGAGATTTGTGGTTTTGGTAAGCACTCAACTAAAGAATGTCATAGAATGCTCTGTCTAATCTATGGCTTGAACAATCAAATAACTTATGAGTGTAAGAAATGTTTGGCTTGAAACTATGGCCTTGAACTTCGTGTGGCACAAGTGGAAGATTAGAGTTTTTTATATCCATGAATGTGTTTATTATAGAGTTTTAAAAGAGAAAGCAAGTACTACAAATATCACTATTTGTGTCAAGGGAAGTTTCTGCCAAGCAAATCGAACAACATATCATGAATCTTGTTGCTAGTGATACTTGTACATGGACTGCTAGATGCATAGGAGACCAAAAGTTCATGAGATTTGCTTCAGCCAAAACGATACAACCCAAGTCGGCCTTCTCAACCTAACAAGAGGACAAGGCAGAATTTGAGGAAATTGCAAAATAGATCCAACCCTATCTCAGTGATTCAAACATGGGGTGGATCCATTTCTCCAAATCAAACAAAGACTAGTCTAGAAAACGTGCCCTGGAAAAGGCTATTTATAGGCCCAATGAGGCCATGAAGAGACTAAGGGGACAATTGGATTTGCTACAAATGGTTGGTTCCACGATACCCCTTCACTCCCCCAAAGGGCCAGGTTGTGTAAAGCCCTTGCACATGTTATTGCACACATGTAGTGCATTAATGGGCCTCACCTAACTAGGCCCTCACACCCTTGCATATCCTGAGACCTTGCATCAAATGGATGGGGCAAGGGCACCCACCCTGCCCCCTCAATCATGATCCACGAGGGGCTTAGAATTCGTACGAATGTTGTTGACCGACGTAGCGGTCTAAAGGGTCAACGGACCGCCCGATAGACAAAAGGTGTCCACTAATTCCTACTGTAAGAAGGGAGCCCAGTCAGGGCAAAAACAAACATCCCTAAATGAAAAAAATGCGTCCCTGAACGACAAAGATGAGGCAACTAAAGTCATCCTTGAACAGATTCTTTAAGAATCACTTGAAGGCTCTAGGGCTACCACATGTGGGTGCACTAATGCTCTCACATGAAGAAGGCAAGAAGAAACGATGATGACAACATGATGAAAATCCTCCTCACAACTAAATCGAGTCCTAGGAAGGCTCGGAGGCTACTGACAAATAATTGTACTAGGGGTACCCTCATCTCCTTGATATTACTGCCTTGTACACTACCAAGTACCAAAGACATTGACACTGACACCACAAGAAATCAAACTTGGCCAAGGGAACTCAGGCCATGTGACCCACTTGACGGTAAGGACCACCTGGACCTAGATCTCGATCTCGGCCCTGATCAAGGAGTGCTCAACTAGGGTACTTAGACTTGTAGTAATCGAGGGTTCTTCCTCAGTGCCTCGTCCGAGTACAGCTTGAGGAACTTGGCTGGTCTTTCCTTTCCCCCAAAGGGTCAAAGGTCAGTTGTACAAAATGGTCATCATGACACAATGTGCACAACTGTAGGCATGTTGGTCACATGTGTCACAGAAAGGGTGAAAGCTCTAGTTTGTTTTTGGATAATTGATGAAACCCTAGGTACTAACCTTTGGCTCTAAGTGAATATGAGATAGGTTAGTACACAAGAAGTGATGGAGCAAAGATGAAGTCCATGGTGATGATGGTGGACATGTGATGATGGTGATCAAGCTCCAAACTTGGAAAAGAGGAAAGAGAAAAAATAAAAAAGCTCAAGGCAAAGGTATATTTGATAGGAGCTTTTTGTTTTGGCACTCAAGACACCAAGTGGGTGTGAGTGTATTTAGGATAGATAGCCATACTATTAAGAGGAGTGAAACTCATCGTGAAATGTGGTTATTAAAGTGCCACCAGATGTTCTAACTCATTGTATATGCATTTAGATTCTAGTGAGTGCTAACACCTTTGGAAATTGGCTTAGAATATTTCTAACTCACATACACTTGTGGTGAAATATTTGGAGTTGGCACACATGCACAAGGGTGAAGTGATTGTGCTTGATAAGAGTAGAGATAGGGGTGTTAGACCATGTGCTGGCTGGGTTCGATGGCTAACCCTAATGCGCAAGCAGATAGGAGGAGGTGTCGGGCTATGCTTTTTAGGGGCGTCGGAGGAACACTGTTCCTCGATCCGATGGTCCCCAGGCACGTGTGAGGTGATGTGGCTGCTCGAGGACATGTGGCGGTTCTGAGAGTTGGACCAGTGAGGGTCCGACAGCTAGGCATCGGACTAGCGTCCGATGATTTTTGGTGTTTTGGAACCTCTCAGTGTAAATTTGACGGGCGTCGGACTCTAGGCATCGGCCGGTCCATTGAGCGCATAACGGTTATTTAT
The DNA here is from genome assembly GCF_019320115.1 of Miscanthus floridulus. Taxonomy (NCBI): domain Eukaryota; kingdom Viridiplantae; phylum Streptophyta; class Magnoliopsida; order Poales; family Poaceae; genus Miscanthus; species Miscanthus floridulus. The sequence goes on from NC_089587.1 coordinate 2,638,534, forward strand.
TTTGAATGGGGATGTGTGGCGATGTGACAGTGGCCGCCCAGGGCGTCAGACCGGACCCTCTCTGGGTTCGACGGTCTCGACAGGCTGGGTCCGACAACCCGTTTATGTGAGTAACGGTTGGGTGGCTTGTGTGGTGCCTATATAAATGGTTTGGCCGGCTTGGGCTCACTCTCTTGGCCATTTCTATTGAGAATACACCCAAGTGAGCCTAGCCAATCCTCTCTAACTCATCTTGCTTGATTGATTCATCATTTGGTGAGGTTAGAGAACATCCAAGTGCATTACTTTGAGTGATTGCATCTAGAGGCACTTGGTGATTGTGTTTTGTTGCGGGATTCGCTTGTTACTCTTGGTGTTTGCCGATACTTAGATGGCTTGGTGCAATGAGGATCATCGAACGAAGGAAGGTGATTGTCTTCGACTTCGATCATGGTGATTATGAGGGGTTCTTGAGCCTTTCCCGTGGGAGATCATGAAAGACATCTTTAGTGGATTGCTTGTAGCTTGTGGATCCCCATCTTTATGCGGGTTAGGCGTGTGATGCCTATTAGCGCATGAACCTTCAAGTGGGTGAATCGCTACAACGGGGACATAGCTTGCCGGCAAGCAAGTAAACCTCGGTGAAAAATCATTGTGTCATCTTGTCTTTGAGGATTTTATTAATATTCATTGTGATTGATCTCTTGCCCGGCTTGGTACATCATTCCTAGCACTTGTATTTACATTCCTATATACTTGTGTAGTGCTAGTTGTAGCTAGTGAGTAGAGTAGCTTAATTAGTTGTAATTACTCTTGCTAGGTTGCTCACTAATGGTAGAAGTAGTGACTTAGCCATTGATTGATACATAGAGATCATAGCAACTAGACTTGTGGATAGGTGGCTTACAATCCTTGTAGTGCTAGCGCAAAATTCACATTACACCATTTAGTGTTCTAACCTTTTGTCTTAGTGTTGTTGTAGAAAATTTTTATAGGCTATTCACCCCCCTCTAGCCATTTAGGACCTTTCAAAGGGGCATGCTCTATACAGTGAACATCCAGTACAAAATAGGTGATGTGGACATGCCTTACCTGCCACTGTGATAGCACTAGCTCCATGTCCCGACGACAGACATTTGATATGGGAACTCATCCCCCACATCTTCCGCCTCAAGTATAAGTACAATAAACTAGATAGCCCCAAATGAATAAGGATGACCAAAGGCATCATACGTAGTACCTAGTGGAGTTCCCCATCTATCTTTTTGTAACTTGCCCCCCTAAAGCTATATAAGGAGAGGCCAGAACTCTCTCTTTCTTCTTTGACCTTTCTCTCTCAGCTATAGGCTCTCGAGACTCCATCTCTCATAGCTCTAGATTTGGGTAGTGGGGGTAAAAAACCCAGCTCCAGTAGACTCCTACTACACCCCTTACTTTTGTTGGCCCCCTACTTTCCCCCCAAAACCCCCTACTTCTGTTGGCCCTCTACTCCACTCCACCTACTTTATCTCTCTCTCTCGTGACTGCATCGACGCTCTTCTTCCTCGCAATGATCGAGCTCGACGTGGCTTCGCCCTCCTCGGCGTGGCCTCCATGGCAGCCTTGGCCTAGCGGATCGGCCTACCCTGGCGGCGCCCTCCTCGGCGCGGCTTGCCTAAGGTAGATCGGCCCTCCACAGCATGGCCTGCCCTGGCGGTGGTGCCATCCCCAGCGCAGGCGCGGGACGGCCTCCTCAGCGGTGCTCCTAGTGCGTATCCACGGCGTGGCAGCCCTTCCCCGACGCCAATGGCTCCCCAGTGCAGCAGTCCTACCCCGACGATAGTGGCTCCAGTCCTACCCCCGACGTGACTCCAGCGAGCCCCGGTGTGTGGTAGAACCGCCTAAAATAACGCACTTTTGGAGACGCTCGTCTTCCACTAGACACTAAGCACCTCGAAAGTGAGCTACATCGAACAGTTCCGTCGAGCACACCCTAAGGGAGAATTCAAAACAATCCACATTTTACATCCAGAATCCAATAATGAATACGAGCTTACAATACTCAGTCCATTTCATACAACAAGAGTTCTTGAAAATTATTTATTATAATACAAGAGTTCAGAGTGCGATAATTAAATAACGAAATGAAAATAAACATCTAGCGGAAATAATACAAGGATCCATCTGTGCCCACCAGAAGAATCCTCCACACAAGAGCTACTCCTCAAGCTACACCTGCAATAGGGGTAAAATAAACCCTAAGTACACAATGTACTCGTAAGATTTACCCGACTAGTGGGAATAGTTTTCCAACTCCAATGGGTATGATAGACAATATGGGTTTATTGTTTTATTTTTGTTTATGGAAAGCATTACTAATAGTTCATCCTTACAGTCAAGTTTTATTTGTAGTCATGATTACTTCATTAGCTAACCATTCTAGGTAAGCATCTGTTCTACTTTCAAGCAAGGGTTGAGCAATCAGAACTATTTTATCATCTTTCATCTTCCAGTTCTTACTACGGTGCTAGACCATAGCCAAGTCATACCATCTCACAGAAATGGTGATTCATGAACCAATGTATCCCAACTGGGTACCCCGACCCACACGCCCCGTTTGTACCCCAGGCACAAACAAGACCAACCTATTCCACTCCTGTCACGGGGTCTAGGTCCCTGTCCAAACTTGAACTCAAAGCCCCCACACTTGAGACCCGGTCTCAATATGATACTTAGACCTCCACCTTTCCTCGCCTCCAATCAGTCGGTCTGGAAAGAACCGGAACCCACGACAAGAGCGTAATGATCCTTCCCGCTCCCATAAGCAAGTATGTGCTCAGGATAATAAGTCTATGACCTGACTACCATCCACAGTAATGGACGGTCCTTAATCGACATGAACAGAGAAAACAGCATAACCAAGCTAAGCCCCGTTGGCCATGGGACACAACCTGTTACACCCACCAATACCCATACCATATCCCTGTCTTATCTCCATTTTTCCTTTCATCATTTTATCATGAGAGTAAATATAATAATCACTCATTGTGAGTAACGACATGTTACTCGCACTACCAAAAACCTAAGCATAGCATCTACTCGAACCTGCACTAGTAAGACTCATATGACAGATATATCTATGCATGAGGTTTTCATAAAATTTCTGTAACATAAATGCACATCACATATATATATTCAATGATTATAAAAAATAAGGGTTATGCACCAGGGCTTGCCTTGGGCAGGCGCGGTGTCAGCCGAGTTAGTCGTCGGTGGCTCCGGGACTTCCTCCCTCATGAGGATCTCCTCCTCATACTCCTCGATGATCTCCTTGAACTCGCGATCGTCTGTGGTCACTATCTCTGCCAACTCGTTCTCAACATGCATGCAATGATGATGCAACACTTAACATTTAGGCAACAACAACTCTTAAACTAAGAATACACATACTAAGCTACTAAGCTAGCTCTAATGATTAAGGTACTAAGCTAACTATCATCTTCATCAAGCAAGGTGTTGGATTTAACTAACAAACCCTTAGCTTGGCAAATTAAGGATATATCTTTATTGGTACTAGTGATTTAATGTATATTGAAACAAAGAGCATTTAACTACCCTAATGCTTAGTCTATTCTAAGGCTACAAAAATTATAGTGAGCACATAATAATACAAAAAAGCTACCATAAAAATTTCAGGACTTAAGTTATCACCAATTAAACACAAAAATTCCTACAATATTTAACCTAATAATATTGAGCACTCTCAAATGATTTAATAGCTCCTGGTATCAACATGTATATATATGAACTAAATACACTAACAAATAGAGCACAATTTTAGGAACCTAACAAAATTTGTTTCATAATTTTTGGACACCTACACGATTTTATATTAATTGTCAAAGATCAGCTCAGAAATTAAATTAGAAAACTATTTCTAATTCCTTATAAAAAAGAAAAAGGAATTCTCCCGCGCCGTAGTGGCCCACAGGCGCGGCCCACGCGAGGCCGGCCCATGCGGAGATGGCCTGCGTCAGGGAAAGCCCGCGTGCGCTGGCGATTTAGCAAAAGAGACCTCGAACATCTCTCGAATTACAACTAAGTGATAACACTATTTCCCCCTCCCTCAAACCTTCTGACTTAACCCCCTGGCTTTCCTGGAATTCCCCCGCGCACACCCTCGGCGACCCCACGCACGGCAGTGCGGCGGCCGGTGACACAGCGCGGCTGCGCCAGCCACCAGGGACCTGTGTCAGACCACCTAACGAGCTAGTCACCATCTTCGACACGAACGGATTTGCTAGGCGGCGATGCGAGGTGACACGACTGGCTGGGGAAGGCTGCAGCGGCGTGCGGCCATCCGTGACGGCGGTGCCACTATTCCGGTGAGCTGGGTAGCTACAGGCCTAATTGGTTAGCGCGTGAGCATCAGGAGGCTACCATGGATCAGGCTGAGGTGGCGGTTGGGGCGGACGATGATGGAGTAGGGATGGCCATGTGCGGCCGAGCCGTGCGACGGTGCACCGCGGCGGCACGGTCGCATCAGCAACGACGGGGAGGCGGTAGCGGTTCCATTGACACGCACAAGGTGGAGAGGAAGGCAAGACGAAGCTAGTGGTGCAAGTGAATTGGCTCGAGAGGGTCGGTAGGAGGGCTGCCCTCGTCCACAGTCGGACACGGCCTTAATGGCACGCCGATGGAAAGGAGCCAAATTGGTGCTTAGCCGGGGTGTCATCATGGTTGCGCGGGGTCGAGCGACGAGAAGACAAGAGGGCATAGGTGCAGACGGGTGGAATTGAGTAGAGGTGACTGCTCTCTGGCTTGCACGTGGGCGCGACTCAACAGCGATAGAGAGATGAGAAACAGAGAGAGCGCGGTGGGGTACGGCCGGTGGCTCAGCGTGTGCCCGTCTTGGCTGGATGTGGTTGGCGCAGCCGTGGAGATCCATGTCCAGGCTCTAGCAGACAGGCGCGCGCGTTCGTGACCGGCATGGCCCGCGCACGGCAGTGCCATCAATGACAAGGCAACGGCGAGCCTAGCCACATGCATGCGGCAAAGGCGGCAGCGCACTGGTCCAGCAATAGCGCATAGATGTAGAGGGATGCATGGACATGACGGCGAGGCGATGGCACCGACAACGGCTGCGTCGCGGCGCGGGTCGGCAGTGCGGCAGCGCGGTGGGGCCGATGACAGCACCGCCTGGCTGCGCAAGCAGCAGCGGCGGCTGCGCGTGCCAGGAGCCAGTGGCGGCCAGGCCACAGCCGTGGTCATCCACGCGCGGCAGCGCGTGTGGGCACGGGACATCCAGCGTGGCGACGCCGAGCGCCCGAGGGTGGTGACCACGCCCACGCGGCCAACCAGCCCGAGACCATGTCGTGCACGAATTTTAAAGTACCTATAAAAACTAAACGGTTGCTTCTGGACCTTAACCATCTTCACCATGCTCAAGATGGCATATGAGGCTACCAAACCGATCTAACACATGACTCCTTTTCTTAACCCAATTTCGCAAAATAAATTACCAAACATGGCATTGTCTAACTGTCAACATACTTGAAAATATTCTGTCTTTTGAGCTGAACTTGATTCCAAATTGCATTTCTAGGCTATTAGAAATGTTGGCTAGCAATGTTATTTTTCTATAGCAAGTATTTCATTGTCATCTACAAAGTTCATATTCCAATCTTTATTTAAGCGCCACATATATGTTCTATAGCATTTTTGTTCAATAAAAATTAGTTTTAAACCCTACTTGATATACATGAGCTATTGAATCAACTTTCGTTTAACATTTTTATTAGTCATTTTAGGTTACAAGAAATTGATCTACACACTTTATCACATGCACTAACACATAAACATGATGCTCATGACATGTTTTAGTAAATGATTTAGGGTGTAACACCAAGGGTGTTACACGGCGCGACTCTGGCAAGCCCGCCCCGGCGCGACTCTGGCGAGCCCGCCCCGGCGCGACCTACTCCGGAGAGCCCTCCCCGGCGTCGCCTGGTCTATGCTCCAGCCGTCAATGGGAAGAAGAAGATGAGAGACAATGATAGGTCGGTCCCACATGTCATCCTCTGCAAGGATTGATTTGGGGGGGGGGGTCTATTTTAGGTAGTGTTGCTGGAGTAAACCCCAAAATATGAGTAGTATGAAAATTGGTAGCTACCTAAACAAAGAAGTAGAGGTGTGTTTTAGGTAGCAAGATGCTCTTACGACTTTGAGATTTGCACTTATCAAGGGGAGAGGCTCTCTAATTGACAACTTGTTACAAACATCACATTATAAAATCTTTTCTTTGTATGTGTTCTTTCTTTGGGGTTTTTATATAAAGTTTTAATGCGGTAATATCAACACAAGGGTATTGTCATATCATCTATTTTTCACATGGTTTTTAGAAGATGAGATTGGGATATAAGCTGCATCGTACTCTTTTTGTTGTGTAGGCTTTCCCGTTTGGGGTTTCTCATATAGAATGTTTAACGAGGCAATGCCAACCCAAAGTTATATGCCATATCATCTATTTTGTCCACTGAGATTTTAGAAGATGATATTTGGGGCATACTGATCGTATGCTCAAGGTGCTTTTAGCCTACTGAAGCTTTGAGTTTATCTTAAAGGTGAATAACATTGGTGATTGTATATCATGGTGTTTTTCTTTTTTTTTCACTGAAGTTTTAACTAGTTTTTCCTCATATATTGGTATTCCTCTATTTTTTTCCTTATTGGATATTCCAAGGAATTTTCATGATGATCCAAGGGTGATCAAATGAAGGGCACATGAAATTGAGTAAGGAGTGTTTGTTCACTCTCTCGTCTCTGTACTTATTAACATTTTATGTTCGAGTACTTCTTCTGCTCTCAACAACACAAGCTCTTTTTTTTTCCTGTCGTGCCATTCGGCATGATATCCAGAAGCCTTGGCGTGACCCCATAGCAGTAGAACCTGGAAAAATCAGTCAGTTCGGTTGGCAGTAAAAGCATTAGATTTCAACAAGCTGAAACAATGCTCTAGAATCTAGATTGACTAGAATAAAACAAAAATCTCCACTGGCTAGTATACTGACTTGCCGAGGAGGAAAGGAACGAAACTAGAGAAAACAGGATGCAGCACGCAGCTTGTGGATCGATGTCGGTGAAGCAAAACAAGAGTGGCCGGCCAGTACGCGTGGTTTTTGGCACGTTTGTTCAGGTCAGGTTCCAAGGGAAGGAAAGCGAGAGGAAAGGGAGGAAACCCAGACACTCTGGTGATTGAAAACCGGCTGCTGAGCTCCAGGATTTGCCTCGCCAGCAGGGCTGCTTTCTCCTTTCGTTTCGTTTCAGCGACTTGGCTGCTGATTAATCGCTTTCCGATACGAACCTTTCAAGGAGTAATAAACTAGCTTCCCTGGTTTTTGACTAGTAGTACGTGGATTTGCTGTGCTTGCAATCACAACGGGGAACCAAATCATAATAACGTATTGGGGCTGCGTCATTATACTATTAGATAAATTGTATACACTCTCTCTTTTCCTCAGTAAATAGATTTCTAGAGCTGTCTTAAATCAAATTTTTTAAACTTTAATTAAATTTCTAAAGAAAATTGCTAAGATTTATGATATCAAATTAGTATAATTCGATTTACCATAGAATATATTTTTATAAAGTGCTTATTTTATATTATAGATGTTATTACTTTTTTTATAAAATTAGTCAAATTTAAAAATGTTTGACTGACACATATTCTAAGAATAGATTTATTTGGGAACGGAGGAAGTACAGTGTACTGCTGGTAGCACCGCCATGCTCAAATTCATGTCATTTACACATATTAAATTAGAAAAGGTAACAAAACCATGTAGTACGCGCCTTTGTTTGTTTCGATCGCTACGTAGTCCGTACACTTTCGTATTGTTGATGATGATCTTCTGCGCCAGTGTACGAGTCAGTTAATTTTTTATCACCAACTTGCACGTAGTAGAGTCAAGTCAGCACTCTTTTCGAACAAGAAAGACTCACAAAGGGAAGCGAATATAGAAAGAAGAAGCACTACTCCTCCTAGGTGAAAGTAGAATATGCTAACTCTTATTATTCCAACTTCCAAGATGCAAGTGTGCCACCATCCTTAAGATTAAAGCTTGGTAGAAAGTTGTATGAAAATATGATGTTTTAAGTAGTGAAATCACTTTTTACAATAAAATCAATAGCATCAACCTTTTGGTTACAGTTATTTTTGACTTTTATTTGTCATTGGTTGTTAAAAAGATATAAAAATGTTTCACTTGAAACATGATTTTTTTTTTAAAAAAGCTTGTACATTTAAAATATTTTCTCTGTCCATAAAAATATAATTCTCATTTTTTGAGAAAATCAAACGGAACTTTGATTAAATTTATATAAAAGTATAAACATTCATAATACAAAATAAGTAGCATTAGATTAGCTATTAGTTATAGAATAGAATATATTTTTATTATAAATTTATTTGGAGATGTAAATATGAATATTATTTAATATAAATTTAGTCATACATAAACTACATTAATCTGATCGAGCACGGATCCAAGAGTTACTATTTAATATAAATTTGGTCAACCTTAAATCACTTTACTAGTATGTTTTTTTAACGGAGGAGTAGATAAGATGGGGAGCCCTCAGCTCCAGCAGGTAAAGTGGTAGGCATGTTTGGTTTCATGGACTAATTTCCAGTCCTAGTCACATAGGATGTTTGATATTAATTTTAAATATTAAATATAGACTGATTATAAAATTAATTGCACATATGAATACTAATTTGCGAGACGAATCTATTAAATCTAATCAGTTCATGATTTGACAATATGGTGCTGCAGTAAACATATGCTAATGATGAATTAATTAGGATTAATAGATTCGTCTCGTAAATTAATTTCTATCCATGTAATTAGTTTTATAATTAACTTATTATATTTAGTCCTCCTATATTTAGTCCTTCTAGCTAGCCTAGAACGTCTTATGTGACCTGAAACTTTCTTCCCTGGACCCCCTAAACCACTGCGATGAGCGGTTTTCAGCGACTACAGCCAGGATATAAATGGAATTGAATATATAAATACCAGGATGGACCTTTCTCCTCCTACGAGTAGCCATAGCCATTGCCATTTCTCCACATCCACCAATCTCAGGCAGGGAAAGCCTCTCAATCTAATCCCATCCGATCCGATCCGCCAAGATTTGAAACCAAGGTACTAATCGATAGAGATTAACCTTGCCAATCACACACATCCGCAGCAGCAGATCATCATCCAATCACAAGAAGATGAAGAAGGCATCTTCGCTGTCGGAGCTGGGGTTCGACGCCGGCGACGCCTCCTCGGGCTTCTTCCGCCCCGTGTCCGACGGCATGGACTCCACGCCGACGTGGCACCACCGGCGGAGGCTGACCAAGGTGTCGGTCATCGGCGCGGGCAACGTGGGGATGGCCATCGCGCAGACCATCCTGACGCGCGACCTCGCCGACGAGATCGCGCTGGTGGACGCGCTCCCGGACAAGCTCCGCGGGGAGATGCTGGACCTGCAGCACGCGGCGGCGTTCCTGCCGCGCACGCGCCTGGTCTCCGACACCGACATGTCCGTCACCAGGGGCTCCGACCTCGCCATCGTGACCGCCGGGGCGAGGCAGATCCCGGGGGAGACGAGGCTCAACCTGCTGCAGCGGAACGTGGCGCTGTTCCGCAAGATCGTGCCGCCGCTGGCCGAGCACTCCCCCGACGCGCTGCTGCTCGTCGTGTCCAACCCCGTCGACGTGCTGACGTACGTGGCCTGGAAGCTGTCGGGGTTCCCGCCCAGCCGCGTCATCGGCTCCGGCACCAACCTCGACTCGTCCAGGTTCAGGTTCCTCCTCGCCGAGCACCTCGACGTCAACGCCCAGGACGTACAGGTGCGTCTGTCGCCGTCGCTCTTTTTCTCTCTCTCTCTCTTGGCTGTTCGTGATGAGACATGAGTGGTGGGGTCGCGTGACACCTGGGCCCATCCCGGCCACTTGGGACGGAGGGAGCATCTGCTCCAATCTCCATGTGGGGACATCACTTTACTTCTCTGCCTGTCCTCTCGATCTAGTACTAATTCTAGGGATCTAGTGCTACTACCTAATTAGTTTAAACAATATTTTACTTCTAAGCATGAACAATTATGTTATGCAAGCATGATAATGACCACAAAGCCCGCGCGTTGCGCGGGTAATATTGGGGGAAAAAGGTTTGTGTTGTGTTGGGAAAAAAAACAAAAAAACGAAAGTTGTACTGTTCCTTAATGGGTAGGAGAACTGTTCATATCGTACCCGTTACCGTACATAAAACCGTTACTGTGCATAAAAATCCGCTACTGTAGAGAGAACTTTCACGTTAACTGTGCCGGTAACAGTGATTTGTGAGAGCGATCGGAGTTCTCAGATTGCACGTCTTTTATATTATAGTATAGATACCGGGAAGCCTAGTAGTACAATATTCCCTTTTCTAAGTATACTCGTACATGGTAGACAGTGTAAAGAGAGGACAAAACTGATACTATCTTCATAGTAAGTATATTTGAAGACATAAATGTTAATTCTATTTTTTATAAGCTTAGTAGTAAAATTTAAAAAGATTTGATTTGATTTAAATGTAAAATTGAGCAGTATATAGGCCCTGTTTGGTACAGCTTATCTGGGAAGCGTTTTCCAGATAAGCTGCACAAATAGAGTAAAAGCGGCGGTCAAAATAAGCTGGTCTGATGCAGCTTCCGCTTTTTAGTACAAATGGGAGCCGTGGGAATAAGCGTAACCAGATAAGCTGCTAAAAATCGTGACGTTTTGCTGTTGATTTCAATTTATTTTAGGGCGTGTTTAGATCCAAAATTTTTTGGGTTTTGGCTACTGTAGCACTTTCGTTGTTATTTGGCAATTAGTGTCTAATTACGGACTAATTAGGTTCGAAAGTTTGGTCTCGCGATTTCTCGGCAAACTGTGTAATTAGTTTTTTTTTCGTCTACATTTAGTACTCCATGCATGTGCCGCAAGATTCGATGTGACGGATACTGCGCAAAAATTTTTGGTTTTTGGGTGGAACTAAACGGGGCCTTAACGATAAGCAGCTTACAGGCCTACTGTTTGCCCTCTGTCCGGCCGGGCGGCGCACATGGTTGTCTCCTTGTGCCGACCACCTTCTTCAAAGTCTGTCAATAGGTCTCCTCGTGCACCTGCTTAAGAAAACTGCCACGACTAATGCTAGTACTACGTCTACCACACAGTTCATGAACCATGATGACCGGCACTCCAAAGTTTTTTCAAAGCCACCAGCAGCTTAATTCAACTACAGGTTGAAAGCGTCCCCTGGTGCCTGGAGAGCCACGATGCTTAAGTCTGTAACTCCAGCTTCATTTGGGTCTAGTACTCATTATTCATTTCAAAGGTGCATCATATCATTTCTGCTAGCCATCGATAGTACTCTGCTCGTACATGCGAAGAGTAATTAAGTTGAGCAGTTTCATCCCATCTGATTACGGCGGAAGCGCCTCTCAAATAGAATGTGATATATAGCACTTGCTCTAGTTTCGTCATTTTAGTTTATCTTAGCTTAACATGTGCAATCGAGTCAGCACACAACACTTAGCAGAGGCACATTCAGTTTAATTACATGTCTAGTGTTGTGTCACAATCGCATCACAATAGTTTGTTTCAACCTTCAATTATTGTCTACTCAAAACCCATATAATCAAAAAATAATAGCAGCTACTCCTTTAGACACTTCGTCCTATAGAGAATGCAGTTTTAGGCTTGGGATGAGTCCAAAAAAAATTAAATTTGACAAAGTTTATTATCATTTTTGTCTCCAAGTAGATTTACTATATATGCAAATATATTTATAACTAATTTAATGATGTTTATTTGGTATCATAAATGTAATTTTTAGTACTAGGCACTCCGATATATAGTGTGCACAGAGTGACCAATGCTTCCCCCCCTGCATGATGCAGGCTACTGAAATGAAAGCCGGCATGTTGATGGATCGATTTGTTTGCATTGCAGGCGTACATGGTGGGCGAGCACGGCGACAGCTCGGTGGCGGTGTGGTCGAGCGTGAGCGTGGCGGGGATGCCGGTGCTCAAGTCGCTGCAGGAGAGCCACCGCTGCTTCGACGAGGAGGCGCTGGAGGGCATCCGCCGCGCCGTCGTCGACAGCGCCTACGAGGTGATCAGCCTGAAAGGCTACACCTCCTGGGCCATCGGCTACTCCGTCGCCAGCCTCGCCGCCTCACTGCTCCGCGACCAGCGCCGCATCCACCCGGTCTCCGTTCTAGCGAGGGGGTTCCACGGCATCCCCGACGAGAACGACGTCTTCCTCAGCCTCCCCGCCAGGCTCGGCCGCGCCGGCGTCCAGGGCGTCGCCGAGATGGAGCTCACCGAGGAGGAGGCCAAGCGGCTGCGTCGCTCCGCCAAGACGCTCTGGGACAATTGCCAGCTCCTCGGCCTCTGATCGATCTCATTACATTCATCTCATTCGCGCTCCATTCCATCTTGTCGTGTTTAACAGTTTGATTTTTGGATCGTCGTAATGTTACTGTCTTAATTAAAACCGTTAATTACTGCATCAATCATGCTACTTGCTACCACACTAGCAGTTCATCCGGTGTTCAATAAAATTACTACTCCGGAGTATGTGTTTTCTAGTTGCATTAGTTAGCACTTAGTAGTAGTACTGATTTCTGCATTTGGTTTGATTGGTTCATCGTCGTAAACCATTGACGGCATTATTATCATCCCCAATTTCTTTTTGTAAGGATCAGCTCGTTTCATTTTTGGCACCGATGCAGTTAATCACTCGTCATTTATGATATGATTAATCTCAAGCTTCCTTCATTTTGGCCCAAAGAGAACTCGAGAGTGCTTGGCCTACGATGTGTGTGTGTATAGCGTGCTGAGAGAGAGAGAAACAAGAAATTTGTAACACACTCGTTCACTCGGGAGCTTCCTTTGTTTGCCTCCGATCCTTCACATTCCCCAAGTCTCCCTCTTCCTTCTCATCTATAGCAGCACCTGGCGCTCGGAGATGGAGGTGATCCTTGATGACATCAAACTGGAGGTCAATAATAGACCTGCGCAGATTGAGCCCGGATGGGTTTTCGCCCACAAGCCTTAGTGCATAGGTCCTGGACACATATCGCTACCTAGGAAAAACATTTAGCACTTTTTACACTGTAAACCGTGTGTGCGGGCCCGCCCAAGTCTAGGGCCAACGGTGGCAACCGCGCGCTCATCTGTCGGACCGCCCGTCAATAGGGCCAACGGTCTTATATATATTTATAGAGCGTGGAGAGAGAGTGACAAGAAATTTGTAGCAAACTCGTTAACTCGGAAGCTTCCTCACTCGAAAGTGGATTTTCCACACGTACCTTTGGCCGTCAGGCAGTGGCGAAGCTACGTTACGCGGTGCGATTCTGGCCAGCATAGACCCCGGCAAAAAAGAATGTATGACCCCGGTAAATCGCAGACCTAGACGGTGGCCACTGGCCAGCAGTCTAGCGTGGCAGGGCCCAGCCGGCCAACCTTGCATCACAGCTAGTACGCATTAACGCAAGTGGCCAGTGCCAAGGGCAAAAGGAAAGCCCAACCCAGTAGGCAATAGTCCGTTCGTGTCTTCTTCGTACGTGGACGTGCAGCACCAGCACATCGCTCGTCGTTCTCATCCTGGGCTCCTGGCAACTACTGCAAGGAGGCTTCGTCACTCTACCAAGCACCTAGATAAGGTAACCCAAAAGGCCAAATCCCAATTCTTCAGCTGCAATTGACGAAGAAAGATCCTATATTCAATTGAGGCAGAATAACCATTTGAGTCCCTCAACTATTATTCAAGGTTCAGTTTCATCCCTAAACTTTCAAAACAGACGTTTTAGTCCTCAAACTATACTTTTAGGCTCAATTTCGTCCTAAAGATATGAAGATGATCGTTTTAGTCCTCAAACTTTGCATTTTGGGCTCAATTTTATTTATAAGCTATGAAAGTGTATTTTGTTCTTTAAACTTTTATTTTCAACGCAACTTTGTCTACGTTCTATGTGGAACGCTGCACTGTTGCACCTGGTTATACCTCTAACACCACCAGCGATTGGAGATAGAAAAATAATATTCATCCAAAAACTCTTCCGTGGCCATTAATAATTCCAAGCTGTTATTTTTAGTGTTACCTTATAATGGTATCGTTTATATATATCTGACTAAATCATATTTGTGGGAGCAATTACTGTTACATCGAACACTATTTATTCTTTAAGAATACACGGATAAATTAAAACAATAGCAGATCTAAAATTTTGATAATTTATGGATGAAATTGTGCCTAAAAGATAAAGTTTTCTTTTTGAATAGACAAAATTTAGTTGAAAATAGAAGTTAAATGCACTTTGATAGTTTATGAATGAAATTGAGCCCAAAATGCAAAATTTGAGAACTGAAACGATCGTCAAGGGTGAAACTGAGCCTAAAACTAAAGTTTGAGGACCGAAACGGCCGTTTTGAAAGTTTAGGAATGAAATTTAGCCTCGACTAATTGTTGAGGGACCAAAATAACTATTGTGCCTTCAATTGATGAAGAAGGATCCTATTCAAATATTTGTAGAGTTCACCGGTTCCCAATTTGTTCCTTATGTTTCAGAAGAAGTCATCATATTTCTTTTGTTGATGTTTAGAGTTCCCTAATCCCCAACTGATAAATAAGGAAACATTTACTTTTTTCTGTTTTTTTTCAGTTATAAAACTTATATAAAATAGAAGCAAACACCAAACAATATCACATCATATTTTGTTTCTTTATAAAGAAAACAAGCTTCATCCATTGCGAGAAGGGAATCAGATCAATTATTATAAAGGCTTTTAATAATGAAAACAAAACTGACTTCATCTCTTGTGCTTAAGGAAATCACCTAGAGCAAGACTGATAATTAAGCTTACTTCCCTTCTCTCTCCTATATCTCAACATATAGCTCACCTACAACCCTTTTATTTTACTTGCTCTTAGTATCGTTGCTTTCAATCCCAAGAAAAAATCTTTTGTGATAACAAAATTTATAGTTTAATAGAGTTGGCTAAGTCACATCGTTCCGTTGATTTCAATTTAACACAAGTGAAGGATCTTGGTCATGAAAATAATATTTATATTGATAATATGCAAGCTTATAAATTAGTATCCATAATATTATATTGTTGAATATCATTAATATGTCTATAGTATTATATTATCACAAATTAAAAGTTAGCACAGTGTATTTTGGTAGACCCCAACAACATTTTATCCTGGCTTCGCCACTACCGTCAGGCCTCCCATGGGCGTAGGAGGACGCTAAGACTATGACGGGCCAACGAAGCCAACGTAAGGACGTAGGAGCGCGGGCCAGGTCCCGCGATGCGCCCCCGCCCTAACCTCGCCGGGCCGCTTCCTCCACCGCCCGCTCCACTAGTAGAGAAGTGGGCAACAGTCCTGGTTGGGAACTAGCTTTAGTCTCGGTTTTCTCAACCGGGACTAGGAATCCGAGACTAAAAGTATTGTCTTTTAGTTCCGGTTGCCTCAACCGGGAGTAAAGGTCCTCCTAGGCTAAAAAAACAATGCCTTCCACCTTTGCGGCTTGTGGGATTCAAACCCAAGACCTCATGCATGGTCTCGCGCGTACCTTTCCACCTCACCTACACAACATATGTGACCTTAGGTGGGATGCTTTTCTTTTGAATTATGCACATCGAAGGACCTTTAGTCTGGGACTAAAGGTCAAGACTCTTTAGTCTGGGTTGGTAATACCAACCGGGACTAATATAGGCTCTTTAGTCCGGGTTGGTGTTATCAACCGGGACTAAAGGTCTTCTAAAGCCCAGGGAACTTGGACCAGGGACTAATGGTCATATTAGTCCCAAGTCCAAGGCTAGCCGAGACTAATGTGCTGAATCGAAAGTCCGTTCTTTACTAGTGCTCTGGCAGCACCATCGTCGCCTCCGCCTCGCCGCCGTCTCTCCCATCTAATTTCCCTTCGTAAGGCCGCCAGAGATGGAGAAGAAGAGAGGGAGAGGAAGAGAAGGTCGTGGCCATAGTGGTGACGGGCGAGCTTGAGGTTGCTGGAGCCAGCGCGATGGCAGACGATGTGGCAGGAGCCGGGGCCGATGGCTAAGCACAGCGGAGGCCAGTGCGGTACCAGAGTTGTGGTTGTCGCCCTGGGGCAGCATTGGCTTGGGGAAACAATGCCATGGGCGGTGGTGGTGTCGGTAGAGGAGAGGGAGAGAGAGAGAGAAGAGATGCTTGAAGATTCATGCTGCAGAGATCAAGAATGGCTGAGATAGAACATGCGGCTGCATATACGTGCGGTCCTGCTTTTCCCTTCCTTACCCAATTGGTTCTTTGTCTCCTTCCGTTCTCCAAGTCTTCCTCTTCCTTCCAATCTATATCTAACACGATGCTGGATCCAGAGCGTATGTTGCGAATTACAGAGTCTCATAGCATACAATGTGTATTTGGGTAAGATTCTATATATGAATTTCTTCTTCTCGGTTCTCGTTAATTCGTCATCCATCGTGGTTAGCCTTGACAAGGCGTGCATCTCGTGATTATCATCCTCGTGCGGGGGTGTAATCATTCAACTCTCACGGCCGAAAATTTCTCTGTCGACTCGAACCGACAAGAAAATTGGTTCACCGATAACTATTTCTTCTATATCACCACTACAAAAACGATTTGTAGCAACGCCTTGCTTTCTATATTGAGCCGCCCCTATAAATGGTTGCCAAATGAGCCGCCCTTACAAATGGATTTGTAGGGGCGGCCGGTGTTATCAGCCGCCCCTACAAATGGCCCAACTTGTAGGGGTGGCTCTATATCCAGCCGCCCCTACAAATTGGATTTGTAGGGGCGGCTCAATATTGAAGTGCCTCTACAAATAGATGCCGAGTATTAAAAATTAAGCACTAAAATTCAAATTTTGTAAACGACCTCGGATGGAGAAACAATCAAAATGAAAGTTGTAGATCTCGAAAAGTTATGAAACTTTGTAGTTGACAACTTTTTCAGTTGAGATCATTTACTACTTGAAAATACTGTTTGAAATTAAAATTTGAAATTGTTGAATAACTCTGATTTCTCTTTTTAATCTCTGGCTAAAACTTGTAACTAGTCTTTCTCTCTCATGCTAACTTTAAATTTGATGATTTTTTTCTAAAAATTTCTAAAATCATGCCCTATCAATTTATTGTGTTCTTACCACTATTATTTTATCCATCTTTTCTTGTGACCGTGTTTTATCTATTTGAATTTTGAATTTCAAAAAATAACAACTTCAAACGTTATTTTGAAATACTATTTGATTTCAGATGAAAAAATCATGAACATAGAAGTTGCAGAACTTATCAAGATCTACAAGTTTTATTTTGATCATTTCTTCATCCGATAAAGTGGTAATAACATTGTTCACAAAATTTACATATCTCTCTTATAGTTTCATAAACAATAAGAGGGATATGTAACATTTGTGAACAATGTTACTACCACTATGTCGAATGAATAAATGATCAAAATAGAAGTTGTAGATCTTGAAAAGTTATGAAACTCTGTAGTTGACAACTTTTAAATTTGAAATCATCTTGTCAAGGAAAACTACATTTGAATTTCAAAAAAATTGAAATTTGAAATTTTTAAATGACCTCGGATGGACAAACAGCAAAAATGAAATTTGTAGATCTCAAAAAGTTATGAAACTTTGTAGTTGATAACTTTTTGATTTGAAATCATCTTGTCATCGAAAACTACGTTTGAATTTCTCAAATTTGAAATTTAAATTTTGTAAACGAGCTCGGATGGAGAAACTACCAAAATGAAAGTTGTGGATCTCGAAAAGTTATAAAACTTTGTAGTTGACAACTTTTTCATTTGAATTAGTTTAGGGCCTCAAATAATCAATTTATGTTCAGTTTTGTATAATATGTGGGGAACCAAAATGGAACGTAGACACAAGTGATCATGAGGTACAGTGGTAGAGGAGTTTACGCGCGAGTGAGAGGTCGCGGGCTTGAAACCCGAGCGGCGCAAAGTGTGCAAAAATCATGAAAAAATGCTACAACCGTAAAGTAAGGGTGTGTGTGGCTGCCGGTGGGGTCCTTCTCGGATTAAAAACAAATTGTTATTTTTTTGCCCATTTTTTCGTGATTTCTGGAAATTGATTTGTAGGGGCGGCTCAATACCCAGCCGCCCCTACAAATCGATTTGTAGGGGGCGGCTGATAACACCAGTTGTCCCTACAAATCGATTTGTATGGGCGGTCTGGGAACTGCCCCTACAAATCAGTGATTTGTAGCCACCCTTTCATAGGGGCGGCTGGCAAAACCGCCCCTACAGAGGCTTACCAGCCGTCCCTAAAAACCTTTTTCTACGTAGTGTATGTCGCTATTTTTTTTTATTTCCTTGCATTGTTGGTTCTGCACTGATAGGGGAATTTCGTTTTCCAGTAGGGTTTACTTGGAATTTGCATAATATATTACATAGGCGATGCCCAAATTCTAATATTTAGTACATGCATAGGTGTAGTGGCCGTGTGGGTGCTGGAGCAGCAGTTTTTTTTTTTTTCTTTCTCATAAGAGAAGTTGGGGGCATGCCACGTTTTTGGACTGGGCTGCCCGGCAATGACCGGTATATGATACACGAAAGGCAGATCATATTCATGGAAGCTTCCAAGGAGGAAGCTGCAGGTCGGAAATGAACGTGCGTCTAGATGTGCATGCACAACACAATTGACGACATGCATATCTTGTGTGTGGTCCTGGTCCAATCCAACGCATAGATAGTACTAGTACTATGCATGAATGAATAATCCACACGTTTTAAGTAGTAGAGTACGTACGTATGTATCACGCATGACCGAGCAGATAGTAGCCATGTATGTCGTGTCATGGAAATGGACCAACGATGTATATATATAGGACGACAACGACCAGTGGAAGAAGAATATATAGCAGGACGACAATCTAGATGATGTGGAAATGTAGGGAAAAAGGTGAGAAATGGTGGCCTCGATCTGCTTTCAGGGTCAGGCAGGTCTCTCCCTTGTCAAAACCGGCGACTTAGGAAAGGATGATGATTCTATCGTATCATCCTCCCTCAGCTGGGAAGAAATGAAGTACGAAGCCAAGACGGTACGACCGGCCGTCTATGCGTTTCACAAGTCTGTTCCTGTCCCGTCCCTTCCAAGGAAACATCGTCGTCATGCATATCAGAGAGGCCGATCCAGCAGGATTTTAATTTGCTATGGGGTGTGGGTGTGGCACACCCAAAACCTACTGTATTCGATCGGTAAACAACTGCAAAGTTTGTATATATATATATATATATTGTAATCTGGTATAAACAAAAGTACTAAATAACATAATAATAGGTCAACAATTAAGTACACAACACATCGATCAGTTGTTGATCCGATCAATATACATGCCGTGACGAGACCATGCAGGCAGGCAGGCCGGCCAATCAACTTCAGGCTACTCGATCGATCCATTGACCATTGGATTTGGATTGATCTTGATCCCCAAGCAAAGCAAAGCAAAGCAGCAGCTAGCTAGATAGGGACATGAAAACAAATGTAAAACTACTAGTACGGAGATCTAGACCCCTAATGCAAGGAAGGAAGGAGAGACGTACGACATGCATGTCGTCGCCCACGATGACTTTGTTTGAATTGAAATGAAGACCAAAAATCAACGAAAACCAGCAGCGACATTTCCCATTCCGGCGGGCTGCTGCCTCCGGTATTTGGTTGCATGCACCGGCGTGCGCGGCCCCCGGCCGTACGTCCGGCTTCTTTTTACTTTCCACGCCTCGAACTCTTCTCCAAGGTTGAATCCGGCCGGCCAACCCGGGCCGACTGCTGCCTTCTCACCTGCAGGCTGCAGCACTACCACCACTAACTTTGACACCGTAAAAAAAGAAGATTCTCCGTCATATCAAACTTGCGGTACATGCATGGAGTACTAAATGTTGACGAAATCAAAAACTAATTGCACAGTTTGGTTATACTTTGCGAGACGAACGTTTTGAGCCTAATTAATCAACGATTGGACAAGTATTACCAAATAAAAACAAAATGACACTGTACCTACAGTTCGTTTGTCGGCGCCAAATCGGCGGACCTAAAACGTGGCCTAACACAGTAAGGTCTTGCATTGCGCGCATATATATAATAATGGTGCCTCCTATTTAAGTACGCCTTCGCGAAAAGTTGGAAATTTGGCTACCGTAACACTTTCGTTTTTATTTGACAATTAGTGTTCAATCATGGACTAATTAGGCTCAAAACGTTCGTCTCGCAATTTCCAACCAAACTGTGCAATTAGTTTTTTTTCCGTCTACATTTAATGCTCCATGCACGTATCGCAAGATTCGATGTGATGGATACTGTAGCACTTTTTGGAAAAACTTTTCGCGAACTAAACAAGGGCTACGCTACTTATCAACCACTTGATCTGAAAAAGCTGATCTAACATTTTATTATTATGTTTGTCTAAAAGAAAAGGTCAGCGACGTACGATGACCACGTGGAGGATCCAAATTACACTCCTGCACTGCCCCCTGAATTTGAATGTATAGCAGTACCATATAGTAGTAGAACACATGCAAGTTGTTTCTGAATATACATACGCCATCTAACCTACCGTACCTACGTAATATTAAGCACATGCATGTCCATACCATACATCATGGATCTACTACTAGTGTGTACTCCCTCAGCTTGCTCCAAAGAAGACGATGCCGTCCTAGACTTGATCAAGTGTAAAACTTTATTGATTTTAACATAGATTTATAGAAAATAGCATCACTATTTGTATTTCCAAGTAGGTTTATCATGAATATGTATTTCATTATCTATTTAAAGGTATTTGTTACTATAAAATATATTACTACTTTGCGCCTGTTCGGATCCTCTCCTCTAAACTTTAGAGCCAAAGTCTGCTCTAAACTTTAGCACATCTCATATTAGAGCTTTAGATTTCAAAACTGAGCTAAGAAAGTGTTTTAAAGCTTCTAGAGAAGGAGGGGATCCAAACAGGCCCTTTGTGTATATATTTAGCCGAAGCTAAGATCGACTCCTTGAAAAATAAGAATAATAGTTCATCCGTCCACAAAAGAATACAACTATGGAATTTGTGCCAGTTAAACTAGTTTAGCTTTGACCAAGTTTATAGTGAATATTACTAACATTTATATCTCCAACTAAGTTTATTTAAAAAAATATATTTCATGATTAATTTAAGGATACTTATTTAGTATCATAAATGTTGATAATTTTTATATAAATTTGGTTAAATTCTAATTATTTGACTAGTCGAAAAGTGACAATTATATCCTTTTATAAACGGAGGGAGAATTCTTTTTGGGACGGATGGAGTACACATGCATCCTATCTTGTTAGTAATATGTGTACATACGTCCTCGAAAAGAGCTTAGCTTAGCTTGCAATAACAAAAAATCAATGCATGGAATCCAACGAAGAATCCCGGTATTGATGCATGCGACAATCACTAAATCACATGCATGCTCCTACAAGGAATTACTATATTTCATCTCATCTACAGTGGTACACTCAGAGTTGTACTCTCCATTCCAAATCATAAGCGATTCTAGTTTTTTTATATACATAGCTTTAGGATATGTTTCTTTTGTAGAGAAAAAATGTAGTTGCTACAACTATATGATAGATCTAAGATCATTTATAAATGTATTTATTCACATAGTGACTGTTTCTTACTTAGGATCTCGACAATACGAAACAATAGGTTGGTTATTAGTTAGTTTTCTATTGTTACTAGTAGGGTTCAACCATTTTTGTAAAAAAAAGTAACCCTAAAGAAAAACTATCAAGTTACACACTAAGCATTGCAATTATATTAAAAGATTTACTAATTTTCATTAAATCTTATAGAAAGAGGGATAATTTGTTTTTTAGGTATTTTGGAAAACAATGATATATCTAACAAAGGGTATAACTAGGTGTATAATAAAAGCTATGTATCTAAAAAAAATCAAATCGATCGGCTGGCTTAAGAACGGCTTAAGAACTGAGGCCTGAAGAAGTATCTGTGCGGCCGCGGTGTGTGTGACCGTACATATACATATCAAAAGCATGCAATGCAATGCAGTTGTGCAAATGAAAACCGCCTAACCGCCTCTGTTTTCAGGAAGCTTCATTTGGTACTGCAGTAGTTTACGCTGTCAACGACGCATACAGACGCCATTGGTTTGCTTTGGCTACCTATATCTATATATAATAAAGTCAAGCTAGTATCATTTCCTTTTTCAAAAAGTTTTTTTCTTTCAGAAAGATCGATCGAAAAAGACGCAGAGTTAAGCTGAAACCGGTTGGTTTCAGTTTCAGGGGGCTTATTAGGCGCTTAGCTACCTAGCTCCGAGTATAACCTACTAGCTAGTAGCTTATAAATAGCAGCCCTTATCATCTCACCACACAGCATCGATCAGCAAACAACCAAGGCTCCCTAAACACCCACAAACACTTCCCGTTGCTCCCTCCAACTAGCAGGGCTAGCAGCAGCAGCGTCAGCAGGCAAAGCAAGTCAGCAAGATGAAGAAGGCCACGTCACTCTCCGAGCTGGGCTTCGACGCCAACGGCGCCTCCGCGGGCTTCTTCCGCCCGGTGACAGACGGAATGGACTCCACGCCGACGTCGCACCACCGGCGGAGGCTGACCAAGGTGTCCGTCATCGGCGCTGGAAACGTGGGCATGGCCATCGCGCAGACCATCCTCACCCGTGACCTCGCCGACGAGATCGCGCTGGTGGACGCTCTCCCGGACAAGCTCCGCGGGGAGATGCTGGACCTTCAGCACGCCGCGGCGTTCCTGCCGCGCACGCGCCTGTTGTCCGACACCGACATGTCCGTCACTAGGGGCTCCGACCTGGCCATCGTGACCGCGGGCGCGCGGCAGATCCCGGGGGAGACGAGGCTGAACCTCCTCCAGCGGAACGTGGCGCTGTTCCGCAAGATCGTGCCGGCGCTGGCGGAGCACTCACCCGACGCTATCCTGCTGATCGTCTCCAACCCCGTGGACGTGCTCACCTACGTGGCCTGGAAGCTGTCGGGGTTCCCCGTGAGCCGCGTCATCGGGTCGGGAACCAACCTGGACTCCTCCAGGTTCAGGTTCCTCCTCGCCGAGCACCTGGACGTGAACGCGCAAGACGTGAACGCGTACATGGTGGGCGAGCACGGCGACAGCTCGGTGGCGGTGTGGTCGACGCTGAGCGTGGCCGGGATGCCGGTCCTCAAGTCGCTGCAGGAGAGCCACAGCAGCTTCGGCGAGGAGGCGCTGGAGGGCATCCGCCGCGCCGTCGTCGACAGCGCCTACGAGGTCATAGGGCTCAAGGGATACACGTCGTGGGCCATCGGCTACTCGGTGGCCAACCTCGTGTCGTCGCTCCTCCGCGACCAGCGCCGCATCCACCCGGTGTCCGTGCTCGCCGCGGGCTTCCACGGCATCCCCGACGACCACGAGGTGTTCCTCAGCCTGCCCGCCAGGCTCGGCCGTGCCGGTGTCCTCGGCGTCGCCGACATGGAGTTCACCGACGAGGAGACCAGGAGGCTCCGCCGCTCCGCCAAGACGCTCTGGGAGAACACCCAGCTCCTCGGCCTCTAGGCTCTATCTATAGCTGATCTGATCATATATTTTTTGTTTTGGGACGACGAAGGGAAGGGAGGAGTTCATTATTGATGCCGCTTGTTAATTATATATAGGCGACCAAATAAGATTTTTATTTTATGCTGTAAAATTATGCATGGGGCAAGCATTTGGTTCATCTATCGTGCGATGTAATCATTTGCTAGTTCTCAATGCAAGTCTTGACACCATTGTATTTTGAATCTGTATGTATGCCTACCTTTTTTTTATTTGAGAAAAGTATGTATGCCTACCTTGTAACTTGATAAAAAACTATGTGTTTTCCGGTTGCATTACAATAATTTCAGCAGGACCTCTACTTGAGCCAGTAGCTAAATATGGGTGGCTAGGTCAAAAACAGAGATACAACAGAGCCCCTACTAGAGCCTTCAAACTTGCATGGACACCCAATCCTCCCTCCCGCATCCATTATTTCTAGGGGCTCTATGCCAAGCTTATTTGGGTGGAAACCCAAATCCTCCCTCCTGCACCTATTTCTGGGCTCTATGTCAAGCCCTGAAACGACAATTTTCTTCTATTTGCGTTGTGGTAGCTCAACTGGTAGAGCATTGAGGATGACAAGTGGATTCAAATTGTCGGTGATTATTAAAAGGATTTAATGGCTCCTGCAGGAGCAGAGACAAAAACCAGGCCCTCAAATATGTGGAGAGTCCTCAAATCAAAAGTAGGGGCACTGATTTGAGGGCTTCTGCTCAAGATGCTCTCAGTTAGTATTAATTTTGCATTTGGTTTGTTTCATCGTGACACAGACGATAACATTATCCTCAATTTCTTTTTGCAAGGAAGGATCAGTTTTGTTTGATTTTGGCACTGATGCAATTAAGGCTGCTCCATCACTTGTAATTATGATATATTTCACACTTTCTTCTTATTGAAATATATTTTCCCCATGATTATCGTACGCCTATAATTTAACACGGGGATGGTGAATATCCTCGCATGACATAAAAAAACATAGACACACAAGTGGGGGACGATACAAACATTGGCATGAGTATCAAGGCCAATGGAGGAAGTCACACTAAAAGCTCCCGTGCTAGAAAAACTGCCAGCACTATTACAGAAAGGATCAAAGGTGCCTCCAGAGTAGATGAATAGGCTAATGGTGTTTCTATGGCCGTGGAAAAGATGTTGTGAGTTGTGAGCCGTGGAAAAGTTGCTATGAGCTATGGGCTGTGAGAAAGAGAAAAAACCGTTCGTTTGAAACAACTGTGAAACCGATAGACACTACTATATCAGCAGCCCCACATACCCTCTATGACTCCACATGTCAATCTCCCTATACATCTTCACCCTTTTTTCTACACATGTTCTTCTTCCTCAGGCCATCGTTGATCTGCACAATGAGGGTCCGTGAGCTCATCCACCAAGGCCTCCCCTTGTCATCGTGAGCTCATCAGCCGCGAGCGAAGAAGGTAGTCACCGACCTCCCCTGTAGCAGAGGACGAGAGGAGGGGTGGAGGGAAGCCATAGGCAGCCTCCAGCGTCCGCCGGCCTAGAAACCTAGCCCCGGGATGGACAAGAGGACGGTGGAGCAGGAGAGGACGGGGCGGAGAAGGAGCTCGTGCTCACTCGATTTGGGAAAGAACGAGCTTGTATCCTCATGTGTATAACCAGTGGTAAGCGGGTAATTTTAACAAATGTCTCGCTCCCTGTCGGTACAGAAAGTGACCAACTAGTGAATATTTGTAGTTTTGTTATACGTTGTGATCGAAGGTGGCCTAGCACTCAATGACACAGGATTTATACGGGTTCAGGCAACGTGCCCTACGTCCAGTCGGGGTCGGTCGATGACTTTATTCCTGAGCCTAGGTGCTCGAAGTTTGCTATGGGATTACAAACGAGAAGGAGAAAGATGGGGTGTACAAGAGGCCCGATTGGCTCCGGTCGGAAGGGCCAAGAGCGACGGGGACTCCGCTATGAGCTAAGTGTTCAAGCATGTGCTTGAGGTCTAAACCTTGCGGTTCTGTGGTTGTGAGCTATTGGACTAATGAATCTAAAGGAACTGAGCTTGGATGATTCGGTCTTCTTTGTTGGAGGAAGCGCAACGCCTTTTATAGATGAAGGGGATGGCTTTACAATTGAGAGGGTGAGGGACGTATGCTGCCGAGCCTTGTTGCCCACGCCTACCAAGCCTTGTTGCCCACACCAACAGGTACAAGATAGTGGTAGGCGCCTGCAACACTGTTGCTATCGCTATAGAATATCATATGCACACAGGAGGTCATGCTGTCTTTTTCAGGGATGGTGGACGTCGATACCTGCAAATACTGTTTGATGCCTAGAGGCATATGAGGAGTCACGCTATGTTCACCCAGTACGATAAATCCTGATGCCCATACCGCTATCGATGTCTAGAGACACGAGGGGGGTCTTACCGTATGGGAGTTTTAGCGACCCCTACAATACTATAGAGGGAGATGTCGGCGCCTACAATACTGTTTGTGTCAGGTGGTTGTAGAGTATTGTTCTGTGTAGGATATGGTCCCTGGTACAGTGGTTTTGACTTGTGAGCCTTGCCTTGCCTTTCTCCGCATGTCTTCTGGTTCCTACCGAGCGGACGTCCCTGGTTGGATGGCTCTAGTCGGCTCTGAGTGCGCCGGTCGGAGAAGAGCGGTGAGCAGGGTTCCTACGAGCCCTGGTCGGAGGGACGTGGGGAAAGAGTCAGAAGTAGGGCTCGGGGCAGGCCTTCTGATCGGAGAGGCCATCCGGAGGTGGCTGAAGCCTGAATTGAGCGCTTCGATCGGAGAGGTGGGCCAAAGTAGCTGACGAGCGGGCGTTGCTCTTCTTGGGCCTAGCCTTCTGGTCGGTTGCTGGACTGTTCCTTTGCCCTGTTGTTTTTAGACTCTTGGGCCAAGCCTTGGCACAGAAGCCGGTCCCCGAGGGACCTCGGGTTTATGAACTCGACATGAGCCCCCGAGCCCCCGGGTGATTCGGGTAGAATTGTCTAGGGGATTTTTTGTTTTGCCGACGGGTGTGCACGAGCACACCTGCGGGTGTAGCCCCTAAGCCCCCAGGTGGTTCGGGCAGAACTGTCTGGAGGGTGTTGTTTTAGCGGGCGTGTGTGCGTGTTTTTAGTTTGAGACGGAATTTTGTCAACCAAGGCGTCGTTGTGCAGCCGAGGTGTTTTTAGGCGCGAGGATTGGATTGAGACAGAACTTACTGATCTCGGTGTCGATGCGCACCGTGGATCCGGCGAGGAAGTTAGTTCGAGCATGACAGAGCTCACTGATCCTAGCGTCGATGCGCGCCGTCGGATTGGGTGAGGGAGTTAGTTCGGTCGTGAGAGAGCTCACTGATCCTAGCGTCGATGCGCACCGTGGGATCGGGTGAGGGACTTAGTTTAGATAAACCCTAGCATTGATGCGCGCCGTAGTTTTGAAATGGTTAGTTTTTTTAGGGGTACGATGAGACCGAGCCCGTGGGTCCTGGCGTCGGTGCACGCCGTGGGACCGGGCGGGTTGGTTTCGTGGATCCCTGGTCTTAGCACAGCCTAGGCAGCCGAGGTAATTAGTTCAGTTAGGTTTCACGCGAGTTTAGAGTTGCGGTCCCTGGATTTTTGGAGCGCAGTCAGAAGTGAAGCCGTTACGCGAGTTTGGAGTCGTGGTCCCAGGCCATAGCCGGATGTCGTAGATCCTGTCGACGCGAGTTTGGGGTCACGGTCCTAGGGTTTTTGGAGCACGGTTGGAAGTGAAGCCGTTACGTGAGTTCGGAGTCGCGGTCCCAGGCCATAGCCAGATGTCATTGATCCTATCGACGCGGGTTCGGGGTCATGCTCCTAGGGTTTTTGGAGCGCAGTCGGAAGTGAAGCCGTTATGCGAGTTTGGAGTCGCGGTCCCAAGCCGTAGCTGGATGTCGTAGATCCTGTCGACGCGAGTTTGGGGTCATGGTCCTAGGTTTTTTTTGGAGTGAAGACGAAGCGTAGTTAGTTTGTTAAAAGATCGGATGAGGCGGTGCTCGCGAATCCTGGCGTCGGTGCGCATCGAGGGACCGGGCGAGTCATAGTCGTGGATCTGGTGAGTTCGAGGTCGCTTCCTTAGCATTTGTCTTATGCCCCCGAGCCCTGTCGGGCCTTCGTGGGGGTCGATGTGAGTTGTGTGTGTTACCCCGTCTGGTTCCTCACAACCGGAGGGGCTAAGTTTCGTCGCTTGTCCCGATCGCTTGGGCTCGAAGACTAGCTCGGTGAGTTCGCTAATGGGTGTGATCGAGCAGAATCTGGGTCCGTCGTTCGTGACGGGGTTGGCATAGCCCTCTTGTGATATTCCACTACTGCTTTACCTACAACCCGGTAGATGCCTAGGTCATTTCGGAGACCGACCCGGGTGGCCTAGTGGCCTCCCCTCGATGGAGATTCTGTGGGCCTAGCGAGAGGTTCAGGATCGAACGAGAAGGTTGAGATGACTCGGTCTACCAGATCGGGCGAGGGCCGCACGATGCTCATCTATGGTTTTCTCCCCTAGCTCTATTGGTTACTCATGTCGAATGAGGCAACCGCCGCTTCATGACGCAACACGGAGCGTTCTGATGCATTTCGCTGCACGTGCGATGCTTAGTTCTTGAGCCTCTGGGCGGTTTAGGGCCCGAATCATCCTGGAGGCGCGGGCGTATGGAATGAGATGCACGTATGGATGTATGAAATGACTTATAAGGAAATAGAGGGGTTCGGTACTGCTTACCTTGATGGCTTAAGTGATGAGGTTCAGAGAGCTTCAGTCAAAAAAGTCTAACCGGGACCTACGCTTGTCAATCGTGGGTGAGTCCTCATGTGAACAGTTTTTGTATTAATGAACACATGCTCACCTTGATGGCCTGAGTGATGGGGTTTTGGAAAGCTTCGGTCGGAAATGTCTGACCGGAACCTTGACGACCTGAGTGACGGGGTTTAGAGAGCTTTAGTCAGAAATGTCCGATCGGGACCCGTGCTCGTCGTTCATGATGGAGTCGGCATGGCCTACATGGGGCACCCCTTTGCTTCCTTACCTGTCATTTGGTGTCTATCCTGAGTGATTCGATCGACTCAGGGGGTCGGATGGTTTCTTCCGGTGGAAGATTTCGCTTTGGGTTCTTCTAGGTCTGGCCTGGGGAAGCGGGGAGCCGCCCACATGCGGTGGCACTTCGGTTCCTGTGCCCATCATGTGGTAGTGGTTGATCGTGCAGTAGTGGTGGGCCATGGCCAGGCCATGTCCCTTCGATCAGGAGCCGTTCCGTCAGGCAAAGCACGTCTCATCGGTCAAGGCATGTCTTATCTGCATTAAATGGAAAAGAGAGAAATTCTTGCTCCGTCGTTCTGGCTTCCCCGATCAGCGTGTCCTTCCCTAACCGTTGTTCCCTTTTCCTTAAGTAGGAGAAGGGAGAGGGTTTTCGTTCCGTTCTTTTGCCTATTCTTCATCTGCCGTCGCCTTCTCTCTTCCTTTTTTGCCGTGAGCGTTCCTGAGAGCCGCGGAGGTTTCTAGGGAAGAAAGGGGAGAGAGCGAGGGAGAAGAGAGGAACTCACCAAAATGTCAGACTGGAGGTCATCCACCATGAGGACGTCAGTGCTGGAGGCTTTCATCATAAAGGGGTTTCTGTCGCCGCAGGAGGTGGCGCACTAGACGGTCCCTAGGAGGGAGGAGTTCCTGCAACCTCCTCCCGATGAGGTGGTTTCTTTCCTTACCTTTCATGAGTGTAGATTAGGATACCCCGCTCACTGGTTCCTGCACGGGCTCCTCAACGAGTGGGGTCTAGAGCTACAGCCCCTCAATCGGATGGGGGTGCTGCACATCGCTGGTTTCATCACCATCTACGAGGCTTTCCTTGGAATGGAGCCGCACGTAGATCTCTTCTGGCTTTTCTTCTCTAGGAGAGCTATGATGGTGGGGAATTCGGTCGAGACTGCACCGGTGGGGGGGGTTCGCCCTGTAGAGGAAGCCAAGTGCAGGAGGTGTGTATCCCACGTACACCCCATGTGACTCCAACTGAGGATGGCATGGGGAATGGTTTTACATATAGAATCCGATGGAGGCGCCGTTTCTGGCGTTCACTGGTGGGAGGCCGGTGAAGCAGAAAAGTTGGTCATGGGGTTGCACCTGCACAGAGAGGCACAAGGTGGAGGTAATCGAGGAGGAGCTGTGGAAGCTCGTAAGGCTCGTTCTTGATGGGGTGCAGGTGTTCCACACCCTCTTCCGCCACCGGGTTGCGCCGTTGGTGGAGAGAATGCGGCCGATGTGGATGTACGGTGGCCGGTCAGACTCAAACCGTGCGTCATCGGAGGACCTGCTAGACAACGAGGTCTAGAGTCGCCTTGGCTGGGTGCTACAGTTGAGGTCCAAGGATACGGTTGTGGGGAAACCCATACCGTTCAATGCCTCGGTCGTGTCCAACCTGGTATGATCCCTTATTTTGTTCGTGTTTCTTCCTCTACCTTTGCTGTTTCTTGATCTCGGGCCATCCGTTCTATTGGGGCTTGAAAGGTACAAGTGCCGACCACACCTTCCTAAGGGACCAGAGGGCAGGTCCCTACAGGCCGCCTAGAAGGCAGCGACAGACGCCCGAAAGAAGAAGAGAACCAGGGAGGTTCAACTGAAGGAAGAGAAGAAGGAGGAGGTCACTCGGTGCGTGAGGATCGAGGAACGTAGGAGCGACATCGAGTCGGAACTCACGTCGGATGATCCTACAGATTTGGATGACATGGTCTTCTCCGATGAGGAGGAGAGTCGGGAGGTCATTGTGACCTCGGTGGAGCGTCGTGACCCTACGGCAATGTCCGTCGGTGAGGAGCAGGAGGTCGCGCAGCGTGCAGAGGTTCCTGCGTCGAGGAAGCGTGTGGCGGGTGTGGACACCGTCGATGGACGAGTGGCGAAGCGGACGCGATCACCGCGTCAAGGAAGCGTGTGGCGGGCGTGGACGCTGTCGATGGATGAGTGGCGAAGCGGACGCGATCACCGCGCCCCTCGGTGGTGTCGCCGGTCCTGTCGTTGCCCGTGGCGGACACGACTGAGCGAGCCGGGCGGTCCAAGGAGCGGACCGGCACTCGTGCGCCGATGGGACTGGTGCCAACACCTGGCTCACAGCCGGAGGAGGCCCTACCTACCGTGGGTGCGGTCGAGCAGTCCGGGCAGTCTGAGGAGTAGACTGGCCCCTGGGCGACGCGCGTCTTGCAGTCGGAGGATGCTCCGTCCGCTGCTCTGGTCGGGGAGTCCTGAGCCGAAGGTCATAGTGACCCGTAGGCCGGGCAGGAGCTGGTCAGGATGACTCCACCCCCATCTAAAGTGAGGGGGCATGGGTCACAGCCTAGGAGCAGTCCTCGTGCTGCAGGCCCATCGACATCAGGCCCTGCTTTTAGAGTTGTGCCACTCACCTTCTGGTATGTTTTTCTTTCTATTGTTTTTCGATACTCCACTGGTTGAGCTTTTTGGAGGGTGACTTACCCGCACTTTCTGTTAGCGGCCGGGGGATGCCAGGGTTGAGCGTCGCTCTGACCCCCGTGCAGGAGACTTGGAGGCCTACCCTGCAGTGTTCCCTCCCGGGGGTGGGGCCCCCTGGGGCGGCGCTGATAAGGCGGCAGCGGCGGCGATCCTGGTGCCAATGGCGGGGGTTGCATCGGAGGTAACTCTCACGGCCCCTCCTCCACCGGTCATGGTGGAAGAGACGAGGGAGGGCAAGCTCCCTATCTTGCTAGGTGGAGGGCCGCATGGCTTATCCTTGTCGTCGGAGCCAAAGGCGCCAAAGGGAAGTGTGGCCGAGATGGAGTTGGGACGCCTGGCGGCGTTCCATGCGAATGAGGTGGTGGACATCCTGTCTGACGACGAGGCGGATGTTGCAGCGGAGCCACTGGTGTCGCCGTCGGAGCCGGCGGTGGTCCAGTTGGAGGCTGGGCCCTCCGGTGGTTCGCCGGAGGGTGACCTAGAGTGGCCCTGCTCTGAGGACCCATCGAAGGCGCGGTTCATCCTCTGGGATTCTCGAGAGTGTCAGCTCTAGGATATTTTTGGGGGGCAAGGGCATGCCGTAGTGTTCGAGCTCACCAAGCTATAGGCGAAGCTTGAAAGTGCCCGAAAGCAGGCTCAGTTCGCTCGGTAGTTGGTTGAGGGCGACCTATAGCTCGTCGTAGAGGTGAGTTTCTAGTACTTATACTTGCCCTTTGAATCTTTTGTCGGTTGTTTTTAGCATGCTTGTTTTTCATAGGATATAAGGAATATGTCGTCCCACAAGTCTTACTTCCTCTAGGCGGAATACGCCCGGATGGCTGAGCTCGAGCATCGGGTAGAGTCCACTCATCGTGAGTCCCAGGACCGGGCAGCTGAGGCGCGGGCGGAGGGGCAGCGTGCAGCGGAGCGGGCGACTGCCGCTGAGCAAGGGCTTGAGATGATGAAAGCCCGCCAGGCGAAGACTGAGACAGGGTTTCGGACATCCCTGGCGAGCACCGAGGCGGCGCTTCAAGAGGCCTTGGCGGCCCTCGAGCCAGAGCGGAGTGCTTTGGCGTCAGAACAGGCTACCCTGGAGTCAGCGCAGATGGCCCTAGAGGCGGAGTGGAGGGCCTGGTCGGAGGTGGACCAAGAGGTGCTCACGTTCCGAGGCCGGGTGATGGGGACGGAGGAGGCGAACACTCGGCTGTGCGCGTAGGTGACTCAACAGGCGGAGGAATTCTTCGCCCTTGAGAACTCTCGCGCTGGTATGTACCCTTTCTTGTTTTTCGTTGCGTTGGTTTCTTTCTTCAGCCTGTTCCTGAGCTTGTTGTCCCTCCTTCAGAGCTAGATGGAAAGGTGAAGACGCTGGAGTAGAACCTGGAGACAACCAAGGAGACCCTCAGCCGGAATGCGGAGGAGCTAGCCAAGTCCCATGAAGAGCGATGTGCTCTTGAGGGGGACCTTGACTAGATCTGCAACGTTGCCTAGCTCGTCATCTCGGAAGTCTTCGGGTCGGTGCCAAGCACTAGCGTGCCTGCTGTCCAGCTGGCGGAGGTCCCAGACACGGTCAAGGACCTTGTCAGGAGCAGGCTGTTTTACGAGGCATCGAGGGTGCTGACCTCAGTGGCAACGCACCACCTAAATCTAGACTTCACCACTATCTGCAGCGGGTATGCTGAAGGCCTAAGCATGGAGGACATCCCATTGATCGAGGAGAGCTTGCTGCCGCACGCGCGGTCAGTGTCGGAGCAAGTCTCCGCCGAGTGGGTGATGGACGTTCGCCGTGAAGACATGGGCCGAAGCATGCGTGGGGAGAACGCTTCCGAGCCTATGGATAGTATGGAGCCTGGTTCGGGGGGAACGTTGCCTCAGCCCCGATCGAGCCAAACGTCGTGCTGCCGAGGAGTGAGCAGCCTGCGCCTTCGTCGGTCGTGCCATCAGCAGATGCCATCGGGCCAGGTTAATAGCTTGCATAATATAAGTAGTTAGTAAACATAAAAAGTTTAAGCTCATGGGGGAGCCCCAGTGTAAAACGTTCATGTGTGTTTTAATGACTGCAACCAGTTTTTGTTTTTGTGATGGAGTTGCTCCGTTCAAGGAAGCTTGTTCCCTTTCGTTCCTTAGTTTTCCCTTAGCATAATTTTGTTTTTTATTTGTTTCTTTCTCGTACCTGCCCGTTTGTCCCGTAGGCTGCAACTTTGTGAGCCCGGGGCGTGGCTCGTGAGGCTCGGCCGGTCGTAACAGTAGGAAAAGGCGGGGTGCGATCAGTCGGAATGTTTTAAAGCAAAGCTACGTAAGGTAAATCAAAGGAATGAACTATCCTTTTGTTCGGGTAGGAAGGAGTTTCTCCATATGAAAGTAAAAGAGTACTTAAGGTAAAAACAAAACAGAGGGGTAGTAGAGCCTCCTAGTGGAGCTCCCGAGCTCCCCGAGACAAAAAGTGTTCAGGTCGGGGTGCTTTTATAGGAGCGTTCGCTAAGTAAACAAAGGTAAGACAGAAACTTAGGAAAAGAAAAAATGACATAGCTATTCCAAGGTGCTCGGAGAGAGCATCGTTGTTGTTGTCCTTTAGTTGGTAGGTGTCTGGTCGGATCACTTCATCCTTCAGTCGTCTGGATCCTTGCACGCTACGCCCCCTTCTTCGGTTGCTGTCTCTTCGCCTTTTTCTCTCCTTGGCATGCCAGACTACCTCAGTAGGCGCTTGAGGAGCTAGCAGTCCTTGTAGAGATGTTTGATGGGATAGTCGTGGTTGGTGCACGGGCTCTCCATGAGCTCATGAAAGTGACCCAGAGGGTCTTGCTGGGGTTGCGTGCCCGCGTGATCGGCCGCGGCGACTGATGCGGAGTTGGCTGGTCGGCGGCGATCCTTTCTGTTCTTTTCCCCCCTACATGGAGCGACCCTCATCTTGATCCTAGCACTTGGCCTTACCTTTGCCGTGGCCTCCGTTGAAGCACGGTGGGAACGACGCTTGCTGGAGGTGTTGGACAAAGGTCCATGGTCCTAGGCTATCTGGGCTAGGACTCCAGTCGATGCTGCGCATGTCTCAGTTCGGCCCAAACCGCACGTAGACAGGCAGTAGGCATGGAGCGGTCGTCAAGTCGAGGTGAGGTGCCATTGTGGCTTCCTATGCCGCACTCTATGGTTGTTGCGGTGATATGGTGTAGCGCCCCATCTGCTGCATCCCTATTCCCCGGACGGGGAGCGAGGTCGCGAGTTGGCATCATGATACGGAGCACTCCACTTGTTGAACAGCGACGGTCTCCAGCAGTGCCTGGAGGTTTTGGTGGATCGCTTGTTCGCGAGGGTCGTTCGGCTCGGACAGGTCACGCAAGAGCATTGCCGTGGCGGCAATGTTCTGACTGGCCTGAGCGAACTATGGGCGATCGGTCCCCCTAATCGGGATGTTGCGTTGGACCTAACAGGCATGACCCCGAGCACCGTTCACCGGTCTATGTGCATGGGGCGCAGTGTGGTGCACCGAGCGCGCTGGTGCAGTCGGTGGCTGATGCCGCCATTGTAGTCATAGATCCTTCCTGTGCTCACGTGTGAGCTCGGGGTTCTCCGCATGAGGACCCAGAGGGGCGTGAGTCCATGAGGACTCCGTTATCCCTGGCGGCTGCTCCAGAGCGTGCGCCATAGCGCACTTGTGGGACGGACAGTGGCTAGGTGCCACGTCGCCAATGCTGGAGCCGTCACTCTCGGTGTCATCATCCATGATGTCGAGGAAACAGGTGGGAGCATAGCTCACCATCCCCATGAATTCAGACGTGAGAGGGAGCGGCACCATAATTTTTTGGAGCCCCTAGGCGCACACGTTTGCAGGAGATATGAGGCCGTAGGGGAACCGGTCGTACGGTGGCGGCAATGGGGACAACGGCAACCCTCCGGGTATTTGGCGGAGGATAGAACGTAGTAAGTGAATAACAGCATGTATATTACTCACAGTGGGGTTTAAACAGAGAGTTTGCTCGGAATGAAGCGCAGATGTCGCGCCGTTGAAGTCGCACGTCCCGGAGTCGATGGAGGACATCTCTTCGATGGGTGCCGGGTCACGAGTCTCCTCGTGGAGGTGGAGTACACCGAGCCGGTCGGCGACAAATTCTAGGCTTCTGAAGAGGAAGGACTAAGATGGCTCGAAAATGGGTGGAACCCGCATCCTGACGGGCGAGAGTGCGGGAAGCTCCAACAAGCCAAAGCGAATCGTATCGCCCGAGCCCGCTACGGCGGGGGTGACGGAAGTATGGGCCATCCGATGACAAAAAAAGTGTTGAACGTACAGCGTCTTCCCCACGGACGGCGCCAACTGTCGGTACAGAAAGTGACCAACTAGTGAATATTTGTAGTTTTGCTGTACGTTGTGATCGGAGGTGGCCTAGCACTCAATGACATAGGATTTATATTGGTTCAGGCAATGTGCCTTACGTCCAGTCGGGGTCGGTCGGTGACTTTATTCCTGAGCCCAGGTGCTTGAAGTTTGCTATGGGGTTACAAACGAGAAGGAGAAAGATAGGGTGTACAAGAGGCTCGGTTGGCTCTGGTCAGAAGGGCCGAGAGCGACGGGGACTCCACTATGAGCTAAGTGTTCAAGCATGTGCTTGAGGTCTGAACCTTGCGGTTCTGTGGTTGTGAGCTATTGGACTAATGAATCTAAAGGAACTGAGCTTGGATGATTCGGTCTTCTTTGTTGGAGGAAGCGCACCCCTTTTATAGATGAAGGGGTGGCTTTACAAATAAGAGGGTGAGGCACGTATGCTGCCGAGCCTTGTTGCCCACGCCTACCGAGCCTTGTTGCCCACACCGGCGGGTACAAGATAGCGGTAGGCGCCTACAACACTGTTGCTGTCGCTATAGAATGTCAGATGCACACGGGAGGTCATGCTGCCCTTTTTAGGGATGGTGGACGTCGGTACCTGCAAATACTGTTTGATGCCTAGAGGCATGTGAGGAGTCGCGCTATGTTCACCTGGTACGGTAAATTCTGGTGCCCATACCGCTATCGATGTCCAGAGACACGCGGGGGGTCTTACCGTATGGGAGTTTTAGCGGCCCCTACAATACTGTAGAGGGAGATGTCGGCGCCTACAATACTGTTTGTGTCAGGTGGCTGCAGAGTACTGTTCTGTATAGGGTATGGTCCCTGGTACAGTGGTTTTGACTTGTGAGCCTTGCCTTGTCTTTCTCCGCACGTCTTCTGGTTCCTACCGAGCGGGCATCCCCGGTCGGATGTCTCTAGTCGGCTTTGAGTGCGCCGATCGGAGAAGAGCGGTGAGCAGGGTTCCTACAAGCCCCGGTCGGAGGGACACGGGGTCAGAGTCGGAAGTAGGGCTCGGGGCAGGCTTTCTGATCGGAGAGGCCGTCCGGAGGCGGCTGAAGCCCGAATTGAGCGCTCTGGTCGGAGAGGTGGGCCGAAGTAGCTGACGAGCGGGCGTTGCTCTTCTTGGGCCTGGCCTTCCGGTCGGCTGCTGGACCGTTCCTTTGCCCTGTTGTTTTTAGACTCTTGGGCCGAGCCTTGGCGCAGAAGCTGGTCCCCGAGGGACACCGAGATTATGAACCCGACACTCCCAAAGCCAGTGGAAGCAACTCGAGAGTAAATGTGGGTTTCCAGCTACGTGCATGAAAGTTGTTTTTGTTGAAAGCCACAACTCTGACCGGTGCACTTTGGTTGGCTTTTGGCTTTTTGAGAAGCCACAATAGATTTGGAAGCCCAGCTAAAGGCACCCTAAATCTGAATGCTCATCTCTAGAAATCGATTTCTAAAGGTGGACCGAATCCCAGCTCGGCTCTAGAGATTGGTTTCTAGAGGCGGGCTGAATCTGAGCCGTCTCTCTATATAATTCGTTTTCTAGAATTTGTAAATCGGACAAAAAAAACATAGTAATTTTTTTTTAAAAAAAATGGAAGTCACAGGATACAAGATTTTGCACGTTGAAATACGCATGCATACGGCCATGGGATCAAACTCACGACCTCAAGCTTCTCTTGGTGCTTCCTTATTACCATTATGCCACAAAGTCACTTGTGATTAAGTGATGGATACATTTATTTTGTATTCACTTTCATGAATGTTGCAATGCATATTCAGACCCTAAATGAATTTTAATGAAAGAATTTTGAATTGAAAAGTATTAGACCTCTTCGAGTATTACAACTTTGGTTTAATTAGATCGTTTCTCCATCCAAGGTACATTAAAAAGTTTTAAAATGTTGAAACAAAATTTCTTGGTAATTATAGGTACTAAATGAGTTCAAATAAAGAAAGTAGCCAACTACAAAGTTACCAATCCCTTCGAGTACTACGACACTGATTTAAGTCGTTTCTCCATTCGAGGTCATTTGAAAAAATTAAAATATCAAAATTCAAATTATGATTATGAGAGCTGAAAACATGGCATTAAATGATTTTAAATGAAAAGGTCGTCAACTACAAAGTTGTAAATCTTTTCGATTACTACAACTTTAATATAAAGTTTGTCTTTAGTCAATTTGATTTGAAAAAATTATGAATTTTACTATATTGTACCTATTTTTAGAGATGGACCAAATTGCCAAACACCTCTAAATATACATTTCTATAGACAACTAAAATTCTCAACTGTCTCTAAAAATAGATTTCTATAGGCGAACCGGCTTAGAAACCATTTTAGAGACAGGTTTTGATAGAGCCGCCTCTACCAAAAAAAGAGATGCTTCTAAAAAATAGTTTCTATAGTGAATTAGGAATAAATATTAGAATACGGTTGTCTTTATAAACCTTTGTCTTAGTAGTGATATTAGGGCCGGTCCTGTTTTGTTACAGCTCTGCTTTACTATTGAAGCGGATTTTTTTTTACTTTAGCTCTACCGAGCAGCTACACTAATAGAGTTGAAGCTGTTTTGAAAAAAAAATGGTAAAACAACTTGTCATAGTAAACTATGACATAGAGCTGAGAGAAGCTGCATTTTCATCTCATCTGGATCGATCCCACTCCCACCCTTGTAAGAGCGGATTTTCACCTGTGGAGCTATTTTATTTTATCTTGTTTGGTAAAAGAAAAAACAAATCCAAATAGCTCCTGAAAAATGCTAGAGTAGGACTTGCATACGTAGGCTTTGGAGCAGCAGCTTTTATTTTTCGGGAGAAATTGGGGGACATATCATGTTTTTGGATTGGGCTGGCTAGTAATGACGGATAGGATACGAAAGACACATATTCATGGAGGCTTCCAAGGAAGCTGCAGGTACAGGAATTGAACGTGCAGCGCGTCTAGATGTGCATGCATGACAATTTTTTTTTCGACGAAAGACCGCATGCATGACAATTGACGACGTGCATATATGTCGCGTGTGGTCCAATCCTATATATATATATATATATATATATATATATATATATATATATATATATATATATATATAACAACTACTCTATAGCTGGCTACAAAATAACTTATTCTGTAGCCACCTTGAGTTACTATAATTACTATGTTAATTTATGAGATTATAATAACTCCTTACTAAGTGGTTTACTATAACGTTATGGTAAATATCCCTATGTGTTATAGTAACCCAACTATCGTAAATATGTATTGATATTATGGTAAATTAGTATATAAAATTATAGTAAATGGAGGTGGCTACAGAATAACTTATTTTGTAGCCGGCTACTGAATAGCCTTATATATATATATATATATATATATATATAGCCTCTCCCTATATATATATATATATATATATATATATATATATATATATATATAAGGCTATTCAGTAGCCGGCTACAAAATAAGTTATTCTGTAGCCACCTCCATTTACCATAATTTTATATACTAATTTACGATAATGTCAATATATATTTACTATAGTTGGGTTACTATAACACATGAGGATATTTACCATAACGTTATATTAAACCACTTAGGAAGGAGTTACTATAATCTCGTAAATTAACATAGTAATTATCATAACTCAAAGTGGCTACAGAATAAGTTATTCTGTAGCCAGCTACAGGATAGTAGTTCTATATATATATATATATATATATATATATATATATATATATATATATATATATATATATATATATATATATATATATATATATATATATATTGCTCTCCAAGTACTAACTAGATCGAGTACGTATATGTATCATGCATTGACCCAGCAGTCATGGAAACCAAAAGCAAAACCGGCCAAAACGTGCAGCAGCTAGCAGCTTCATTTCCCATTCCGGCGGGCTGCTGCCTCCAGTATTTGCATGGTTGCACCGGCGTGCGCGGTCCGCGGCGGCCGGCCCGCCGGCTACTTTTTCTTTTCAACGAACGCCTTGAATTCTTCTCCAAGGTAGTAAGAAATTAAATCCGGCCGCCATACCACTAACACACACCGAGATCAAATCCACCATGCCGGTGGTTGATCTTGCACATATGATACCTAGTTATATAATAATGTACCTCAGTCTCACAAAGAAGGTCATTCTCACTCCCCGAAAAGTTAAACACTTTTAACTTTATCCAATTATATATAAAATAATATTAATATTTATAACTAGAAGAATGCCCCGCGCGTTGCTGCGGAAATTGCAGATTAGTGGATTGCGTGGCATGATGACATGGACAACAAAATACTAATGCGTCTTGTTGACGTGGACATTACAATTGCATGAGCCCGTGGATTTTAATTGTGTGTGATAGTGCATTGCTTAGTTGGACAACTTATATGTTGAGAGAAATAGATGACTTGCTGATGTGGACATTACAATTGCATGGGCTAGTGGATTTTAATTTTGTGTCACAGTGGATTGCCTAGTTGGACAGCTTGTATGTTGAGAAAAATAGGTAGTGGGGTTTTAGTGGATTGCGTGGCATGATGACATGGACAACAAAATACTTATGCGTCTTGCTGACGTAGACATTACAATTGCATGGGCTAGTGGATTTTAATTATGTATGATAGTTGATTACCTAGTTGGACAGGTTGCATGTTGAGAGATATAGGTAGTGGGGTTTTGCACAAAGAACGTCATTCTCACTTTCCGAAAAGTTAAACACTTTTAACTTTAACCAATTATATATAAAATAATATTAGTATTTATAACTAGAAGAATGCCCCACGCGTTGTTGCGGGAATTGCATATTAGTGGATTGCGTGGCATGATAACATGGACAACAAAATACTAATGTGTCTTGCTGACATGGACATTACAATTGCATGGGTCAGTGAATTTTAATTATGTGTGATAGTGCATTGCTTAGTTGGACAACTTGCATGTTGAGAGAAATAAGTGACTTGCTGACGTGAACATTACAATTGCATTGGCTAGTGGATTTTAATTTTGTGTGATAGTGGATTGCCTAGTTGGACAGCTTGCATGTTGAGAAAAATAGGTAGTGGGATTTTAGTGGATTGCGTGGCATGATGACATGGACAAAAAAAAATAGTTGTGTGTCTTCTTGACGTGGACATTACAATTGCATGGACGAGTGGACTTTAATTGTGTGTGATAGTGGATTATCTAGTTGGACAACTGACATATTGAGAAAAATAGGTAGTGGGGTCTTGCTTTTTATAAGAATATAAGATACATAATTAGTACGTACAATTAGATGAACCGTGACAAATATATTTTCATAATAAATTTATTTAGTACTACAAATGTTGTTAATATGTTTTATAAAACTAGTCAAACTAAGTTTGACCAGCACGCATTCTTTTTGAGACAGAGGTAGTGTATGATACTCCATATATGATGACTAGTAAGTAACATTATATTGTATATATGTATGCTACTTATCAACCACATAAATTTGGAAAATGTGATCTAACATTTTATATATTATTTTATATTTGTCTAAATAAAAAGACAGCGGCGACGACGGCAATGACCGTGACCACATATAGTGGAGGATCCAAATTACTACTCCTGGCATGCCCCCTGATTTTGAATGTGTATAGGAGCATATAGTATGTGCAGTATAGCACATGCATCTTCCCTATATCTGCTGATGACCTAGTAATTTAGCACATGCATGTGCATGCACCATGGATCTACTATATGCTACTCTACATATTATTGCTTAATTATTGCAATCTTGCTATAGTAATGTGTTGTGGTATCATACTTATCATTTACCTATAGCTTAGCTTGATGCTTGTTCACAAGGCATTCATCATCTAGGAGTACTAGTAGTAGTATAATAATACTATTACACTTCAGTGCTTCATACACTACAGTCAACTCCAGCAATACCCAAGCATGCAATGCAATGCAAATGAAAACCGCCTAACGCCTCTGTTTTCGAGCTTCATTTGTTACTGCAGTTTACGCCGCCATTGGTTTGTGTATTTGGCTACCTAATACGCCGCCATTGGTTTGTGTATTTGGCTACCTAATACTCCCTCCATACTCTAAAATAAAGTCGTTTTGGACAGCGACACGGCCTCCAAAGTATTTCTTTGACTCCTTGTTTTTATAAAAAATATTTAATAAAAAGTGATATATGTATATTTTTATGAAAGTATTTTTCAAGACAGATCTATTTATATGGCTTTCACATTTCCAAACTCAACAACTTAAAAATTATTCATGATTTATATTCCTAATGTTTGACCCAAACCTCGTCAAAACAACTTTATTTTAAGTACGGAGGGAGTATATATAAAGTCAAGCTAGCATTTCCTTTTCAAAACGACTTTATTTTCTAGGGACCCAGTGGACCCTCTCCCAAATGTTTTCTGTGCAACACCATGCTCGCTTGTTGGTTTTAGCCAGCCCAAACCAGCCAGTCAATAGTGTTTTTCTCTTACAACAAATCAACACCAGTCAACCTAAACTAGCCTAGAAACCCACCAGCTAACAGGCCACAAGTAGCAGGGCAGCACAGCACATCATGCGACTGCTGGCCCGGGCCACTCCGCCCCCGCGTTACGTACAAATAGCAGCTGTTAGCCCCTGTCATGTTTACATGTATACATTCACTTTTATTTCTCTATAATAGGAGCACATTACATCTTATTGAATCATATTTTACTACTTCTGTTTAGGTATAAGCTATGTGTTCGATTGGTGTAAATTGATTATTTGTAAATGAGAATGGTCAGAATTATCCGAACAATTATCTGATCATTTTTTAGCCTTTTCTGTACGTTTGATTTGGTTCTCCTTTGAAATCTTCCAATTTGGCTTGGCTTTTTTTTCTATGCTTGATTTGGTTCTACTTTGAAATCTTCCGATTTGGCTTCCATAGAAATAATCCGTTTATTATTTTTTTCCATTTTTTATTTGTTGTTTGTATGTTTATTTGTTTTTCTTTGAATTTCTTCCAATTTGCACTTTATAGTAATTATCTGGAAAAAAAATTTATTATAATTTTAACATTTATTTGATATATTTTATTTGTAATCAATAGATCTTGATCGAGTGGTCATAGAAATCGAGTGTTTGGATGGGATCCCACACTCGATTATTGTTGTTCGTTGGAATCGCGTGTTTTAAGGAGACCTGACACTCGAGTGACAGACGTCCTTGGAACACCCGAACCTCTAGTAGTCGTAGATGGACCAAGAAGAAGCAGAGTTAAGCTGAAACTGGCTGGTTTCGGTTTCAGGGGGGCTTAGTTAATTAGTAGTAGTAGCTTACAAATAGCAGCCCTTATCATCTCACCGTACAGCGTCGATCATATCTCGCCCCCAAACACGTGTAGCTCCGCAAGTAGAAGTAGCCAATAACCAAAGCTCCCTCTCGCCCACAAACACTTCCCGCTGCTCCAACTAGTACGTCGCAGCAGCAGTGCCTCAGCAGGCAAGTAAGCAAGATGAAGAAGGCCACGTCGCTCTCCGAGCTCGGCTTCGACGCCAACGGCGCCTCCTCGGGCTTCTTCCGCCCGGTGTCCGACGGCATGGACTCCACGCCGACGTCGCACCACCGGCGGAGGCTGACCAAGGTGTCGGTCATCGGCGCGGGCAACGTGGGGATGGCCATCGCGCAGACCATCCTGACGCGTGACCTCGCCGACGAGATCGCGCTGGTGGACGCGCTCCCGGACAAGCTCCGCGGGGAGATGCTGGACCTGCAGCACGCGGCGGCGTTCCTGCCGCGCACGCGCCTGGTGTCCGACATCGACATGTCCGTCACCAGGGGCTCCGACCTGGCCATCGTGACCGCGGGCGCGCGGCAGATCCCGGGGGAGACGAGGCTGAACCTCCTCCAGCGGAACGTGGCGCTGTTCCGCAAGATCGTGCCAGCGCTGGCGGAGCACTCACCCGACGCTATCCTGCTGATCGTCTCCAACCCCGTGGACGTGCTCACCTACGTGGCCTGGAAGCTGTCGGGGTTCCCCGTGAGCCGCGTCATCGGGTCGGGAACCAACCTGGACTCCTCCAGGTTCAGGTTCCTCCTCGCCGAGCACCTGGACGTGAACGCGCAGGACGTGAACGCGTACATGGTGGGCGAGCACGGCGACAGCTCGGTGGCGGTGTGGTCGACGCTGAGCGTGGCCGGGATGCCGGTCCTCAAGTCGCTGCAGGAGAGCCACAGCAGCTTCGGCGAGGAGGCGCTGGAGGGCATCCGCCGCGCCGTCGTCGACAGCGCCTACGAGGTCATCGGGCTCAAGGGATACACGTCGTGGGCCATCGGCTACTCGGTGGC
This sequence comes from Miscanthus floridulus, assembly GCF_019320115.1. NCBI lineage: Eukaryota > Viridiplantae > Streptophyta > Magnoliopsida > Poales > Poaceae > Miscanthus > Miscanthus floridulus. Next base: position 2,682,204 of record NC_089587.1, read on the forward strand.
CAACCTCGTGTCGTCGCTCCTCCGCGACCAGCACCGCATCCACCCGGTGTCCGTGCTCGCCGCGGGCTTCCACGGCATCCCCGACGACCATGAGGTGTTCCTCAGCCTGCCGGCCAGGCTCGGTCGTGCCGGTGTACTCGGCGTCGCCGACATGGAGCTCACCGACGAGGAGACCAGGAGGCTCCGCCGCTCCGCCAAGACGCTCTGGGAGAACACCCAGCTCCTCGGCCTCTGATCTCATGCATAACATTCATTCGCGTTCCGTCGTTCCATGTCATTGTGTTGCCATCTTAAACCATTAATCACTGTAATGCGACCACACTTCAACCAGTGTTCAATAGTATCGATAAAACTATGTGTTTTCTAGTTGCAATATAGTTAGTATTAATTCTATATTTGGTTTGGTTCATCGTGACATTTTTTTTTTGAAAAGGGAAGATTTTATTTCATCCCAAGATCATTACATCGAGTTGATACACGGCCTTGGAACAACCTCCCAGTCTCAGCCTCTAAGTGAGCACACAGCTTAAGATCAAAAATATTCTGAGCATACTCTAGTGACATTCAATCATAAGACTACATCGCCACTGATATGCGTTGGTAAAGATATGATTCACCACTTGCTCCAATTTCATCCTGACACATTGACGGTAACATTATCCTCAATTTCTTTTTTGCAAGGAAGGATCAGTTATCCTCTTCCTTAGGCCATTGTCGATCCGCACAGGGAGAGACCATGAGTCGTCTGCTAGGGTCTCCCTGCTGTCAGGAGCTCATCCATCGCGGCCGGAGAGCAGAGGAGAGGGAGCCGCAAATGGAGAGGGCAGCCATAGGTCGAGGGCCTCCTCCCATAGGCAGGGACGAGACGAGGGGCATAGGGGAGCCGCGGCCAGCCCCGACGGCCACTGACAAGGGAATCCCGATCGCTGGCCTGGAACCCTAGCCTACGGGGAAGGAGCCACGAGCAAAGGAGGGAGTTGTGGGCCTCCTCCCACAATCGGGACGAGAGGAGTGGACAGAGGGAAGCAACGGTCGACCGTCAGCAAGAGAAACCCAGTTGCCGCCCTGGAACTCTAGCATGTGGAGGCAGAGCCGTGAATGGAGAAGGGAGTCATGGGCCTCCTCTGGTAGTCGAGGACGTGATGAGGGGGTAGAGGGAAGCCGTAGGTAGCCTCCGGCGCATGCCGACCTAGAACCCTAGCCCCAGGGCGGGCGGAGGACGATGGACGAGGAGAGGACAGGGGCATAGAAGGAGCTCACGCTCACTCGATTCGAGAAAAGAACTGGTATGCTCATAACCAGTGGTAGGCAGGTGTCGGATGGTTTATACTAGTTTGGGCAGAATGTCCCTATATCTAGTTCGTTGCTGCTGCTCATATTACTAGCACTGAAAGTTCGTAGTAGGGGTTACAAATGATCGAGAGAGGGACTGGTCCCAAGTCTCTGGTGGTGTGTTGCGGTGAGTTCCGATTCGAGTTGAGTCGAGTCGAGTTCGGATGGGATGTCCTTTGTGGGATGCCCTGCTTTCCCTTTTATAGGCCAAGGGAAAGCACGGATTACAGTGGAGGAAGAGAAGAGAATGAGAGGAAGAAGTCCTTCAGGATCGCCGGGTCATTCTTCTCCTTTATGTGGGCCCCACCGACATCAACGGGGGCAGCTTCTCGTCGTGGCCCTATCTGTCACTGGCACCATGTGCAGGTGTTGTCTGTCGGTCATGGCGCTCCACTCCGTCCTAGCGGATGTCATGGTGAACTGACGCATCTGTCAGTGTTTCGTACGGAGTTTAGGCAGAACAGCATCGGTATGCCCGACGCTGTTCCTGATGTGAACCCTCAGGTATGGCCCGTCGTGGGTCGCGGGCTACATCGAGGCGCGCTAGTCACTTCCATGGCGTTAGAGCTTTGACCCAGGCCCATACATTTGGACCTAAAGTGGTTGGTGGCGGTATGGGTCTCCGTCGGGCAAGACGGAGCCTCCAGCCCTGGGGTCGGGCGAGGCGGAGCGCAAACCCAAGGGTCGGGCGAGGCGGAGCCCGCAGCCTTGGTGTCGGGCGAGACGGAGCTCGCCCCAAGAGGTCGGGCAAGGCGGAGTCCGCCCTCAGGGGTCGGGCGAGGCGGAGCGTGGACCCAAGGGTCGGGCGAGGTGGAGTCCTACCCTCAAAGGTCGGGCGAGACGGAGCCAACCCTCGGAGGTCGGGCGAGGCGGAGCCGGCCCTCAGAGGCCGGGGCGAGGCGGAGCTTTCGTACCTGGGGGTCGGCAAGAGCTGTAGTCGCGCTCTTGACCGCTCGGATGAATTAACGTTGATGGTTATTAGCTCCTCCTCTTCGGGTACCCTAGTATTGGTCCCCGACAGCAGGAAATTTTAATAAACGTCTCGCTCCCACAACTAGTGAAAGCAACTCGGGAGTACTTGTGGGTTTTCAACTACTTGAAAGCTGTTTTGTTGAAAGCCACAGCCCACAGCACTGGTCGGTGCCAATTGGTTGGCTTTTTTTGAGAATCCAGAACGGGTTTGGGAGCCCAGCGAAAGGCACCCTGAATCTAAATACTCGCCTTTAGAAATCGATTTCTAAAGACAAACCGAATCCTAGCCCGCCTCTAGAGATTGATTTGTAGAGGCATCCTGAATTCGAGCCATCTCTATAAAATATTTTCTAGAATTTATAAATCTAGGCAAAAACATAGTATTTTTTTAAAAAAAATTGCAAGTCACGGCTCACAAGATTTTTCACGTTGAAATATGTGTGCATGGGGCCATGGGATCAAACTCACAACCTTAAGCCTCTCTTGTTGCTTCCTTGTTACCACTATGCCACAAAGACACTTGTGATTATGTGACGAATACATTTATTCTGTATTCAATTTCATAAATATTGTGATACATATTTCAGACCATAGATGATTTCAAATGAACGAAATTGAATTGAAAAGTATTAGATCTCTTCGAGTACTACAACTTTGGTTTAGGTCGTATTTCCATCCAAGGTACTTTAAAAAAATTAAACGTTGAAACATAATTTCTAGGTAATTCTAGGTTGTTTCCTCAAAAAGGTAATTCTAGGTACTAAATGAGTTGAAATAAGAAAAGTAGCCAACTATAAAGTTGCAAATCTCTTCGAGTACTATGACTTTGATTTAAGTCATTTCTCCATCCAAGGTCATTTGAAACAAATTAAAATGTTGAAATTCAAATTACGGGCATTAAATGGTTTTAAATAAAAAAAAAGTCGTCAACAACAAAGGTGCAGATCTATTCGAGTACTACAACTTTGTTATGAAGTTTGTATTTAGTCAACTTGATTTGAAAAAGTTATAAATTTTACTATGTTGTACCTATTTAGAGACGAACCAAGTTGTTAACCGCCTCTAAAAATTCATTTCTAAAGACATATGAAATTCTTAGTTGTCTCTAAAATATTTGGTAAAACAGCTTCTCATAGTAAATCTATGACATGGAGCTGAGAGAAGCTGTATTTTCATCTCATCAAGTCCCACCCTTGTAAGAGCGGATTTTCACAAGTTCACTCAAGGATCTGTTTTATTTTATCTTGTTTGCTAAAAAAAGACTTCAAATAGCTTCTGAAACTGCTAGAGTCGTAGGACTTGCATATATACATAGGGGTTGGAGCAGCAGCTTTTTTTTTCGGGAGAAATTGAGGGGCATATCATGTTTTTAGAGTGGCCGGTAGTGACGGATAGGTTATGAAAGACACATCATATTCATGGAATGCAGGAATTGAACGTGCAGCGCGTCTAGATGTGCATGCATGACAATTTTTTGTCGACGAAAGACAGCATCCATATGACAATTGACGACATGCATCTATGTTGTATTGTTATCACTACTACAGAAATTAACTGTAGGGGCGGCTCTAGAGCCTCTATAGGGGCGGCTGCGCCAGCCACCCCTCCCAGGGTGTTCCTATAGAGGGTGTCTCTGTAGAGGCGGTTTTCTGACCGTCCCTGCAGTGCCCTCTGTAGGGGCGGCTGGTGTTTTCAGCCGCCCCTACAGTGTCCTCTGTAGGGGCGGCTGGTAATATCAGCCGCCCCTGTAGTGGACTTCTGTAAGGGCGGCTGTATCACCAGCCGCCCCTGCTGTGTGTATTTGTAAGGGCGGTTCAATCAAGAACCGCCCCTACAGTGGATTTTCCAGCAAAAAAAAAAAATAATTCAAATTCAAATCTGACCACATATATATATAATTCAAATTCGAATCTGACCGCCACAAATATACATATATACATCCACAAACACAAGACCATGTTGAAAACTTTAGAAGGCGCAAGTATTAGCTTCCATGTTGAAAAACATGACAAGAGTAAATAATTTATCAAAAACTATTGTGACAGTTCTATCATTCTCTCAGAAATATAGAATTTTATCTCAGATTTTCTACAATCCTTCAGGAAGCTGTTGATATCAGTGCAACCACAAACTTCAATCTTAACTCATGCTAATTTAGTGCAAAACGAGAAATGACAGATGAAGCACACTGAAGCTATCACTAGACCAAGATACTCACAGGAGTGAAGAACTTGGATGCACTTAGAGGTATACAGCCAGGTAGTCCACCAATCTGAAAGAATACAGAAAAAATGAAAGAATCGGATGATGCACTTAGATGACACTACCATAAGTTACATGTGCTATAAAATCAATTTTCTCAGGAATCAGGTGTAAAGCTTCCATGTTGCACAAACTCTGAACCCAACAAAAACAGTACCACACCACATATATAGAAGCTAGAAATATCCCAAGTTTTATTTTTAGTTCCCAGACTTTGTGTATAGAGCATAGAACATATATTGAAACCAATTACTAAAAGAAATTCAAGTTTGGATGTTGCAAGTTGTGACAAAGTGGTACAGATACATGTGGAGATAGCATATCGAACAAAATGTATGCATAGATAATTAGATATCAATTTCCAAGGTAAAGCTTGGTACAAGTACATTTAAGTTAGAATCTTACATTATACAAGTCAATTACCAGTTCATCAGGGTTTGGCGAAAATGCACTGTTGATATAGACAAACTGTTGGCAACACAGACCACAACTCAGTAAAATTCCAGTGTCATAGATAAAATTCTCATAGAACTGACAAAAATATTCCTACTAGTGTATCTTGATGAAGTTGTCGGCGAAGAAACTCTATGACCTTCAAAAACTTATCTCGTCCTGAAATCTGGTACGAGATACACAAATAACAACTTAATCAGGTTCAAGGTATGAAAACAAAGGAGAACGTCACTTAAGCCAATTTCAGGGACGGACAGCAGTAACAAGCTGATGATGACAGGATTTAACAAAATCAACCACTTGAACTAAATCCTTGTGCCAAGGTTTACTTAGTGACATACTGACATGAGGCAAAGATCATGTCTAAAGGACTAACCAGAGAAAGATTACAGCGACTTTTTCACAAAAGAGAAATAAACACTACCAATAAGAAGCATTTAAGCAACTACATGGAACTCACTCTCTCTTAGTACTATACGACACAACATATATGGATCTAGCTGCGAGGGACAGTGCCATGGACGACACCCACCATATGCTCGATCAAATGACTACAAGGTTTAGCTCTCTTTAGCGGACAGTTATACTTTGCATATGAAGGGCTTCATTAACTGATAGAAAACTTTGGTCTTTGATTCATTAGAATCTACTAAACCATACCTGTCACAGTGAAGAAGATAAGAATCTTTTGTAAACGAAGACATGATTTTTAGAGGCCTCAGAAACATAGCAATCATCATTTGTTCATCAACTTGGAGCGTCAAGGCATGGTGTTAACTGATGGCCAAAAAAAGGCATGGTGCTAATTGGTTTACCCTCAGAAACTGCATGATATCAGTAACATAACACTCATGCCCAGTACCTCACAAGCGAGCGAACATCAGATCATATCATTGAGCAATGCACATGTAATTTTCATCACAGGCTCAAGAAGGAAACAATAGCAAGGCGAGAGGGACGGCTGCTTGTATTGGAAGCTGTGTTGCTGAGGTGGACCAATCAGATAAGACGAAGATGATGCGGTGCTGGCATGGACCAATCGCAGTTCTAGGGGCGACGTGTACCAACTCGCTACCCAGGGAGGCCTTCCCGAATAGAGGGCTCAGAAACATAGCAACGATCATCATTTGTTCATCAACTTGGAGCCTCAAGGCATGGTGATAACTGGTTGACCCTCAGAAATTGCATCATATAAGTAACACCCATGCCGAGTATCTCACAAGCGAACGAACATCAGATCATATCATTGAGCAATGCATATGGAATTTTCATCACAGGCTCAAGAAGGGAAAAAATAGCAAACGGCAGATGCTAAGATCATCTGATCATAACCAAATCTCGGTTTAGAATCAGAAGGTTGACCACGGTAGGGGAGCTAGGCAACGTGACCCCAAAATCGCCTCTAAAATCAGAAAAGGATGTGATTTTGCGGTCATAATTTGGCCGCTAACCAGAAATTTGGAATTTGAATGGCACTTAAGCTAACATGGACTAAATTTCACAAAATTAGAACTGCATAGAACCATGGCAGAATTACCTCTGGGAACTGCATTTTAATATTTTATCATATTCTTTAGAGGTAATAATGCAGGATCTTAACTATTGTATGCAATTTCCAAGCAGGTTGTAGCTAAGAATCCCTCTCTGCACCTACCATGGGTTCTTACAAATTCCTTTACATGTTGGAAATCACCAACATATAAGAAAAAAAGAGCACTGCAAGGGATTCTATCATATTGCTATTAAACTTACGTAGTCATAACCAGCATAACTACCAAGAAATGAAAGCAGCATTAGTTGACAGACAAATAATGTCGCAGACAACCAAAGCAGCATTAGTATGCACCAAAAAAATTAACAGCCATGTAACAAAGGTTCTGAACATGCTGAATCGTATCTAAGAAGGATGCATGAATACACGCACCTCTTGTCGACTGGCCATGCTTGACAGAGTGTACCAAATCAGGAACCTGCAACAAACAAATCGAGGTACATCTAAAAAAATACAGAGGCATAAAATCAAACTACAGCCATAGGAGGACCTCAGCTAGGTGCACATGCCACAGGGAGCGAAAGGAGCCGGGGGCGGGTTCGATGTGGCAGAGAGAGAGAGAGAGAGGAGTCAGGGGCGGGGTTCGGCGCTAGGAGCTCCCGACCTAGGGTTTCCTGTAGCATATGAATGCCCGCGGGCTAGAGGAGGATGCGGCGCCGGGGGGCAGGCACGCTGGCGGGCAGCCACCGGCAGGGCCCGGTCACGCTGCGCCGTGGCCGGGGACAGCCACCGCTGGCGGCCACGCGCGGTGCCATGGCAGAGGCCGGGGAGCGCGGTGAGCCGACGGCACTTGCCCGACCGGTACGCCGTGGGGAGGCGGAGGAGGAGGACGAGGGCGACCGCAGCAGCGCCGCGCTGTTGGCGCCGGTGGCCGCCCTGGCCGCGCGTCGGGAGAGATAGGGAGAGGGAGGGAGCGGACGAGAGAGAGCGAGGAAGGGGAAGGAGAAGCAGAGGTTTGGAGAAGGGAAATCAGAAGCTGGATATTATGTTCGTTTCGCTGGATTCTGAGAAGAAGCCGTAGAAGGTAAATAAGAGCGCGAAGGACTCGAAGAAGCCGGAGAGGACGACGGGAAGCTACTCCGGACGAGAATCAGATTTAAGAGATCTGGGCCATCGATTTGAAAATCCAACGGAGGAAAAAATTTCTGCCGACGTGGACAGGGCTCCTGTCGGAGGAGCATGTCCGGTTTGTCTAGGTAAATTATACTGTGATACAGCTGAGATAGCAGCTTTAGTTCGAAACTACTAAAATAATTTTGAGACACCAAATGATCTCAAATGAAAATTTAATAAACACCAAAGTTGTAGAGGTCATGAAGATCTACAACTTTTATTTTGGTCATCTTGTCATTTGACAAAATTTGAATCTTTAAAATTTAAAATTTTAAAAAATGACAAGTTCAAACCAAAATTTGAGACTCAAAATGATTTCAACATAAAAAGTGATGAATACCAAAGTTGTTCAACTCATTAATATCTACAACTTTTATTTTAGTCATCTTGTCATTTGACAAAATTTGAACCTTTCAAATTTGAATTTTTGAAAAACGACAAGTTCGAACCAAAATTTGAGACCCAAATTGATTTCAACATAAAAAGTGATGAATACCAAAGTTGTTCAACTCATTAAGATCTACAACTTTTATTTTGGTCATTTCTTCATTTGACAAATTTTTAGCATACATTGTTCACTAATCTTACACATGTCTCATATAATTTATAAAACCATATGAGAGATGTGTCACATTTGTGAACAATGTCACTATCACTTTGTCATATGAAGAAATGACCAATACAAAAGTTGTAGATCTTGATGAGTTATTCAACTTTGGTATTTATCACTTTTCAGCTGAAATCATTTGGGGTACCAAAATCTTGTCTGAAGTTGTATTTTTTTTAAATTCAAAATTTAAATTGCTCAAACTTTTCATATATATATATTGACAAAACCAACAAAATAAATTGATAAAGAATGATTTTAGAAAATTTTAGGAAAAAAATCATCAGATTTGGAGTTAGTACGAGGAAGAAAAACTAGTTACAAATTTGACCCACAGATTAAAAAAACAAATCACACTGTTCAATATGATCATGTAATGGTCATCTAGAACAGTGTGATTTCTCTTTTTAATCTGTGGGTAAACTTTGTAACTAGTTGTTCTCCCTTATACTAACTCCAAATGTGATGGTTTTTTTTCCTAAAAATTTCTAAAATCATGCTTCAGCATTTAAGTTTGATCAAACTTGGATGTGACAATGTTTTACACATTTTAAAATTTGAAATTTGACAAGTTCAAACCAAATTTTAAAACCATAAATGATTTCAGATGTAAAAGTGATGAATACAAAAGTTGTTCAACTCATCAATATCTACAACTTTTATTTTGGTTATCTTGTCATTTGACTAAATTTGAATCTTTCAAATTTTGAATTTTTAAAAAAAGACAAATGGGCACTGCAGGGGCGGCCGGTGATTGAGCCGCCCCTACAGATCAACCCCAACTGTAGGGGCGGCTCAGGTTACCAGCCGCCCCTACAGTGCCATCTGTAGGGGCGGCTGGGCTGCTGGGGCCCGAGGACGTCCACTGTAGGGGCGCCCCTAACCCCAAATGCCCCCATAGTAAAAATGCCCCCGTTCCTACGGTAAAAATTTGGCGTAGTGTATTGCTCTCCAACTCCAAGTAACTGTCAAGGTAAATAGCCGTGTATGCATGAATGCACGCGTTTTACTCCCTCCATGTCCCTAAAGAAAGTTGTTTGCAACTTTGATCACTAATTTTTGCTATAAAATATTTATAGAATACCGTCAATATATACTTTTATAAAACTATATTTCGAGATGAACTCAAACTCAGCTCAAAAGAATTTATTTGTAGTCAAAATTCAAAATATTTTACTTAAGACAACCTCAAAACGACTTTCTCCTTCAAGAACATGGAAGGGAATAAGTGCTTACTAGACTAGAAGTACGTATATGTATCATGCATTGACCCAGCAGCTAGTCATGGAATGGACCAACGATATTTAGGAGTAAATATAATTAGGACGACGATCGACGAGGCCTGCAGGGATCGGAGCGAGTGGAAGAATATATGTATACATATATAATAACAATCTAGATGATGTGGAAACGTAGGGGAAAAAGTGATCGAGATGGGTGGTCTTTTTCAGGCCGGGTCGTCAGGTCTCTCCCTTGTCAACGCCGGTGTCCCAGCGTCTGGAAAAATGCATGGCTTGCAAAGGAGGAAAAGATGATGCATGCAGCGATCTCGGGTCGATCATCCGTCAGCTGGGAAGAAAAGGAAGCCAGGATCCGATTCGTACGTCCGTATCCCGGGCTACTGCTATGGCCAAACAAGTGCCAAGTCCGTCTTTCCTTAATTGCTTCCAAAGAAACATCAAGGAATATTGCGACCATTTTTGCATGCTAGTGTCACTGAGTTGAACGGAAACCAAAAGCAAAACCGGCAGCAGCTCGCAGCTTCCCATTCCGGCGGGCTGCTGCCTCCAGTATTTGCATGGTTGCACCGGCAGCGTGCGCGGTCCTCGGCGGCCCGCCGGCTACTTTTTTACTTTCAACGCCTTGAATTCTTCTCCAAGTAGTAAGTTTGAATCCGGCCGCCGTACCACTAACACACACCCTGCCGGTGGTTGATCTACGCATACGATACCTACTCGTGTCTCCTGTGATACAGCGTATTCTATGAATTTTAAGAGAGAACATAAAAGACGCATGTACCATCGTTTTATTTTCGAATCAGATGCTATCATCAATACATGATTAATGGTGATTGGTTAATAAATGTAAAGTTTTTAATGCAAAATTGGTTTTTATCCTCTATAATGCATTATATTTGATGACAAATTTTAAAAGCTATAATACACTATACTACAGGATGGAGGGAGTAATTATATATTGTACTCTCTCCGTCCCAAAGAACGTCATTCCTATTTCCTGAGAAGTCGATACTTTTAACTTTAACCAATTATATGTAAAATAATACAAGTTTTGTGGTGGTTCGAAAAAAATATTGTCCATTAATTCAGATCGGACGGTGAAAAAATAGAAAGCACCAAAAAATAACTGAAAGTACTAAAACACACGGGATCAGTACCAAAACATGTGGGACCGGTATACATAAATCATTAGGTAACTATCAGATATTATCAAACAAACAATAGATACTCCAGTAATTTCACTTCCTCCTTGGTCCGTACAGATACAAATTTCTACCCCGATACGAATTCTACCGCTCCTCCGACCGTATAGATACAATTTCGCAATACAATTTTGAGTTGCTGCAGGGCGGCAATGACCAAACACATCTTTTGTCGGGATCGCACAGCTTTGAAGAAAGACTTGCCTGATTAACTGCCTGCCTTTTGGACACCGTTTTCCGCAATGTCTTAAGCATTTCAGGCAGACGCTGTTAAATAGAGTAGCAGTAATATGAGTTTCAGAAAGGTTTACAGAGTTACCCTTCTCTCCATTAATTTATTCTACTATATTAAATTAATTGTTTGCCAAAATAAAAATACAAAGTACTACTCTAGAGTACCAGTAGTACTTTCCAACCATCAAAACAAGCCTAAATAAATAATATCAATATTTATAATACATAATTAGTACCATTAGATAAATCACGAAATTTATTTTTTCAATAAATTTATTTAGTGATACAAATATTGTTAATATTTTCTATAAACTTGAGAAAGTTTGATCAGCATGCGGGATTTGCTAAATTTCAGGAGACTGAATTTTAGTTTTCTTTCAGGCGATGGTTATTGCATATATTTTATACTGAAATTGCAGTTTTAGTTATTGCAGTTTTAGTTCATTGCAATTTCTGTAGACGCAATCTGTAATTTTTTATTCCCAGGATAAAAAACCCGTTAAACAAAACCACAAACCTGACAAAATCTTATATATGTTGGTACAAAGACAATTTAATAATTTACAATTATTTCTATAGTCAGACAAAGACAAAATTTTGATATGTTATGACACAAAGACAAATAACAAATCACAAAAGTGATAATTTACTTGTATTAATTGGTAGTACAAGAGTGTTGCCTAAAATTATCTTAAAAATCAGGCACCTTAAATATAGGAGAAGTGATATTGTATATTTGTATGCTACTTATCAACCACTTGATTTGGAAAAGGTGATCTAACATTTTATTATTTTATATTTGTCTAAATAAAAAGACAGCGGCGTGGACGGCAATGACCGTGACCACACATATAGTGGAGGACTGGAGGATCCAAATTACTCCTGACAAGCCCCCTGATTTTGAATGTAGCATTATTATAGTAGTATGTATAGCACATGCAAGTTGTTTCTGAAATATATATATACGCCATCTCCCCTATCTGCTGATAACCTACCGTACCTACGTAATTTAGCATATGAACGTTCATAGCTTAATTCTTGCAACCTTGCTATAGTAATGTGTTGTGGTATCATTTACCTATAGCTTAGCTTGATGCATGCTCACAAGTCATTTCATCATCATCTAGGTGTACTAGTAGTACAATACGAGCTATTACACTTCAGTGCTACGTACACTACAGTCCAACAATACCAAAGCATGCAATGCAATGCAAATGTAAACCGCCTAACGCCTCTGTTTTCAAGCTTCATTTGGTACTGCAGTTTATGCCGTGAACAACACACATACGCCATTGGTTTCTGCATTTGGCTACCTAATATATACATATAAAGTCAATCTAGCATTTCCTTTTCAAAAGGTTTCAATTTTCTTTCAGAAAGATCGAGGAAGACGCAGAGTTAAGCTGAAACCGGTTGGTTTCGGTTTCAGGGGGCTAAATTAGCCAGTAGTAGTAGCAGCAGCAGCAGCTTATAAATAGTAGCCCTTATCATCTCACCATACAGCATCGATCACCATACATACGACCAAGGCTCCCTAAACACCCACAAACACTTCCGGTTGCTCCCTCCACAACTAGCAGGCGACTAGCAGCTCTAGCGCGTCAACAAGCAAAGCAAGATGAAGAAGGCCACGTCGCTCTCCGAGCTCGGCTTCGACGCCAACGGCGCCTCCTCGGGCTTCTTCCGCCCGGTGTCCGACGGCATGGACTCCACGCCGACGTCGCACCACCGGCGGAGGCTGACCAAGGTGTCGGTCATCGGCGCGGGCAACGTGGGGATGGCCATCGCGCAGACCATCCTGACGCGTGACCTCGCCGACGAGATCGCGCTGGTGGACGCGCTCCCGGACAAGCTCCGCGGCGAGATGCTGGACCTGCAGCACGCGGCGGCGTTCCTGCCGCGCACGCGCCTGGTGTCCGACACCGACATGTCCGTCACCAGGGGCTCCGACCTGGCCATCGTGACCGCGGGCGCGCGGCAGATCCCGGGGGAGACGAGGCTGAACCTCCTCCAGCGGAACGTGGCGCTGTTCCGCAAGATCGTGCCGGCGCTGGCGGAGCACTCACCCGACTCTATCCTGCTGATCGTCTCCAACCCCGTGGACGTGCTCACCTACGTGGCCTGGAAGCTGTCGGGGTTCCCCGTGAGCCGCGTCATCGGGTCGGGAACCAACCTGGACTCCTCCAGGTTCAGGTTCCTCCTCGCCGAGCACCTGGACGTGAACGCGCAGGACGTGAACGCGTACATGGTGGGCGAGCACGGCGACAGCTCGGTGGCGGTGTGGTCGACGTTGAGCGTGGCCGGGATGCCGGTCCTCAAGTCGCTGCAGGAGAGCCACAGCAGCTTCGGCGAGGAGGCGCTGGAGGGCATCCGCCGCGCCGTGGTGGACAGCGCCTACGAGGTCATCGGGCTCAAGGGATACACGTCGTGGGCCATCGGCTACTCCGTGGCCAACCTCGTGTCGTCGCTCCTCCGCGACCAGCGCCGCATCCACCCGGTGTCCGTGCTCGCCGCGGGCTTCCACGGCATCCCCGACGACCGCGAGGTGTTCCTCAGCCTGCCTGCCAGGCTCGGCCGCGCTGGCGTCCTCGGCGTCGCTGATATGGAGCTCACCGACGAGGAGACCAGGAGGCTCCGCCGCTCCGCCAAGACGCTCTGGGAGAACACTCAGCTCCTCGGCCTCTAGGCTCTATCTATAGCGGATCTTATCATATATTTTTGTTTTGGGACGACGAAGGGAAGGGAGGAGATCATTATTAATGCCGCTTGTTAATTATATATAGGCGACCAAATAAGATTTTTATTTTGTGCTGTAAAATTTTGCATGGAGCAAGCATTTGTTTCATCTGTCGTGCGATGTAATCATTTGCTAGCTCTCAAAGCAAATCTTGACACCATGTATTTTGAATTTGTATGTATACCTACCTTGTAACTTGATAAAACTATGTGTTTTCCGGTTGCATTACAACAACTCTAGCAGAACTTTTACTTGAGCCCGTAGCTAAATATGGGTGGCTAGGTCAAAAACAGATGTGCAGCAGGGCCCCTACTAAAGCCCTCAAATTTGGGTGGACACCCAAATCATCCCTCCCGCACCCATTTCTAGGGCTCTATGTCAAGCTTATTTGGGTGGACACTAAAATCCTCCCTCCTGCACTCATTTCTGGGGCTATATGTCAAGCCCCGAAACCATTTGTGTTGTGATAGCTCAGCTGGTAGAGCATTGAGAATGACAAGTGGGTCCAAATTGTCAATGACTATTAAACGGATTTAATGGCTGCTGCAAGAATAGAGACAAAAACCAGGCCCTCAAGTCGCTGCAGGAGAGCCACAGCAGCTTCGGCGAGGAGGTGCTGGAGGGCATCCGCCGCGTCGTCGTCGACAGCGCCTACGAGGTCATCGGGCTCAAGGGATACACGTCGTGGGCCATCGGCTACTCGGTGGCCAACCTCTTGTCGTCGCTCCTCCGCGACCAGCGCCGCACCCACCCGGTGTCCGTGCTCGCCGCAGGCTTCCACGGCATCCCCGACGACCATGAGGTGTTCCTCAGCCTGCCCGCCAGGCTTGGTCGTGCCGGTGTACTCGGCGTCGCCGACATGGAGCTCACTGACGAGGAGACCAGGAGGCTCCGCTGCTCCACCAAGACGCTCTAGGAGAACACCCAGCTCCTCGGCCTCTAGGCTCTATCTATAGCCGATCTGATCTTATATTTTTGTTTTGGGACGACGAAGGGAAGGGAAGAGTTCATTATTAATGCCGCTTGTTAATTATATATAGGCGACCAAATAAGATTTTTATTTTGTGCTGTAAAATCATGCATGGAGCAAGCACTACCCCAGATCTGTACATCACTGTCAGTTCAAAAAACCCCATCACTATCGGATTTTGAACCGACAGTGGCATACCGGCAGTGACGAGGGGTTAACATCACTGTCGGTTCTTAAAAACCGACACTGATATACCAGAAACAGTGTCGGTTTCTGGCTCCACCCGACAGTGTCTAGTTGAACAACACTGTCAGTTTGTAGTCCCAACCGACAGTGATGGTTGCTTCAAGAGTGTCGATTCTTGGCTCAAGCCAACAGTGTTGAGCAAGCCTACACTGTCGGTTCATGGCTCAAGCCGACAGTGTTGATCTAGACAACACTGTCGGTTGATGGCTCGAGCCGGCAGTATTGAACAAGACAACACTGTCGGTTCATGGCTCAAGCCGACAGTGTTTTGTAAGACAACACTGTCGGTTTGTTGATAACCGATAGTGTTTTGCAAGACAACAATGTCGGTTCGTTGCTAGCCGTCAGTGATGGCCCATTCGCATTTTATTGTTTTATAATTGATTTTAATTTATATTTTTTCGTGGAATCAGATTTCGCTTTATATACGCTACGTAGACGACAGGTCCATCAATATTAAACATTACAAATATTACGGTTACAGTTCAAATGTTCTTATCCAGATCTCGATCCCTCAAAAAAATTGTTCTCGGACTTTACAGATTGTGCAATGCTTCTCGGACTTCTTACAATAATCTAGCGAGCCGCTCTGGGCCATACTGGTCCTTGTACCTCACGGATTGTGCAATAGAAAATACTCCATCTTTTTCCAATACCTTGGCTAAGATGAATTTTGCGAGCTTCGATTGCAGTGCGGCGATCTCCATGTCTAACAACATTTGGTGGTTATATCTCTTACGCCGTCGTTCAAAAAAGATGATATCCAAAGAGAAAAATTAAATTATTTTGTTGAATTATTAACAGACATAAATGAAATGGGGATTATACACATCAACTTATCGGCTTCTTCCGATTTCCCGCCGATGTAGCGAAGCATTGCCCACATTACATAAAATCCGCATTCATTGTTTCCCGCCGGCTATGACAGGTACTTCCCCTCCATTTCGACAACCTTGAATGGGACCGACGTCCCACCGATATGTCTTCTTCGGACACTGAGCAACATTAAAGGGAGAAACATTAGAAAATGATATGTGTGATTAGAAAATAATATGTTATTAGGATCGCTTACTAATTCAGCCCTGCCACCAGTACATCCAGATGATGAAATGGTTTTTTCTTCGAGTCCCACACCTCGATCAGATTTTTGGCAAGATTGACACAAATGAAGACGAAATGGTTGCTACAATCACAGAATCCTAATTATCGAATAATCTTAATGAAAAAAGAAGCATAAAATTAAAAGCCGAGAACACATACTCGTAGTTGTAGGCTAGAAGTATGTAGGTTTTCTTCTTCATCATGAATTCATCGAAAACAGCAATCAATCTCTGTTTTAGGTCTTCCACATCATATCCATAGAGGCCTAGACATGTCCTCTCATTGACTCGCAAGGGGTCCAAGAAGCCTATGTAATCCTATTTGTTTTTTAGAATGCAAAATTTTGCTATAAACCTACATAAAATCATGGGAAGTGCTCAAAAGTTAACAATTTGTCTCGACAAAGTAGTTAATTGTAATATCATACGTGTAGGGTATTTACATAGTCCACAACGTCAACATTTGAACATCGAGAGAGCATTTTTGGTATAGCTGAAACAAGCACTCCCACTCGACATCGAGCTTCTCTTCTTCAGGATAATGGAAAACATGTGTCGAACGGATAATAACCTCCAAACCAAAGTCGTTCGTCTCTATTGCTTGAGCCATGTAATATTCATGCAACTGGCGCATATATGTTGTCAGATTTTTATGCTCCTCATCGGGAACCAAAAGATTGCCCTTTTATACTTCATTGCCAGTGTTGTCGTCCCTTGTACATCATAATAGATGGTCACGGCCTCTTCCATGGTTAATCCTGGGTTGTCTTCGACGTACTTCTATATGTTCCTTAAATCTTTATTGTGTATTTCTTCGTCTCTTGTTGTAGCATATTTATTTTGTGTTTGCCTTTCGAATTTGGACTTCAACAAAAACGAAAGCAGTGAGGCACAGAGATTGAAGAAACTAACGCAATCTTCCTTCGAGATGTGTGCTATAAATTTTTATTTCATCATGGTGGTAACGCTGCCACTGAACGGCCTTTTTCTTTTCTGTTGGTCCACTTTGGGAGCATTAGCGACCGAATCCAAGGACATTTTTTGCGACTGCGAGGATCTCCTTGATCTTATTTTGGGCTGAGGTGGAGGAGGAGAAGGATGACGACGAGAATTTTGTTTTCCCAGCACCGATGAAGATGGAGGAGGAGGGGGAGGAGGAGGAGGAGTCTCTTTTCTCGGGGCTGGTGAAGATGGAGTCGGACAAGGAGGAATAGAAGGAGACATCTGTCTTCTCGGGAGTGATGGCTTCGGATGAGGAGGGGAGTGATCTCTGTTGGGAGACGGTGAGTGATCATCATGGGTGGGTGAAGACTCACAATCGTCCTCATCATTAGAGGACAATTAATGGTCAAGCTTAATGAAGCACTTGCGCCAGACCACTTAAGAGCACTTATTTTGATCAAGTTTCAACCTGTCTTCTGCTACGGGGTACTCAATGGGTATCTTGTTAAACTTTTTATCAAGTATTCTGTCAATGGTGATGTGAGCGCACCCCGGTGGAATTGGGCGGCCATTAATTGTCCCGTCTCCCGTAGGCCAGGCCTGGCCGAGCGCCACCTTGTCCTTTATCCATTCCTGATGGATGTACAACCTGACATTGATGGGTTCAGTGATGTCATCCACCGGATGAGGCACATTCACCTCTTCTTCATCGAGCGGGGTTGATCCGCAGCTGCTGCGACCCCTAAACTATAGGAGTAGGGTTTTGTGGTACTACTGACCCCTTGAACAGCAAAATTTGCTCGACTCGCGCTTCAACGGTCGCCTCAATCCATGCTTCCATTCTGTCTTCTATCTCTTTTAGTCTCCTCAAATACTCTACCTCCTATTCCGCTCTACCCTTCGAGCGGCTCCGGTAAGTGTTAGATTCTTGAGGGAGTGCTAGTTTCTAAGGAACAACACCAGTTCCTCTAGTACGACCAGGGTGCTCCTTAGTTCTGAGTGCTTGGGTGAGCATGTCTTTCACCCTATTAAAAGTGCAAGTCCCTTGCCTCACCTCCTCAATTACCTAGGAGATCCTCTAGATGAGTTCGCTCATGGGTTGATTTGAGGAGCAAAAGCTCTCATCCTCGGCGTGTCGTACATTTCTCCCCATATAGTATAATATCTATCTAGGCTCCTAATCCACGCTCTCAACCTCAACGCCTTCCTCAGCAAGGCGATCCATCTTTTGAAGTTCTACTTCAAATTCTGTCATATTTTTGGCGTAGCCACGAAAACCGAGATGATGAGGATTCGTCGCTTTCTGCGAATTCTCCTTATTCTTTCTGCTCAGTTCTAAGTACTCCTCGGATAACCTGTATTCCTTGAAATCCTGCCAGAATTCCATCTGCTTGCTAAACTGTCCACCATCGAAATCTGGTTCTTTATTTTAGATGACAAAATTCTTGTACAATGTCCCCTTAAAATTCTTGAAGCATGTCCCCATAATTTCTTTTGCTTTTTTCTTGACTAACTCCCTGTCATACTCGGCTGGGAAAGTGAAATACTCTGGGATCTTGACATCCCATATGTAATCATTCTCGCTTTCAGGAACCCTCCACCGGTCATTATCTTTCCTAATCCACTTCTTGTACATAATTGGGATGAAGTCCCTAACAAGTAACCCGAGGATAGTCTTATATTTGGTCAAAGCTATAGGCGAGGAGAGTGGAACCCCGAATTCATCGACCTCAGTAATGTGCTAGTGTGCATTCCTACCAACAGGAATCTTTGACACGTCTCGCTTGGATCTGGCCTTCCTGCTACTCAAACCCTCTGGCTCCTTGGTCGACGGAGGCTCCTGCTAGAGACACCAAGTAAGCTATGACCCTCTCAATTGATTAGCGTGTGTGGCTACATAATCACATGATACCAAAGTTACCTAGCCATCTTGGTCATTTTGACCTAGATCGAGCAAGCTAGACGGGGTCCATGGCTGCTTGTTCTCACCGATCTGATTGAGACCGTCGCCGTTTGTCGGATCATGCGGCTCTCCCGTCCCAGCGATATCAGCCGCTTCTTGTTGCCGATCTGTTCTTCAGCGATGGGGTAATAGACGACGATGACTCATGGCTGTGACACGATCGTGGTTAGTTTTGGTCGCGGACAACTACTAATAGCATATGTTCATATATATAATATGTTTAATGCAAAGTCTAATAATAAGTCCACATACAACAAAGTCAAATAATAGCATATGTTCACCTAGAACAAATTCATTGTTTGATTGACCACATACAACAAAGTCCACCTACTGTTCTACGAAACTGAGCCTACATCAACTTCCAAATAAGAAAAGCGATGATCATAGCCATAAATAAAAGCATGACATCTTTCCAAGACCAAGGAGCAATTCTTCTAATCTTCACATCTCCGGCGGGTGGCTTCTCTTCGATCTCCAGTGCCAGCAGATGGCCATGGTTTGCATTCATTGGACCATAGTAGGTCGGTTGCCCATGGTTTGCAAGGTAGGCCGGATGACTATAGTAGGTCCTCAAAGCTTCAGCTTCTGTGTTATATTTTTTGTGCAAATTACCAGGGTAGCGATTGACTTAAGCATAGCAATCTTTCTAGGTTCAATAAATCCCAGGCATGTGACCAACATGCACTACATACCATGCCATGGTTGCCTATACATTTAAGTAAATTAGGCATGTGGTAAGTGGTAATGATAACTCACTGAACAAGAGTTATTATTCAAGTTATATGGCCAAACTAAATCTATTTAATGTTCTTTATCCTTGACATGATAAAAAATTACCTCAATAATTGGACTGTTTAGTATTTGGAGATCAATGTGGTTTTGTAATCATACTTGTTGCTGCTGCCGAGCCAATTTTAAAAGTTGTTTTTAACTTTTTTTTCTAGAACAAACATCTATAGATGCCTTTTTTAAGCATGCTATATATTCCATCAAAATCAATTGACACTCTACCAATAGCGATTATACCTGTACACATTTGATAAGAATCCATCATTGCTTATGCAAGAGCAAAAATTCTTATCTAACTCTTACACAAACAGAACACTCCCTACCGTCACAAATAAGACGTCCACAGTCATTAACGTGTACCTTTGACTCCTAGTTTCCATTGCTTGAAATAATTACAAAGTATAGAGATATCAGAACATTATGCAACTACTATTCGAGACAGATATGCTCATATCATTGTCACATATTCAATCTAACTATGTCAAGAGGTGTTGATGATCAATATTTAAATACTTAGACTGCACACAGCACAAAAGGTCACTTAGCTGTGACTCGAGGGAATAACTTGTTGCGACAACATGCAAATAACACCAATAGTTCTTAAACAGTTTAGGGCCATGATTACTAAGTCCTCAACAAATCAGTAGGTAGCATAATCTCTTCAGGAAAAAAACTAACTGGTTTATGTAACAACATATACATACAAGGATAGTATGGGGGTATGGCCCCCAAGACATGGGCCGCACCATCAGAGGTGGCCCAGCCCACAAGATCAAGGCATGCACAGCGCTGCTCAATGTGCACCGCAAGACATTATATAGTACCAAATAGGATACTTACCTTGTAACCCTGCTCCTCCAGACTATATAAGGAGAGGCAGGGGTTCCCTAGCGGGCATGATCCATCTAGATCTATCTACATATAGATCAATACAATACACCAAAGACACAGGACGTAGGGTATTACGTCGATCAGATGGCCCGAACCTATTTAAATCGCTGTCTCTGTGCCTTGTGTCACCATCCGGTTCCAGATTACGCTCACCTCCACCGACAAATCTACCATCATGGGGTGCCCCTCGGTGGACTGCCGATGATATTCTGTCGATAGTTGGTGCGCTAGGTAGGGGTGTGCGTGTTGTTTCCTTATCGAACAAGATGGCTTTTTCCATAGGCTCTTCGTCCCTTCCACAGCCCGGCCAGATCTTCACGGTCGGATCCATCTCGTGGGTCATCAACGCTGACGAAGTCAGAGAGCTCCTCGAGCCGGAGCAGATCAGTTCTGCGCCGGCCACCCCTGCACCTGCAACTGCAGATCCGATCTCAGAGGTGATTCTGAGATCTCTTTCGGCAACAACTCACCGTCCGCTTCCTCGCTACCAGAGGAGCCCGATCAACAACGACGATCTGATCGAATCCATCGATCGGGTCGGACTGAAGCTCGCTGATTGTCTCTCCGTCGCCGAATCAGCACTGGACACCCTGGTTCAGCGTCGACCACCCTCTGATCTAGATCTATCGGAGGGTGCTCGGGAAACTACAAGGGCCATGGCCCTACCCTTCGGATTCTCCAACACCGCCGCCACTTACCAGCACGCCCTAAGGGGCAAACTCGCTGACCAGATCGTCGTCTAGCTCCCGCCAGCTGTCAACATGCTACACTTAGGCCAGAGCCCTGGGGCGCACCTCCAGACCATCCTAGAAGAAACTCCAGGCTCTGAGTCTTAGGGCTCTACGAAGACCCTCGCCGAAACCTTCTCCGATCAATTTCTCCTCCCACCCTTCCGAGGTGGTGCAATCTTCAACGTCAGCATCGACAGCCCTCCTCGGAATGGTGAAACTGAGGAGGAGCGCGTTGCTCGGGAGAACCGAAACGTCAACCGCGCGCAGCAGTGAGAAAACAAGGCAGCCATCGCAAGGGCCGAGGCTGCTCGGAATAATCGGCTTGACTCTCAAGGAAGACCGCTCCCGCTCTACCACGACCTCAATGAGGAATTTCTCCACGTCAATGGCCATGACGTCTTCAAGACTCCAAGCGCCAATTTGGCAGTAGCCGCCAACGAGCTCGCTCATTTCCCTCAAATGCTCGAGCTCACCAAGATCGCTGCCATGCTTAAAGCGGCTCACTATCAGGTCAATGAGATCCGCGAGGATCAGAGACCTTCGTGCTCTACGAGCACGATTCATTGATCAGCTGCGCCGAGGTCCAATTGCCGCCCAAGTCAAAGCCATTTCGTCGACCAGTCATTACCTCTCCAAGGGGGACCCGGGGGGTATCACGCCGAACACCATCGCCAACACGACCAGGAGGTCGAATAGGACGCTAGAGTACATCTTAGCAACCTCCGGGATGCGCGGTGGCGTATCGAGCACCATTGCTTTGGTCGCCATGAAGATGAAGTACGTCGCCACTAGGATTACGAAAGGGAGTACGGCAACCCAGACTCAGCCCTCGAGCCTATCCCCGACCACAGCGTCGTAGACTACGGTGTCGACAATCCTAAGGGGCCTCCGACTTTCACAAAGGCACTCCGAATGCTTCGATGGCCCCGTGGTTTTAAGATCACTGGGGTCGAGCTTTACAAAGGAAGAATGAACCCAACTCAGTGGCTGCAGGCTTATGCCACTGTCGTCCGTACCACGGGAGGAGACACCAACGTTATGGCAAATTATCTCCTTGTCATGTTCACGCCACCCGCCATGAGCTGGTTCACCAGCCTTATGCCAGACTCCATCGGCTCGTGGGAAGAGTTGAAGAAAGTCTTCACCGACAACTATATGGCCACGTGTACTCAACCCAGCACGAAGCATGATCTCATCCGCATTAACCAGAAGCCATCCGAGCTCCTCCGCAGCTACATCCGGCGTTTCTCCGAGATGAGGAATTCTATCCCCAACATCACGGAAGCTGAAGTCATCACCGCCTTTATCCGAGGACTCCACCATCGCGAGCTTCGCTCCAAATTCAACCGTAAGCCGCCGACCAGTAATGGCGAAATGATAACTACCGCCAACTAGTACGCCGATGCAGAGGAAGCCGAGGTGCGCTTCAACAAGGATGTAGGCACTCAGCGACCACCTCACTGATATGACGATCGCCCCGATGACCGACGTCACAATGACCGCCGTCTCGACGACCGCAGCTATCATTGCGATAGCGGCCGTGATCGAACAGGAGGACACAGGCCTGGCCAAAATCACCGCCGCCGGCCACAACACATCTTTGCCGTCATTAATCAACCTTGTGCCAAGCGTAACTACGACGAGCAGTACCAAAAGATACTCGACGGCCCGTGCCCTCTTCACAAGAACGCCAAACACAAGATGAAGGACTGCATTGGTCTAGCCAGGGAGTTCCAGGACAAGAGGCTCGATGACGACGCTAACAATGGAACAGGAGGTCGCCGACCACCTGGGAACAACAACAACGCCTTTTCAGGACCGCGATAAGGTGGTTGCCACCATCTTCAGGGGCCTCGCCTCCACTGAGAGTCAAAGGGAATGGAAGCTTGCCGCTCGACGAGTGCTCGTCGTCGCTTTAGAAGAAACTACCACCGACCCCAGCTATCGCCCATGGTCCGAGATCCCCATCACCTTCAGCAGGGCCGACCAGTGGGCAGACATACCATATACAGGGCGTTTCCCCCTCGTCCTTGACGCAACCGTCTAGAAGTTGCTATTTAGAAAAGTCCTTGTTGATGGTGGTAGTGCTTTGAACCTACTCTTTGCTAGAGCCCTAAGGGAGTTGGGCCTCACGACATCAGATCTCACACCATCGGACTCCTCCTTCTGGGGTGTGGTACCTAGAAGGGCATCCAGGCCACTTGGAGAGATCACCCTACTAGTACAGTTCGACACGGCAAGCAACTACCGCATCGAGCATATCAACTTCTACGTCGCTGACTTCGACACCGCCTACCACGCCATACTTGGCTGGCCAGCTCTGGCCAAATTCATGGCCGTGCCACACTATGCGTATCTGGTGTAGAAGATGCCTTCTCATGTAGGAGTCCTGGCTCTGTGGGCCAACCTTTTCGGCGTCTACGCCTACGAGACAGAGAGTCTCGCTCTCGCCGAAGCCACCGACCTCTCCATCCAGATGGCTAGCGTGGTCGCCGAAGCCAAGACAGTACTGACCGATGCCATGGAGATTCTAGAGCTAGAGCTTCCCCATGCCTCCACCAAGTCCAAGGAAATCAAGGAGGTCGGCCTTGGCCTCAATGACGCCTCCAAGACCGTGAAGATTGGGGCTCACCTTGACCCCAAATAGGAAAGCGCGCTCGTCTCCTTCCTACATGCCAACGCCAATGTATTTGCTTGGAAACCTACAGACAACGGGGGTACCATGGGAGAAGATCGAGCACTCCTTGAATGTCTCGCCGACCGCCAAATCGATCAAGCAGAAACTTCGCCGATTCGCGCCAGACAAGAAGGAGGCTATTAGGGTAGAAATAAAACAGCTCTTAGCTGCCGGGTTTATAAAAGAAGTGTATCATCCAGATTGGTTAGCAAACCCTATTCTCATTTGAAAAAAGAATAAAGAATGGAGAATGTGCGTTGATTATACCGATCTTAACAAACACTGCCCTAAAGACCCCTTCGGCTTGCCTCGGATAGACGAGATTGTAGACTCTACCGCCGGCTACGAACTACTCTCTTTCCTTGACTATTACTCCGACTATCATCAGATCTCCCTCAAGGAAGAAGACCAGATAAAGACGTCGTTCATTACACCTTTCGGTGCATACTACAACAAAACTATGTCCTTCAGACTCAAGAACGCTGGGGCTACCTATCAAAGGGCCATTCAGATGTGCCTCGACCAGCAGATCAGCTGCAATGTCGAAGCCTACATCGATGACGTGGTCGTCAAAACCAAGACCGTCGACAATCTTATCGCCGGCCTCGAAGAAACCTTCGCCAATCTAAACAAGTACCGATGGAAGCTGAACCCTTCAAAGTGCATCTTTGGAGTTCCATCCGGTATACTGCTGGGCTACATCATCAGTGCTCGAGGCATCGAGCCTAATCCTGACAAGGTCTCTGCCATCACCAATATGAAACGGCCAATGTGTGTCAAGGATATACAAAAGCTTATAGGTTGCATGGCTACTTTAAGCCGCTTCATATCACGCCTCGGCGAAAAAGGATTACCTTTCTTCAAGCTCCTCAAGGCCTCCGAGCACTTTTCTTGGTCGGAGGAAGCTGACTCAGCTTTTGAGCAGCTCAAGTTGTTCTTAACAAAGTCGCCGATCATGATGGCGCCAAGGCTAGATGAGACTCTGCTAATATACATCACCGCCACTTCTCACGTCGTGAGCATAGCTATCGTCATCGAACATGAGGAAGCCAGGCATGCTTACAAGGTGCAATGTCCGGTCTACTTTATCAGTGAAGTACTTAATGAGCCAAAAACTCATTATCCTTAGGTACAAAAGTTGTTATATGCAATTCTGATTATGTCGCGCAAGCTCCGACATTACTTCGAATACTACAAGATCACCGTGGTCACTAAGTTCCCCTTAGGGGACATTCTTCGCAACAAAGAAGCCAATGGCCGTATCATTAAATGGGCTATTGAGCTTGGCACCTATTCCATTGAATTCAGAAGCAGGCCTACCATTAAGTCATAGGCGCTCGCTGACTTCGTCGCTGAATGGACCGAGATCCAAGAGCCCATCGCCGCTGCTTGCCTTGAGCACTGGGTGATGTACTTCGATGGCACCCTTAACATCAACGGTGCTGGTGCGGGCATTCTGTTCATTACGCCGACCAAGGATAAGCTACATTATGTTCTTCGGATACACTTCCCGGTCTCCAATTACGCTGTGGAATACGAAGCATGTCTCCATGGTCTTCGTATAGCCGTTGAGCTTGGCGTCAAACGCCTAATGGTGTATGGGGACTCCACATTGGTTATCAACCAGCTCAACAAAAACTGGTCCTATTCCAGCGAGAAGATGGATGCTTACTGCATTAAAATCAGAAAGCTTGAAGGAAAATTCTGTGGTATCGAATATCACCACGTGGTATATGACCAAAATCAACACGCCGATCACTTATCCAAGCTCGGTTCTTCTGTGGTGGCATCCTTCAGCAACCTGATAGGCTTGATATCATGACAATGACACTATCCAGCCGTTGCTCCAGTTTTTTCCTCCACGGTTGGATTACTTCGATAACTCCGCCTACAGATCGGGGACTGGTGGTCTTTTCCGTTGTTTTTTTGTTGTTTCTCTGTTTCTGACCCTAGCACCACGTGACTGCGCCACCAACTGTCAGGCTCGGGTACTAAGTGGGCACACTTCACCTTGCAGTGAATGTGCTGTGTCTCTTTTTGGGCCACGCCCGGGGACTGGCTGCCTACTCTGCTGGTTTTCTACTTTTCATCTAGTTTCTGACCCAGGCACCACATGACTGCATCATCTACTGTCAGTCTCGGGGACTAAGTGGGCACACTTCACTTTGTGGTGAGTGTGCGAGGTTTTTTCTCAAAGACTACATGCCTATAGAGGAAGATTGACTCCTACAACTTTGTTCGGACTCTAAGTGGACACACTTGGTTCACTGCGGAGAAATTTTTGATTCTGAACTTGAGCTCCTTACACCCTTATGGCAAGCTATACTCAGGTCACTCTGCTCAGTGGTAGTTCACGCTGTTCGGCGACAGGTCATGCTGCTCAGCAATGGTTCACACTACTCGGCGACGGTTCATGCTGCTCGGCAGTTCAGCATGGTGGTTGGACCATGAGCTTGACTGCTTGGCGTCATTCGCACCTGCTCAGACAAGCTCAAGACGGCGTTGCACAATGGGTACAAGGCTTTTAGGGACTAGCTGTGGGGTGTACGACCCCGGATACCCATGGTAGACCACATGGGTTGCGCCCCTAGGGGTGGCCCAGCCCACAAGAAGGATCCTTGTGAGGCACGACTCTGCTCGGCGCCTTCCGCAAGATATCAGGAAGATATCCTGGAGATAATATGAGATCTGTTAGGATATGTATGATCCCAAGATTCCTGTAATCAGTTATTACTTTCTAGTTATCTCTTAGATCTAACCGACTTGTAACCCTGCCTCCTGGACTATATAAGGCGGGCAGGGACCCCCTCTAAAATCACGGCATATCATACGATAGCTAATACAAACCAACAGACTATAGAAGTAGAGTATTACGTCATACTGACGGCCTGAACCTATCTAACTCGTGTGTCTCTGTTGCCTTCTTGTTCTTGATCTCGCGCTCCTCTACCGATCAATCTACCTTCGTGGGATACCCCTCGGAGGACTATCGACGATATTATATCGACAGATAGCTAAACCAAGGAGTAACAGCATATAACTCAATCGAATAGGAATCGGCTGCTATTGGGAAGACAACAACCGTGGGGCATTTTATCAAACACTTAGCTGGCAGTGAGCCACGCACTCACCATGGGGGTGGGAAAGCAATTATCCGCACGCTCCTGAAGGCATCGGCGGTGCTTCGGCGTGGGGCGATGGACGGCGTGGGGAGTACTCTGGCGTGGGGCGGTGCACGGGAGTCGGCGTCGAAGAAGAGGAGCGCAGGGCTGGGAATGACAGCTCGAGGGGCGGTGGACGGGTGCTCTAGTGTGGGGCGGTGCACGGGCGTCGGCGTCGAAGAAAAGCAGCGCGGGGCTACGAACGGTTGGCACGGGGTTGAAATTTGGATAATTTCAACCCGCGCCGGGCTTTTATACCAGACCTCATCACTACCGGTTCTAATTATAAACCGATAGTGATGGAGGGTATATCGCTGCCGGTTGTAAGTCTAAACCGACAGTGATGTAGAAATATCACTGTCGTGCCATTCTTTAAATCGGCAGTGATTGCCGTGTAGCGATTCTAGCATAAGTAAGTTATCTTTTTCACTTCCTTCGAATACCTCCTACTGGCTCAACGGTTAAGACCCCGCAACTTAGCCCCCGATACCCGTGTTCGAATCCCAGGCGGCCCAATTTTTTTGGTTTAATTTTATAATTTATTAAGCGGTCTAAAGGTTAAAAATAAAAAAATAAATAAACCTTGTCACACATCCTATACTAGCGCAGCGGTTAAGTCTATGAACTCTATAGCCCGAGACCCGAGGGCTGGCACAATTTTTTTAATTTTTTATATATCACTGCCGGTTTTTAAAATAAACCGACAGTGATAACCAGCATCACTGTCGGTTTTTTCTCATCACTGCCGGTTTTTTGAAATCGACGGTGATGTTTATATATATTAAAAAAATTCTTTTATATACTGAATAAATAGAAGCATATGTATTCCTATGTCGAAATGGCTTGAATTTTTTTAGCAAGCTTGTACACCCAAATTAAGATCTCACAAAGGATCTTAGGTTTTTTAATCATTTTTTTGTTTATTATATTTTTCTATGTGCTGAATGAGATAAAAGAAGGTGAATTTCATCGTGGACACTGTAGATTTTTTCATCCACCTCCACAAAATTCTTATCCCTAGGGCACATTAGAGCCTATGTAAAAGTTTGGCACCATTTCGGATTTTTTTATGGGTAGACTCAGTTCAACCTATAATTAATCGGTGTCATCGCGCGGAAATTCAATTAAACCTCACAAAGTAGCAAACCATCTCTGAAAAATCCCAAACTAGGTGTTTCCTTCGCACGTGGTACGTGCAAGCCTAAGAAAAAGTTTGAGACCAATACGACACCGAAATACGTATGAACCACAGAAACCTTGATAACCTATGTGTATAGTCATGGTTCGATGAAAGGCACATGTACCTCTGTGAAGCATGTATACTCCGCCTATTTTGAAATGGCTTGAATTTTTTTTTGACAAGCATGTACACCCAAATTAAGACCCCACACAAGATCTAAGGTTTTTTATCATTTTTTATTTATTATATTTTTCTCTGTGCCGAATGAGACAAAAGAGGATGAATTTTATCTTGGACCCAATAGATTTTTTCATCCACCTCCACAAAATTATTATCCCTGGGGCACATTAGAGCCTGTGTAAAAGTTTGGCATCATTCCAAATCTTTTTGTAGGTGGACTCAGTTCAACCTATAATTAAACGGTGTCGTCGCGCGGAAATTCAATTAAACCTCAGAAAGAAGCAAACCATCTCCGAAAAATCCCAAACTTAGTGTTTCCTTCACACGTGGCATGTGCAAGCCTAAGAATAATTTTTAGACCAATACGACAATGGAATGCCTATGAACCATAGAAACCTTGATAACCTATGTGTATAGTCATGGTTCGATGAAAAGGCAAATGTACCTCTATAAAAGCATGTATACTCCGCCTATGATGAAATGACTTGAAATTTTTTTGGTAAGCATGTACACCCAAACTATGACCCCACACAGGATCTTAGGTGTTTCTGATCATTTTTTTATTTATTATATTTTTCTCTGTGCCGAATGAGATAAAAGAGGGTGAATTTCATCTTGGACCCAATAGATTTTTTTATCCACCTCCACAAAATTCTTATCCCTAGGGCACATTAGAGCCTGTGTAAAAATTTGGCACTATTCTGGATCTTTTCGTGGGTAGACTCAGTTTAACCTATAATTAGATGGTGTCGTCGCGTGGAAATTTAATTAAGCCTCAGAAAGTAGCAAACAATCTCTGAAAAATCCCAAACTTGATGTTTCCTTCACACGTGGAACGTGTAAGCCTGAGAATAATTTTGAGACCAATACGACACCAGAATGCCTATAAACCACAAAAAAACTTGATAATCTATGTGTATAGTCATGGTTCGATGAAAAGGTAAATGTATCTCTATGAAGCATGTATACTCCGCCTATGTCGAAATGGTTTGAAATTTTTTTGGCAAGCATGTACACCCAAATTAAGATCCCACATAGGATCTTAGATTTTTTATCATTTTTTTATTTATTATATTTTTCTCTGTGATGAATGAGACAAAAGAGGGTGAATTTCATTTTGGACCTAATAGATTTTTTCATCCACCTCCACAAAATTCTTATCCCTAGGGCACATTAGAGCCTGTGTAAAAGTTTAACACCATTCCAGATCTTTTCGTGGGTAGACTCAGATCAACTTATAATTAAATGTTGTCGTCGCGCGAAAATTCAATTAAATCTTAGAAAGTAGCAAACCATCTCCGAAAAATCCCAAACTTGGTGTTTCCTTCACATGTGGCACATGCAAGCCTGTGAATAATTTTGAGACCAATACAACACTAGAATGCCTATGAACCACAGAAACCTTGATAACCTATGTGTATAGTCATGGTTCGGTGAAAATGCAAATGTACCTCTGTGAAGCATGTATACTCCGCCTATGTCGAAATGGCTTGAAATTTTTTTGGCAAGCATGTACACCAAATTAAGACTCCACATAGGATTTTAGGTTTTTCTGATCATTTTTTTATTTATTGTATTTTTCTCTATGCTAAATGAGATAAAAGAGAGTGAATTTCATCTTGGACCTAATATATTTTTTCATCCACCTCCACAAAATTTTTATTCCTAGGGCACATTAGAGCCTGTGTAAAAGTTTAACACCATTACAGATCTTTTTATGGGTAGACTCAATTCAACCTATAATTAAATGGTTTCGTCGCGCAGAAATTCAATTAAACCAGCAAATCATGTCCGAAAAATCCCAAACTTGGTGTTTCCTTCACACGTGGCATATGCAAGCCTGAGAATAATTTTGACACCAATACGACACTGGAATGTATACTTCTAGTTGTCCAACAAATGTTACACGAATTACATGCATGACAATAATTAAACACACAAAGCCGTACATATTAAAATTAGAACACAATTAAACTACGACCTTGAAAAAACCTAGCTAAATAAACATTAATTACTATTAGAATCACTGTTGGGATTGATCGGGCCACGCACACTAGCATATCTCTGTAGCCATATATGGTAATCGATGTCACAGATTATGTATCCGCTTGTATCGATGAAGTCCAATGCCCGTATGAGTGCACTCTCTGTGTCGGTTTGAGCAACCGACTGTGATAGAAGCTATCACTGCCAGTTTTAAAACCAAAACCGACAGTGAAGGGTCCTGCCACCAACTTTTAGTAAAAAAAATATAAAAAAACACTATCGGTTTGGAGCCTGCCATCGTAGTCTTTTTGTAAAAAATATTAAAAAGTTTGGCCCGCCTGAGATTCAAGCGTGGGTCGCGGGATCGAGAGTACGCGGCCTTAACCGCTGAGTTAGGATAGGGAGTTCGGTTAGAATGGTTTTATTTTTTCTTTATTCCATCGTAATGCACTACTAAATAATAAATGTAAAATCAAAAAAGTTTGAACCGCCTGGGATTCGAGCGCGGATCTCAGAGTACAGAGTGCGCGGCCTTAACCGCTGAGCTAGGGTAGGGAGTTCGCTTAGTTTGCTTTTCTTTATTTATTTATTAATAGAAATAATGCAGTTAGTTTATATTCTAAAGTAACACAAAAATTTGTGTCTTGATTATTTAATTCTATGATAATTAATTAATGATCTATAATTATCAAATAATAGTGTTTGTGAACATCATCTTAATATTTGATTACATAGTCAATAATTAAATTGTAGAGATGCGCACAAAATATAAATTAAATATTTAGTGCGAATTGCTGATACAACGTCTGTATAATGATTACATAGTTAATAATAATCTAACTATCTTTAGGTGCATCGACAATGAGGGCCTCATTGTGATCAATTCGTACGTAAACATGTTCGTCAACCTATTGAAGGATAGGTAGGGGTACGTTCGCCCCGAATGGAGGCATTTCCTGATAGCCCCTGTAGTCTTCTTCGTTTGTCACTCCATCGATACCGATAATCTTTCTTTTCCCTTCTAGACTACTTTTAGCCTTCCTTTTGTCTTGTTGTCCCTTGCATAGAAGACTTGCATAACATCTCTTGTAAGGTTGAAGGGGTCGTCTCTATATGCGGTCTTAGTGAGATCAACAGTAGTGAACTCTTTGCTGTCAGTGTTGATTTCCTTGAGCCGGACCCACTGACAGCGAAAAAGAGCTGCCTTCAACGAACCATAGGCTATGGTTCCTTTGTAGGCAGCTCTTTTGATCGTTCCTTTGCAGGGAAGACTACGTGGCAGTTCCTTTGCAGGCAGCTCTTTTGAAATATGTTACAATAGACGACCATATTTCTTTGCCACGTAGTCTTCCCTTGTGGTTCGTTGAAAAAGAGCTCCCATATCTCCTCTATGAGGACCCACTGACCATATTTCACCCCGATCGTTCCTTTGCCACGTAGTCTTCCCTCGTGACGAGATTCTAGAACTCCAACCCTTTTGATGTCCAGATAATATGTGCAGAACTCAATGGCCTCCTCCGTTGACCATCCTTCAACCATACCCCCTTCTGGCCTAAATCTATTTCTAACATACCTTCTGAAACTTTCATCAATCTTTTGAAAGGGAACATCTGATGCATGTACATTGGGCCAAGGGCTCTAATTTGGTCAACAAGATGAATGAGCAGATGTAATGAGATATCAAAGTAAGTTGGCGAGAAATGCATCTCAAGCCTAACGAGAGTTTCGGCTATGTCCTGTTGTAGCTGCTCTAGCGTGGACACATCAATGACCTTTTTTGAGATCGCGTTAAAGAACGAGCAAAGCTTTATGATTGGGGCGCGGACCTTTGGGGGGAGGATACCACGTAGGGCAACAGGGAGCAGCTGAGTCATAATGACATGACAGTCATGGGTCTTCATAGGGCCATAGTTGAACTTGAGTTCTCTCATATTCATTAGCCTCTTTGGGTTCGCACAGTAGCCCATCAGGACTTTGAGTTCATTGAAGAAAGAAATAAGCGCACGTTTTTCTTCCTTCTTCAATGTCCATGACGCAACCAAAAGTTCGAACTGGCCATTCTCTAACTCCATGGGATACAGCTCCTTCCTGATTCCCAAGTGTTGCATGTCTAGGCGTGTGGCTAGTGAATCCTTTGATGTCCCCCTGGTGTCCATCAAGGTGTTAAGAGTGTTAGCGCACACGTTTTTAGTGATGTGCATGGGATCAAGACAGTGGCGTACACTCAGAAATGGCCAGTAAGGTAGTTTCTAGAAAACCAATTTTTCTTCCAAACGCTCCCATCAGGCGTTGCTACTGTATTGTCCCCCTTCCTAAGGACAACCTCTAGTTTGTTGAGTTCTCGAAATATCACAGGCCCATCTCGATATTTTGGAGCTAAGCGTTTCTCAATAGTATCGTTGAAATCTTTTCTATTCCTACGGTAAGGGTGATCCTTAGGTAGGAACCTACGGTGTCACATATAAACTATCTTTGAGTTATTTGGTAGATTTACTACATCGGTGTCGTCCAAGCACTCGACACATCCAGTATAGCCTTTTGTCTTCTCTTCAGACAACGAACCTCGACCTAGCAGGTCGGTGATTGTAGCGATAAGTACTCCCTTGATCGTGACATGTTCCATTTTGTACTCGTCCCAAACATCCAACACACCCTTTTCAAACATCTCCACTAGTTCATCGATCACTGGTTCTAGAAATACATCGATGTCATTCCCAGGTTGTCTTAGCCCTCGGATCAGTAGTGGCATCTGGATGTACGACCACTTTATATAGACCTAAGGTGGAAGGTTGTATATACAGAGCGTCACTGGCCAGGTGCTATGATTGCTTCTAACATGGTCAAAATGATTCATCCCATTTGTGCTCAAAGCAAACCAAAGGTGCCTTACCTCTCCACTGATGTCCTTATAGAACATAGTATTGATAGTCCTCCAGTCATGCCCATCGGCGGGGTGCCTCATCATTGTATCTTTCTCACGCTCTTCACCATGCCAGCGCAATAGCTTGGCTGACTTTTCATATGCAAACAACCTATGCACCCGAGGAGCTATAGAGAAATACCAAGTGACCTTTACAGGACCTCCTCTGGTCTTGGTACCCTCGTTTGATGGCCCATCCTTGTACCATGGAGCTTCACACTTAGGGCACTTGTCCAAGTCTTTGTATTTTTCTCCACGGTACAATATGCAATCATTAGAACACGCGTGGATTTTTTCAACCTCGAGGCCGATGGGGTAGATCATTTGCTTGTCCAAGTATGTCTTTTCTAGCAACTCATTTTTTTCTAGGAGCATTTTCCTTATTATACCTAACAACTGATCGAAGCCTTTATCGCTCAATCCGTTTATCGATTTGAACTCTAACAACATGATGTCGGCTTCCAGCTTACTTATTGGACAATTCCTATACAATGATGTTTTGCCATCTTGTCTCATTTTCTCTAGCTTTCTTAGTTGTCTTCACTAAGACAACCGGTCTCTACATTACATAGCAGCTGAGAAATGCCATCGTTATCCTTGGTGTCATCAGGTAGCATATTCCTAAACACATTATTAATTGTGGCCATAGGTTCTGTGTTGACACCGGGTTCCTCGTCAGCATTGTGGATGGCTACGTCAGGCATGTCCACATCATCATTGTTTCCCTACAGAACATTCACACCAACCTCGCCATGCATAGTCCATATTATATAGTTTGGCATGAACCCCCTGGTAATCAAGTGCGATCGTATAGACTCAATTTGACGAAAGTTCCTATGATTCTTGCAATCTTTGCATGGGTAGAAGACAGGGTTCCCATTCCTAGCATGGGCTTTGACATCGGTGATAAACTGGCTGACGCCATGCATATACCGCTTGTCCGTTCGGGACAGATGCATCCACTCTCGATCCATCTCTACACAAAAAAATACTGAGACAGTAATTACAAAGAATTAACAAGAAATCGAGCTTCATGAACAACAATTGTAGCTCAAAAGTACCATTTTTGGAAAACATTATTGTACACTAATTATTGAAAAAATGAAATTGATAACCCCGGCCCTGTAAATTGAAAATCATAGTAAAAAACAATTATTGCACAATATTGAAGAACAACTATTCTTCTCTACTTCTAAGAACTAATTATAGCATCACATACTAACAATGATGATCTTGACCACCATGGAATAATTAGCTAGGAATTTAAATATGTTCATAAACATCAACCTTTTGGATGATGGATTCACCACAATTTGAGCCTTGCACAAATGTCCAATTAGAAAAGTGCTCTCCAGAATGAAGAAAGAACTAGAATGAGAATCAAGCAATGTAGCCATCAAAATGAAGCTAATTAAGCAACAAAATCAAAGGAGTGGATGTTTGTTACTAACCTTAAAGTAAAAAGATCAAGCCTGTGGGGGTATGGCCCTCGGTATCCTCAAGACAAGACATGGGCCGCACCATTAGAGGTAGCCCATCCCACAAGATCAAGGCGTGCACGGTGCTGCTTGGCGTGCACCGCAAGACATTGTATAGTACCAAATAGGATACTTTACTTATAACCCTGTCCCTCCAGACTATATAAGGAGAGGCAGGGTCCCCTAGCGGATAGATCGGATCTACATACGGATCAATGCAATACACCAAAGACATAGGACGTAGGGTATTACGTCGATCAGACGACCCGAACCTGTCTAAATCGCTGTCTCTGTGTCTTGTGTCACCATCTGGTTCCTGATTACGCGCATCCCCACCGAAAAATCTACCATTGCGGGATACCCCTCGGTGGACTGCTGATGATATTCTATCGACAGTTGGC
Organism: Miscanthus floridulus; assembly: GCF_019320115.1. Classification (NCBI taxonomy): domain Eukaryota; kingdom Viridiplantae; phylum Streptophyta; class Magnoliopsida; order Poales; family Poaceae; genus Miscanthus; species Miscanthus floridulus. The sequence goes on from NC_089587.1 coordinate 2,717,521, forward strand.
GCGCCAGGTATGGGTGTGCGCTTGATCCATGGTGAGCTAGATGGACCTCAAATCAAAGCACGTTCTCATCAATCTCGTGGAGATCCATGTCGGTCCACGACGATGATTCATCGCTAGCTACGCCAACCCCTGCGACTATAGATCTGATCTCGGAACCACCTCCGAGGATGTCTTCACCAACAACTCACCGCCCGCCAGGTGCTCGCCATCAACGCCAACCAGATAGTGCCATACGCCACCGACCAGACGCTCCGTCTAAAGCTAAGTCACGCTTTAATATTATTCTAAATATTCTCCAATCTCTGTATATCGCCATAATGTTTCTCTGGACTATTTTCTCCATATTTGCTCTCCAAATGATTTCCCGAACCCTCAAATAGTCACGTTGATGCTCAGACACCTCCAGAGGCGGCCCTGCCTTTGGCTCCTCCCTACACATGTTACGGGCTCCGTGCTCTGCGTTATGGGTGGTCGGCTGTGGTTCCTTGGTCATGTCTATTCCTCCTACACGTGCATGGGCTCCACGCTCGATGTTATGGTTAACAGGCTAGCTAGGGCTGAAGACTCAGCTACACACTAACTGTTTGGGAGATTTGTATTAAATATAAATACATCTTTACACCAACTGATCGCCGAGCTGCATACGCTATTTCATCGCCATTACTGATTTTTCTCTGGAGTTTATATATTTTTACATCATGTACTACCTGTTCTACATATTTGTATTGCAGGATCATCGTCCAGCTGATCGGACCACCTGGTGCTCGGACTTCTCCACCGATCAACTGGTCAGACCGCTTGGTTCATGGACTCCGTCGCCGACCAGTTGATCGGACTGTTCGTCGATCGCTTCTACTCAATGCTCACTTGGCCACCGACCAGTTGACCAGACTGTTCGTCGCTCATGCTTCATCGCTAGCTACGTTGGTTACTCCTCGGCGCACGGATACTTCGTGCTCAAGGACTAAGTGGGCATACTTCACTGCATGAACGTCGTCAGCTACGCTGGCGACTCCTCAGTGCTTGAACATCACCGCCTACGTTGGGGACTCCTCGCTCCTCAGTGCTCGGTCATTGCCAACGATGCCGGGGACTCCTCGCTCCTCGGTGCTCGGTCATCATCAGCGACGCCAGGGACTCCTCGCTCCTCGATGCTTGGACATCACCAGCGACGCCAGGGACTCCTCTCTCCTCGGTGCTCGGACATCGCCAGCGATGTTGGGGACTCCTCGCTCCTCGGTGCTCGGTCATCGCTAGCTACGTCGAGAACTCCTCGCTCCTAGGTGCTCGGTCATCGCCAGTGATGCCGGGGACTCCTCGCTCCTCGGTGCTCGGTCATCGCCAGCGACGCCGAGGACTCCTCGCTCCTCGGTGCTCGGACATCACCAGCGACGCCAAGGACTCCTCTCTCCTCTGTGCTCGGGCATCGCCAGCAACACCGGAGACTCCTCACTCCTCGGTGCTCGATCATCGCCAGCTACGTCAGGGACTCCTCGCTCCTCGGTGCTCGGTCATCGCTAGCGATGCCGAGGACTCCTCGCTCCTCGATGCTCGGACATCGCCCGCGACGTCAGGGACTCCTCGCTCCTCGGTGCTCGGTCATCGCTAGCGACGCCGGGGACTCCTCGCTCCTCGGTGCTCGGACATCACCAGCGACGCCGGGGACTCCTCGCTCATCGGTGCTCGGTCATCGCCAGCGATGTCAGGGACTCCTCGCTCCTCGGTGCTCGATCGTCGCCATCGATGCTGGGGACTCCTCGCTCCTTAGTGCTCGGTCATCGCCAGCGACATCGGGGACTTCTCGCTCTTCCCTTGGTGGTCGAACATCGCCAGTGACACCAGGGACTCCTCGCTCCTCGGTGCTCAGTCATCGCCAGCGACGCCAGGGACTCCTCGCTCCTCGGTGCTCGGTCATCGCCAGCGACGTCGAGGACTACTCGCTCCTCGGTGCTCAGACATCACCAATGACGCTGGGGACTCCTCGCTCCTCGGTGCTTGATCATCGCCAGCAATGCCGGGGACTCCTCGCTCCTCACTGCTCGGACATTGCCAGTGACGCCGGGGACTCCTCGCTCTTTGGTGCTCGGACATCGCCAGCGACGTCGGGGACTCTTCGCTCGTCGGTGTTCGGTCATCGCCAGTGACGCCAAAGACTCCTCGCTCCTCGGTGCTCGGACATCGCCAACGACATCGGGGACTCCTCGCTCCTCGGTGCTTGGACATCGCCGCCTATGCCGAGGACTCCTCGGTGCTCGAACATCGCTACCTACGCCGTGGACTCCTCGCTCCTCGGTGCTCGGACATCCTCAGTGACGCCGAGGACTCCTCGCTCCTCGGTGCTCGGTCATTGCCAGCGACGCCGGGGACTCCTCGCTCCTCGGTGCTCAGACATCACCAGCGACACCGGGGACTCCTCACTCCTCGGTGCTCCCTTGGTGGTCGGATCTTGCTACGTCTCGTCGGTGTGCTATCAAGCTGCTCCATGTTGTTCGGATCAGGGTGCTGATCTTGGGCAGCACGTCTGGGGTCTTGATACGCGCATGTCAGACGACGTCAGCAAGCTTTTAGACTTCTTTTTCTTTGACCCTGCTACAAGATTCATTCTTCATCTTCTAGCAGGCTCGGGGACTAAGTGGGCACACTTCACCTTATGGTGAATGTGCGCTTTTCATCTCGAGGCTACGCTCGGGGACTGGCTGCCTACTCGGCTGGTCTTCTACTTTATGACCCTGACACCACGTAACTACGTCACCTACTGTCAGGCTTGGGGACTAGCTGTGGGGGTACGGCCCCCGGTATCCTCAAGACAAGACATGGGCTGCACCATCAGAGGTGGCCCGGCCCACAAGATCAAGGCGTGCACGGCGCTGCTCGGCGTGCACCGCAAGACATTGTATAGTACCAAATAGGATACTTTACTTGTAACTATATCCCTCCAGACTATATAAGGAGAGGTAGGGTCCCCTAGCGGACAGATCGAATCTACATATAGATCAATACAATACACCAAAGACACAGGACGTAGGGTATTACGTCGATTAGACGGCCCGAACCTGTCTAAATCGTTGTCTCTGCGCCTTGTGTCACCATCTGGTTCCTGATTATGCGCATCCCCACCGACAAATCTATCATCGCAGGATACCCCTCGGTGGACTGCCGACGATATTCAAAATCAAAGCACTAGCTTCACGGTGAAGAGTAGCCACAATAATGGAGAGAAGGGTCTAAACGTGCGCATCTGTTCTCGGGATGGAAGAGAGGAGGAAGGAGAGAACGGCTGCAATCGTTTTGTGTTGTAGGCTTATCATCGTCGGTTCTTGGCTAGAACCGACAGTGATAGTGCCCAATCACTGTCGGCTCTTGGCTTAAACCGACAGTGATGAGTGCCCCCAAAACACTGTCGGTTCAAGCCAAAAACCGGCGGTGATGTGGTCCTTCACTGCCGGTTTTAGCCCAGCACCAATTATTTTTTTCATTTTTAAGCTCATAGCCGACAGTGAAGGTACATCACTACCAGTTCTCACAAATCCGGCAGTGATGAGGCCGGCGGTGATGTGCAAATCTGACATAGTGAAGCATTTGGTTCATCTATCGTGCGATGTAATCATTTGCTAGCTCTCAGTGCAAGTCTTGACACCATTGTATTTTGAATCTGTATGTATGCCTACCTTGTAACTTGATAGAACTATGTGTTTTCCAGTTGCATTATAACAATTCCAGCAGCAGGACCTCTACTTGAGCCCGTAGCTAAATATGGGTGGCTAAGTCAAAAATAGAGGTGCAGTAGGGCCCTACTAGAGCCCTCAAACTTGGATGGACACCTAAATCGTCCCTCCCACACCCATTTCTAGGGGCTCTATGCCAAGCTCATTTGGGTGGACACCCAAACCCTCCCTCCCGCGTCCATTTCTATGCTCTATGTCAAATTATGCATGGAGCAGGCATTTGGTTCATCGTATGTGTGATGTAATCATTTGCTCACAATGCAAGTCTTGACACCATTTTCTTTTGAATTTGTATGCTTGCCATGTAAGATGTAACTTGATACAATAATCGAATAGTCTTAATAATGTTTGCTGTAAAAACTACATACGTTCCTCACTATCTGCTCATGATTTTATTTTTTGGGGCACCTCGTGTATTTCGGGGTTAGATGACTCCAGAATTTAGATGCAGCCATTATTAAAAAAATGACGCAGTCAATGCTGCATATGTCTATCCTCTGACGTTTCAACGCTCCATGAACTCCCTAATTTTCATGTGTGAGAGTCATGTGTGTTGCTTTTATGAGAAAGGAAAAGAAAAAGAAACATCGGAATGCTACGTGCAGGGCGTCCATCCGTCCGGACGCCCCTTCATAGGCCTGCATACTAGTCCAATAGACCACTCCTCTGCGCCCGCTCATTTTTTATTACGATGTCCGCATCCGTCTCTTTTGTTGCGCCGGTTGGATAAGGAAAGGAGAAGGAGACGAGAGGCATGTTTCGCTCTGCTCCACGCGTCGACGGTCATGGTCACCCCGCCTACTCCTACTCCATCGGTCGCCCCGCTACTCCTGCTTTGTGGCCCGCTCCAGCGTTGATGGTCACCCCACGCTGCTCCTTCTCCTGCTCCACCTTGCCTCCCCGCTGCTTCTGCTCTGCAGCCCGCTTCACCTGACGGCGTGGACACTGCCACGCCCATGGGTGGTGACCGCTCCCTCGGACGCCAGGTAGCCACTAAGGCTACCGCGCAAGGAGAAGCGTCAGGCCCTGGTGCGGAAGCCCTTCGGCCTCGCCTCTTGCTACGACTGCGGCACCCCGATGCAGATGGCGGAGGAGGCCGTATCGAGATACGATGCATGTTCAAGCATACATTTCAAATGTTTTAGATTTGTTAGAGGTATGTTGTAAGTGTTTCATAAGGATGCTGCACATGTTGCAATGGGTTATACGCGTATGTTCTAAGTGTATGTTCCAAATATTTTATCTGTTTCAAATATATGTTGCAAAACTAGACTGGGATGTTGCATATATATGAAAGTGTTTCAGGTGTTTTTATACGTATGTTGCAAGTGTTTTTATCTTGATGATTGCATATGTTTACAATGGCTACACACGTGTTTTCAAGTTTTTTTGGTGTTTTGCAAGTGTTTCAGACGTATGTTGCTGTTTTGGACGTATGTTGTCCATATTTCATCTGGATGTTGTAAAAGTAGATCGAGGTGTTATACATGTTGTAATGCGCGTGAGAAGCGGAGAGAGCACGAGCAGTCCTTGCGCGCGGTCTGGCGACACGGGCTCGGACGGGAGCGTGTTGGCCCGAGCGCGGGAAACAGAGCGCGGCGTCCGTCCGGACACTAGCACTGCCGGAAAAAAATAGGATGGGCCTCTGCAACTCAGCCTTGGTGGGGGCTTTTCAGAAGAGGTGGAGCAGGCCGGCGGCTTGTTGAGCTAAGATATATGGGCCGCTATGCCTTCAAGAAGGTCGGAAAGGAGGCCCGTATACGAATGGGAAAAAGTCTACAGTAACATCGGGTTTGCTACAGTACTGGTGGGTTTGCTACAATGCCATTTTTTTACTTTCTTTTTTTATTTATTTTCGGTGAATTTTTGAAAAATCATAGAAAAATCATAAAATGAAAAATGTAATTTTATTGGATTCCACATAAGTAGATCTACATAGTGAATATATAATACGGTATGCTTTAGTACAAAATTTTTACTGTAGCCTTAGATTAATTGGAAAATCTAATTTTATTTGTAATTAATTGGAATAATTCATAGCTGCAGCTTCTATGGTCCAATTGTGGTGAAATTTTTATGGTACGCTAATTATTGTATGCTTGAACTATAGTAAAAATTTCGTACTCATTGGACTATGTATAACTTAGTTATAGATAAATTCTAATTAATTACAGACAAAATTGGATTTTCCAATTAATCTAAAGCTAAAAAAAATTATACTAAAGCATACCGTATTATATATTCACTGTGTAGATCTAGTCACGTGGAGTCCAATAAAATTAGATTTTTCATTTTATGATTTTTCTATGATTTTTCAAAAAATCACCGAAAATAAATAAAAAAAAAAGAAAATTCAAACCACCACTACTGTAGCAACCGCTGTTACTTAGCAAACCCGCTGTTTCGGTAGCAAAACCGCTATCAAAAAACCGTCCAGGGGGTAAAATAGACGGTTTTGAAAAGTTCAAGGGGTAAAATAGATGGTTTCATAATTGAGGGGTGAAGTAGACAATGTATGAAAGGTGGGGTTTAAGTAGACTTTTTCCCATACGAATGCATGCAGGCCGGGCTGAAAGTTGAGGCAGATGGAGGCCCACCGTCAAATTGGGATGTGGGTGGTCACGCTCTGCTTTCTCTTGTTCTTCAACAGACACAAGCGTGCGCGTGAGGCGTGAAGTGACGGCCTCTGTTTCCTGGCTGGCCATGCCCGTTGCTCGGCCATGGCCGCCGCCTGGGCCGGTGGGTCCCGGGGAGGTAGGATGCGGATTGAGGATCTCGTGCTGTCTGCCACTCTGCTTGGCCGGGTCTGCGTGGGTGCGAACACGTGAGCCGCAGCAGGAACGAGACCAGCAAGCAAGCGTGCCACTCACATGTGGTGTCCACAAAGCAATAGCATAGGGATTCCCCGCATTCTCTGTTCATCTCCTCTCTGCTTTTGGCCTCTGTAGGAGGTAGGTAGCGTCGCCGTGTACTCAAGTCAAACCAGGCTGCGTGGCCGTGTCTCACGGTTGGATCTTGTTCGCGGCGCCGTGCCGGATCTCTCTCCGTTCGTCCTCATCATGGCCATGGCGACCACCCAAGAACTCACTCCGTTCGTCGCGTTCCCGTTTTACCCCGTCCACTCGTCGTGTGAAAGTAACGAGCGAGGGGCACAGCAGTCACTTCTCATCAGCCTCTGTCTTCGCCCTCGCCGTGCACTCTTCTCCTTCCCTGTCGCCATCATCTCTTCCCCCTTGGCATCTCCTAGCCGCCGCGGCTCCACTTCTCAGTCCGAACTCCCTCCGCATCCACCGCCACCATGAGCCGCGATCGCTACTTCCAGCGCCTCCTGGACCTCCACGCCGTCGACGACGACCCCTTCTTCCCATCCTTCCCCTTCCCTACCACCACCACCTCGTCCTGCCCCTACATCTCCGCCTCCGCCCACCACCGCTTCCTCCTCGACGACCACCCCTTCTACCCGACCTCCTGCCCGCTCGGCGTCACCTCCCCCTCCCTCTCCCCCTCCCTGATCGACACCTTCGACGTCGACCTCCTCCTGCCGCTTCACGCCGCCGCGCCCCGGTGCCCGGCCTTCGACTTCGACCCCTTCCTCCTCGACGCGCTCGGCCACCGCGTCTCCGCCCTCGAGCACGCGCTCGCCCTCACCCCCGCCGCACCGCGCCGCAAGTACACCTACGCCGCCGAGGCCCACGGCAGGAAGGTCAAGTGGACCGCCGAGGACCGGCCCGCCGGCGGCCGGAACCTCAAGTGGGAGGCCGAGCTCAGGACCCCGCACCACGACGGCTTCGACCGCAAGTGGAAGTGGGAGTCCAAGGCGTCCGCCGCCGGCGCCACCAAGGTCAAGTGGGCCAAGGAGATCAAGGGCAAGGGCTGCCTCGAGCCTTGGTCCAACTCTTACTCCGTCGAGGAGACCTACGGCGATGATGACCATGATGATGACAAGGAGAAGAAGCCCACTGACGTTAAGAAGAAAGTCAAGGAGGACAAGCAGCAGAAAACGAAGAAGGGTAATGTGGAGATCGTCGAGATCGAGGACAACACTGCCGGATGCGTCGCCATCAGAAAGGTCAGATGAGATCTTTGTGCTCTATACACTGCCTGCTTGATATGACGTAGGACAACTATAGTTTGGGCTGGATTTGGTCAAATGTTTGCACAAAAGGTATCATTTTTAACTTTAGGGGCTGAGCTCTTGCTGCTAGGTTTCGAGCTCGGTTAGATCTGTGGGAAATGTGAGATGACATTTCCAATCTGTGTAGCTTCACTTGCTAACCCGTCCATGGAAAACTTGGATTTTGGGTGCTGAGGTTAGTTAGTGTTATTCAGGTGTGAGGCGTCAATGTCCTTTTCAGACCGTCTTCAACATTGCATTCTGTCTTAAGGGCAAGGCTGATACTGAGATTTAGCTGCAAACAACACTGAACTGAACTTGTTCGCACGTGTACTGACATCATGCAGGCTTTTGAAATGAACCACTGCAAGGGCAAGAGGAAGGAACTTTCCCCACAGGATGCCGCACTGCTTATCCAGATGAACTACAGGGCGCACCTGGCCCATCGCTCCCAGGTGCTCCGTTGCCTTCGCGACCTCGCGGTTGCGAAAGCCAAGCTCAAGGAGATCAGGTCCTTCTTCTACAACATCTCATACCGACGCCGCATTGCACATGACACTGAAGAGCGCCAGAGGTTTGCTGAGAAGATCATTGTCCTGCTACTGACCGTTGATGCCCTTGAGGTAAATTCTGGATCTGTTCAATGCTACTTCGCGAGTCAACGCCTTATTAGACTTGCATTCTGCATAAATTCAGCACACGCAGTTGTGCTTTCAGCATGACAACTGCTGTACTGCTTATTATGGTTTATGGTTGTTCACACCAGAATCTGTCAGCACACACTATGCAATGTTCTTTTGAGTACTACAAATTACCTTGTTAGTTGTTACTGACGCCAGACATTAGAGATGTTGACATGCTCAGCGGCATTATCACTAGGATTTCTTACATGAAACATGTGCATTGCCTAAAAAAATATTGAACATGTAATAGAGTTGACTTCTCATTTTCACAGTTGATTCTATTGTATAATCATTGGTAGATGATATATGCTATGACTATCTTCGTCCGGCATGAATAATTAGTTCCCGGACAATTAAATTTGCTCTCCCTAGTATCCCATGGTGATCTATTTAGGAGGATTGGTGGTACGAGTTCAAGTGTTATGGCGTTTAGTTGCGACTGTGTTACCCATTTTTTCACTGCATCAATTTGCTTATAATGTCAAGCATTTGTTTTTTTAGTCGCTATTTGAGCCACCTCACAATCCCATGCACCTTTAGATAAGCTGTCTATACATGTGGTGGATCACAATCTAAGAACACAACTGCAAAGAACCTCCTATATATGTTTATAGTATGGACTGTGTAACTGAAACTACGTCACTCTGTGCGCTCGAAACTCTTTAATGATCTCTTGTTGAATATCATGTTCCTCTGCTGTGGTGTTGATCCAAATAAATAAATTGCGAAAAGCAACAATTTGATGACACAATAACCTTATGACCCCGTTTCATTTGTCAATGCCTTCCGTTGTGCTTAACAGGGACCAGACTACATGGTCCGCAATGCAAAGAGATCCATGCTTGAGGAACTTGAGGGGATGCTGGAGATCGTGGACCCTCAGCCACCAGGGAAGCCAAGGACGCTTAGCCGCAGGAAGTTTGATCTCCCAGAAGGTGGAGCCATCCCAAAGGAGATGAGGGATGGTGTTAAGAATGTCGTCAGAATTGTGGAGGATGGCAAGTGAAGTGCATCAGTGATGAGATGCTTGTAGTTGTATGCCATGCGGACTATAGAGCTTGTGCTGCTGCTGAGGACTCCCCTGTTCAGATGTTTGCTAGTTGAACTTTGTGATGTTGTATTCCTAGAATGTTGTTCCTTGTAATGTCGTCATAGCAGTATGATCCATGTTATGTTTGGACTAGGTATCTCCTTGTTCCCAGATGTCCCAGACGTGTGTGTTTGTAAACTGATTCATCCATCATGGGTGGTGAAACTCTAATAAATTGGCATCTGTTGATCAATGTGATATGCCTCTGACCTGCTGCTTTTGCTAATATTTGAGCGTTCTGTGCTTGGGATAAATAGTACTCTCTCCATTTCAAATTATAAGTTGTTTTGGTTTTTTTCTAGATACATGGCTTTTGTTATATACCTATATATACATAGTAAAACCTATGTTTCTAGAAATATCAAAAGGACTTACAGTTTGAAACAGAGGAAGTACTATTTTTCAGTCCTATATCTTAATTTTGGCATCCTTGGATTTGCTTGAAATATTTGCTGTACTACACAGATGTATGACGTCTTAAGAAGAACATGTCAATCTGCGTGTGGGTTGGGTTTATGAGGCCGCCGTTGTTGAATCGGATGGCAGGCCCCGTTGGGCCTAGCCCAGTGCCATTCGTAAATTGGGCTGGTGGAACCCAAAAAGAGTTGGGCCTCCATGAAGAGTGTAAGCTGAATTGAGCGAAACCACAACTAAATTGTGTGGTCATAATCCTTGTCCCTCTTTCTAGTTTGATTTTCAGAACACGGTATTACTGCTTGCTCTGCAAAAATGAAAAGTGACCAATCTAATTCAGGTATGTAGGTAGGGACACAAAAAATATAGCCATGTTATATGTGCATATATAAAACTTGGCTAAATCCCAACAGAGGGCTTGTTTCTGGTGAGTGAGTTTCCTAAGTCTCAGAATCTGAAATGGAGAAATGGTGCTTCCAATTACAGAGCTGCAGAAATGGCTTGGTTGAAAGAACATGCATGAATGTGGACAGAAACTCAGAAAGAACTGTCGAGATCCACCACTTGTCCACAGGTGTTGTGACTGACAGGGTATGTTCGCTGGTTGGTTTCTGGGCTGATAAGCTCGACTGATGCTGGTTTGTTGTGAGAGGAAAATATTGTTGGCTGGTTGATAAGTCCTGGCTGAAACCAACACGCGAACAGGCTGAATGTTTTATTTCATCCACCAGCTAGTTTTCTGTATTTGTATTTGGCTTTTGTGATGCTCATTGCTTGCTGCACTCATCATATGCTGCGTGCTAAGCTGCCGATCGATTTACGCTTTCGCTATGCCCAGTAGTAGAGAGAGCGCCTAGCTGGTGCTGCTGTTTTCTTGTACAAATAGGGTTCGTGCACCAACAGCGGGCAATCCATCATGCCACGTCGCCCGCTAAGCCGCAAGCCGTCGGATCGGGCGAGCAAGCAATCTGGTCCTTCTGACTGCAGATCGGTCGGGTCTCGTACCCGTTTCATCGTAGACCCGAACCAACGCGAACCTTCGCGGGCCGATCCTTTGCCCGCTCCCTTCGCCCTCGACTCCCGCACCTCCTCTCGACGCGGGTGGGGGCCACTCCGGCTGCCGACGCCCCCACAACGGTCCTGGTGTACGTGTTGTCCTCCATGACGGCGGAGGCCGCGCGCGCGTCGCCCACGGATGGCGTCACTCCGCTCCACCTCGCGGCGGCCAGCGGCGCCTCGGGCCCAGTCACGGCCACGCACCTCCTCCTCGCCGCAGGGGCGTCCGCGGAAGCGCTCGCCTTCTCGAGGCTCCGTGGCATCCTCATTCCGCCCTGGCCCTCCTCCCCGGGCAGCAGGCTCAACACCGCGCTCGTCGGCTGGGAGCTGGACTTCGACCTTGAGCTGCTCGCGCTCGACCAGTACCAGCAGAAGCTCTTGGACAAGGTGTCGTCACCCAGGGCTAGCTGGGGCTCGACCGGTGGAATCGGCTCGCCGCGGAGCCCGCCAGGCACGCAGCCGTGCAAGCATGGCGCGGAGCAAGCACCGGTCGGGAGCGAGCTCTGCCGCCGTTGGGTTCGTGGAAAAAACGAGTCTAAATACCATTGGGACTGATTTGCTGTTTGAGAAAAATACTCAACTGAAAAGTACATATTAGCGTGATGACGTCACCTGATGCCTACGTAATACGCCCGTTTTCCTTTAGGAAAATAAATCCAGTAATAGATTTGTCGGGTTCATAAACCCGGAGTCCCTCGCAGACCGGCTTCCCAAACAAAGGCTCAGCCCAAACTGATAACGCACAACTCATGGGTCGGCCCAAGTATCGGAGCGACAGGGCGGGGGAGTGATCCAATCTCCGACCGGAAGGTCAGGCCGAGAAGGAACAGCGCCCGTTTTCCGACTCCGGCCCATCTCTCCGACCGAAGCGCTCGCTTCGGTCACCAGCCCGCCTCCGGACGGCTTCTTCGACCGGAAGGCCTGGCCAAAAGCACCGCTTCCGACTCCGACCCCGCACTATCCGACCGAGGATACGTTAGCCCCTGCTCACCGCTCTTCTCCGACTGGCACGATCAGAGCCGACTGGGATCAACCGACCGGGGACGCCCGCTCGGTAGGGACCAAGAGACGTGCGGAGAAAGCAGGGCAAGGCGCACAAGTTAAACCACGATACCAGGGACTATACCCTGTACACCTGCAGGAACAGTACTCTACAACGGCCCTGACACAAACAGTGTTGTAGGCGCCTACATTTCCCCTACAGTATTGCGCGCACCATTAAACTCACATACGGTAAGGCTCCCCCCACATGCCTCTGGGCATCGACAGTGTTGTAGGCGCCGGGATTTACCGCACCGAGTGCACATGGTGAAACTCCTCACATGCCTCTGGACATCAACAGTATGTGCAGGTACTGACATCTGCCATACCCAAACAAAGAACGATAGAACCTCCCATGTGCATCTGATATCCAACAGTGTTGTGGGCGTCTACCATCGTCCTGTACCCGTCGGTGTGGGCAACAAGGCTTAGAAGCATTTGTACTCTCTCTCTCTCTCACTTGTAAGGCCATCCCCTTCATCTATAAAAGGGGATGCGCTCTCTCCCAATAGACCAAGTTGATTCGAGCTCAGTCCCTTTAGATTCACTAGATCGATCAAGTTACTAGCTCATAACCACAAAACCGTAGGGTTCGGACCTCAAGCACACATTTGAACACTTAGCTCATAGCGGAGCTCCTGTCGCTCTCGGCCCTTCCGACCGGAGCCGACCGGACCTCTTGTGCACCCCATTTTTCTCCTTCTCGTTTGTAACCCCACTGGAAACTTTGAGCACCTGGGCTCAGGAATAAAGTCACCGACCGACTCAAACTGGACGTAGGGCACGTTGCCTGAACCAGTATAAACCCTGTGTCATTGAGTGCTATGCCACCTCTGATCACAACGTATGGCAAAACTATAAATATTTACGTGTTGGTCACTTTTCTGCACCGACAACATTAGAAATACACATATAACAGCAAGAAACCTCGACCGACCATCACCATATCTATGGTTCACTGGTGAACATGGACCACAGTGGACTGCTCTCTCTCCTCCCGGACGGTGGACTGTTTACCGAGTCATGTCAATCTTTCTTTCTGACCTTTCCGGTCTACGCATAACCACGTCCAAGCCTTCCTAGAATTAAAACCCCCACAAAAAACTGGAGTTTTCTATATTTAGGCTTATAACCCAGTTTTTTAATACAACATTTTCCAAAGTAGTTTAATAATTATTAAAACAATAACATCTATTTTAATAAAACTTAAACTTTAAAAACCAATATTTTTTAATTTAATAATTATTAAACAATAACATCTATTTTAATAAAACTTAAACTTTAAAAACCAATATATTTTTTATCGGTAGCTTTGATTTAGGTGGTTCTTGCGCTTACGGAATCACAGAAACAAACTCTACGCGAATCTGTTATATATTTTCAGAAACCAATATATTTTCTAGTAATGTTGGGTTTGCACTCACGAATCTGGCGAAGGAATCCTAGCTTGCTAAACAAGTGAATTATTGGCGGGGGTTGCTCAATCAATCCGGCCCCGAGAATTATTGGCGGTTAGGTGCTTAAAGAAATGTAATTATTGGAGATCGCACTCATGGCTCTCCTGACCTGACCTGACCTGCTGACTCCTCAGCTGAGCATGGCAAAACAATACAATACAATGCCACGCAAGCAACGCAAGTTGTCAAAGAGAAGGGAAATCCAGTCATCAGTGATCTAATGACACGTACTTACGACGCATCTGAACATATAAGTAAAACTCTGAAATGCAGGCTACATTATGTATTTGGTCAGAAAAAAGGGTCGTTGAACTGAGTGTATGATGAGCTGGCAGGTCATGTCGATGATCGGAATGGTGGCAATGGCGCATTGCCAAGCAGACAAGGCAAGGGCAATTGCAAGAAGGAGCACACGAGGGATTGGATCCTGCCTGCATCTTGTTCGATTCCTAACTGCTGGCACTGCGCTGCGTGTATGTCTGTCTGTCCACCATGTACTACTCACTCCTACACCGAATTATTGGAGGGGCCCGGCCCGGCCCGGACTCACTGTCTCTCGCTTTGTCGTTGCTGACATGGCAACAATAATGCACGCCATGCCATGCGCCCATGCCGAGTTGGAGCTGAGAGCTCTCGGTCTCGATCGCTGGCCCTGGCCCTGGCCTCAAGTGAAGATGAGTTGGGATGCATGTGGGTCACGGGTTCAGTTCTGTCAGTCAGCGCCTCATCACTGTTCTGTTCTCGGCGGGTTGATCGGTCAGCTGTCAAAGAGTCATGTGAAATGCATGCTTCCACCAGCCAGCTCGTCAGCAGAGAGAGAGAGAGAGAGAGAAATAGATAAAAATGGGTAGTAATAGTAGAAGAAGATACTACAGCAAAGGTAGCCGGCCTCAATTTTTTCCCGTTTGTTTGCATTGGGACAGTGTTTATATGCTCATCATTTTATATATACTGGAGCAAGGAAAACGTTTGAGGTTGAGAAAACTCGATCGGATTAGCTCGACCAGTATTATTACTATATTAAGCTGAAATCATGATCCACGTGGAGTTTGCAGACGCCATGAGCTAATCGGACAGAGCCTCTTCGATCCACCAACACCACAAGACGAATGAAAAAGCGGCATTATTGTTCTGATGATCCACGTGGCGTGATTGCGAAGTCGCCAGCATAATTGGAGGAGGCGACGCTGATCGCCCGGTGTTGACGTCGTCCTTCGTTCATCGTTCTAGATACAAGAAGAAGATGGACCGCGCACAATAATGGTTTTTTCCCTCCTCTTCTTCTTGTTTCTTCATCTATCTAACTATAAGCGCCCTCCCCCCTCCCCCCAAGAGATTCTAGAGCAAGTAACTTATGTCATCACTTTTTTTTTTTTTTAGAAAAAAAGGAATTTGTACTCCGGCCTCTGCAAGAGGTTTGCACGCAACCAATACTTATGTCATCACTTGCCGGACAATAATACAACACCAGATGTTTTTTCCTCTCTTTTTTGTTATTTATTATCGCTTGCGAATAAAAACGATCTTAATTAAGTTTGTTTTCACCCGACCGATCCTAATAGTAGCTAAGAATTCTGGTTGATGATAAGATGACCCAGTTGTATTTGTACCCCCAATCTTTTTCCAACTAAACAAAGTTACACTTTATGTAAAGTCAAGTGGTACAATCTTTTTTACATCTCCGGCTTACGTATGTTTTTCAACGCGTCCCGTCCCAGTAATCAATTAAGTTGACATGTTTTCAGATTAGCCCACGAAGAAACTAATAAATGTACTATAGCAAGTGGCACGTCAGCATGCACACAGGTACAACTAGCATGTGACGGAATAATGGAACGGGGGAGTGGCACTGCAATCAAGCGTTTATGACCACAGTTGGTGCATGATTATCAGCGTCGTCAGCATCATCGATAATATTGCCATCAATGAGCGTGCATGAAGACGTGTCTTTAATTTGGCGGAGTAGCAACACAGTAATACATGCTTGGAGATGAGACCGCGCAGTGTGCACTGATTGATGTGGCAGACGCCGGACACTTGGGAAGAAAAAAAAAAAGCAACCACCAGTTGGGCCGTGGCCAAGATCTTTATTTGGCGTGTATGCATCGCTACCGCAAGCAACTCATGTGCGAGGGCGTCACCAAAATTAGGAGGAGGGATGGGCACGGGCGTGGATTTAGGTTGCAGCGACATCTCAACAATTAGCGGGGGTGGCAAATGAGTTTTTTTTTTATCTAGGCACATAGGTGGCAGTCTAGTTTTCGGATCGAGCGTTCTTAATGTGTCTTTCTGTTTTAAGATCTTTTGTAAGGCTGTGTGTATCCTCGTTATACAGAGGTCTTTGTATCGTCTCGATATAACAATCTTTGAAATTAATAAAGCTTTCCTTATCGAAAAAAAGTTCCTGGTGTTTATAAAAAAACACTAAATAACCTTGCAAATAGTCAATGGTGATTGGTGTACATCTAAATACATAGCATATATCTAGAAAAGCCAGAATATCTTATAATCTGAAACGAAGATGGTAAGGTACAGGTGCGTTTTTTTTTTAAATAAAACAAAGCTAAGTCTAAGATAAAAACTAAAATATTGGTATGCTAGCTGTGCGCTCCTGATGTCTGATCGATCTATAACCGGAAGATGTAATCTCAACAGTATATGACGGATAGACGCGTTTACAATGAAAAATCTGGATCATCAGCTGGGAAGAGGTGCCGTGCAATCAAAAGTGCGGACGTGTCTTGGTTCTGGTGGAGTCCGTGATGAAACAATGGACGGCATCGAGTACGCTGACCTGACGACGTGGCAGCTGCCGGACACTTGGAAAGCGTCGCAGCCACCAATTCCATAGCATGGTGGCCACTCAATCGATCTAGGCAGGCTCTTGCTAGCGTAGGAGCAGGGACTCCGGCCGGTCCCCTCTACGTATGCATTATTGTACCTCCTGGCTCCTCCTACTAGGTAGATGTAGATGTAGCTGCCCCGGCCCCATGCATGCTGAGTCGGCAACACTTTCTTCCAAACACATGCATGCATTTGGCCGCATCACGATGTATCTCGATCCATCTCCCTAGCTCGTCTGGTCATCCCATTGTTGCACTGCAACTGCAATGCTTGACTTGCTTCTCTCCATCTACTAGCTACTAATGTCGGGCTTTGGTTGGTGCAATAAAATAGAGGAGAATTGCTCGTACGTCGTTAAAAAAGATCGTAATGTCCTGTGTATCTTTGAAAAAGTTTAGTAGTTTTCAGCGCTACTGCTCTAACTTTTTTTATGCCCTCCGATCCATGTCATTACCGTCAGTTTGGGCTCTAACGCCGTCAAACTGTAGGTGTAAAAAGTCGAAAATACCCTTAAGTCTAAATATATCATTAATTTTTTTATCATCTTAATGACTTCAAATGAAAAAACTCAAAACTAGAAAGTTGTAGATCTCGTCGAGATCTATAATTTTTGTATAAAAATTATCTTCATTTAATTTCGCAAAAAAATATAATTTTTTCTAAGATATATTAATCATATCAAATCATATTCTTCACAACGACCAATCCGAATGTCATTACCACGAGACAAACGAAATTACCGTTTCTGGAGTACAATTGAACACGCATGCATGTTAGCGTATTCTTGTACGCACGCGGTACAAATACTAGGGAACATGAGCGCGTATATACTAGCGTGGCTGTCGACTGTCGTGTACGAGCAGGAGTATGCATATGGAAACGGTGATGGGATCGAATAACACGGGCCCCAGCAGACAGACAGATGGAGAAATAATTAGTCCAATGGGGCGGTGGCATGTGCTGGACAGCATCACAGCTGGAGGTGGTGGATCTTTGCTAAAAAAAAGAGCTGGAGGTGGATCGGATCGGAGGCCGAAGACAGACGTATGGAGAATCGTGTATAGTGTCTCATATTATATCTCATAAGGGATATATTATGGGGTATAATTTATGAAAGCCACTGACATGATTTATGATCACGTAGGGTTATCTATTCTAACTCGTACACCACAGCTGAGATACGACTGTTCTCGATCTCGATCTCCTCGTTAGACTTATGAAGTCGGGACACGTACTTTAAGGCCTCAGCGAGCTCCTTAGTAGGCTTGGCTCCAGGTAGGATAGGGCAGGCGCCTAGCTTGAGGCGAGTCGGGGCTAACTCAAACTCCTCTATCCTAGGTTTCGTCTTGCTGCGAATCTCCTTGGATAGCTGATCCCACATATCCTTCATCTCCCTGAGGCGCTTCTTGTCAGACTTCTGCCAAGCCTATCATGTCCTCTCACACTTGTCCTGCAGGTGCTCGTTCTGCCTGAGTGCCTCGATCAGGTGACCCTAGTTGCGAATGGCCTTCTTCCTAAACTCCTCTAGATCCTGGGTCATGGTCTTGTTCCGAGATTGGATTTTCAGCATATCAATCCCCTTGGACCTTTCTCTGTCTCCTCTGCGGTTGAACTCGGCCTTCTTGTCGTCCAACTCTCTCTGCAACTCCAAGATCTTGCTGTCGAGGTAGCAGTTCCTGTTGCCTAGGTCGGTGACTTTGTCCTATAAGTCTACGACCTTGGTTCTGTGGACTTCTTCACGACGGTTGAGCTCGTTCTGTATCTTGGCAACTGTCTCAAGTAGACTAGCTCGCTCCTGGTACTCCCACAGAAGGACCTGGTCCCGATGTCTCCTTTGCTCAAGCTGGGTCACGTATTTGTCCTGCTCTAGTAGGTGGACAGCTGAGACGAGAAGGCATCTGTCCTCCTCGGTAAAGATAACTCTGTCGGCTGTGAAACTCTGCTCACTTGGGGTAAGGCTGAGGTCGAGGGCCTGGGGAAGTAGACGGAGCTCTGTCGTCTTCAGGTGCTTGTAGTGGTCCCTCATCACTCTGCGAAGTGCCTTGTGTGAGATAGCTTGCAGTCCCTCCTCGACTGTGTCCTCTATAGTTAACTTGATGAAAGCTGGGACAGAAGGTAAGGTAGTGCTAGCTGAGAACTCAACTGAGGTGACAATCGGTCCTTCGATTCCTCCTTCCTGAGCTGGCTTCCTAGTGCAGGTGACTTTGACAAGCTCGTCGGGGACTCCTAACGTGACGAGAACTCGGTAGAGGGTTTGTGCAAAACCCTAGAGCTCACGTAGGTCGAAGGTAAGCTTGACGTGGTCCAGAGGTAGCGGTCCTAGAGGCGGCCAGTCGACGTTCGTTGCCATCTGCATGTTTTAAGGAACAGGTGTTAGCAGGTCAATAATAGATAAGCCTTGCATAAAAGTAAATGCAGGGTCGGTATATAACCGAAAGAAGGGATGTTCACATTCTATTCTATCGTCCATTTCTGAGAGTTTCGTCCTATGGTCAAGTATGGCTCTGATACCAACTGAAGCGACCTGATTTCCACGAAGAGAAATCCACAGAGTCGAAGTGTAATAAGACCGTTGTAGATCATATTACCCAAATTTCTAGTCAAATACCACATCCATACAACGATAATATCAGAGTACAAATAGTGCGGAACTATATAATTTATTACATCGCCGCATTGGCGGAATCAAAAGTAGCATTTATTCAGAACAGCTTGAAGATAAGATCGCCAAACTCGAGCGTAGGAACGAACCCCTCAACCGTCAAACTCCTCGGAGCTATACTCCTCAGCAGAACCTGTGTGCCAAAATTTATCAGTACAATTTGTACTGGCCACTCCCACCCTATGAGCATTGCTTTGTGGAAATTGGATGCAAGTTGGATATATTAAAAAGGAACCTATAAGGCTGGGGTTTCCTATGTTTTAGCATATCAAGTATATAATAATAGTTGGTCAAGTTTTAACACAATTCCCACACACATTCCACCCCATTCCCGTCTAGAGCCAGGTTTTGATCCTAGGATCGATATACCACCATCTCCACACTATCACCATACCCTCGCTCAGTCGATGGGCCAACTCCCTCTTGGCACTGTCTCAAGGCCCGTAGCCCCTAGCTACGACCGACACTCTCTCACAGGAGAAGAAGAGAAGGACTCATCTCACTACCTAGTTTAAGCGAAACCCAAAAAAGGTCCATAGCCGATAAGTCGGCTCATGTATCGATCGATCAACCATACACTTTGCAGAGGTTTTACATAACCACAAGATCTGCCTTCTTCGCTGACCGTCGTCAACTGGGCTGATTCCGGCCGCTTGCTAGCCTAGGATAATGCCACTCTACCATTCAGCCCTGGTACACCCCAAGTCTAGTCTGGGGCGACTTAAACTGTGAGTCATGAGCCGGGTCCATAAGGTCTCCATGAAGTCTCAGAAGGGTGTGGGGGAATCCTCCATGCCCTGTACCTACTTACACTATCCGCTATCAACCTAGCAGTAGTGGTAATATCCTACCAAGTAGTCCGACCGTCCCGCACCATGTAGGACAAGTGGTACGTAAGGCTTCCCGGTGAATCTGAGTACTAGTAAGTCCTTAGGGATGACCAAGCCAGAATGTCTTCATCAAGGTTTCCATTTATCGTGCCACCACAGCACCTCCACCCCGGGCTCCTCCCATCATAGGTTCACACCTAGGGCCACCTCATATACCATTTTACCCACCACAGGTATCCATTCCAAGGGTGCCCAGGTAGCACCCCATGGCAAGACTTGCCCTAGGCTTGTCATATACTCCAACTTGGTCGACACAACCCTCACCCTCCACACACCCAAGCCATACACGCAGCACTCTCCCCATAGTCCAGTTTCCACCACGCATTAATGTAGTATAAGCGTAGTAGAAGTGTAAGCAAATGAAATATAGCAGTAAGCGTGTGTCTAGCCTAATAGCAGGGTATGCAGGGGTAAGGTTGTGTCAAGGTAAAGGCCATCAAGTAAGCATACTACCATGCAAGTCCTATCATGGTATGATTATAACAGTAAAGTAAAGCAATAGCAGTTCTATATTAGCCATGCATAATAGGTGCTACGAGATTGGGTGGGATGTGGCACCTTTCGTGTAGTTGTTTCTGTACTCCTCACGGTACTCTCGGTCCTCGTCCGTCTAGTTCTCCTCCGAGTCTGTAAACGATCGTATTATAGTCGCTTTAGCGATATCTATAGAATAGCACAAGAAGCTATGAAAATTCAAAAGAGTCAAATGCACTCAAACATGGATTCATTACGTAAGGCTCGATTTTAGATGAATTTTGGTCTTGGTTTCGTATTTTTCTGAGGTCGTATGAATTAGTTATGAATTTCCAAAATCTTAATCATTTCTGAAAATAGAAAAGGCTGAATTAATATCGTGCTGACACGTGTCACGTTCCTGTTGGTCCACGTGGCATGCTGACGTCAGCGTGACATTATCTACATCATTAGCTACTGACAGGTGGGGTCCGCATGGCGATGTCACTGACATGTGGCCCCGGTCAACGATCAACGTTGACCGGTCAATGGTCAATACAGGCCGGGTCCAAACTGGGCCGGTTGGGCCTAGATACAGGCTTGGCTTTGGCCTACCACATGGCGCGCGCTGGTGCGGCCATGTCGTCATACTAGGCCACTAATTGGTCGTGGTCCATGGGCGCAGGTGAGGCGCGGTTCATGGTGAACCCGCCTACGTTGATCCATAGACCGTAGAGCCGGTCTCTGAAGGACTGGGTCCACTTGCTCCTTCCTAGGGTTAGGTTCACGTGCATGACATGGTCGTGGTCAGAGCTGCTCGGCGGAGCTACTCGGGACGTGGTCGGCGTGGTCATGGTCGGCGAGGGCGTGGTCGGAGCTGCTCGGCGGAGCTGCTCGGGATGTGGTCGTGGTCGACGAGGTCATGGTCGGAGCTGGTCAGCGGAGCTGATCGGGACATGGTCGTGGTCGGAGCTCAGTGATGGGAAAATCCCCTTCTCTTCCCCGACGGGGCTCCCGCCAGTGGTGAGGTCACCGACAAGCTCCCGTGGCGGCGCTAGCGTTCGATTAGGGTAGACAATAGCTTTCCCCAAGCCTCGGCAATTGTGATGGTGGGGTCGGGGCGACGGCTAGGGCTTCCTAGGGCTCTGGCCACGGTGAACGGTGGCGTGGGTTCGTCGGCGTGCATGGACAGGGCAGCAGTGGTAGCGAGAGCCTAGTTGGAAGAGCGTGTGAGCTCCACGGTGCTTCTACGGACATGGTGGGTGTGTTGACGGAGCTCCTAGTGCTCCAGTGGCTCTAGCCATGGTGGCGGGGGAAAAACAGAGGTGGTGGCGCTCCGATGAGGTGTGGTGCGGCAACGCAGGGCTCTGGTGGGCTTCTTCTTCGGCTAAGGTGAGCGCGGTGTGACTCTCATCATGGCGGAGCCTGTCAGGTGTCAACGTCGCCTTTACCGCGACATAGAAGATGTGGTGGTTTTGCCATGGTTGTGCTCTCGGCCATGGTGAGCATGTTCGTGCATGTGCGCTCCTGCTCCAATGTACAACGTCATGGCTGGGGTCCTCCTTTTGGCTGATGGCAGCGTGCACGGCGCGTCCTAGGTCTCGGCAAGCATGGCCATGGCGGTCTGCCTAGCTAACCAGTTGGGCTAGGCCGGAGCTCGAAGCTTTAGCAAGGTTTCGATCATGGCGGTGCATGTTCCATTTGGCTAGGGAGGTGGTCTCAGCAAGATGGCTCACCACAGGGTTCATGGCGGTGCGATGGCGAGGCGAGGCCGTGATGAGGCGATGCAGTGTCGTGCCGAGCAGCTATGTCGCTGTAGCTGATTGGGGCGGCGCTCCTAGCTCCGACGAGCTCCTCCCCGCCATGGCTTCCTTCTCCTCCTTGCTTCTCCCTCCTCCCTCTCTCTCGGCTTGATGTTGTGTGGTGCTGTGCCACCAACGGCAGCGGCGAATAGGCTGAGGATTAGGGCTCATGGACATTGGCTTTTATAGCCGAGCTCCAAGGGCTCTAATGGTGGACAACAATCGGGCGGTGGTGATACGTGCAGCGCATCTGATGGCCCGCATGCGGTAGCGTAGGCGCGGCGTAAGGGGAACAAGGTCATGCGATTGGCATAATCCTAGGCCCACGCCTGCCACGCTGGTCAGCTCCTAGTCGCATGGTGGAGAATGCGTGGGCGAGAGGAAGAAGATGCCATTGTGCTGACAAGCGGGGTCGGGTCGTCAGGCGCTTGGCGCGATGTGGCTGCATGCTGCGCATGATGGCTGACGAGCGGGCTCGGCTTGTCAGCGGCTGTGCACATGCGGGTGGCGATGCTAGGCCGACTTCGTGGACTACGCGCGTGAAAGGGCAGGTGAGGCTGGTTCGTAAGGCCGAGCAGGCCTGGGCTACTGCTGCCCCCTCTTCTTTCCTTTCTCTTTTATTTGTTGCCAATTTGGTTAGGGTTTATCATAAATATTAAGTAAGTTAGTTAAACATCACATAAGGCAAGAGAATCCAAATCACATGCGGGTCTAAGGATGCATGCATGATTTATTTATTTAGGAATTTAATTACACATGTGGCATAAAACCAAACTATGCTTATGATCTTAACCTAGTTGGGTCACATCCAATCCAAAACTAGGGCTGAGCTTCTACATGTGTCACTCAACATCACATAGGGCAAGACAAAAATTTTGTAGTTATGATTTTTGGTGTGTGGATTTTTGGGTTGTTACAGTCCTACCCCCTTAACAGAATCTCATCCCCGAGATTAAAGCGTAACATACTCTTCGAAGAGGTAAGGGTATCGTAGTCGGAGGTCAGACTCTTTCTCCCATGTTGCTTCTCTCTCAGTGTGATTGCTCCTTTAGATCTTACACATAGGAATAGTTTTGCTTTGGGTCTCCTTGGTATCTCTACCCAGAAGTCTGATATGATGTTCTTTATACTCGAGAGTGTCTTGAATGTCAAGTGTATCAGTTGGAACTACTTCATTGGGCACTCTCAAACACTTGCGTAGCTGTGAGACATGGAATACGGGATGTACACCCACCAATTCCTTAGGTAGCTCAAGTTTATAAGTGAGCTTTCCAATCCTTTTGCGGATCTTGTATGGCCCAACAAATCTAGGGGCTAGCTTTCCTTTCACATGGAATCTAACAGTTCCACGTAGCGGGGATACCTTGAGATAGATGAAGTCTCACACATTAAACTCAAGTTCTCTTCTTCTTTTGTCAGCATAGCTCTTGTATCGACTTTGGGCAATTCTCAAATTCTCCTTCACTTGAGCAACTCCTTCTTCGGCCTCTTGAATCTTAGCGGAGTCAAAGAACGATCTTTCTCCCTATTGAGACCACATCAAAGGTGTCTTACAAGGTCTGCCATACAAAGCTTCAAATGGCGACACCTTGATGCTGGCTTGGTAGCTGTTGTTGTAAGAGAACTCTGCATAGGGTAGGCATTTCTCCCAATCAGAGCCATAATTCAGTACACTAGCGTGAAGCATGTCTTCTAAGATTTGATTTACTCGTTCTATCTATCCATCGGTCTGTGGGTGGTAAGCGGTACTGAAATCAAGTTTGGTTCCAATGAACTTGTGCAGGGCTTCCCAGAATCGGGACATAAACTAAGGACCACGATCAGATACAATACTAGAGGGAGCTCCATGCAGTCTGAGAATATGCTCAACATATAGATCTACTAATTTTTCAGCATCGGTCTTGGTCTTAACTGGTACAAAGTGAGCAATCTTGGTCAAACGATCAATAATCACCCAGATGGAATCATTGTCTTTCTATAAACGGGGCAATCCAACTATGGAATCCATGGATATGCTCTCCCATTTCCACTTGGGAATGTCAAGAGGCTTTAACAATCCTGTAGGCCTTTGATGTTCAGCCTTGACTCTATTATAGGTGTCATATCGTGCCACATGTCCTGCAATGTCTGTCTTCATGCCTTTCCACCAAAAGTGTTTCTTCAAGTCTTGATACATCTTTGAACCTCTGGGGTGAATACAGTACTTGGAATTGTGAGCTTCTGATAGAATTTCCTCTCGTAGTACTGGGTCAGATAGAACATAGATTCTGTTCTTGAACCAGATGGTTCCTTGTTCATCTTCCTAGTGATTGGTCTTGTAGCCTAGTTTCACCAGACCACGAAGATATTCGATCTCTTCATAACTTTTCTGAGCTTGACGGATGCGATCTGTGAGATCATACTGTATGCGGAGCTCATTCAACAAGTCATGCGGTAGTATCTCAAGTTGGAAATCTTCAATCTCTTCCTTGAGCTCAGGTGGTACGGATTCAGTGATCAAAGTGTGATAGTAACTCTTGCGACTGAGAGCGTCTGCGACTACATTAGCTTTTCCCGGATGATAGTGAATTTCTAGATCATAGTCCTTGATCAATTCTAGCCATCGGCGTTGCCTCACATTTAGATCTTCCTAAGTGAAAAAGTACTTCAAGCTCTTGTGATCCGTATAGATATCACATTTGTTGCCTATCAAGTAGTGTCTCCAGATCTTCAAAGCATGCACAACTGCTACTAACTCAAGATCATGAGTTGGGTAACGGTTCTTATGTTCTTTCAACTGTCAAGACGCATATGCTATCACTCTTCCATCTTGCATCAGTACACAACCAAGTCCTTGATGGGATGCATCACAATAGACCACGAAATCTTTGCTGATATCAGGTAATGCTAGCATAGGAGTTGTGGTAAGCTTCTGTTTCAATTCCTAGAAGCTTTGTTCACGCTCGGGCATCCATTCAAACTCCTTAGTCTTCTTCAGAAGGTTGGTCATTGAACAGGCTATCTTGGAGAAGTTCTCAATGAATCGGCGATAATATCCAGCCAATCCCAAGAAACTTCTGACTTCGGTCACGTTACGAGGTTGATCCCACTCTTTCACAGCTTCAATCTTGGCTGGGTCAACTGCAACACCTTTGGCCGATAGTACATGTCCTAGGAAGGCAACTTTCTGTAGCCAGAATTCGCATTTGCTGAACTTTGCATAGAGCTGATGTTGTGCTAATTTCTCAAGTACCATTCTTAGATGATGTTCATGTTCTTCGGCGGTGGGTGAATAAACAAGAATGTCATTAATGAATACTACCATGAACTTATCCAGATCATCCATGAAAACCTTATTCATCATGTTCATGAAGTATGCGGGAGCATTCGTGAGTCCAAAGGACACCATGGTGAACTCAAACTGCCCATACCTAGTCACGAAAGCTGTCTTTGGGATGTCACTCTCTCGAATCTTCATCTGATGATAGCCAAATCTGAGATCAATCTTGGAGAAATACTTGGCACCTCGAAGCTAATCAAGCAGATCATCGATTCTTGGTAGTGGGTACTTGTTCTTGATGGTGACTGCGTTCAAGTTCCGGTAATCAATGCACATTCTCATTGAGCCATCCTTCTTCTTAACAAACAGAACAGGGGATCCCCAAGGTGAAGCACTAGGTCTGATATATCCCTTCGAGATGAGCTCATCAAGCTATTTCTTGAGCTCGGCCAGTTTGTCAACTGACATGCGATAGGGTCTCTTGGCAATGGGTCCTGTTCCCGGCAAAAGATCAATTATGAACTCTACATCACGGTCTGATGGCATACCTAATAATTCTTTAGGGAATACATCGGGATAGTCTCTGACCACAGGCACATCATAAACTGTCTTCTCCTCTTTCTATGATTCTGAACTCACTTTAAGGGCACATAGGATAGAGGTGGACTTTCCAGACTGAGATTCACACCTAATAACTTGGCCTGATAGGTGGGTCACTTGGATGTATCTAGGTGAACATGGTATGATACCTCGGTGAATGGTCAGCCAATCCATACCTAAGATGACATCTAGGTTTGTAGAAGGTAATAGGGTTAGGTCGGCTTTAAAGATAAGACCCTTAATGGTAAGACTCACTCCCTTATAGATGTGGGTGCATTTTAGGTCTCCTAAAGGTGAACTGGTGATAATAGGCTTTCCACGTGGGGTTACAGATAGGTCATGCTCTCGTGCAAACTTGGATGATATGTAAGAACAAGTTGCTCCAGAGTCAAATAGAACTGATGCAGTATTATCATTAACTAAAAACATACCATACACAACGTTAGGGGCAGCCTGTGCTTCCTTGGTGTCTAGATGGTTGAGATGACCACGGGTAATAGATCCCTTGAACTGAGACTTCTGAGTGGCTGAGTTCTGTGGGCACTCAGTGGCTTTGTGACTTGGTTGGCCACAAGCGAAGCAGGTGAAAGGCGTACCGCCTGTAGGAGTTGGTGCTGGTGCCTTCTAGTTTCTAGTGCTTGGTGCAGAGCGGTTCTATGCTGGGCATTCATTCACAGAGCGGGAACGGTTGAAACGGTCCTGAGTGTTGTGGTCCTGAGCATAACGGTCCTGGGTGTAACGATCCTGAGCAGGGTGGGAGTATTTGGCGGTGTAGCCTCCACTATCCCTACTCGATCTAGAGTTGTCATCCCTGTTGTGGCGAGAGCGTTCTCTAGGTGGTGCATCTATGCGGAACCTCTTGCGATCACAGCCACGAAAGGACTCCTCGGGCTTACACTTCCTCTCCCTGTACTCCTCTCCAGCTTTAGCACGGTCCTTCTCAATCTAGATGTAGCGATCCACCAGAGCACGCAACGTGTTACTCTCAATACCACCAAACTTCAGCTTGATGTGCGGGTTAAGTCCCTTGTGGTAATAGTACAACTTCTCCTTCTCAGAGTTCATAACATAGGAAGGTGCATAGCATAGAAGGTTGGTGAAATGAGTAGTGTACTCAGTCACCCTGTCCTTTCCCATCTTGATGTTGTGGAACTCCTCAGCTTTGGCCTCCATGATACCCTTGGGAATGTGATACTCAGTGAATGCTTCAGCGAACTCTTCCCACGAGATGTTGGCAGGGTCCTCATGGGAATCACTAAAACTGTCCCACCAGGCGTGTGCTGCAACTATGAGCTGGTGTGTGGCAGCTCCAACACACTCATCGTCGGTGAAGGTGGTGAGGTCGAGCTTCTTTTCCACCTCCTTGAGCCAGTCATCGGCTACAAGCGGGTTAGGGTTGGTGCCATCATAGGTAGGTGGCCTCAGCTTTAGAAATCCATCTAGCTTCCTTTGGAAGTCATTCTGTTGGCCTCCCTGGCGATGGTTTGCTCTGTCTACAAGAGCTGCAAGAAGCTGGGTCTTTTGCGCCATCACCTGGTGGTGGTGGAATGTTCTCCTCATCAAGCGGTAGGGTATTCTCTAGGTTGAAGGGTATCCCTCCACGTCCATGACCACGGCCACGGTTTTTGCCACCATGCCCCCCGTTTGGCTCGATGGGTTCGGGGGTGGGCGCACACCCTTGGTTGATTAGGCGAGCAGATCGGCAGTTCAACATCTGCAACACGGATAATGGGAATTTTAGTGTTTGTGACCTAAGTGCTTATAATTCAGTATGATTACATGATTTTGATAATTTAAAGAAAAACATTTATACTATCCTACACTCATTACAAAGAAGCAATAAGATCCATAAGATGTAATAAGATCCAAAACACTCATTACATGGGTTTTATTACATAGCATCATCTCTAGTAGCTACACTTGGAGACTCGCGAGAATCGTTCTACGCATAGTGTCTCATATTACATCTCATAAGGGGTACATCATGGGGTATAACTTATGGAAGCCACTGACATGACTCATGACCACATAGGGTCATCTACTCTAACCCGTACACCGTAGCTAGGATACGATAGTTCTCGATCTCGATCTCCTCGTCAGACTTGTGAAGTCGGGACACATACTTCAAGGCCTCAGCAAGCTCCTCAGTAGGCTTGGCTCCAGGTAGGGTAGGGTAGGCATATAGGTTATGGCGAGTCGGGGCTAACTCAAACTCCTCTATCCTAGGCTTCGTCTTGCTGCGAATCTCCTTGGGTAGCTGATCTCACATACCTTTCATCTCCCTGAAGCGCTTCTTGTCAGACTTCTGCCAAGCCTGCCATGTCCTCTCACACTTGTCCTATAGGTACTCGTTCTGCCTGAGTGCCTAGATCAGGTGACCCTAGTTGCGAACGGCCTTCTTCCTGAACTCCTTTAGATCCTGGGTCATGGTCTTGTTCCGAAATTAGATTTTTAGCATATCAATCCCCTTGGACCTTTCTCTGTCTCTTCTATGGTTGAACTCGGCCTTCTTGTCATCCAACTCTCTCTGCAACTCCAAGACCTTACTGTTGAGGTAGCAGTTCCTGTTGCCTAGGTCAGTGGCTTTGTCCTATAAGTCTGCGACCTCGGTTCTGTGGACTTCTTCATGACGGTTGAGCTCGTCCTGTATCTTGGCAACTGTCTCAAGTAGACTAGCTCGCTCCTGGTACTCCCATAGAAGGGCCTGGTCTTGACGTCTCCTTTGCTCAAGCTAGGTCACGTATCTATCCTGCTCCAGTAGGTGGACAGCCGAGACGCGAAGGCATCTGTCCTCCTCGGTAAAGATAACTCTGCCGGCTGTGAAACTCTGCTCACTCGGGGTAAGGCTGAGGTTGAGGGCCTAGGGAAGTAGATGGAACTCTATCGTCTTTAGGTGCTCGTAGTGGTCCCTCATCACTCTACGAAGTGCCTTGTGTGAGATAGCTTGCAGTCCCTCCTCGACTGTGTCCTCTATAGTCAACTTGGTCAAAGCTGGGACAGAAGGTAAGGTAGTGCTAGTTGGGAACTCGATTGAGGTGACAATTGGTCCTTCGATTCCTCCTTCCTGAGCTGCCTTCCTAGTGTAGGTGACCTTGACAAGCTCATTGGGGACTCCTAACGTGACGAGAACTCGGTAGAGGGTTTGTGCAAAACCCCTGAGCTCACCTAGGTCTAAGGTAAGCCTGGCGTGGTCCAGAGGTAGCGGTCCTAGAGGTGGCCAGTCGACATTCGTTGCCATCTGTATGTTTTAAGGAACAGGTGTTAGCAGGTCAATAATAGATAAGCCTTGCATAAAAGTAAATGCAGGGTCGGTATATAACCGAAAGAAGGGTTGTTCATGTCCTATTCTATCGTCCATTTCTAAAGGTTTCGTCCTATGGTCAAGTATGGCTCTAATACCAACTGAAGCGACCTGATTTCTATGAAGGGAAATCCACAGAGTCGAAGTGTAATAAGACCGTTGTAGATCATATTACCCAAATTTCCAGTCGAATACCACATCCATACAATGATAATATCAGAGTACAAATAGTGCGAAATTACATAATTTATTACATCACCGCATTGGCGAAATCAAAAGTAGCATTCATTCATAACAGTTTGAAAATAAGATCGCTAAACTCGAGCGTAGGAACAAACCCCTCAACCATCAAACTCCTCAGAGCTATACTCCTCAGCAGAACCTGTGTGCCAAAATTTATCAATACAATTTGTACTGGCCACTCCCACCCTATGAGCATTGCTTTGTGGAAATTGGATGCAAGTTGGATATATTAAAAAGGAACCTGTAAGGCCGGGGTTTCCGATGTTTTAGCATATCAAGTATATAATAATAGTTGGTCAAGTTTTAACACCATTCCCACACCCATTCCACCCCATTCCCGTCTGAAGCCAGGTTTCGATCCTAGGATCGATATACCACCATCTCCACACTATCACCATACCATCGCTCAGTCGATTGGCCAACTCCCTCTCGGCACTGTCTCAAGGCCCATAGCCCCTGGCTACGACCGACACTCTCTCACGGGGGAAGAAGAGAAGGACTCATCTCACTATCTAGTTTAAGCGAAACCCAGAAAAGGTCCATAACTGACAAGTCGGCTCATGTATCGATCGATAAACCATACACTTTGCAGAGGTTTTACATAACCACAAGATCTGTCTTCTTCGCTGACCGTCGTCAACTGGGCTGATTCCGGCCGCTTGCTAGCCTAGGATAATGGCACTCTACCATTCAGTCCTGGTACACCCCAAGTCTAGTCTGGGGCGACTCAAACTGTGAGTCATGAGCCGGGTCCATAAGGTCTCCATGAAGTCTCGGAAGGGTGTGGGGGAATCCTCCACGCCCCGTACCTACTTACACTATCCGCTATCAACCTAGCAGTAGTGGTAATATTCTACCAAGTAGTCCGGCCGTCCCGCACCATGTAGGACGAGTGGTACATAAGGCTTCCTGGTGAATCTGAGTACTAGTAAGTCCTTAGGGATGACCAAGCCAGAATGTCTTCATCAGGGTTTCCATTTACCGTGCCACCACAGCACCTCCACCCCGGGCTCCTCCCATCACAGGTTCACACCTAGGGCCACCTCATATACCATTTTACCCACCACAGGTATCCATTCCAAGGGTGCCCAGGTAGCACCCCATGGCAAGACTTGCCCCAGGCTCGTCGTATACTCCAACTTGGTCGACACAACCCTCACCCTCCACACACCCAAGCCACACACGCAGCACTCTCCCCATAGTCCAGTTAACACCAGTTTCCACCATGCATTAATGTAGTATAAGCGTAGTAGAAGTGTAAGCAAATGAAATATAGCAGTAAGCGTGTGTCTAGCCTAATAGCAGGGTATGCAGGGGTAAGGTTGCGTCAAGGTAAAGGCCATCAAGTAAGCATACTACCATGCAAGTCCTATCATGGTATGATTATAACAGTAAAGTAAAGCAATAACAGTTCTATATTAGCCATGCGTAATAGGTGCTACGAGATTGGGTGGGATGTGGCACCTTCCGTGTAGTCATTTCTGTACTCCTCACGATACTCTCGGTCCTCGTCCGTCTGGTTCTCCTCTGAGTCTACAAACGATCGCATTATAGTCGCTTTAGCGACGTCTATAGAATAGCACAAGAAGCTATGAAAATTTAAAAGAGTCAAATGCACTCAAACATGGGTTCATTGTGTAAGGCTCGATTTTAGAAGAATTTTGGTCTTGGTTTCATATTTTTCTGAGGTCGTATGAATTAGTTATGAATTTCCGAAGTCTTAATCATTTGTAAAAATGGAAAAGGCTGAATTAATATCGTGCTGACACGTGTCACGTTCCTGTTGGTCCACGTGGCATGCTGACATCAGCGTGACGTTATGTACATCATCAGCTACTGACATGTGGGGTCTGCATGGCGGTGTCACTGACATGTGGCCCCGGTCAATGGTCAACGTTGACCGGTCAATGGTCAATACAGGCCGGGTCCAAACTGGGCCGGTTGGGCCTGGATACGGGCTGGGCTTTGGCCTACCACGTGGCGCGTGCTGGTACGGCCATGTCGTCATACTAGGCCACTAACGGGCCATGGTCCATGGGCACAGGTGAGGCGTGGTTCATGGTGAACTCGCCTGCGTTGGTCCATAGACCGTAGAGCCGGTCTATGAAGGACTAGGTCCACTTGCTCCTTCCTAGGGTTTGGTTCATGTGCACGACATGGTCATGGTCAAAGCTGCTCGGTGGAGCTGCTCGGGATGTGGTCGACGTGGTCATGGTCGGTGAGGTCGTGGTCAGAGCTGCTTGGCGGAGCTGCTCGAGACGTGGTCGTGGTCAGAGCTCGGTGATGGGAAAATCCCCTTCTCTTCCCCGATGGGGCTCCCACCGACGGTGAGGTCACCAACGAGCTCCTACGGCGGTGCTAGCATCCGATTAGGGTAGGCAATAGCTTTCCCCAAGCCTCGGCAATTGCGACGGTGGGGTCAGGGCGATGGCTAGGGCTTCCTAGGGCTCTGGCCATGGTGAACGGTGGCGTGGGTTCGTCAGCGTGCATGGACAGGGCTGCAGTGGTAGCGAGAGCCCAGTTGGAAGAGCGTGTGAGCTCCATGGTGCTTCTACGGACATGGTGGGCGTGTTGACGGAGCTCCTGGTGCTCCCAGTGGCTCTAGCCACGGTGGTGGGGGCAAAACAGAGGCGGTGGCACTCCGATGAGGTGTGGTGCGGCAACGTAGGGCTCCGGTGGGCTTCTTCTTCAGCTAAGGTGAGTGCGGTGTGACTCTCGTCATGGCGGAACCTGTCAGGTGTCAACATCGCCTTTATCGTGACATAGAAGATGTGGTGGTTTCGCCATGGTTGTGCTCTCAGCCATGGTGAGCGTGTCCGTGCATGTGCTGTAACACCCTGGTGTTACATTGTAATGTTTTGCTGAAACGTTTCATAAGCATCTGGATTTTTGTGCATATGTGTTTGACATGAGGTGTAACTCGATGTTCGGCACTTGAAACGTTCGTACGAAACATGAGTCCGTGGGTACGTTTCATGTATTACTGTGTAATCGCAGTGTTCCGGGATCTAAAAGGGCTAAAAGAACGTGTAGCTAACGGCGATAAAACTAGGTGGTCGGACAAGGTTAGCTGGCTAGTACCTCGAGTAGGCTGGGTTTGGATTCCGACGCGGGATCGGTTGTTTCAACGTCGTTTTCATATGTTTCGGAAACGGCCGACGATGCCATGTTTGGCAAACTCTGTGGCACGATTGGCTTAAGAAGTAGCGCGATGTAATGACTGCGATCGGTAGTTTGATGAACCGTCTTGTGCATCGAGCAATTAGTTTAGCGTTTGGGACATGGCGTACGCAAATTCTAGCTGCTTTAAAAGTCGTGCACATCACCGGGTTGGGCGCTGGGCGCGGTCACCACCCGGTCGGCTTGCCAGCGCGCTGTGCCGGGCGGGCCTGAGCCACTGCCGCGCTCGGCTGCGCTCGCGACGCCGTCCACGCGCACGTATCGCGCGTCCGGACCACCTGTTCGCTGCTGACGCCTGCACGCTCTGCCTCGCTGCTGCTCGCATTGCCAACCGACGCGTCGCGCTCGGACCGCCGGCCGTGCTCTGCCTGCCTTGCCCTGCCCCCGCTGTGGCCGTGGTCGGGCGGGGTCCCGCGTCCGCGTCGCTAGCGGCTGCGCTCGGCACCGCTCAGTTGACCCTTGGCCGTTTGCGCGTTTAGAAAACTGCCGCTGCGCTGTCGCCTCGGCGTCGCGTCCGTCGTGTCCTTGCCTGGCGCCGGCTGCAGGCGAGCCATGCCGCGTTTCGTCGTTTGCTGCTGCGGCCGTGCGAATGGCTGTCGGGAGCACGCCCTGGGGTTCCCCATAGCCAGGCAAGGCAGTGCCGAGCGTTGACGTCGCAGGCGAGCCTTACCGCGACGGGACCTCCTCTGCCTCCGTTGTCCCCCTTGCCGTCGTGACCTTTTCTTCCAATTCGTCGTAGTGGGTGCAACGTTTTCCAATTGGCTTTGCTTGCAGCTCCGTTAGCAGCCGGTCGTCTAGCCTACCCCACCGCGCTGCCATTCTCGACTCACTGTGTTTCAATTTTGGACTCCCGCGCCACCGGGTCCATAAGGCCGTGCCGACGCCCTCCAGCGGCGAGCCAGCCCCGCAGTACACCTCGTGGCGATTCAGTGCACCCACAGACTCGCCATGTCCTCCCGAGCACCCCGCGCACCACAGTCCTAGCGTCGCAGCAGGCCAGCCCCACCGCCACGGTAGCGCCCCCGTCGGTCATCACCGCACCGCCGCGAGCTCACGTGGCCAGCCTTGCTCAGACTGCCTCCAACCTAACCGTCAACGCAAGGGTGTCGGTGAGTGCTCCCTGGTGCTCGCTAGCTCGTGCGCTGGCCTCGCCTTCGATGCTGCTCACGGGAACGCACTCGCTCTTGCAGGTCAGGAGCCGCCGCCGGGGAGGGAGGTCGTGCCTGCATCTCTGCTCGTCGTGTCGCCTCCTGTAGCTTCTACGTGCTGTCCAGGTACCTATCAGCCCCTTAGGTAGGCTGTAGGGGTTCAGGTGAGGCCGGCGTGGTCGCCCGGTGCCGTGCCGTCGCGACGGTGCGTGCCCTGGGGGGGCCAGGGACCTCCTCACTGTGAAGAAGCGGAAGTGGGAGGGTGCTGGTGTAAAATGGTAGAGTAGAGGAACAGTGCCGTAGAGCTCGTAGTAAATGCTGAGTTCGTCGGGGGTGTTCGTGCAATTTTTACCGCGCGCGTAGGCTTTTCCCTTCGCGGGCCGTTGGCCATCTGGGCCGCGCCTCCGCGTGGGCCGCGCGCCTGGCGGCTGTCGCGCGCGGGCGGGTGGGTGAGTTGGGCCGGGCCGCGCATCGTGGGCCGGCCAAGGAAGTTTCAGTTTCTCTATTTCATGGTATTAGAAATTGTTTATCTATTTAGGTTATGAGCTGAACTTAAATAATTAGTAGTAAATTGCATGGTTGTCCAAAAATAGCGAAACAAAGTTTGTTAGGTTCGCAAAAATGTCGCCTACCTGGTAGTGCAGTTGGTTTCCCATTAGTGGTTAGGATGGTAGGCTCATAAGCTTGATGTAAAAGGCTTAGCGGTATATCGATCTTTAATTGCAAGATTTGTTGTGGTAAACCGACGATAGCTTTAGCTTTGAAATCGTTACCGTAGGTTCCTTAGGCATTTATATCCTTGCTGTAAAAATGGTAATCGTCGAACGAGTCGTTTAATGACGTAGTTAGTATCCTTGCTTTATCGTAAACTGGCATTAGGGATATGAATATCCGTGGTCATCGTAAGAATGTAGGACACGTTCATACTTGTTAGTAGTACTGGTATGTAACTTAGACTTTAGTGGGTAGACCTCGCTTAGTAATGTAATAGAGGTACTTTTGCATGGAGAATTTCTGTTGCCATGGTGTAACCTCTGCATCGTCATTTCATGTAGATCACGAACAGGTAGACTTCGTACCCGTCGGTGATCCGGAGTATGACGAGGTGATCGAGGAGTACGAGGAGGAGCTTTTCACGCAGGAAGGAGACCAGGAGCCTGTTGGTACTGACTTTGCTGACTCGGCACCTGCCCAAGGCAAGCCCCGGTGCATAACCCCTATTTTTAAATGATCACTGAATATATTTATATGATATGCATTTACGTTACAGGCATTGTATGGAAGCTACATGCATAAATATATCCACCATGAGTCCTACTAGTACAGGTCGAGTAGCTGCTCTGCTCAGGATGACGGTAGCGTGAGTAACCTGTCGTTACTCGCAAATAGGTGATTAAACTATGATATCACGATGAAATAATGGAAAGGAAAAATGGTGACCGGACAGGGATGTGGATTTGGTACTGGTGGGTGTGAGGGGTTGTGTCCTGCGGCCAACAGGGCATAGCCCGGTTACACTTTTTCCCTGTCTATGTCGATTAAGGACCGGTCGTTGCATATGACTCTAGGCAAGTCACAGATTATTGTCCCGAGCACATACTTGGGTATGGGCGCAGGGAAGGCTTGCTGCTCTCTTGTCGCGGATCCGGCTCTTTCTGGACCGACTGATGGGAAGAGGAGGTGGTGGAGGTCCTTGCGCCGCACTGAGTCCGGGATTCAGAGGCGGGGGCTTGGAGTCCAAGTTTGGACGGGGACCTGGACACCCGGGACAGGAGAGTGGTGGGTTAGTCCTGTTTGTGCCTTGGGTACAAGCGGGGCGTGTGTCTTCGGGGCACCCAGCTGGGCACATTGATTCGCGAATCGCCGGGTTACCCGGTACGGCTTGTCTGCGGTTTAGCACCGTAGTAAGAACTGAAAGTTGAAAGGAGAAGAAATGGAACTGATTGCTCAACTCTTGCTTGAAAGTAGAACAGGCTTATATAGATTGACTAGATGAAAACTTAATACGGCTGATGATAATAATGTATCAATAAGGACTCACTATTAGTATTGCTTTTTGCTAAAAGAGAACCAGCAAACCATAAAGCCTAGCATATTCCTTGGAGTCGGGAAAGTATTCCCACTATCGGATAAGTCTTGCGAGTACATTGTGTACTCAGGGTTTATTTACCCCTGTTGCAGGTGACGCTTGAGGAGTTCCTTGTGTGGAGGATCCATCTGGTGGGCTCAGACGGAATCCTCGTTATCTTATCGCTAGATGTTACCTTTTTAATATTCCGCTGTTTATTATTCCGAACTCTGTATTTGGTATTGTAATAATGTACTTTTCAGAAACTCTAATGTATGAGATGGACTTGTGTTGTAACTCGTTTTCATTATTGGATCCTTGGGGAAAAATGTGGATCTTTCGGGCTCTCCCTCGGGGTGTGTCCGACGGATACCGCTCGCGGTAGCGGCTTTCGGGGTGCTTAGTGTCTGGTGGAAGACGAGCACCGCCGTAAGTACGCTATTCCGGGTGGTTCTGCCACATGTGCGCTCCTGCTCTGATGTACAACATTATGGCTGGGGTCCTCCTTTTGGCTAATGGTAGCGCGCACGGCGCGTCCTAGGTCTCGGCAAGCATGGCCATGGTGGTCTCCCTAGCTAACTAGTTGGGATAGGCCAGAGCACGAAGCTTCAGCAAGGTTTCGATCATGGCGGTGCACGTTCCATTTGGCTAGGGAGGTGGTCTCAGCAAGATGGCTCACCACAGGGTTCATGGCGGTAGGATGACGGTGCGGTGGTAAGGCGAGGCCATGATGAGGCGATGCAGTGCCATGCCGAGCAGCTACGTCGTTGTAGCTGATTGGGACGACGCTCCTGGCTCCGGCGAGGTCCTCCCCGCCACGGCTTCCTTCTCCTCCTTGCTTCTCCCTCCTCCCTCTCTCTCGGCTTGACGCTGTGTGGTGCTGTGCCACCAGCGACGGCGGCGAACGAGCTGAGGGTTAGGGCTCACGGATGTTGGCTTTTATAGCCGCCGTAAGTACGCTATTCCGGGTGGTTCTGCCACAGTTGGTACCAGAGCCAATAATGGTCACGAGTTCCTCACTCTTTTACAAACTAAAAGTTTGACCAACAAAAGTTTTGCGAAAAGTAGGATGCGATTAAGTTAAGTTATATAAGTATAAGCCCTAGCTATATGGTGTACCTAGGATAGCGGCACTGGTTTTACCTAATCAGTTTTCTGCAGGTACACTGACTTACGTTGCGTAAGAAATCGCTTAGTAGACGGAAAGTGAGTGTGCGATGTGCCGAACATGTTACGAACGCCGCTATATTCCGGCTTGAGTGAACATATAGGTCGAAGCATGCATCATATAATAGCATCTTACTTGCACTAGGAATTCCCCTTCACGTATAATGGAAGTAGTAAATGGGTAGGACTAACTTAATGAATACTTTAAAATGTGCTGCCATCTCTCTAATCCCTAGATTCTAATCGGAAGGGTATCCTAATGGATGGTTCGTCTCTCTTACAGATGAATCTGAGGTCCGGACGTGGGAGCACCAGTTCGGGAGCGGCCAACGAGGGCCATGGTGACAGTGCTCGGGCCGTTGAGCGTGACGACGAGGGAGCTCGGGAGGTTCCACCTTTGGTTCCTCCTCCCTTCCCACCGCCACCACCGCCTCCGCCGCTGTCCGCCGCGGAGGTTATGGTGGAGTTGTTGGCTGCTCGTCAGGAGTCAGCCGCTGCTCGTCAGGAGACCGCTCGTGCCTTGGAGATTATGGCACAGGCCGTCGCGGGCCTCGCCCGTGGAGGCCCCGGAGGCAACGGTGGAAATGGGGGTGGTGTTCGTCGTCCTGAGGGGCAGTCCTCTTACCAGGACTTTCTCAAGACCCACCCGCCCACGTTCACGCCATCGGACGATCCGTTGGAGGCGGAGCACTGGCTTCGCACGCTGGAGCAGAAGTTTCGGCTGCTCGGAGTGGCCAACAAGCTGAAGGTGCACTTTGCGTCCCAGCAGCTTTTGGGGTCCGCAGGTGCCTGGTGGGAGACTTTCCTGGCCGCGGAGCTGCCGGGTCATCCGGCAACGTGGCAGGAGTTCTCCACCGCCTTCCGCGAGTTCTTCATACCTGCTGGCGTTATCCACCAGAAGGTGACCGAGTTCATGGAGTTGCGTCAGGGGAGCAGGACGGTAATGGAGTATGTGAATCAGTTCAACCACTTGGCTCAGTATGCTGGTAGTCAGGTGGACACGGATGACAAGAAGAAGGATCGCTTCTTTCGTGGTCTCACTCCCGTTCTTCAGGAGAAACTGTACCTGGGAAACTATCAGACCTTTGGGGCTCTGATGAACGCCGCCATTGCTCTTGAGGGTTTTCAGTGGGCGTCTCAGGCGGATTGGAAGCGGAGGAGGGTGGCAGCTGGATCCTCCAGCCACCCTTATACTCAGAAGGTGCAAATTGTGAGGCGGGGGTCCTATCAACCATCCGGCGGGCCTCCGTTCCGGTCACCCCAGCAGACCTCACAGACTTCTGCTACTCAGTACAAGGCACCTCAGCAGTAGGTGCAGCCCCAGCAGACTCAGGGACAGCAGGTCCCACCTCGTCAGGGATTCGGGAACAAGCCTGGTGCTTGTTTCAAGTGTGGCAAGGAGGGCCACTATGCCAGGGAGTGTCCTCAGCAGCAGACAGCTCAGCCGTCTGCAAATTCCAGGCTGGTTAAGAGGACTTTCATCAAGAGGAAGGTGCCCAGCAGGTCCGGTCAGGTGCACTTCACGGATGCTCAGCAGGTTGTGCATTAGGAGACAGTTATGGCTGGTATGTTTACCATCGAATCCCATCCAGCTTTGGTGTTGTTTGATTCTGGTGCATCGCATTCCTTTATGAGCATGGGGTTTGTAGAGCGGCACAATTTATCACTTGTGGCTATACCGTATGCCTATAAGATCCGTACTGCGGGTTCTCAGATGTTCATCAACACCCGTACGGAAACAGTAAGTTTGGTATTACCCACCCACACTTACCGTCTACAGTTCATGATAATGCCTAGGCAAGGCATTGATGTTATTCTTGGGATGAACTGGTTGCGGGTGTATGGGGTAGTATTGGATATGAAAAGAAGAAGTGTAGAGTTACGGCTTCCGTCTTCTGAGGATAGGATGACTCTCA
Organism: Miscanthus floridulus; assembly: GCF_019320115.1. Taxonomy (NCBI): domain Eukaryota; kingdom Viridiplantae; phylum Streptophyta; class Magnoliopsida; order Poales; family Poaceae; genus Miscanthus; species Miscanthus floridulus. Next base: position 2,756,634 of record NC_089587.1, read on the forward strand.
TCATACCCTCAGAACCGGTCTTACCTGTTGCTGCCCATGCTGAAGCCGTTCCTGATCTTACCTCCATCCCAGTAGTATGTGAGTTCCCTGATGTTTTCCCTAAAGATCTTCCTGGTTTGCCACCGGACCGCGAGGTAGAATTCTCCATTGAGCTTGAGCCAGGTACTGCTCCTATCTCCAGACGTCCGTACCGCATGGCCCCAAGAGAACTAGCAGAAATGAAGAAGCAACTGGAGGAGTTGATGGACAAGGGTTTCATCCACCCAAGTTCTTCACCATGGGGTTGCCCAGCGATTTTCGTGAAGAAGAAGGATGGTACACTACGGATGTGTGTGGATTACCGCCCCCTCAATGCGGTAACAGTTAAGAACAAGTATCCCTTGCCCCGCATAGATACTTTGTTTGATCAGTTAGCTGGTGCCAAGGTGTTCTCAAAGATAGATCTCCGATCAGGCTACCATCAGATCAAGATCAGGCCACAGGATATACCAAGGACAGCTTTCTCTACTAGGTATGGGTTGTATGAGTACCTAGTGATGTCTTTCGGCCTCACCAATGCCCCGGCTTTCTTCATGTACCTAATGAACTCAGTCTTCATGCCGGAGTTGGATAAGTTTGTGGTAGTGTTCATTGATGACATTTTGATCTACTCCAAGAATGAGGAAGAGCATACCTGTCACCTCCGGATAGTCCTGACTCGACTCAGAGAGCACCAGCTGTATGCTAAATTCAGCAAGTGCGAGTTTTGGCTAGATCGAGTGCAGTTTTTGGGACATGTGTTGACACCTGAGGGCGTTTCTGTAGATCCCAGCAAGGTGCAAGATGTGTTAGATTGGAAGTCTCCTAGGTCTGTGCACCAGATCCGTCAGTTCCTTGGGCTAGCTGGATACTATCGACGTTTCATCCCTGATTTCTCCAAGATAGCCCAGCCCATGACTAAGCTGCTCCAGAAAGAAGCTAAGTTTGTTTGGAGTCCAGCTTATGAAGAAGCTTTTCAGTCCCTGAAGACTTTTCTGACCACTGCTCCTGTGTTGGCTCAACCTGATATCGAGAGGCCCTTTGATGTTTACTGTGATGCCTCGAAGACGGGATTGGGGTGTGTACTTATGCAAGAAGGGCGTGTGATAGCTTATGCTTCTCGCCAACTGAAGAAGCACGAGGTGAACTACCCTACCCATGATTTAGAGCTAGCTGCTGTAGTTCACTCTCTGAAGATTTGGAGGCATTATTTGTTGGGTAACAAAGTGCATATCTTCACGGACCACAAGAGCCTTAAGTATATTTTCACTCAGTCTGAGTTGAACATGAGACAAAGGAGATGGTTAGAGTTGATTAAGGATTATGATTTGGAAGTCCACTATCATACAGGAAAAGCCAATGTGGTGGCTGATGCTTTGAGTCGTAAGTCGCATCAGGTTGAGGAAATACCCTTGTCACTCCACCACACCGAGGTGCTAGCTCAGATTGCATTAACATCAGAATTGCTGGAGCAAATTATTCAGGAACAGAAGGGAGATCACGAAGAGATTCCTCACATCAAGAAGTTGCTAGCAGAAGGGCGTGGACCTCATTTTAGCATTGATAAGCAAGGAGTCGTAAGATACAAGGATAGACTGGTAGTCCCATCCAATGAAGAGCTGAAAAGAAAGGTTTTGCAAGAAGCCCATCATTCCAAGCTGTCTATCCACCCTGGTAGCAACAAGATGTATCATGATCTGCGCAGGCTGTACTGGTGGTCATACATGAAGCAAGATATCACCCAGTTCGTTGCGGAATGTGACACTTGTGGCAGAGTCAAGGAAGATCATATGCGTACTCCTGGATATCTACAACCCTTGCCCATTCCTATCTGGAAATGGGAGGATATTTCCCTAGATTTCATTGTGGGTTTACCCCGCACCTCCTCTGGTTTTGATTCTATTTGGGTCATCGTGGACCGTCTCACCAAGTCTGCCCACTTCCTTCCGGTGGACACTAGATACAATGCAAAGAAGTATGCGGAGTTATACTTTGATCGGATTGTGACCCTACATGGAGTTCCTCTCACCATCATTTCTGATAGAGGGTCAGTTTTCGTCTCTCGTTTCTGGGAGAAACTCCAGGAGTGTTTGGGAACTCGCCTTCTCAGGAGCTCGGCATACCACCCACAGACAGACGGCCAAACGGAGAGGGTGAACCAGGTGCTCGAGGACATGCTGCGGGCTTGTACAATCTCTTTTCCTGAGAAGTGGGATCAGTGTTTGAAGCTGGCCGAATTTTCTTATAACAACAGCTATCAGGAAAGTATCCGTATGGCACCCTTTGAAGCTTTATATGGACAGAAGTGTCGAACCCCACTAAATTGGGTTGAAGTAGGAGACCGTGGGTACTTTAGGCCTGATTTTATAAAGGAGGCTCGAGAGAAAGTAAATATAATTCGTGAACACTTGAAGTCAGCTCAGAGTCGACAGAAGGCTTACGCAGACAAGCGAAGAAGACCTTTGGGATTTGCAGCTGGAGATTTTGTGTATCTCAAGGTATCTCCTATGAGAGGGGTACATCGGTTTGGTGTCCATGGTAAGTTAGCCCCTCGGTATGTGGGTCCATACAAGGTGTTGCAGCAGTGTGGTCCCGTTGCTTATCGTCTCCAACTCCCTGAAGTTCTCTCGGCAGTTCACAATGTATTTCATGTCTCACAACTGAAGAAATGCCTACGAGTCCCGAAAGAATCTGTGGAAATAGAAGGACTTCCGCTCCAACCTGATCTGTCTTACGTGGAACATCCTATAAAAATCTTGGATGAGAAGGAGAGAGTGACCAGGAACAGGGTGATAAAGTTTTACAAGGTACAATGGCAAAACCATTCAGAGGACGAAGCCACCTGGGAGCAAGAGAACTACTTAACAAAGCATTACCCCCATCTCCTCTCTGGGTCAGATAGCTAGTTTTGCGCCAAATGTACTCCCTACCTCTTTCTCACACTAGGCACAGGAAATCTCGGGTCGAGATTTTGTTTTAGGGGGGTAGATTTGTAACACCCTGGTGTTACATTGTAATGTTTTGCTGAAACGTTTCGTAAGCATCTGGATTTTTGTGCATATGTGTTTGACATGAGGTGTAACTCGATGTTCGGCACTTGAAACGTTCGTACGAAACATGAGTCCGTGGGTACGTTTCATGTATTACTGTGTAATCGCAGTGTTCCGGGATCTAAAAGGGCTAAAAGAACGTGTAGCTAACGGCGATAAAACTAGGTGGTCGGACAAGGTTAGCTGGCTAGTACCTCGAGTAGGCTGGGTTTGGATTCCAACGCGGGATCGGTTGTTTCAACGTCGTTTTCATATGTTTCGGAAACGGCCGACGATGCCATGTTTGGCAAACTCTGTGGCACGATTGGCTTAAGAAGTAGCGCGATGTAATGACTGCGATCGGTAGTTTGATGAACCGTCTTGTGCATCGAGCAATTAGTTTAGCGTTTGGGACATGGCGTACGCAAATTCTAGCTGCTTTAAAAGTCGTGCACATCACCGGGTTGGGCGCTGGGCGCGGTCACCACCCGGTCGGCTTGCCAGCGCGCTGTGCCGGGCAGGCCTGAGCCACTGCCGCGCTCGGCTGCGCTCGCAACGCCGTCCACGCGCACGTATCGCACGTCCGGACCACCTGTTCGCTGCTGACGCCTGCACGCTCTGCCTCGCTGCTGCTCACATTGCCAACCGACGCGTCGCGCTCGGACCGCCGGCCGTGCTCTGCCTGCCTTGCCCTGCCCCCGCTGTGGTCGTGGTCGGGCGGGGTCCCGCGTCCGCGTCGCTAGCGGCTACGCTCGGCACCGCTCAATTGACCCTTGGCCGTTTGCGCGTTTAGAAAACTACCGCTGCGCTGTCGCCTCGGCGTCGCATCCGCCGTGTCCTTGCCTGGCGCCGGCCGCAGGCGAGCCATGCCGCGTTTCGTCGTTTGCTGCTGCGGCCGTGCGAACGGCTGTCGGGAGCACGCCCTGGGGTTCCCCATAGCCAGGCAAGGCAGTGCCGAGCGTTGACGTCGCAGGCGAGCCTTACCGCGACGGGACCTCCTCTGCCTCCGTTGTCCCCCTTGCCGTCGTGACCTTTTCTTCCAATTCGTCGTAGTGGGTGCAACGTTTTCCAATTGGCTTTGCTTGCAGCTCCGTTAGCAGCCGGTCGTCTAGCCTACCCCACCACGCTGCCATTCTCGACTCACTGTGTTTCAATTTTGGACTCCCGCGCCACCGGGTCCATAAGGCCGTGCCGACGCCCTCCAGCGGCGAGCCAGCCCCGCAGTACACCTCGTGGCGATTCAGTGCACCCACAGACTCGCCATGTCCTCCTGAGCACCCCGCGCACCTCAGTCCTAGCGTCGCAGCAGGCCAGCCCCACCGCCACGGTAGCGCCCCCGTCGGTCATCACCGCACCGCCGCGAGCTCACGTGGCCAGCCTTGCTCAGACTGCCTCCAACCTAACCGTCAACGCAAGGGTGTCGGTGAGTGCTCCCTGGTGCTCGCTAGCTCGTGCGCTGGCCTCGCCTTCGATGCTGCTCACGGGAACGCACTCGCTCTTGCAGGTCAGGAGCCGCCGCCGGGGAGGGAGGTCGTGCCTGCATCTCTGCTCGTCGTGTCGCCTCCTGTAGCTTCTACGTGCTGTCCAGGTACCTATCGGCCCCTTAGGTAGGCTGTAGGGGTTCAGGTGAGGCCGGCGTGGTCGCCCGGTGCCGTGCCGTCGCGACGGTGCGCGCCCTGGGGGGGCCAGGGACCTCCTCACGGTGAAGAAGCGGAAGTGGGAGGGTGCTGGTGTAAAACGGTAGAGTAGAGGAACAGTGCCGTAGAGCTCGTAGTAAATGCTGAGTTCGTCGGGGGTGTTCGTGCAATTTTTACCGCGCGCGCAGGCTTTTCCCTTCGCGGGCCGTTGGCCATCTGGGCCGCGCCTCCGCGTGGGCCGCGCGCCTGGCGGCTGTCGCGCGCGGGCGGGTGGGCGAGTTGGGCCGGGCCGCGCGTCGTGGGCCGGCCAAGGAAGTTTCAGTTTCTCTATTTCATGGTATTAGAAATTGTTTATCTATTTAGGTTATGAGCTGAACTTAAATAATTAGTAGTAAATTGCATGGTTGTCCAAAAATAGCGAAACAAAGTTTGTTAGGTTCGCAAAAATGTCGCCTACCTGGTAGTGCAGTTGGTTTCCCATTAGTGGTTAGGATGGTAGGCTCATAAGCTTGATGTAAAAGGCTTAGCGGTATATCGATCTTTAATTGCAAGATTTGTTGTGGTAAACCGACGATAGCTTTAGCTTTGAAATCGTTACCGTAGGTTCCTTAGGCATTTATATCCTTGCTGTAAAAATGGTAATCGTCGAACGAGTCGTTTAATGACGTAGTTAGTATCCTTGCTTTATCGTAAACTGGCATTAGGGATATGAATATCCGTGGTCATCGTAAGAATGTAGGACACGTTCATACTTGTTAGTAGTACTGGTATGTAACTTAGACTTTAGTGGGTAGACCTCGCTTAGTAATGTAATAGAGGTACTTTTGCATGGAGAATTTCTGTTGCCATGGTGTAACCTCTGCATCGTCATTTCATGTAGATCACGAACAGGTAGACTTCGTACCCGTCGGTGATCCGAAGTATGACGAGGTGATCGAGGAGTACGAGGAGGAGCTTTTCACGCAGGAAGGAGACCAGGAGCCTGTTGGTACTGACTTTGCTGACTCGGCACCTGCCCAAGGCAAGCCCCGGTGCATAACCCCTATTTTTAAATGATCACTGAATATATTTATATGATATGCATTTACGTTACAGGCATTGTATGGAAGCTACATGCATAAATATATCCACCATGAGTCCTACTAGTACAGGTCGAGTAGCTGCTCTGCTCAGGATGACGGTAGCGTGAGTAACCTGTCGTTACTCGCAAATAGGTGATTAAACTATGATATCACGATGAAATAATGGAAAGGAAAAATGGTGACCGGACAGGGATGTGGATTTGGTACTGGTGGGTGTGAGGGGTTGTGTCCTGTGGCCAACAGGGCATAGCCCGGTTACACTTTTTCCCTGTCTGTGTCGATTAAGGACCGGTCGTTGCATATGACTCTAGGCAAGTCACAGATTATTGTCCCGAGCACATACTTGGGTATGGGCGCAGGGAAGGCTTGCTGCTCTCTTGTCGCGGATCTGGCTCTTTCCGGACCGACTGATGGGAAGAGGAGGTGGTGGAGGTCCTTGCGCCGCACTGAGTCCGGGATTCAGAGGCGGGGGCTTGGAGTCCAAGTTTGGACGGGGACCTGGACACCCGGGACAGGAGAGTGGTGGGTTAGTCCTGTTTGTGCCTTGGGTACAAGCGGGGCGTGTGTCTTCGGGGCACCCAGCTGGGCACATTGATTCGCGAATCGCCGGGTTACCCGGTACGGCTTGTCTGCGGTTTAGCACCGTAGTAAGAACTGAAAGTTGAAAGGAGAAGAAATGGAACTGATTGCTCAACTCTTGCTTGAAAGTAGAACAGGCTTATATAGATTGACTAGATGAAAACTTAATACGGCTGATGATAATAATGTATCAATAAGGACTCACTATTAGTATTGCTTTTTGCTAAAAGAGAACCAGCAAACCATAAAGCCTAGCATATTCCTTGGAGTCGGGAAAGTATTCCCACTATCGGATAAGTCTTGCGAGTACATTGTGTACTCAGGGTTTATTTACCCCTGTTGCAGGTGACGCTTGAGGAGTTCCTTGTGTGGAGGATCCATCTGGTGGGCTCAGACGGAATCCTCGTTATCTTATCGCTAGATGTTACCTTTTTAATATTCCGCTGTTTATTATTCCAAACTTTGTATTTGGTATTGTAATAATGTACTTTTCAGAAACTCTAATGTATGAGATGGACTTGTGTTGTAACTCGTTTTCATTATTGGATCCTTGGGGAAAAATGTGGATCTTTCGGGCTCTCCCTCGGGGTGTGTCCGACGGATACCGCTCGCGGTAGCGGCTTTCGGGGTGCTTAGTGTCTGGTGGAAGACGAGCACCGCCGTAAGTACGCTATTCCGGGTGGTTCTGCCACATGTGCGCTCCTGCTCTGATGTACAACATTATGGCTGGGGTCCTCCTTTTGGCTAATGGTAGCGCGCACGGCGCGTCCTAGGTCTCGGCAAGCATGGCCATGGTGGTCTCCCTAGCTAACTAGTTGGGATAGGCCAGAGCACGAAGCTTCAGCAAGGTTTCGATCATGGCGGTGCACGTTCCATTTGGCTAGGGAGGTGGTCTCAGCAAGATGGCTCACCATAGGGTTCATGGCGGTAGGATGACGGTGCGGTGGTAAGGCGAGGCCATGATGAGGCGATGCAGTGCCATGCCGAGCAGCTACGTCGTTGTAGCTGATTGGGACGACGCTCCTGGCTCCGGCGAGGTCCTCCCCGCCACGGCTTCCTTCTCCTCCTTGCTTCTCCCTCCTCCCTCTCTCTCGGCTTGACGCTGTGTGGTGCTGTGCCACCAGCGACGGCGGCGAACGAGCTGAGGGTTAGGGCTCACGGATGTTGGCTTTTATAGCCGAGCTCCAAGGGCTCCAATGGCGGACGATGATCAGGCGGTGGTGATACGTGCAGCGCATCCGATGGCCCATGTGCGGTAGCGTAGGCGCGGCGCAAGGGGAACAAAGTCATGCAATTTGCGTGACCCTGGGCCCACGCCTACCACGCTGGTCGGCTCCTGGTCGCGTGGTGGAGAATGCATGGGCGAGAGGAAGAAGATGCTACTGTGCTGACAAGCGGGGTCGGGTCATCAGGCACTTGGCGCGATGTGGCTGCATGCTGCGCGTGATGGCTGACGAGCAGGCTCGGCTTGTCAGCGGCTGTGCGCGTGCGGGCGGTGATGCTGGGCTGGCTTCGTGGGCTACATGCGTGAAAGGGCAGGTGAGGCTGGTTCGCAAGGCCGAGCAGGCCTGGGCTGCTGCTGCCCCCTCTTCTTTCCTTTCTCTTTTATTTGTTGCCAATTTGGTTAGGGTTTATCATAAATATTAAGTAAGTTAGTTAAACATCACATAAGGCAAGAGAATCCAAATCACATGTGGGTCTAAGAATGCATGCATGATTTATTTATTTAGGAATTTAATTACACATGTGGCATAAAACCAAACTATGCTTATGATCTTAACCTAGTTGGGTCACATCCAATCCAAAACTAGGGCTGAGCTTCTACATGTGTCACTCAACATCACATAGGGCAAGACAAAAATTTTGTAGTTGTGATTTTTGGTGTGTGGATTTTTGGGTTGTTACAAAACGCATATACAATAAAGACATATTTTCGAAATAGATAAGTTTATGTTTACCTCCACAAAAGCCGCGAGAACGCCTGGCCCCTGCCCTCTAAACTCGTGAAGCCAGAACACTACTTCGTTGTACAGCCTTGCCAATTGTGTTGCCTAGGTACAGAAATGTGGTTGGATAGTTTTAGTACACATACTTAATACCAAAAGGATAACAAATTGTACCATTCAAGTATCTTACCATGTATCTTTAAAGCGGGGCTATCTGTAGCTATGTGTCCTCCCTAGTGGTAACGTCATACACATCTTCGATGACATCTTCCTCTGAGTCCTCGTCAATCACCACGTCAGTATACGGAGGCTTAATATGTGTCCTCGTAGACCTATGAAGCCACCACAGGTACTCATCGAAGGTGTGCTGGTCGTGTGGAGGACCTGTAAGGACCGCATGTGGTACCCTAGTCTGCCACAAATGGATGTACGAGTCATGTGTCACGCGCTAATCCTTGGTCTTGTACCTCTTCCTGTGGTCAAACCTGCAACAAAATGATATTAGTTGTACCAAACACACATCTGAATTGTAGCATTGTTATTAATCGATAACGCATCCGTGCAATACTTGATTGGTGGAGTAAAGCGATGGTGGGCAGCCTGTCATTCTTCCAAATTGTCTGCAGACCTGGATGGACAAGTGAATCTCGACCACATGAAAGAAAATAAGAGGGACATCGTAGCGATACTCGTGTGACTCATCCCTAGTGACAGGACTCAGATAGTCCTGGAGCTCCAGAGAATCCCAAGGACATCAAAACACCTGAAATTTCGTAATTGTGTTAAGTTGTGATATAGTGTACATCGAAAAAGACACTGCTACGATAGTATAGAGAGCGTAACCTGGTGCTGTGTCAGGACATCGAGACTGTTCGTATACTCCCTGTACTTGCGCCACGCATTTCCTCTAACTAACTGTGCTTCCGTCCAGATATATAGAGTTGTAGGGAGTGTATCATGCCTGTTTCATTGCTGTATTGAACACGATAATGAATTAGCAACAAATAATCTCATCATATCTAACTGTCTGGAAGAATATAATGAACAGAAGTACTTACTGGTAAACCATTATTAAGGGGCCTCCCAATGGGCAATCGTTCCCAACACCAAACCTGGAGTAGGTAGAAGCAACCCCTAAGGTTCGTATGTCCTGAGGTGTGACGGTAGGCAACGTATAGCTGTCGATACGTCCATGCCAGGACTGCGCTGCCCCAGCTATACCCCGCTATGTTCTCCCACGGCTGGCGAAGTATGTCAAGGAAGATCCAGCTGATGGTGTTGTCCGAGGCGTCTGAAAAGAGGAAAGCACCAAGAAAGTGCTAGAGCCACACTCGAGCGAACCTGTCGATCTATGCCTTCTCAGCTTGTGGGTCCAAGTACTCATAGCGCTCTGTGATCTAGGACGACAAAACACCGGAACTTTTCCTATAATTGATCAAAGAAAATGAGACCCGATGCCAGCTGTAAAGCAATGCAAGTATTAAATAGGCTTGAATTACGTACTTATTTTTCTTGAAAGCATCGTCGTCCGGTGGAAGAAAACCAGTAAACTAAGCCACCAGCTCCCTCCAGTGATCGTTGTCAACTATCCCTGTCACTGGAAGTCCCCTCAACCGAAGGCCTAAAATAGCCTTGACGTCCTGCAACGTCAAGGTCATCTCGCCACAAGGTAGGTGGAACGTGTGGGTCTCAGGCCTCCACCTGTTATAAGAATAGAACGACTGTTAGTTGCCTCCAATTTATTACAAGAAAGTTTACGTACAAAGAATGCACTCGCACCTGTCTACAGCTAAAGTAAGTAGTGCTGGATCAAGGGGCGAAAGACCGTGGTTGACAACACGGACAAGCTCGAGGAAGCTGGCACATCGTATGTATGGCGTATAATGCTCGTCCCACTGATGCGCCCTGGTGTGAGTGCGGGGCCTCAAAGGAGGTAAGGACACCTCTGCGTTGTTGTCACTCAAGATGTGTGCTCGGTGCTGGTCGTCGTACTCCACCTTCAGAATAGGGTACAACGGGTGCTGCGTGGGAGGGGCCATCCTGTTACAAATTGATAAACAAAGCGCTAGAGTATTCAAATTATCAAAATTCAAGTTAATATTAGTAAGTTTACAAACAAATTCACTAACCTAACTAGCCTAAATCTCTAAACCCAAAATCCTAACTATACTAGATAATAAATACATAATCAATCCATATAAAACTTTGGTTCTAAAATTACAAGTAATCTCTCCGTCTCAAAATAAATACACATCTTGTTTCTCGAGTAGTCAAATATGTTTAAGTTTGATCAAAACTAAAAAACGGTATCAATATTTCTATCTCCTAATAAGTTTATTACGAAAGTATACTCCATGCTTAATGTAATAGTACATATTATGTATCATAAATATTAGTATGCTATTATATAAATTTGGTCAAAGACACTAATAGTAGATACAAAAATACTAACTATACTACATAATAATAATAAAAATATGAAATCGAGAGGGAGGTACCTTAGGAGCGGGCGGCCTTGACGCGCCGGCGTTTGTGGCGCGGCCGGCTAGGGCGCTGCGTGGCGGGAGTGGCCGGGCGCGGCGTGGGCGAGAGGCCAAGGCCAGGCCGTGCGGGCGCGGACGGGGCGAGGCGAGGCCATGCGGGCGCGTGCGCGGCATGGATGGGCGAGCGCGGGAGCGTGCGGCCGCAGGTAGGGCGCTGGCGGCGGCGACGGCGTTCGGGCGTCGGGCGGGCGGGTAGGGCAGGCGTGCGTGCGAGCGGCCGGGCTCACGCGCGGTATATATCTGGTCCTGCCGCGTCACAGATTAGGGTGTGGCACTGCCGTGCCATAGTCGGTGGCGCGACAGGACCTGCCACGTCAGCGGCCCCCCCGGCCGACCCACGCCACGTCAGTCCTGTGCCGCGCCACTATGCATGACGCGGCACAGGCATTTGGTCGCGTCAGGGTAATAGGCGCGGCAAAAAATGTTAGTTAAAAAAAACGATAGGGTTAGATTTAAAATTATATTAAAAAATGGTTAAAATTAAAAAAAAAATTCCCCTCTATCTAGGCAGGCTCTTGCTAGCGTAGGAGCAGGGACTTCGGCCGGTCCCTCTATGCATTATTGTACCTCCTGGCTCCTACTAGGTAGATGTAGATGTAGCTGCCCCGGCCCCATGCATGCTGAGTCGGCAACAAGGACGAAATGAATTTCTTCCAAACACATGCATGCATTTGGCCGCATGACGATGTATCTCGATCCATCTCCCTCGTCTGGTCATCCCATTGTTGCACTGCAATGCTTGACTTAGCTTCTCTCTCCATCTACTGGCTTCTAATTAATTTTGGGCTTTGGTTGGAGCAATAAAATAGGGGAGAATTCCTTGTGCGTCATAAAAAAAATCGTAATACTTTATGTGTCTCTAAAAAAGTTCAGTGGTCTTCAGCGTCACTGCTCTGACTTTTTACTGCCCTCTATGGCACTGCCGTCAGTTTGGACTCTAACGCCATCAAACTGCAGGTGTGAAAAGTCGAAAATACCCTTAAGTCTAAATATATCATTAATTTTTTTAGTATATTAACGACTTTAAATGAAAAAAACTCAAAACTAGAAATTTGTAGATCTCGTCGAAATCTATAATTTTTATATAAAAATTATCTTCATTTAATTCTGTAAAAAATATATGATTTTTCTAAGATATATTAATCATATCAAATCATATTTTTCACAACGACGAATCCGAATGTTCTGGAGCACAATTGAACATGCATGCATGTTAGCGTATTCTTGTACGCACGCGTTTCAAATACTAGGGAACATGAGCGCGTATATACTAGCGTGGCTGTCGACTGTCGTGTACGAGCAGGTTCGTATATGCATATGGAAAGGGTGATGGGATCGAATAACACGGACCGGGCCCCAGGAGACAGACAGATGGAGAAATAATTAGTCCAATGGGGCGGTGGCATGTGCTGGACAGCATCACAGCTGGAGGTGGTGGATCTTTGCTAAAAAAAAGAGCTGGAGGTGGATCGGATCGGATGCCGAATACATCACCAGGCCCGGAACCGATCCGACCCATCAGAGGTGAGGAGAGGAAGAAGGAGAGAGCGGCATGAGAGGAGAGCGGAGGCACCGATCCAACCAACTATAAATAGGATAGGTCCCCAATGCCTGCTCTCCCTCCCACCCTCCCTCATCGCCGCCGTCGTAACCGTAGCACAACTCGGCCGGCGGCCTCCTTCCGATCCTCTTCCGTCGGCAATGCAGACCCGGGACACGATGGCGCCGCTCCCCTACTCGTACACGCCGCTGCCGGCCGCCGACGCCGCGTCCGCCGAGGTCACCGGCAGCGGCGGCAGGAGCAGGCGTAGGCCCCTCTGCGCCGCGGCGCTCGTCCTCTCCGCCTCGCTGCTCCTCGCCGTGGCCGCGCTCGCCGGCGTCGCCGTCGTCCCCCGCCCAACGACCGCGGTGGGAGAGACGGCCGGCGTCAGCGTCGGGATGCCAGCGACGACCTCGTCGACGAGGAGCCGCAGCAGCAGCAGGGGCCCCGACGCCGGCGTGTCGGAGAAGACGTCCGGCGCGTGGAGCGGCGTCGTCGACGATGGCGGCAGGCTCCGTGCTGACGGCGGCGGGAACGCGTTCCCGTGGAGCAATGCGATGCTGCAGTGGCAGCGCACGGGATTCCACTTCCAGCCGCAGAAGAACTGGATGAACGACCCCAATGGTACGTGTGTGTGTGCCCGCATTATTTATTCATTCATTTTGATTTCTGTTCAAATCCATGCAGATTAGTACAAATCATCACCGCTGCATTTGCATTGCATCCAACTGAACATTTTGTGAGATTAGATCGATTTAAACTCCATCGATCGAACTCAATCAAGTCAAAAACAGTCCTTCATTTCCCTTCACGTGCTGATCCAACGAGGCACTAGGACCCACATGCACGCACTCCCTTTTTTTTTTTTTGCTCATCCACATACAAATTCTGGATACCCGGGATTCCATGCAATGCAACCACCAAAACCGACCGTTGTTTATTGCGCTTTTCTTTTTCCCTTCTCGTGCGTGCGTGGGCCCTTAGCGGGGGCCTACCACGCACACCACGTGTGCTGCTGTGTTGTCTGGTCCAAGTCGTCGTCGTTGGGCTTGGGCCACCCATTTCGTAACATTATATTATATTATATTATAGAGTAAAAACTATGTTCATTCTTCGAATAGTAAAATTCGATCAAAAATCTATGAACACATACATATATATTGATTTTCATGTTTGCTTGATTAATTATGCAGCTGTGAATTTTACCTGATCTGATGGCATGCAACCGAAATTACGCAGGGCCGGTGTACTATTTTAGTATGTTTGATTGATTATTAATCATCCAGCTTTCACCCCGTTCGCTTGATCGTTTCTGTGGCTTATAAGCCGACTGATGCTGTTTTGTTGTGAGAGAAAAACACGGTATCATGACTAATAAGTATGGCTGATCCGATCGATGCGTGTTAAGCTATCTTAACCTGATCTGATAACTGATGGCATTTGCAGGGCCGGTGTACTACAAGGGCTGGTACCACCTGTTCTACCAGTACAACCCAGACGGCGCCATCTGGGGCAACAAGATCGCGTGGGGCCACGCCGTCTCCCGCGACCTGATCCACTGGCGGCACCTCCCGCTAGCCATGGTGCCCGACCGGTGGTACGACACCAACGGCGTGTGGACGGGGTCGGCCACCACGCTCCCCGACGGCCGCCTCGCCATGCTCTACACGGGCTCCACCAACGCCTCGGTGCAGGTGCAGTGCCTGGCCGTCCCCGCCGACGACGCCGACCCGCTGCTCACCAGCTGGATCAAGTACGAGGGCAACCCGGTGCTGTACCCGCCGCCGGGGATCGGGCCCAAGGACTTCCGCGACCCCACCACGGCGTGGTTCGACCCGTCGGACGGCACCTGGCGCATCGTCATCGGCTCCAAGGACGACGCCGAGGGCGACCACGCCGGCGTCGCCGTGGTGTACCGCACCAAGGACTTCGTGCACTTCGAACTCCTCCCGGGCCGCCTCCACCGCGTCGCGGGCACCGGCATGTGGGAGTGCATCGACTTCTACCCCGTCGCCACCCGAGGCAAGGCGTCCGGGAACGGCGTCGACATGTCCGACGCCTTCGGCAAGAACGGCGCCATCGTCGGGGACGTGGTGCACGTCATGAAGGCGAGCATGGACGACGACCGCCATGACTACTACGCGCTCGGGAGGTATGACGCGGCCGCCAACGCGTGGACGCCGCTCGACGCCGAGAAGGACGTCGGCATCGGGCTCCGCTACGACTGGGGCAAGTTCTACGCGTCCAAGACGTTCTACGACCCGGCCAAGCGCCGCCGCGTGCTCTGGGGGTGGGTCGGCGAGACCGACTCGGAGCGCGCTGACGTCTCCAAGGGATGGGCGTCGCTGCAGGTACCACCTTGCCATCGTTTTCTCCTGTATTTCTTTCTTCTTCTTCTTTTCTATTCATTTCTTGTGCACTTTTGGCCTGGCCTGGGATCCACAGAGGAGACACGTAGGAATGCAAAATTATTTCGAAGATAGGAAATCTTGTGGTCTCTTGGGTTACACCGTGTCACCATCATGCATCTCCCGCCCATGCTTTGCTGGGCCAACCGTTTCTTGCGTCCATCTTCAAACAATAACATTAGAGACAGTGGGCTACCTACCTACCTGTTGCTGTTGGTACTGCTATATTGGAGTAGACTAGTGGTTGATATTCATGTGCGACCATGTGCTGTGGTCGCCTTGCAGCACTGGCATTACCCAACTAGTTAGTTATGTTAGGCTGGGATCATTGAATATATTTTGTATACAGGAAAAAGAGCTGCCTTGTTTTATTTTATAAACAAGAAAAAGGGCGGCCTTGTCTGCTTGTAGATCGCTATGGATTGAATAATTCAGCAGCATAATGCTGCCAATCAATAGGTGAACGAACGATATACCCCACACCCAGCTAGCTCATGGACACCTATCTAGCAATCTTGATTATGCATGCATTTGTATTCTAGTGTATAGTTATACGTTGAGTCTCATTAATACCAATAATACAAACTCAAACAAGTACCAGTAGATTAGATATTAATAATTGTTTAACAACATACGACGTGTGTAGTAATACTAATCTTGTTGGTTGATTGATGTGAACGAGCGCAGGGTATCCCCCGGACGGTGCTGCTGGACACCAAGACGGGCAGCAACCTGCTGCAGTGGCCCGTGGAGGAAGTGGAGACGCTGCGCACCAACTCCACCGACCTCAGCGGCATCACCATCGACTACGGCTCCGCGTTCCCACTCAACCTCCGGCGCGCCACGCAGCTGGACATCGAGGCGGAGTTCGAGCTGGACCGCCGCGCCGTCATGTCGCTGAACGAGGCCGACGTGGGGTACAACTGCAGCACGAGCGGTGGCGCCGCGGCGCGCGGCGCGCTGGGCCCCTTCGGCCTGCTCGTCCTCGCCGACAAGCACCTCCACGAGCAGACGGCCGTCTACTTCTACGTGGCCAAGGGCCTGGACGGCTCGCTCACCACGCACTTCTGCCAGGACGAGTCCCGCTCCTCCAGCGCCAACGACATCGTCAAGCGCGTCGTCGGCAGCGCCGTCCCCGTGCTGGAGGACGAGACCACGCTCTCGCTCCGCGTGCTCGTCGACCACTCCATCGTCGAGAGCTTCGCGCAGGGCGGAAGGTCCACCGCCACCTCGCGCGTCTACCCCACCGAGGCCATCTACGCCAACGCCGGCGTGTTTCTGTTCAACAATGCCACCGCCGCGCGCGTCACGGCCAAGAAGCTCGTCGTCCACGAGATGGACTCATCCTACAACCACGACTACATGGTCACGGACATCTGACGATGCCGCGGCTGATGATCCGTCGTCCATCCAACCCACCACTGCACCCAATTTTTTGAACACATACATAGCAAAGCATCTTCTTGTACCTATCAATTCCCTTCTTTCCTTGCTTGCCTCTCAAATTTTGTTATTTCCCTGCCATATTTTTTGCTTTTTTTTTCTTCTTCTTCTTTCTTCTGATTGCTACTATTCCTGGCTATTTATCGCTCGTCGAGGCCTAGCTTCCAGTTGTACTAGTAGGTATCCAGTGGAAGACGCCACGTCGATGCAAGGCAAGGCTACATATGTAATAATGTAGCCTGTAGTTGTACATGTATGATGGTGTACCACCACCAATGAGTTATAAATATAAATGTTTTTAGCTCCAAATTTCCAGTGCCTCAAGATTACCAACACATGGTAACATGCATTCTGCTGCTCATGGACAGCTGTTTCAGAGAGTGGAGAATGATGGTTTCAGACTGGAGAATGATGAATGAAGGTAATGCAGAGAGATTCTGCAAAGACTGCATCCAATGTATATGCTGGTTTGATCCAGCACTAGTGACAAATACTGATCTGACCTGAACATGCCATGATGCTCTGTGCTGGCTCCATCTTGTCTTGAGAGTTGTTTGATTGATGCCGTCCTCACCTAGCAGACTGCATCCTCTTTTTTTTTTTCAACAAAACAAAAAAAAAACCCTTCAGGGACCCCAATCCAACCTAGGTGCACATGCCAGTGAACACGAAACTACACACAATCCATCATTCAGCTTCCTATCTCCCTATAGAAAAACTAGAATTCTCATTCAGCAACGGTCCATTTCCCAAATTTCCAGTCATGGACATTGTAGGCAATTCTAAATTTAGTTGCTATTATCTTTCAATCTTCAGAGTACTTGGTTCATGCATTTGAGTTTTCATAGCCAACCTGCACCTATTTAACTCTGAATCCCAATTCCCACCATGCATGACATGGGTTTCACAGTTTATGGCATGTACCCCCTGTTCTAAAATTTCGCAGATTTGGATAATAAGTAGCTAGAAATTAACAAAATAAAATTACTAGCAGAAAATGAATAGCATACAGCCAGAGACACCCTCTGTGGCTCAGTGATAAAGTGATGAAACTGTACTCTGAGAGTAATAATGTACTCCATTAGAAGGTAGTTGCGGGTGAATCGCATGTACAATTGGGCTGGTGTCACCAGCAGGCCGCAAGTGTGCAAGTCCAGCCTTTGGGCTTCACCAAGTCACAATTCAACCCCCGCAGGCCCATCTCTGCGACAACCCAACCCAACCCACGTCGTCTCTGTCGCTGGGTGCTCTCGCGGCTCGGTTCGCCCCCTTCTCTGTTCTTTCTCCCAAGTCCCAGTCCCAACGCACAAAGGCGAAACCCTAGCTAGCGAGCTTACGACGGGCGACAACCGAGGCGAGTCTCTAAGTCGCCATCAAGGAGGTAGGGAGTCTAGGAGAGCCGGGTTTCAGGTTGCTGTTGCTTGCCTCCCCTTCCCTAGCTAATGAAATTCCTCATCCATTGCTTCTCTACTTCAGTTGAAATATACTTGTGGTTTCTCTTAATCATCCTAATCCTCAGTTATATTTACAATTATTTATGCCACATGTTGCACTACAATTTAATTACAAATTGAAGTGGACAACAAGACACTACCATATCTGTAATGTAATACTCCAACCCGGTCAACCTCCTGTACAATGAGCAACAATACTGACTAGGAACTGGCTGGGAGCGTACCAATTGACCAAATTGATTCAAACAATTGGGATGTCTTGCCGCCTAAAGAGCATACTCTGTATTTTCATGGGTCCATACCAAATAAAAGGCTATAATTATCCACAGAGAATGAATGATATACAAACACAGTAGGCTCAAAGTTCTTTTGTGTCGCTTGTCGCTTCATGTTTTATCTAGTCTGTTATACAACTATTAAGCACCGCATGTTTTTGTAGGTATTTGATCCGGCGCTATTGGTTTAGCTTTGGAACCTAGTTTTTTTTTAACCTATAATTGTTGCTCCTACTCGTATTGATACACCGGCTTCGCCGCTGTAGATTTGATTCTCCTGTGTGCAAGTTAGGTGGAGCGAGCGCATTCGCAAGGAAAATCAGAGACCAATGAAATTACAACAGCAAGAATCAGCAGCGGAACAACAGCAAGGGGGAGAGGAACAGCTCCCCGAAGATCTCCTCCACCACTTTGAGCAAATCCTCCATGATGACCCCCTCATGTATGCCTCTTTTTTTCCTCATCCATTTGTTTATTCCAGTTCAAGTTCCCAAACCAGAGTTTGTTAATTTCTTCCCATAAAAAATATATTCTATTCACAGCAATGAGGTGGGGTTCTTGCACCCGACACAATTTTACTCACTAGATTGCCCCCAAGATGGCGACTCCGCCTCCCAACCTCCAGAGTTCCATCACACAAGATGCTTCTGGTGCCGAGACCACAAGCTGGCCATCTCTGCTGAGATCCTCCCCAAGCTTTACCATGCTGCCCGCGATGCCTACTGCAACGCAAGAGATGCCCCACTATCGCCCACTCATCTCTTGAGGCACACCAAGGCACTACTCATACTTTGCCCTGACCTACTCACCGCATGGAACTCCAGGTATGCAATGCTGTCAGCCTGTCACTCAATGTGTGCTTGGTTGCATTTCTCACCTTTCCTTCAATTGAGTACTGCAAGCTCCATGCACCGGAGGGAAGGAAATTGGATTCCACATGCTTTTCTTGTGGTCCTGCAGGAAGATGGTGCTATCAGCGGAGTATGATTTCACAAAGCTCAAGGATGAGCTGCAATTGTGTGCCTTGATCCTTTCCTACTCTCCAAAGAACGAGAGCACATGGAGCCATAGGTACGCCCCATCTTGCACTTCTGAAGCCAGCTTTCTTGTTGACCTCTTTCTTTCAGACAATTCCTATGTATTTGGAGCTGATTTTGATATAATAAAACAAAACTGCATAGAGTTTAAAATAACTGTCTGCCACAGGAGATGGGTGATAAAACAAGTTGCTGAGCAACATCAAGATATGTTGGAGCTTATAGGGAATGAATCCATACTGGTCAAAGAGATAGCAGAGGTTATAACTCATGAATACTTGCTTATTCAAGCCGCTAACAGTGTCAATTTGACTGAGCTCGCCATATTATAAGTTACAATGTTCCATGTTGTCTATGTAACTGGTAATTAAACTTATACACAAGTACAGGTACAGATAGTACGCACAAAGATAATTTTATGCCTTCTACAGAAATCGAAAATGAACTATCGCGCATGGAGGCATCGATGTTGGCTTATTCCTTACATGACAAGGAAACAAGTGAGGATAAACAATTCTTCGAACTCTTTGAAAATTCTTTCTCTGTGATTCTTAATCTTGTAACCGGACTTCCTAGCTACAGAATATCTGCTTGTCAGTTACCAATACTCTGTTTTCTGAAGGTGCTGGATGAACTGAAGGAGTCAACAAGATGGAGTGAGCTACATGTTGCTGACAACTGCTGCTTCCACTATCGAAGAGTTAGTAGATTCCCTGTGGTTGTAATTAGTACTGTATAATACTTGAAGCAAAGAATTATTTATTACTTGACAATTTTCATATTGACCAGTAGCATCTTTTAAGAGCTGCACAATATGTCTGCAAACCAATTTGCAGAGCTTTTGAATTCACACCCTGCTTTAGACTTCATGTTATTTTTGGACTTCGGTTCGTTGAAATTCCTAAAGACAGTATAGCACATGTATCCTGTTTGCTAACCAATCTGATTGACCACACATGTACTTACCTGCCTTGTTGCATCCTTGCAGTCCCTGCTGCTTGCACTACTAGACAACCGCCTCCGGAATGGAGAGGATTCCCTTAGTTGGGAGTCAGAAATTTGCCTGCTATGGAAGGTATGGTGTATTCGTTTAAAAGCTAGTTACTTTTCGCTACAGTTATTTGAAATCACTTCAGGCATCATATCCTCTCTTTCCATTATGAATGTGATACAAAACAGATAACAAAGGATCCATGTGCATATCATTGTGTTTTACAACATTGCTTTTCTTTAGGCAATGGTTAATTGATACCAACCCATCTCGGTGCTGCAAAGTTGATTGTATATGACCTGACAGGAGGAGCTTAGGTGGGATGAGATGCTGATTAGACGCTACCAAGGGAGAGAGGTTTGAAAATTAGCCTGCTGTTGTTCTCCCACTTGTGATTCTTGTTGGTCGAGTGTGTGTTTGTTTATACTAGCTGCGGTGGTGTATTGCTGCAGTCGTTATGGAACCATCGTCGGTTTCTTTCACACTGGTGGATACAGCACTTGCTCACTGTTGAAGAAAACTGGCCCTCAACGAGATCCCAGATGGATATGTTTGTCATCCAGGAGATACAACTGCTGTCAGAGTGCCTGCATGACCCTGTGGATGAGTTTGGGGAGTCACGTGTCCAAGCAGAGCTTTCAGCACTCTACATTCTGTGGATAACAAAGGCAATCAGCAGCTGGTTTTACCCAACTTTCTTGCTTAGTATCGTGCATTTGCTAGCATAGATTCTTGCCCTCTCAGGGGTTTAGTTTTAACAGGGAAGTTGCTGCGTGTTTTGTTGGATGCAGCAAGTCCCAGCTGTGAAAGGAAAGCTAGAAGAGAGGCTGCATTCCGTTTCCATGGGGAAGCTGAAGGACGTGCTGGCAGGAGCCTGCAGGCCGGAGAAGAGGTTTTGGATGAATTTGCTCGGCCTGGCTGATCAATCCAAGTGATATACATGGTCTTTCATGTTGAGTTTGAGCCTTCGCGTTGCCAATGAATCAATGATCAACACGGGTGGATGCCTCCGTTGCGCGTGCCCTGAGGGACCAGGCGGAGGGGAGGGTGGACCGAAAATGACATGGATGGATTGGGCCATCGGATCCAGCATATGTTCTAGCGCGCACACACCGCACCCTGACTGAATCAACCAGACACCGATCGATCGAGTGGTACTGCAGCTGATGATGACAATAATAATATAATAACAACAATGCTGATAGTTATTGTCATCTGCATGTTTCACTCAGAATAGACTTTATATTTATATACTTGCATGTGTTTTCTTGAACTGCAGTTATTTTGGACAGCGAGTATTTCCTCGGTTTCAAAATGCTGAGTTGTTTTGGTTTTGTTCTAAGTCAAGTTTCTTTAGTTTTGATCAAATTTATAGAAAAATTATATAAACATATATAATATTAAATTAGGTTCATGAGATGCACCATGTAATATATGTCGACAGCATATATAATTGTTTAACATTATGGATATTGATATATTTTTCTATAAGTGTAGTTAAATTGAACAAGTTTGATATAGTACAGACTAAAACAAACTTAGAATCTGAAACGACGTGGTAAATTTCAAGCAAGCACTCGTGTAGTCGTGTCTGTCATTCAATCCGTCCGCATTTTTCGTAGACGAATCAAGATGACGGCAGCTGAACTACCACAGTGACGGTATCGATCATTGATTGTTCTCAATCAATAATATAGCTAATCTCATCAGGCCGTGATGACGCTGAGAATGTAATTAAGCAATCCAACAAAATCGAAGGGATAGAGACGATCCACGCCATGCCGTACAGGCGGTACAGGGACCACACCGTGACCACTGCATCGATTTCAGGCTTTCTAGCTGATAATCTTGAGATGGAACAATTGAAATATGTCTACATAATGTATTTGTTTAATGTTACTATAGAAGTTAATATATTTTTCAAAAAAAAAGAACAAAATTAGAGAAACTTCGTTTAGAAAACGAAAATGACCTTTTCGGAATGGAACAAAATCATATTAAAAAAGTGTTTCGTCCTTATAGTTATTTAATTTATAGCAGCAGACATGATCGTAACAGAATGCACAGCTTCATTCATCTTAGTTGATACATTTTAGAACCAAACTCTTATCATAACTAGATGCATACTATGCTAACTCCAATGAGCATGGATCATGAGTTCTCAGTAAAAACTGCTATGACTCTTATGCTTAGGGGAGTGAAGGATAGACCCATCAGGGGAGAGAGTGAAGAATGGAAGGATAAATTTTCGCTCTTTAATACTTCATCCGTTCTAAATTATAAGGCGTTTCGATTTTCTATATTTATAGCTTTTGCTACACACCTAAATATAAGTTTTGTCGAGATACATAGCTTTTAATTTGGAACGGAGGGAGTATTAGTTGTATAGATATAGATATATTATTTAGTTTCAGGTGTGCAATATACTATCATATTAGCAGTAGCTAGATACTCAATCAAGGTTTGGTTCAATTGATGAACTTTAGTTAGCTTGTTGTGAACTTGTGATCAACATAGACATTTCCAAAATGAAGGAACTTGTCTGCAACACCTACTTCAAGCTGGCCAGGATCAAAGGAGAACACTAACAAGCAGCAAGAGAAACTAACAAGGAGACTAATGCATGGCAACACAGAAGAAACAATTAACAGCGTATATATATATATGATGATTGATTAACACATTATTAATCACACTGCCTCTGCTAGATCTCCTCCGCTGAAAAAATATTTGCAGATGCAAAGAGAAAGAAGCACCGACACCTGCTGCCAAGAACAGCAACAGCGCCGCTAGCTGCTGGCCAAATTGAGCGAGCCTTTTCACGACGACGATGGCCCGGCGGCCTCAGGCTGCGCGACCGCCGCAGGTGATCCGGCGGCAACAGCGGCCGGCGCGCGGCAGGTCGGGCAGGAGGACCGGCCGCCCCCCGCGAGCCAGCGCTCGATGCAGCGCGCGTGGAAGCCGTGGCGGCAGGCCGGCATGACGCGCACGGCGTCCCCGTCCGCGAACTCGGCGAGGCAGATGGCGCACTCCGCCGCGGAGTACACCAGGGCAGGCGGCAGTGGCGGCGGGGGCGCCTCCGCGGCCGGCTTCTCCGGGTCGGAGATGCTGGCGCCGCTGTCCCTCTGCCCGGAGCTGGAGCCGGCGCGACCGCGGCGAGCTCGGCGGCTGCGACCGAGGAGGTAGCGCACGGCGGCGTTGAGCGCCAGGGCGAGCGCCAGCGCGGTCAGCAGGGCGGCCAGGATGACGGCCATGTTGCTGGCGAAGTCGCCGGCGCCGGAGTAGGGCCCCCACCGGTTGGTGGCGATGCTGCTCGTGGCAGCCGCGCCGGGGTCAGGGTGGCTGCTGTTGGGCTCCGACCGGTGGTCGTGCTCGTGCTCGGTCTGCCCCTGAGGCGCCATCGCCATGGCCACCTGCAGGCTACTACTGACCTTGGTGTTGGACTGTTGATGAGGTTGTTCCTTCCTTTTTGACTAGTTACCTCACTCGCGACTCACCATACCAGCAGCAGTAGCCGGTGATCGGTGATGCTGAGAACGTAGTGAACAAACCAACAAAGCGAATCGATAGAGATGATCCATATACACCATTCGTACAGGTGGTACAGCACAAGAAAGAGACCCATGCATGCATGAGCAAGAGGGGCCACCATGCATGACCACCGGTCTAGTACTAGGAGCGCCCACGGCACATCTATCCATTCTAGCTAGCTAGGATTTCTTTCTAGCGTAGGGATGTGGTCCGTGAACCTACGGATAGACTTTATTTTTGGGTGACCCACAGAATAAGATTCTATTTACAAATTTGAGAACTGCTTGCATCCCTAATTGTCGTTGATGATGTTACGAAGACACCATGCACCAAGCTGCATGCCACATCATGGCAATTCCTCTAAAAAAAACTTCCAAAGGAACTCTTAGCATGTGAATGAAACTAGTAGGGTTGTGGCAAGGATGCAGCCGACGAAAAGGTAAAGAATCCTCTTATCTGCTATTGCACGTAACACACTCATAGCTTGGCATGATCATGTAGTTTCTTCTCAACATATTATTCCTAGTGTCCGGTCTGTCATGAAGGGGTAGCCAAAAGAAGAACTTGTGCTTTCCCCTTGCGCAATATTTCCACATCCATGAGAAAAATGGAGAGTTGGGTGTTGTGCCAATAAATTGTTGGTAGACTTTGTTGAAGCTAAACTCCTCATCCCCCCAAATATAAGTTCAGGTGTCTCTTAACTCTCCGTGATCATTTTTCAGATGCTTTCTTTGAATGAGTCCATGTACTTCTGACAGTAGTTCGGAAGCTAAGGTGGATAGAGGAATCCAAAAGTTCCGCTGACTGGTCTTGTTAGAAAATCTTCGAGTGAGAAATGCGGCTTCATGCATGGGGAAATTAAGAAGAGTTGTGGGTAAGCTTGTTTAAGGATGCGGCCACACCAAAGGTCTTCCTAGAAAAGAACAGTTTCACCTTGGGCCAGGGTCACAGGAAGCTATCATTCTAAAAGAATCAATCAGTTTGATTATGCCTCTCCACAGAAACGATCCAAATGGTGTACGTTATACCTTGAGGTGGGTTCCCTTTTCTGTAAAGGCATTTCCATGTTAGCTAGGTGAACCCAAGGGAAGTCGACATGATTATAGAACTTGTGGAGGCATTTGGAGATCAAGGCGGTCTTGTGAGCTCTGAGATTGATAATGCTAGGACTTCTCATTCTTTTGGTCTTGTAGCTTTATTTTATTTGGAATCCTTGTATTACCCCCTCATAGAAGTTTTTTTTTTATTCAAACATCGGGGGGGTCGAGCAAGCTGAGAAATGGTCGGAGGCGTGCTCCGTTAGGTTTGGTACAAGGCCATTGGCGAAACGGGAACAATGAAGCTAGAGAGGGAGCGGTTGCTACATAGAATAGAAAACAAATTGCTCCAACCGTTTGCTATAGCGGTCGAAGTCGAAGCCAGAGCTCTCAGTCTTCCTTGCACGCAATCATCAAGCGAGCCAAGCTTGGTTGTTCCTTCCTAAACACCACGGCGTTTTTGCGTTTCCAAAGATGCCAGCAGCATAGGATCGGAGGATCAGGGTGGAGATCGAACAGAGGTTGGGGAACGTGAGTCGGCCACCTGATCTCCCAGAGATGAGCTGCTGCATCTGGTATTTCGGCAGTGCCCCTAGAACTCCTTCGCAAAGGGGCAGTCGCGCGCGGACAAGTGGGTTTCAGAATCACCACACCGCATACAACGCATGTCTGTCTGTCTTCGTCGACGATGTTTTTCTTGATCAGCTAGGTTAGGTTTGAACTACACTGGAGGCGGTCGTACAGTAGAAGCCAACCAAATAACACATGTGAAGTTTTTACCACGCACACCGTACCATTAAAGAGCACGTACATAAGAAATTCTTGTACTTAGCAAACCTTTACACCACCCTATCCGTTTCTCAAGAAAAGCCTTTTTTTCCCCTTAAAATTTGAAGAGTGAGAGGGCGTTCTAGCTCGTCAAAAGTTTTCTCAGAGTGGAGCTTGAGGGTGACTATTTATTTTTCGCTTTGGTGACAAAACTGTAAGAACCGAAGGGCCTAAGCTCAACGATCCTGTATTGTTCTACTCTTAATAAAATTACGGAGATTGATTATACGGCTGATCATTTGTGCTACTTGTGCAACGCTGGGGCTGTTATGGTTGCTGCATGAACCAACACTAATTAAGAGCATCTCCAAGAGTTCCCTAAATCTCTTACTAATACTTGGTTTTTTTTAGTAAGATGAGAAAAAACTCATCTCCAACCACCCCTAATCCATTCTCCTAATATTTTAGAACTTAGAAAAAGTCACAATGTTCCGCGTAAGTAAAGTTGCGCGTATCTTCTCTCTCCGGCGCGTGTTTGTCGGCAAATCTAAAGGCAGAAGGGCATAGAAAGAATAAAGAATAGGAAATGGTTCCTGATGCGAATGTAAAGAGAGAGAGAATATATAAAAGTGGTTAGGATAATTTAGAAATAGTATAGGATTCCTGATGTAAAATTGTCTTCTTTATTTTAGGAGTGGATTATTAGAAACTTTTGGAGATGGCATTCTTTATTCATTTCGATACCTTTTTAGGATTTGTAAAATTTCTTGTTTTTAGAAAGAAAATATTGGGGTCCTGGCTGCTGGGTGCTGTTTGGTTCGGCGGTGGGAACGGCAACCGTGATGTAATGAGGAGATGGTGTGATCTGTTAGCATGCAACGACTGAAAGAGCAATTTATTTGGATGGCTTTTTATTGCATATTTGCATGCGCGGGGAGTGCGCGGCAACAGATAGCCCGGTGGAGACAGCGGTAACCAAATTGCATTTGCATGGGCCCGTATGGTTCACGGTGTGATCCATTACGGCTCTATCCAACCAAACGCAGACCAAGGAAATCTTTAGCGCTGTGGACTGATCACGGGCACAAAGTTCCGAACAGTTGCTCAAGCTAAGCTGGCGTGCGGCCACAGCCACAATACACATGCCATGCCGCAGCACCCACTCCGGCATCGATTCTTCTGGTGTTACCAAAATTTTATAAAATTTTTCAAAATTTTTCGTCACATCAAATCTTTAGACGTATGCATGAAGCATTAAATATAAATAAAAAATAAAACTAATTACACAGTTTAGACGAAATTCACGAGACGAATCTTTTAAGTCTAATTAGACTATAATTGAACACTAATTGTTAAATAACAACAAAAATATTATAGTATTATTTTCTAAAAAAATTCGTCAACTAAACAAGGCCCTAGTCTAGCAGCTGAAACGGACACCTTACCTGACCTGATTTGACTCGTCAGTTGTCACTCTATCTGCTTATAGACGAGGAGGTTACAAGAGCGGTTACATTACATCGGCCTGCCATGCATGCTTCACAAAATGTCGTGGCAATAGTAACACTGAACAACAGTAATTATTTAGAGGGAAAATTAGTTTCGTAGCACCGAAAGAACGCGAGATCAGAAAAATACCATCAAAAGTTTATCGCACCGTAAAATACTATCAAAAGTGAGTATTTGTTCCGCAATCTAGCACTCTATTACTTTTGCTGTTAATGTCGTTTGTTGACACCGTCTGAGCCTTCGTTTCACTAAAGAATGAGCAGGAACCATGGGAGGACGTGGAGAACAACCTCTAGACTGGATCAACCTGGGCAGGCCTGCAGTGGTAGAGCAAGAACATGCCCATAGGCCTGCTGCTGCTGAACGGTGTGACAAGGGCTGCTCGGGCTGTGGCTTCATGCGGCAGCTAGTCCGTACTCGCCCTGCCGTTGGCAATGAGGATCCTGGAAGTGTTCAGCGGCATCACGCAGGCCTGGCAGACGGCGAGCACCTCGCTGCCGCCGGTGCTGCAGATTGCGCCGGATCCCGGAGCCGGAGATGATGTCGCACTGGCAGCTCTTCTTGCGTGCGCCGGCGCCGGGCATGGTGCTATTGTAGACCAGGCTGCCGGCTGCCGAAGCGCGCGGTCGCCCTTCCCGCAGCATGCGACGGGGTAGTTGCTCTTGAGGATGCCGCACACCACGTCGCGTCAGCCTCGATGGCCAGGAAATCCGTGTTCCTGTACTAGTCCGGCACCCGGCGCCCCAGCAGTCCAGCACTGGATCGACCCGGCCGCTGCCCGAGAGGATGCAGGTGGCGTCGTTGCCGAGCGCCATGGTCAGCATGTCGCCCGACAGCTTGTGCGTCGGTACCTCGGGGACGGCGCCGCCGCCCCAAAAGGCGAAGCCGCCCTCCGCGTCAACGGCGCAGGCGTGGCGGTGGCCGGTGGCGACGTTCTTGAAGGCCGCGGCCGTGGGCGCGAGCGACGGCGCCGAAGCAGCTCATGCTGGTCTTGCCGAGCTTGCTGATGCCGCAGAGGAAGTCGTGGCCCAGTGCGATGCGGGAGAAGTCGAGGGCCTCGAGGCCTTTTGGGAGGTCGAGCCGTTGAGGTGGGGCCGTGGTCGTCTGAGAGGCCGCAAACGTGGCAGCCGCCGGCGTTGAGCGAGCGGGGCGAGGGGCCAGTAGAGGCAGCGGCCGACGGGGCGGGAGCAGTTGGCGGCGAACTCCTCGGAGAAAGACCACCAGCGCATGGCAGCGTGTCCGCCGAGCGGGGCCGTGAGGCCGCATAGGAAGTCAGTCCCGGCTGTGATGGCATGTTGGCAGAGGGGTAGACGAACTGCTCGTCGTCGGGGAGCGAGGTGAAGTGCAGCTTGGAGCCTCGGACTGACTCCAACAAACGACGTTAACGACGAAAGTACCATAGTGCTAGATTACGGAAGGATGTTCATTTTTAACCATATTTTACGATGCGATAAACTTTCGATGATATTTTTCGGATCTCACGTTCTTTAGGTGCCATGAGACCAATTTTCCCTTATTTAGAATAATTAACTGGCAGCTGGACGGCCTGTCCTCCTGACAAAACTAAAATGTATATTTACACATGCGAAAAAGAGAGCAAAATCCGAAGAAGAAGGAAACCATTGCCAATCACCAACCAAACTGTTGGCCAGCCGACAGATTAAGGCGAGCCGGAAGCGTAATTCAGGACGACGACGATGACGCATCTGCAGGCTGCGCGGCGGCTACAACGGCGGTCGGCGCGCGGCATGTCGGGCAGGAGGAGCGGCGGCCCCCCGCGAGCCAGCGCTCGATGCATCGGGCGTGGAATCCGTGGCGGCAGGCCGGCATGACGCGCACGGCGTCCCCGTCTGCGAACTCGGCGAGGCAGATGGCGCACTCGGCCGCGGTGCCCGCCAGCTTGGTGCCCGCCGCGGAGTACACCAGGGCAGGTGGCGGGGGCGGGGCCGCCTCCAGCTCCACGGGCGGCTTCTCCGGGTCCTCCACCGACACGCCGCTGCCGCTGCTGATGCTGTTGCCCGGATGGTCACCAGAGCCGGCGCCGCGGCGGCGGGCGCGGCGGAGCAGGTAGCGCACGGCGGCGTTGAGCGCGAGGCCGAGCGCGAGCGCGGCCAGCAGTGCGGCCAGGATGACGGCCATGTTGCTTGCGAAGTCGCCGGCGCCGGAGTAGGGGCCCCAGCGGTTGGTGGCGATGCTGCTGGCGGCGGCCGCGCCGTGGTGGCTGGTGCTGCTGTTGGTGCTGGGCTCCGACAGCTGGTGGTCGTGGTCCTGGTCAGCCAGCCCCTGCGTCGCCATGGCCATGGTGTCGCTAGCTGAGGGTTGATTGCCTACCAAGCGCGGATAGACTGTGGGAGTGGAACTGACTGAGTGGCCGAGGCCCGAGGCTGTGAAGGAATGAATGGATGTATGGATTAAGGATGGATCTCCCAGGGGCCAAGGCAACAAGCCATGGTATGCCTGAGGTGTACTAGGGCCTGGCTCTGTTCGCTGGCCGAAAAAATGGCCGTTCATGCTCATTTATTATGAGAAAAAATAGTATTATTTTGTTGAAACGGTAGGCGAAGGTGAAACCAACACCATTAGTCCATCACCAACGGATCGAGGGAGCAGACCAGGGCACCACCAGGCAGGTGACTGCTGCATCAGCCTGCAGGAGAGGGTGACGTGGCACGCAGCCTTTTACATGTGGGCTGTTGCAGCTTTCCCCTGATTGTCCGTTCCTTCTCCAGCTGCAAATCCAAGCCTCTCACACTCCTCCCTGCGCTTAGGGATGCAAAAGGATCGCATACGGATGGATAGCAACTATATTAAATTTATTTTCGTATTTCTGTTTAGACTCAGATAACGTCAGCTATGTTGGATATGATACGATTGGATATCGATATTATAGATATGCGATTTGAGTATTTGGATACAGATACGAGATACCGGATGTTGGATATCCGGACTTGATTACAGCCGAACGTCTCTCGTTGCTAACTCTAGCAGCAAATAAAGTCCATCAATCGTACAAGCAAAATAATTCAGGAGATAAACTAATCAGAGATATTTATCCACGTTCATGTAAGGAAAGAAAGAGACTAAAACGCTGACATGTAACTAAAGCAGAGATATTTCTGAAAAAAGGAGCTCTATGCAATATATAAAACTAATCTGTTAGGAGACTCCAAATAGAAACCATGTGCCGCTAATATATTTGGATCAAAGGACTCTCAAAGAAAATTTGGAGGAATAAATTCCAAAAAAAAAAGAAATCAGTTCAAAGTGTTTGGAACGATTGGAATGTTGAGTTCCTTTCTAGAGGAAAAAAATCGTACAAGTGCAAAACATAGGAAATAAAACATCCAGGGAAAGAATTTTTGCTCTCCCCCTTTTACTATATATATGCTTGCTCATGTTCTTGTACTGTTTTCTCTCCATTCCAAACGGCTCAAAGTATCCATTTCTGTGTTTTGAAACTCTATAGATTTTTAATATTCATTTTATCTTCCTTCTGAATATTTGTTTTCATTTCTCTGTTTTATATTTCTTTGTTCAAACAGGCCTACCTACTTGTTTTTTTAGCATCCATCACGCACAAATTGATCAGTTTTGTCGTTCAACTCCTTCGGTGATTACCAATATACCACCTCGATCTCAAGTATCAAAACTGATTACCTGCAAAAAGAAAGTATCAAAATTGATGCATTTTATATATGGCCCAACGCAACTCAATTATTATATAATAATCGGCCTGTTCGCTGGTTGGGGCTGGTGCTGGTTTGGGCTGGCTGGTGCTGGTTTTTTGTGAGAGGAAAACACTGTTGGCTGGTTGGTTTGGGCTGGCTGAAACCAACAAGCGAACAGGCCGAATATGTTGAGGAATCTGTATATAGTAGCAAAACTAAAGGGCGGATCGGATCGGGTCTCGTAGGGAGGGGCCGACATGAAAAGATGACTGCAACAGTTTAGGATCTTATCTCGTCACGCTCATCGATGGCCTACACCATACTACAAGGTACCTTTATTTTATTTTCAGTTTAGGATGGGGTGTCACGGTGGTAGCCCTATCGTAGGCGGGGGTGAGCGTCATGACCAGGGTCGAGGAAGACTCCATTTCAGGTGTAAGGGTTAAAAAACCCGAGTGATGATCGTCCTTAAAACACTCGGTCGTTCCATAGATAGATTAAAAAAAATGTTTATACATTGAAGGCAAAATTTGCTACAGGACAGTGAAAGTGACGTTGTGTCGAGACCGATATTGAAAAAAGTTTAAATAGTTGCTTTTTTTTTTTAAAAAAAGAATATATTAATATCCTAACTTCTGTATCGATCCATGCATATAGCTATTTCTTATTACATACAAGAATAAAACGGTCCAGGGAATTTCAAAAATAAAGTTGAGCCATAGCGAAAACACAAGATTTTTAAAAAAACACACACACACACACAACTAAAAAGCAAGTCTGTTGCTGAATCACCAGCCGTATATCTAGCAAACACCTCCATCGCAATTGTCTCAATAGATCTACATCCCATCTTATTCGAATGGCGATCCTCCTCCTTCTGTAGTATGGACCAGGACCTGGCCCAGTAAGTCCCCCTAAAGATAACCTGCGAATAACATGGTGCTAAGATCTTGTCAAACACAATGTCATTCCGAGTTAACCAAATCGCCCAACATATAGCACTTGCACCCACAAGAATTTGAGATTTCAGTTTCCTATTTATCCCATCCAACCAACCTGTAAATAAATTGTGTACACTAGTTGGAGGTATTAGATTAAAAGAAACCTGAACAATTCTCCACATGAATTTAGTATAATGACAGTGCTTACACCAAAAATTGGGAAGAAAAACGCAGAACTCGAAGCTTCTAAGATTGAGTCATCAAGAAATCGATTGCATAAGGATCGATATCAGCTGATTCAGATGCGGCACTGGGATCGGCTCTTTTTGGATGACATCAGCAGATAACGTCAATGAGCTACGATTAACGTCGGGAAAGACATGTCGGACTCTAAAAAAGAAAAGGATTAGGGTCTAAGTTATCTTAAATTAGGAATGTTTTCTCTTAATACTAAAAGATGTAATGAGCCGTACTTGAGTAGGATTCATGCTTAGGTTCTGGATATAAATATTGGACCATGGCTATTATAAAAAAATCATCCAATCAATCAATACCAATTACTTTTTCGGATTTACGCCAACCCTTAGGAGTAGGAGTAGTGTAGATCTCGACGAGTTCATCAACAAGCAGGGCTGCATCGGTCTGGTCGACCTCTAGCTTGTTTGTAAGTACCATCATGGCTTATACTTCTGTTTGTAAGGCTGCATCGGTTCGACCGACCTCTTGCAAGCTCTAGTATAAGCTAGTTATCGATCCTTATCTAGTTCAAGTACGGCTGCATCGGTTAAGTTCGACCTCCACTGCTCGAATTAGGTTAAGATCAAGTTATCGGCTCTATCTAAGGGTGGCATCCTTCGGATAGATTCATTAAGTTATCGATCTTGCTGATATTTTTATTGTCATTAGTTTTAGCAATATCAACCTACCCGATCGAGATTAATCTAGATCAGCCTCACATCCTTTTAGTCTATCGTTTATTTTGTTACACCACGACGGTCTTTGCTTTAAACGACAGATTATGTTTCATCAGCTATTCTACTTCGATCTTGATCGTGCATAGTACGCGGTTAAGGCATGTTTGACCTTGAGAAGGTTTACTGGCTAGTTGAATCTGGTCTATAGTTCGCTATTATGGATGTAACAATCCGGTCGATCCCCATTATTAGTACTTTAGATCGGAGGATACTGGCTGGTAGATTTGCTTTTGACCAGACATGACCCTGGCTATTTGCTATGTCTGCATCGGCTAAATAGCCGATTGCTCGTACTTTAACGCTTACAACATGTTTTTATGATCCTGTTAAATATGAATAGATCTGTTTGTTTTAAAGGTTTAATTTGTTTTTATCATGGCTGCCATCGATCCGGTCGAACCCCACTGTTAAGGATAACAGGTTAGGTCTGGTAAATTTATAGATCTATCCATGTTAAATAGTTGATTGCTCACATGTTGTAATCTCTTTTCCACCTGAATCGACTATTTCAGCCGATTCGCCTGTGCTTTCACACGTGTAGGATGTCTTTCAGAAACCTATCAACGTATAGATGGTTTTATGTATTCTTTGGCTTTAGTTTGTTGTTATCATCATAGCTGTATCGATTCGATCGAACCTCACTGTTAATAGTAACATATTAGATTCAGAGCGTTTATAAATTCATTTGTACTAGACAGTCGATTTGTTCGCATGTTATATCCTTTCTCGTTAAACTTATCGGCTTAATGCTTTACACCGGTTATATCTATCTAGCTGATGATGTTACTTATATTTGGACGCGTTACTATAAAATCAATCACGACCCGCGAGCTTTACAGTCCTTAATAGTCGATTTCTTCTCATATTGGCTATTTAGTCGATTTTCCCGTTTGGCTGCTTTCGAAGCGGCACACTTAGAACTGTCTAGGCAAACCGACATGTTCCACCTTAAATTACTGATAAACTTTCTCTCCTTGTCAATTGCAGATCAAATTGACTGGCATGCCTTTGGAAATTTACAGGGTCGACTGGTCATGCATTGAAGCCAAGCGGATCTCTAGCCTTGCTCCATTAAGCAGATCCTTCCGGCTTACTATGTATTGACATATTTTTATGCCGATAGACAGTCAAAGAGTAAATGTTGTATAGACTCATTTGAAGTACAGAAACAACACCTCCTATCTCCTTGCCACTATCGCCTCTAAAAGGATCAAGATGCTCAAGAGGGGAGGTGAATTGGGCTAATTCTAAATTTTTGCAATAATTAAACCCTACACTTAGCCCATTTCATCCCTTGTGTCTAGAATGTGTTTCTATTGTTCTCTCATACCAAAGTTTTCACCCGAGGTTTCAATCCTACTCTAACATGGTAATTCTAGGAATGTAAAGACATGAAATGAATTGCTCAAATATAAATGCTTAAAGTAAAGAGAGAGAAAGAAACACGATAATGTTTTTCTAAGGTATCAGAGAGTCGTCACTCCCCACTAGTCCTCATTGGAGCACCCGTGCAAAGTTGTAACTCTCCCTTGATCTGCGCAAGGACCAAGTGCTCTCTATGGGCTGTTTCTTTGACACTCCGTCACAGTGAATCACCCACAACCACTCACAACATGACTTGGGTTATCCACAAGCTTCGCCAGATGATTACCAAGCTCCCAATCACCATCGAGCCGTCTAGGTGATGGCGATCACCAAGAGTGACAAGCACAAACTCTCACTTGATCAAGACAAGCCTAATGAGAAAAGTGGAAGCACACTTGCTACTCCCTATGCACTAATGAGGTCCTTAATCTTGGATTAACAAATCTCAATCACCCCACCAGGGGCTTGCTCTCCCTTGCACTCCAAAGGTGTTTCTCTGCTGAACAAATGGGTAAGAGACCCCCCATGAATGAGTGGAATAAGTATTTATACCCCCTCATTCAAAACATAACATTTGGAGACTGAGTCAGCACTCTGCGGGTTGACCGAACGCTCCGGTCAGGGTGATCGGACACTCCGGTCAGTTATACCCGCCATTGTGTCTGAGAGAGCCGTTAAGCTCTGACCAGACTCTGACCAACGTCCGGTCAGCACCCACCGAACGCGTCTAGTCAAGAAAAAGCCTATCTAGAACCTCTCTAGAGTAGACCGGACGCAGGCACCCCAGCATTCGGTCAGCACTCATCGAACGCGTCCGGTCAAAGAAAAGCCTCTCTAGAACCTCTCTGGAATGGACCAGACGCAGGCAACCCAGCGTTCGGTCAGCACCCACTCAATGTCTGGTCAGTATCAGATGACTGTAGTTGATCAAATGAACTGACCGGACTCACCCTCCAACGTCCGGTCACAACAAGACCAGCGTCCGATCAGTCATATGACCCTCCATTCACTTCTATCTCAAAATCCTATGTGAATGAAGTTGACTTCTATTGATCTTAGGGCTATTCCTAAGCTATCTAGTGCTAAGTTTGACAAGTATACACCACACCTAATCTATTAGACTCATCTAGGTCAAGCTACTAGTCCATACCCTCCTTAATAGTATGGTCAAAGGAAAAATAAAGTCCTAAACTAGTCCGTCCTTAACCTTGTCGTCCATCCTTTGAAAATCAAAACGATTTTCATAGACAGGGGCATGACAACCATGATTACCCAATTAATTTCCATTACCATGACCTAATTCAAATTGCCTCTGCAAAACACACGTTAGTCATAGTAATCTCGTGTTGTAATTAATCATCAGAACCCAACTAAGGGCCTAGATGCTTTTAGCCTCGCTAAATTATCTATTGTTAAAATTACTCCCTTGTACAAGTACCATATGAAAACTTTGATTTTGAGAGGTAGTTTAAGTTTCCAAATTAAAGTACTATACGATATAGCTTGTGTTCCTAACAAAGTTATGTACATGGAGTTGACTGAGTATAGCCCATTGTGATGTAGCCCCCACACAAAGCAATCTCTCTAGTTTGTTAGTTGTACATCTACAACCATGGCCACCACTTCATGCCATGCTCGCAAATTCGCACCCATCAGAGATCTCCTAAAAGCTATATTTAATGGAGTCGTAGCCAGCACTGGCCTTGGCTCTGTTCGCTTGAGCTTATCAGCTAGAATCAGCCAGTCATAAAATAATGTTTTTCTCTCATAATAAATCAGTCATATAAATCAGCTGGAGCCAAAATAAGTCCAGCCGAATAGACCCCTTATAGTCGTATTTTTTCTTCTCACAATGTTGTATAGTGCAGGGAAGAGCAATTTTAGAGGGCGCGGTCTTATCCACGAATCCTCCCAAAAATGCACTTGAGACCCATCACCTAAATCAAGCTTACCCATCGAGAGGAACTCCCCCTTGACCTTCATGAGACCAGCCCAAAACTGAGAATCGCTTGGCATGTATTGAACCTGTGTTAAGGTTTTGTCCCTTAAATATTTATTGGTAAGTAATTGCTGTCAGACCCGTCTCTATTAATTAGTATAAAAAGTCATTTGCTTAGGAGACACTTATTGTGAACATCTAAATTTAAGACTCCCAACCTTCCTTGGTCTTTGGGTATACAAACTACCTCCCATTTCGTCAATCTATATTTTTTCTTGTGTTCATCACTCTGCCAAAAAAATCGAGATCCAAGTTTAAATAGTTGCTAGACACTCTTGTTCGCAACAAGATTGCTACCTGATCTCCATCCGTTTCAAATGTAATACGTTTTTTACTCTTCTAGATATATTACTTTTGCTGCGCATTTGGATATCCACTGTGTCTAGATATATAGTAAAATCAATATGTCTAAAGAAACTAAAAAAGTCTTACAATTTGGAAGAAGGCAGTGCTTTTTAAAAAAAACACAAACCAAGAGAGAGGACGTGTATAGATCGTCGTACGGTCCTGATGCCAACGTGTGACGGACCATGAGGACATGAGAGGCAGCTGCACGCCGTTGATGTGAGCCTTGAGTGGAGATTTTGGTTTTGCACGGGAAGTATATAGTGTAGGCACAGTATATAGTGTAGACAATATATACGACAACGTATGAAAAATCCAATTGCATGCATGCATGGGCCCGGTGATCACACAGCTAGCGAGCTATCGAAATGATGAGGGGTATGCTTGAATGATGGCAGATGGGGCTGCATGCAATGCCTCGTCCATACCATGCATAATTCCATCACATGGATGCGCAGAGCCGTCTCCCCAAATTTCAAGGGTACTTAGACGGTCTCCAACAACGTAGACATAACGCGATCCATACCTAAAATGCGTCGTACACGGTATTTTAGCGGTAAAAAACAGGCTCCAACAGAGTAGACAAACACATGACCCATTTTGGGTCGGAGGCGGCGCGGAACGCAGGCACACGCAAGACCAACCTACCACTCTCTTGTCTCGGGGTCCAGGTCCCCGTCCAAACTTAGACTCCAAGCCCCCGCTCTCGAGTCCCGGACTCAGTACGGTGCTTGGACCTTCACCATCACCGTCTCCAATCAGTCGGTCCGGAAAGAGCCGGAACCCATGACAAGAAAGTTACAAGTCTTTTCGCTCCCATAAGTAAGTATGTGCTCAGGATAATAAGTCTGTGACCTGACTACCATCCACAGCAATGGACAGTCCTTAACTGACACGGATAGGAAAAACAGTGTAACCAAGCTATGCCCCATTTGCCGCGGGACACACCCACCAATACCCGTACCATATCATTGTCCGGTCTCCATTTTTCTTTCACAATTTTATTATGAGAGCAGTAATAATAATCACCTACTGTGAGTAACGACATGTTACTCACACTATCGAAAAACCTAAGCATAACAGCTACTCGACCTAAGCTAGAAAGACTCGTAGGTAGGTATATCTATGCATGTAGTTTCAACAATAAGCATGTAACGTAAATGCACATCACACACACACACACACACACACACACACACACACACATATATATATATATATATATATATATATATATATATATATATATATATATATATATATATATATATATATATATATATATCCAATGATTATTCAAAATAAGGGTTATGCACTAGGGCTTGCCTTGGGCAGGCGGATTGTCAGCTATGTCAGTCGTCGGTGGCTCCGAGGCTTCCTCCTGTATGAGGACCTCCTCTTCATACTCCTCAATCACCTCCTCGTATTCATACTCTCCGGCGGTCACGAACTCCACCAACGCGTTCTCTACATACATGCAATGATGATATAACACTTAGCATTTTTGCAACAGCAGCTCTTAAATTATATATTCACTAAGCTGCTAAGCTAACTCTAATGACTAAGATGCTAAGCTACCCATCTTTTCCATTAAACAGGCATGAAACATTCAAGTATTATCTTAGCAACAAAAATGCATTTCTTACTTTGTTTACGATTTCATATATACTAAAACAAGGAGTACTTAGCTACCATATTTCTCAACCTATTCTAAGGCTATAAAAATTACAGTGAGCACATAATAATTCTCAACTTATAAGAATTGATATTAATTATCAAAGATCAGCCCAGAAATAAAATGATACAACTATTTCTAATTTCATAGGAAAAACAAAAGACAAATTCGGCTTCACGGCCCAATGAGACACGGCCCATGCACGGGGGAGGCCGCACGCGCTGACTCATTTGCACAAAAGTCCCTACGCTTAAATGAAATCGCACGGCCACTATGCGCGCTATTCACGTAGTCAGCAATCATGCACTAATAACCCTATAATAATTCACCTTCGCATCGGGGACGTCCCTGGCGCCCCCGCGCTCGCCAGCACGGCGGGCACGGGCACTGGTTGTCCACGTCGGCCACCTAAGGTTCTCACCAGCCCAGCTAGTGGGCCAACCTCCATTTATGGCCCTAGTGCCTATGCTAAGCGGGGGTACGGGAGCAGCAGGGCTCTCAAAAGCGATGGCCATGGCGAGCGGTCACTCATGACAGTGGTGCGGCCATTTCAGCCACCCTAGACCACCGCACAGCCATCTAGCTAGTGTGAGAGCATCCTTAGCTTACCCTGGACTTGGCCGTAGCGTTCGTTGGATCCAGGGGGTGGCGGAGAAGGCTGGCCGCGTGCGACCAGAGGGGTGTGGCGGTGCTCCGTGATGGCACGGCCACGTCAGCTATGGCATGAAGGTAGTAGAGGTTAGGTAGTGATGTGTAGGGTGAAGTGGAGATGGAGGCAAAGCTTGTGATGCGATTGGTTGAACGTGAGAGGCTCTGGGGTGGATGAATGCTCTCGGTATTTGTCGTTGCGGCCTTAGAGGCCTGGCAGCGAGCAACTCCAAAATTGGATCGTCATGATGTGAGTCAAGGCAGGGTAGGTTTAGGCGGCTAGACGACTCACAGCGGAGCTAGAGAGGCAGTGAATCGACATGAGGTGACCAATATCTGCCGAATTTAAGGAAGCGGCTTCGTTGGCCATGGCGATAGGGAAGAAAAAGCCAAAGACGAGGAAGAGGTAGGTCTAGCTTGGTCCGTCCTTGCCTTGGCGGGGTGAAAGGTCGAGATGGCGGACTAGAGGGGGGAGAATCGTCCTTTCTAAATTTAATCACGCTGGCTAACCAAAACAAATGCGAAATTAAAATAATCGGTCTAGCCAAGACTACACCCCTCTATCGAAGTACACAAGCACCTTATAAAGATCCTAATTAGGCAACAAAGGTGTTGTGCTAGCTAGAGCTCACCTATCTAATTCTAGGAGCAAGGTCACACAAACCTATGCCACTAGTATTTTGCACATCGGGGAGCTCCTACACAATTCTAGTAAGCAAAAGCACAAAGCTCCTAAGCTCACTAGCAATGCTCAATAATAAGGCAACCAATTCCAAATTAGAGAGCACAAATACTTAGCTACACAAACTAAGCAATGTGACTAACAAGGTTACACAAACTAAATTAGCTACGTAAAGGAGCTACTTCTATGCTACACAAGCAAGAAGGTAACTAATGAGCTATACAAGCTAACTAATTACAAGAGCAACTACACAAGCACAATGTATATGAAAGTAATTACAAGCTTGTATAAGGGGATTGCAAACCAACGGGAAGACCAATGTTGACACGGTGATT
Source organism: Miscanthus floridulus (assembly GCF_019320115.1). Lineage (NCBI taxonomy): Eukaryota > Viridiplantae > Streptophyta > Magnoliopsida > Poales > Poaceae > Miscanthus > Miscanthus floridulus. Next base: position 2,796,093 of record NC_089587.1, read on the forward strand.
TTTCTCCTGAGGTTCACGTGCTTGCCAACACACTACGTCCCTGTTGAGATAAGCTCCAAGGTTGCCGCCGGTCCTCTTGCTAGTGGTGACCCACAAGTCACACTCTCCCATATGGAGTGCTTACCACAAGCTCTAGCACTTGACCCAGCCAGACCATTTATCGCCCTTTGCGTCTCGCTCTACAAGAGTTGCTCTTTATGGCTCCCATGGGGCGAGCATAATGCCTCTCACAAAGCTCTTCTCCAGAGCACCGCACAAGCTTCTTGCGGATGTCGACGGAGACCACCACCAAGCCATCTAGGAGGTGGCAACCTCCAAGAGTAACAAGCACCACTGGCTTACAAGACAGCCACCTAGTGCCACTTGATGCAACCTCATGGGGCAATCACACTAGAATCGCTCACTCACTCGATCAGATAAACACTATCAAGCTCAAGTGAGTTAGATGGCTCTCAAGCACTCTCAAGCATGGACACAAAGTCCCCTAAGGTGCTCCCTACCCAGCCATGGCCGAGACACCCTTCTATTTATAACCCCACGGGCTAAAATAGCCATTACCCCTTCACTGGGCTTTCTGCGCATCGACCGGACATGTAGGTCCACTTGAATGGACGTGCCGATCCCTGCGGATGGGTTTTTGAAATAACAGTTGCCGCCAATGGCTATCTCGCACGCGCACCTTCATCCATCAATCGTACGTGCTACTTAGCTTGACCGGACTCACCACACCTCAGCGTCCGATCAACAACAAAGAGCTCCCAGAGCCTTCAAAACACGACCGGATGTGTCCGTTCACATGTGACCGAACACGCCGCCGCCTGAGTCTGGTCGTTTCCAGAGAGCTCCTTGAGCCTCCGTTTTGTGATCAGACGCGTCAGGTCAGTCACGATCGGATGCATCACCTGAGTCTGATCCTTCACGGCCTGCCACGTGTCACTGCTGTTCCTCACTTCACCACATTAGCATATGTTAGCTCTGACCGGACGTGGCCACTGCACATTAGGTCACCTCTTCACCCATCGTCTAGTCAAAGACCGACGCCTACGCGCTCTCTACTGCCACTGACCGAGCGCGCCGGTCCTGCCGAGGCCAGCGTTCGGTCACTCACAGTGTCACCTTCTCGCCTCTGTTTCTTCACCGAGTTGATCCTCATCAACTCCAACTTCTTCTCCTTTGCAAATGTGCCAACACCACCAAATGTACATCACCATATGTATGTGTGTTAGCTTTTCACAAACATTTTCTAAAGGATTAGCCACTCAACTTGCCAAGCCACTCGATCCTAGCGACGATGCAAAGTTAGATCACTCGAGTGGCACTAGATGGCCAATATGCAAACAAGTTTGCCCCTCTTGATAGTACGGCCATCTATCCTAAACCCAGTCATCAACTTCCCTACACACCTTTGACCAGTGAAATGAAATACCCTAAGTTATACCTTTACCTTGCGCATTCCATTCCATCTCCTCCAATGTCGATGCGACACATGCACCAACACGATCAACAATGATATGATCCACTTCATATCATCACGTGATCATATTGGTTCATCGATCTTGACTTCACTTGCCTTTCACCATTGTCTTTGTCCATTGGCGCCAAGTCTTGCTCAAGCTTCACCGCCACACGGTCCATCGCTCTAAAGCCTGTCATGTCTCATGTGCAATGAGCTCCTTCATCATCACATGTGTGAGCTTTACAACATCTCTAAGCTATTTCCACCTTCATGGTATATGTTGCTCTCACACATGTACCTATGGTCTAATCACCTGTGTATCTCACATAAACATAATTAGTCCACCTAGATTGTCACTTAATTAGCAAAACCACACATGGACCTTTCAATCTCCCCTTTTTTGGTAATTGATGACAACTCTACAAAGATATGGAAATTAAGCTCTTTTGAATTCATGTTGCTTGCCCAAGCAATTTTACCATGTGTAAATGATTTTGGACAAATACCATAAACCTGAAATGGTAGTATTAGCTCCCCCTATATATGTGTTAGAGTGTTTGGTTTGAAGCTCGCACATATACATAGATTAGAATTGTGGGAGAGTAATTACTACTAAATGATGCTAAGGTGTATTGAATAAACCTTTGAAGTGTGATACCAACCGGAGTTGTACTTTTAACACCATCCTTAGCACCATGAGTAGCTAGACAATAAAAACACTAGAAACACCATGAGATCAACATTATAAGCAATGTTCTAGTACCACGTGTAAAAATACAAGTCTAGCTACCATGCTATGCATGCTAGTTATCAAATCATCATTCAAGTTCTACAACTAGTATACACCACACAAGCATGCATATCAAATTTAAAAAAAATATGCAATGCAAGCAAGCACATGACTATGCACATATCAAATGCAACCAATCAAAGTTTATGAGCTTCCTCCCTCTACTTGTGTGCTTCTCTTGTCAAGAATTTTGATCCTCTTACATTTTTCAATGTTCTTCAATGTTGCTCCCTCTTTGTTCATGTCCATGTCCAACCTCTACTTTGTCTCAATCTCTCCCAAAGCTTTTATATCTTGTACAATCTCTCCCCCTTTGTCATTAATTTCTATAAAAGGTGTGCTTCTCATTGATGCAAAGACTTGCATTGGGGTAGATGGTGGAGGCTTGAATCTTTTCATGTTTGATGGACACTACCAAATATTGGAATGACATCACTTGTATAGCTCTTAAGATACTACACATAGGATCTTTGACCTTGATACAAATCGGTGGGACACCTCCCCCTAAGTCATTGCATGGGTCATCTATTTGCTAAACTTGAGCTCTTGTAGATGAGGGATGCATTCTTCATTTGATGATCATTTAAAGTTGAGGATCACTTATGAAACCATCATCTTGCATGATTGATACCACGTGTAGATGTGATACCACTTTGAAAAAATTTGCTACCATGAAACCACTTGTTGGATTTGTCAATTTTGACCATTTCTTGAACATTTGCTATCTTCATGAGTACCACTTATAGGATATCGCTTGTGAGTTGATCTAGACATCACTTGTGAATTCTTGATGAAATACTTAACTCTAGATATCACTTGAAACAGACAAACTAGATATCCATTTGTATTGTTGTCTTGTGCTTGTACTCTTATCACTATCATGAGCTTCTATGGTTGACTTGAACTAAATTGATTTGCCTAAGCTTTCAAGTCCGGTTTGAACCCTCTCTAAGCTTCTTCACACTCATTTGGAGGTTATCTTATCGAGGTTGTACTTGTCACTTGTTGGCAATTCAAATTAAATCAAGTACTTGGGTTCACTAGCTCATAAACAAATTCATATACTAACCACTAGATCAATTAATCATTCAAGCAATGGTGGTAGGCTATGAATTTAAATATTTCATTTGTTATGCATATTCCTATGAATCATGTACTATATGCACTAATCGCATACTAGTAAGGGATAAAATGATCATGCACATTACAATGATACCTTTGCTATGTTAGAGTAGAGGATAGTCACATAGATTCCAATTCATTACTCTAATAGCAATGTGAAGTCCAATTATAAGCTTGGTGAAGACCAATCGTGAATAATGAAATCCATACTTCACCCATATGATTTGAGAGCCACTAATATGATCAAGTGCACTATCTTGTTATGGTTAGCTTGCTTCATCTTTTGATCAATGCTTGCATGAGAACTATTTGGAATACCACTTGAATTGCCATGACTAGCTCTCTTTTGGGTGTTGCTTGTTTTTCTTGATAAACCCTTTTGATTGCTTCAACTAAGCATCTCAAATGTTTCTTGGATCATCACTTCCATGTTAGCCATCCAAGCACCACACTTGGTTTATCTATACATAGGCAGCAAGCCCCTGCACTAGGGAGAAGTGAACTCTCTCCAAAGAACCATTCTTGACACTCACTTGAAATAACTTGATTGATTGGTCCAAGTGATGAACTTAATTTGATGAGTAACCTTGATTACTTTTTTAAGTCCTTTTTCTTTCTACTTGTTTAAGTTCTTTTCTTTCTACCAAATGATTTCCAATAGTCACTAGAACTTAAACTTCATCTTCATCTTGAGTTTGATCTTGATCTTCCAATTTGAGTACCAAATATGTGCCAAGTACACTCCATAATCAAATGGCCTTGTACTCATAGCTTGTTATACTTCTAGATTATCTCAGAATCAAACTTAGGTGCCTCAATTACTTATAAATATGTTTCAACTTGAGGACCTTTCAATTAAAGTGACTTCAAATAAATTTAATAATTGTCACTTTTCTGGTAGATTCTGTACTCTTCAAAGAGCAGTATATATCTCCCAAAGTGCAAATCCAAATACCATGAAATTTGGTGGAGATATGATTCACTAAGTTATCTAGCAGCTGTAAAAATTTGAGCTTCATTGGACTTTTAGATTGCTACCAGATTTTAATTCTTCCACCATTGTTACATGCTGAAAACTGCTGCACTAAGCTGACAAGATCCACTCCAAAACCAAAGCATCTGTTATCTAATTCTCATGAAATTTATACAACATCTTATACCATAAGTCTAGAGCATGTACACAAATTTTTATGCTAATCCAATAAATTTTAATCACTCAAATATGGCTAAGATCATAGCTCACTCGGATTTTCAATATAGGACAGATTTCAATCACTTGAGCTATACTTCATCAAATGTGAATCAAACTTAAAACCAACTTGTTTGAATACTTTCACAAGACATAAATTCATTCAACCACTCACTAAAAGTCATCTTACAAATTTATCCAACACAAATCAATCCAAACTTGACTACTAATCAATTTATCCATTCAAACATCTTATAGCAAGCAACATTGCATATTTATCCTATTCAATCAACTCATATGCACCCAAATGAAATGATCAATAAGAGATATACCTTGGTTAGCTCATGATCATCCAATTAGTGAGCTTCAACTCAAATATTTGCAAACCATCAAATATATCCAATGAATCACCAACAACTTGAATTATAGCACTTGTTTGTTTATAGCACTTGGACTTCACTTAATTTGTCATGGCATTAGGATAATGATCATCACTTATCAATACTTGGCTCAACTACATAATCAACAAGATGAATACCATTTAAACTAAGCCTCCAATGCCAATGGTACCTATAAACAATCATCCACTTTTTGATGATACCCAAACAAGTTTAGGTCCTCTCAAGTTAGGAGCAACATACTTAGGTAAAGCCTTAATATGAGTAGTGGTATGTTTTGTAATAGCAACTATAGAGGTACCATTATCATCCTTCCTAAGTATAGAATCATCATCAATTGAAATAGGCTTAGGAGTGTTACCTAGGAAACATGAATGTGCCATGTGTCCCCTTTCCCGGCATGAGTAACACTTTCTCTTTGATTAAGCCTTCTCTTTCTTGCTCATGTGGCGCTTCCCATTGCCTTGCCTCTCATGGATTGCTTGAGCCTTCTTCTCAAGCTTGTTAGGACACTTAGAGGCAAAGTGTCTCATATTTCCACACTTAAAACACTTGATGTGAGCATAGACTTTCTTCTCATCTTGTGTCTTGCTCATCATCTCGGCATCTTGAGTTTGCATTGGATGCCTTGCCTTTTCAACCCTTCTTGTTTTTTTCTTCTTCATCATCAAGTCATCACCATCTTCATGATAGATCTTGACTTGCTCTTGGGGTGTCTTCTCTTGCTTAACTTGTGGCTTTGGTTGAGGCTCTTCTTGTTGCTTTACCAATTGCTTGGTTGGGCACATGGAGATAAGATGACCCCAAGTGCGGCACTTGAAGCACTTCACATGCTTGGGCCTCTCTTCTTCTTTTATCTTCTTGAGCTTCTCAATGTTAGGGCAACCATTTACAAGATGTCCCGCTTCATGACACTAGTAGCACATGGTATGAGAGGGCTTTCTTTGTTATAGCTTCTTCATCTTTCTCTCTCTCTTTCTTTTGCTCTTTGTCATCTTCTTCTTGAAGCCAAGGCCACACTTGTCACCATAGTTTCTTGGAGTCTTCAACATGTGCTCAAAGGTGACTTTTGAGTTGTAGCACCTTTCTAACTTGTTGCTCAAATTCTTCACTTCATTTTTGAGCTTATTGTTCTCCTTCAAAAGGTTAGTCTCACAAGACATAGAAGTAGAACAAGCATCTATATGTGAAGAACATGGCATAGCTAATAAATCATCACAAGAGGTGTATACATGCTTCTTGTCTACATCACAAGGGTTAGCAACAATATGTGATTGATCAATTTACCCATGTAATGAGCTCTCACTAGTTTTAGATTTTTCATTTGAAAGTTCTTTAGTGAGAAAAGCATGGTCTTGTACCAAGTTATCATGAGTAACACTAAGTTCCTCATGAACTAATTTTAGCTCCTCATGTGAACAAGTAGAAACATAGAGTAGATGCTTTTGTTGTTCACATATGTTTTTTAGAAAAGAGTTTTCAATTTTCAATTTGTCAGTTTTAGCCATATCTTTTTCTAAAGCTTTGATCATGCAACCATATCTATCTAGAAGCTTCTCATATGAATCATGATCAATCACATTTGCATTAGATACCTTAGTGTGACCTTGTGACATGAAGCAGTGTGATGTAGTTGGGGAGATTGAAGAAACATCACCCTCAAAGCATATGTTGCTCGTACACATGTACCTATGGACTAATCACCTATGTATCTCATATAAACACAATTAGTCCACCTAGGTTGTCACTCAATTACCAAAACCACAAGCCCACATGCTCGGAGACACGACGGGCGGCAGCGTCACGACACAAAGACAGCGAGGGCAGTAGCAGCAGCACGGTGATGTGACAACAGTGGTAGCGGCTATGCTGTGACACGACATGGATGGCAGCAGCAGCGTGGCCATGGCGGCATCAAGGGCAGCAACGTGAGGTAGGGCAATGGGCATAGGATGGGGTTAATGGCTCGCTATGACTGGCCTCAGCCAAGCCAAGGCGGCTCGACCGACCCAACGTGATGGCTTGGCATGCGAGATGCCCCCAAGTGCATGGCATGGGGTGGCCACGTGGTGACCGCGCCCACGGCTCTAGACCGCTCAAACTATGACATGCATGAATTTTAAAGCTTCAACCATGACCCATCTAGCTCGGTTATGACCCAACCAACTCGGGCAAGCTGAAGATGGTACCTAAGGCTACTAGATGGAGCAAAATACTCAGACCAAGGCAGACTAGAGAAGAAAATATGGGCATGCCAAGTTGGTGCTGCCAACCGGCACCCAAGACCCTAGACTAGCTGTCCAAACATCATTTTCTAACTTTTTGTATCAATTAATTGATAATCAAAACACATACCAACTAAACCAACCCCTATACCATTGAAAAGTACTCACTTTGATGCAAACCACTAAGGAAAAACATAATACTAATGTTTAATCCAATTTTTAGAATTAAATTGCTAAAGTAACGTTGACACTACCAAGTTTTAGACTTAGAAGAATTTAAAGCTAAGGCTGACTTGAATTTCCAATTCAAATTCTAAGCTCCTAAAAGTATTAATTAACAACCCATATTCTTGAAAGGCAAAGTTGCATTGTCATCTATAAAGTTTGTACTTCAAACTTTATTTAGGCGTCACATATATGTTTTATAGCGTTTTTGTTTAATAAAAATTAGTTAACATCCCTACTTGCTAACTTTATAAATCATCAATTAACTTTTTGTTTTATGTTTTTATGACTCGTTTAAGTTATAACACTTTACCTATTCATCACACCACATGCAATATCACTCAAGTATGATGCTCATGACATATTTTAGCAAGTGATTCACTGTATAATCCTGAGGGGGTTACATATACATAATAGAATCCATCTCACTTTGAACAACTTCCTTCCACAAGTCAGCGTCAAGAGATGCATATGTCTCCGCTGTGGTTGTGTGAGTGTCATCCACAAGGTATATAATATAGTCTTCACCAAAGGATTTTACAACTCTCTGTCTCTTACTCTTTTGAGTGACTATATCATTATCCTCCTTAGGAATTTCTTTATGGGTTTCAACATCAGCGTGTATTACTGGTTCATGTGTCACAGGTAGAAAAATAGATTCATGACTAGAAGTACTAGGTGTATTCTTCATGGGAAATTCATTCTCAAAAAATGTCGCATCTCTATATTCCATAATTGTACCAACAACCATGTCAGCAACATTAGAGTTTATTATTAAAAATCTATAACCCACGCTGTGAATAGCATAACCGAGAAAGACACAATCAACAGTTTTTGTCTAAGCTTTTGCTTTTTGTTTATTGGCACATTCACCTTTGCCAAACAACCCCAAGTTCGTAGGTAAGAAAGATTTAATCTCTTCTTTTCCTATTCCTCGAATGATGTAATTTCTTTGTTCTTTATGGGCACCCTATTTAGGACATGACACGCTGTCAATATAGCCTCACTCCACCATTCCTTAGATAGTCCTGTAGTTTCTAACATGGTGTTAACCAACTCAGTTAGAGTGTGGTTCTTTCTCTCTGTAATCCCATTGGACTATGGTGAGTATGGTGGCGTCCTCTCATGAATAATTCCATGCACCGTGCAAAACTCAGAAAATTTGTTTGAGAAATATTCCCCCCGCGATCAGACCACAAATGTTTAATTTTCTTCTCAAGTTGGTTCTCTACCTCAGTTTTATAGATCTTAAAATAATGTAATGCTTCATCTTTTGATTTTAATAAATACACAGCAAAATCGAGTGCAATCATCTATGAAAGTTATGAAATATCTCTTGCCACCTTTGGTCAACTCTCCATTCATCTCACACACGTCAGAATGGATTAGTTCTAATGGTGCCAAATCCCTCGCCGTAGTTGCCTTGTGAGGCTTGAGAGGTTGTTTTGATTTAACACATACATGGCACTTAGAACCTTTGACCACATCAAATTTTGGAATTAAATTTAAACCAGCTAAGCGAGTCATGCAACCGAAATTAATATGACATAATCGTGAATGCCAAATATTTGTCTCATCATCGTGGCTCACATGGTTCACGGAATTAAAACAAGTATCTGTCAAAGACAAGTGGAACAAGCCTCCGCTCTCATAGCCTTTCCCAACAAAAGTACTATACTTAGAAAGTACGCACTTATTAGACTCGAATACGAGTTTAAAACCATCATGACAAAGCAAAGAACCACTAATCAAATTCTTCTTTATTGAGGGGATATGATGCACGTTCTTCAGTTGCATGGTCTTTCCCGAAGTAAGCTTCAGATCGACTGTACCAACACCACGTACAGCCACACACGCCCCATTCCCCATCAACAAGGAGGAAGTCTGCCTAACCTGATAAGAAGAAAACAAAGAAACATCAGCACACACATGTATATTTGCACCAATATCAACCCACCAATCAGGTGAATGACAAACTAAAAGAACAGTAGGCAATAAATTACTGTACCCCGTTGTTCCTGCATCAGTCTCAACTATGTTTGCTGTTTTCTTGTTTGGCTTCCACTTAGCCTCCTCGCACTCTCTAGCATAGTACCCAGGATTGCCACAAGTGAAACAATTTCCCTTTTCCTTGTTCTTCTTCTTCTTCTTAAAAGGAGTGGTAGACTTTTATTTGAGTTCTTGCTGGAATTTCTTCTTTTGGGGCTTAGGATGATTCTTCTGTACCACATGGGCACTAGAACTCCCCTCTTTGACCTTCTTGCCATGGACATTCATTGCTCTCGCCTTCTCTTCAACATCCAAAGAGCCAATGAGCTCAATAATGCCAAACTCTTATCTCTTATGTTTCAGAGAGATAGCAAAATATGTCCAAGCCTATGGCGGCTTAGCAATGATATAGCCTGCCACAAACTTGTCGGGCAACACACATCCAAACATTTTGAGTTTTTTGCCAGTATTTGTACCTCATGAGCTTGTTCCACAACAGAACGGCCATCGACCATCCGGTAGTCATAAAACTGCTCCATGATATACAACTCAGAACCAACATCAGACACTCCATATTTGGCCTCAAGTGCTTCCCACATGGCCTTACCAGTCTGTAGTGGCACATATGCATCTACTATGGAGTCTCCTAGCATGCTCAAAATTGCTACCTTGAACGTATTGTCAGCATGTTGGAACACACGCTCCTCCTTAGGAGTATGTGGCCCAATAGTCCTAGGCTCAGCAACAAAGTAGCAGTGCATAGTAGTCAACCATAATATACACCTCTGCCGCCACCTCTTATAGTGAGTGTCCTCAAACACATTCGGTTTCAGCATACCCGCAAAGCCAACTACTAAAAATTGCCTATCACGTTTTTGGATTATTAGATAATTAGACATTTTCAATAGCAATTTAATCCAAAAAAGATAATAAACAAAAGGTTGGTGACATCATACATGTGCTTGTGTGATCTAAGCATGAACGTCATTTATATGATACTAACCAGCAAGGTATGTACACAATACCTTACTAGATAACGAAGAATAGAGACATACACAGCGGTAGAGCTGGATATGCTAGTTGACATAGTGCATGTCGGTATAGTCGCCCCGCTCATTGTAGTACAGGAAGGAAGCAGCGCCGATCACTAGAAATGTGCGCCGATGCTAGGAAGAAGAAGACGTCGATGCGAGTAGTCATGCCACCAATGACACTCCCCAAAAACGTGATTGCCGCCCTTCACCCGAGCAGGTGAACTCAAAGACGACAGGCGTTCCGGAGTCTCTACTCACCCAGTTCCTGTGCGCACAGGGAACCAGGATGGGGAGAACCAAAGAGCAGCTGAAGATGTGGTTGTCTCGGAAGCAAAGAATTAGATGACTGACGGAGGAGTTGGGAATATATGCTCACGGCAGGTGTTGTCATAAAAATGTGGCGATGCAACCAACACACAGCAAGTCGGACGATCTGAACCGGAGATTTGCTTGGCTTCAACATGAGAACAGTTGGTTTTGGGACTAAAGGCGTGCCAGTCAATTTGACATGCAATTGACAAGAAGAGAATAATCAGTAGTTTAAGGTGGAACATGTCGGTGTTGCACCAGACAATTCTAATATGTGGCTAAATAGCCGATTCGATAGGGCTATCGACTAAATAGTCGATATCCAACATATTAGTAAAAGCAAGGATCGCTGAATTGAAGATTATCAGCTAATATCAATGATGATGGTATGAATTCAAAATAACCGATACTCATGGGTCATAGCAATTTTATTATGATTGATTAATCCAGACAGAACAAGTACAATACACCCAAATATAAGTAATATAAAGAAACATCATCAGCTAGATGGATATAACTAGTATAAAGCATTGAGTCGATAAGTTTAACGAGAAAGGATATAACATACGAACAAATCGACTGTCTAGTACAAATGAATCTACAAACACTCTAAATCTAATCTGTTACCATCAACAGTGAAATTCGATCGGATCGATACAGTTATGATAATAATAATAAACTAAAGCCAAACAGTCTATAAAACCATCTATATATTGATAGGTTCATGAAAAACATGCTATATGTGTGAAAGCACAGGCGAATCGACTAAAATAGCCGATGCATGCATAGCAAACAAACATAGTACATATCTCGATCATAAACAAAACCACTAATCGATAATCTCTAATCCAAAGTCTTACCAGTGAGGTTCGACCGGGTCGATGCAGCTATGATAGTATCATTAGATTAGATCTCATTAACTAATAAATTTATTCAAGATTAAAACATATCTTTGGATGCATAATATGTTTGATTGGAATAGAGATAAAACAGCTGATCTAGCAGAATTAAGTCATCAATTATAAGATTTAAAGCGTGACCAGATCAAAGAACGACTAATTAAGATGATATGATGCCGATCGATCTCTATCTCAATTAGATAATTTGTTATAATTAATAAAATATTAATTATAACAAGATCGATAGCTGGTGAATTAAACAAAAACAGCAAGAAAAATCTTACTAATATTAGCAGATTCGATAACCGGTGATATTATTTTAAACAAGTTATTTAACATAAAATCGATAACTTTGATCTATATTATGATTCGTAAGAGATCAATCAGCTGATGCAACCTTACAAACTACGATACAGATCAATAACTAACTTATATTATGGCTCATAAAAAATCAATCAACTAATGCAACTTTATAAGCACAATACAAGTCGTGACGGTACTCACAAGCGAGCCGGAGGTCGATTAGTCGATGCAGCTCTGTTTGCTGAAGAACTCACCGAAAAGCTACATTACTCCTACTCCTAAGGGTTGGCGTGAAGACAAAAAAGTAAAGATTGATTTTGATTAATGTGTGGATGTCCTGATTACAATATCTGGGGTTTATATTTATATCCTGGGGCTGAGGCAATCCTAGTTGATCACGTGGTGATCTAGTACAAAACTTGCCTAACAAGATAAATCTAAAAGAAAAGAAAATTTTAAGATACAAGGACTCCGGTTTTCCCTTTTGTAGAATCCGCCAATAAAGCTTCCTTGACCGATGTGTCTTTTGTTCGTCTAGACAAGAAGAAGAGCCGATGGCTGATGCGCTTCATAGTTGACGTCTGTATGGCTTCCTTCCGTAGACTCCATTAGCAATAAAATTACCAATTCTTCTAGCCTCTCTTGCTTCTTCCTTATCTTCACGTGAGGAGACTTTGGAAATCATGCTTTTCTAAAATATAATATTTTTTGGTCAATGAAAAGCTCCTAGACGTCATACATCTCCAAATATACTAAAGAATATTTGCTTTCCTTTCTGGTACGCACGTGATGCACCTCGTGTCGTTCCTTGCCAATGATATTTCCTGGCCGTCCAAATTTTGGTGTAAACAGCAGGGAAGCGATGAGTCTTAGGAGGAGATAAGGAGACGGAAGAGCTCTATCCATCACGGCCTGGCCGGCGGCGACGGCGATGGCGCGCGCGCATGGCACACCTATGTCCTTTTCTCAGCTTCTCAATATAGGTGAATAATATTCAACCATATAAATCGAGTCATCGTCTAGTCAAAATCTCGTACGGTATTAAACCATACACCGCGTATTATTACGGGTCATAGAGTTTATTTGATTTATTAAATATTATATGGGCCAAGCCCATAATATATCCAACAGGAGGGAGCGAGGCACAACAATGACATTTCGCATGTACTCCTGGACACGTGGCGAGTAATTAAATGGGGATGGACGAGAACGACCTGCAAATTGATTGTTTAAGGACTAAAGTGGACGCTTTGACAGTTCAGATACCAAAGTAAGCCTCGGGCAATAGTTTAGGGACGAGAATGGTTATTTCGCAAGAATGAAACCCGGTTGAAACCCCTGTTGAGACTAGCCTAATGCAATTTATGTTTTTCGAGAAGTCAAACAATTTGCACTTTGATCAAAATTATATTAAAAAGTATTAACATTCATAATACAAAATTAGTATCATTAGATTAGTTACCGAATATATTTTTATAATAAATTTATTTAGAGACATAAATACTAACACAAATGCATGTCGCATTTTTCGAGGAGTCAAATATTTTTAAATTTGATAATAAAGTATATAAAAAATACTAACATTTATGATGTGTAACAAATATTATTGAAATGATCATGGAATATATTTTTAATAAAGTTATTTAGAGATATAATTGTTGGATACTACTTTTATATATTTTAAATTTAACAAAGTTTAACTCATCGAGAAACGAGATGTGCAATTACTTTGGGACGGAGGAAGTCGCTTGTTCTGAACATTTCTTTTGTAGCAAACTGAACTATTTTCATAAACTAGCCGTGTTCATCTGCTACTGCTCATCTAGCTGCAGTATACATACATCCATGACGGCAAACTAAGGCTCCAAGCGTGGATTTTTTCCCCTTCTGTTTTCTATATTTTTTTGTAAATGTAAACTGATTCATATAAAACTTCTACGTGATTGGTGCGAAATTCCTATGTTCTAAAGAGGTCAAGAACTATTTTTCTCCAATTAATATCTTGATGTTGCATAGCTGGGACAATGGAAATCACAACTGTGGATGGCACGACAACAAGCGCCTTGAAGCAAGTGATCACGAACTTCAACTATACGTCCCCTCCTGTTTGTTTTGAAGAGCTCTTTAAGCTCAACTGAAATGAACTACATATACAAGAGGAACTAAAACAAAATGTGAATTAGGTGTATCTTCTACAATGTGCATGCATGGGCGGAGGTAGAGGAGGGCTAGGGGGCCTGCGCCCCCTCTCAAATAGCCTACTAATCTCATCCAAGGAGAAGCCAAATCATGTTGTTGAGGTGCTCCTCACGCTGGATTCACTGTTGCTCTCTACTGTCAAGTTCTTGTCTTATCAGATTGAGGAGTGCGCCCACGTCGCCCTTGCCGGCGGCCGCTACCCCCACGTCACCCCTGGCTGGTGGCTACTGCCCCCGAGCCACCCTCGCTGGCGGTCGCTGCCCCGCGCCTCCCTAGCCAGTGGAAGCTACCCCCACGCCACCCTGGTCGGCTGCCGCTACCCCCTCGCCTCCACCGACGCTTGGCCCTACGCTGGTCCCGACGTCGAGTACGAGTGGAGCAGGAAGAACACGCATTCTCGTCGCCGCCTCTTCAACGCCCTCACCACCACGACGCCTTCACCGCTGCCACCTTCGCCTTCACCTCCTCTTGGCACCTAACCACGGGTTCGAGGAGGGCCCGTGGTAGTTGTTGTGAATTCGATGTATCTCTACAACTAAAAAGACCCAAATGTCCTCGTTTTTGCCCCGCTAATGACCCCTGTCCGCGCTAAACTCCGCTAATCACCTCCCGCCCCGCGCTAATTGCCCCTCCCCGCGCCCTCTACCGCACGTCCGCGGAACCGCCGCACCCGCGCACGATGGCCACGATCCCCTGCGCCTCGCTCCAGCGCAAAGGAAAGGAGAATTCTCTCCTCAGCTCCAAATCCTGCAGTCTCTCCCTAGCGCCCGCTCTCGCCAGCCAACCTCCTCCTCACCACCGCCCTCGTGCACCGGCTGACCTCCACCGTCGCGCGCCGCCATCACCATCCCTGTGGTCATCGCCATCGCGGCCGAGTCCGCCCTGTCCTCTGCCGTCTCCACGAGGAGCTCATCGAGTGGGCCAAGATCCCCACGCCCACAAATTCCCCACAAATGAGTTGGTGGTGCTGTACGACATCCTAGAAGTGAAAGTCCTGGCCGAAGGTGCCCACTGTATAGTAAGCCTGAATTCTTGCTGCTCTTCTGCATATTCCTGAATCTGATGCATGGGAATGTGAATGCCTAGACTGATTTGTCGAAGTAATAAATGCAGACATTAAGCAACCAAGAAGCTGCTTGACAAGCTCGTCGTGCTCAAGCTCAGTGGCGGCCTGGGGACGACCATGGGATGCACCAGTCCCAAATAAGTCGTGTCCAGATTAGTTACTTCAGGAGTACATGCTATAGAAACAAATTTGCTTTTGTTTTGATTTCAATAACTGAATTAAGCTCTAGCATTCACTTCCAATCGTATCTGAATATCAGTATCATGTTCAAACTTCATAAAGCTCTCAACATGTTGTCTAGTAGAACTAACATTATTTGTAGATCGGTCATCAAAATACGCAAACGCAACAGATTTACTTTCCTCGACCTCATTGTTATCCAGATCGAGGTTGGTTAAAATATTATGACTGATGCAGCATTCCTGCAAACTTCACCACTCCATCTTGTTTCTATCTTTTGTGGTGACTTTTAGTGGCAACATTTTTCTCGTACAGTTACTCAACAAGAAGTATGGCAGCAATGTGGTGCTGCTTCTGATGAACTCCTTCAACACTCATGAAGACACTTGAAAGTAAAATTTTTGTTCACAAGTTGACCAAAAGCTAACAGTTATGCTTGTCCTACAGATTGATGAGAAATATGCAAGTTCAAGTATTGGATCCACACATTCAACCAGGTATGCTAGACAAAAAAATTGTAGATGCTGGACACTTGCTTTCTTAATCTTAGTTTACCAAATTCACTCCAAAAGTATGTTAAGCTAGCAATAAAACAATCATTATTATTATAGAGCCAGTACCCTCAAGGTAGTAGCTGCCGAGTTCTTGCCATGGTTGTCCAAGGGAAACACTGACAAGGATGGCTGGCCATCGCTATATGCAGTGGAAACAACTAAATGGGCTGAATTAATAAATCATAGAGACCAAGTCCTCCCTTCTCTTGCTGCACAATTTACTCATCCTAATGTATATGGAACTGTGCTGGTTATCATTGATCCAAATGACCTTCCTAGGCTGAACCACAGACAAAAAAAAGAGTGATTAAATAGGCTTCAGGAGGGGATTGGATGAGGAGAACAAGGGCTAGCAACATTCAGAGTAAAGATCAAAGCACACAGACCATAGCCATGTATCTAGTAAAGGACATTGGGTGTGCACATGTATGCCTGACACACCCTATCAAGTTCTCTATATAAAAAGCAACCCATGCCACACTATCACATTATTAATTTTGAGACAACAAATATCCCAATGATCTGTTTAAACTAAGCATATTTATTTCAGTCGCATAGAAACGTATGCCCTCTGCAATGTCTGCCCTTTTATCACTGTCTGATATGCTTATGAAGTCTCATTTAGTCCGGGTTCATCACTCATGAGATAACTTGCGACATGTTCAGAACCACCAGACATACATTTGCTATTATGCAGATTATATGTTGCATAATTTCTTTATTTGCAACAGCAATGCACACTATCTAAACCTACTATATTGTTGTTTGATATGCAGCTCTTGACTAAAATTGGATGAGATTACTTAGGGTCTGCTTGGTTGGGCTTTTGGCTAAGGGGCTGCTTTTTCAAGCGGCTTTTTCAGAAGCAACTGTTTTTCCGTAGTACATTTTTGAAAGCTGGTTTGACCCTGTTTTTGGCTTTTGGCTTTCTGCTTTTCGAAATTGGTGGAATAAAAAACTCTTCCATAGTTGTTTCAAGAGAGATAAAGATAGAAGGTATATTTTATACTTATTTAACCAAACAACTTTTAGCTTTTCTATAGCTCACAGCCCACAGCAGCTTTCTCACAGCTCACAGCCCATAGTAGCTTTTTTCCACAGCCACAGCTCAACCAAACACACCCTTAGGCTAGCTCCTTTCCTTGCATGGTAGTGGCATGGTGAGACCACTAAGACCCTGCCATCATGGAGGCCAGCGTCCAAGCGCGGGACTCATGGTACCCAGGTCCACAACATGTCAGACACTAGGGCTGTGTTCGGCTTGGAAAGAAGTTGGCTTATTCGGCTCATTTTTCCAGCCGGAGCAGTATTTTTCTCTCACAACATTCCAGCATAAACAATATTTTCCAGCATGAACAGTAAATAATCCATACTAGCCGAACACTTCATAGGGCGTGATGACCTCAAGCGGCAGTTATACATAGTTGTAAACGTTAACTGTGCAATTTTATTGCTGATGCGACCTTGCTTTTTTTTTGGTTAAAACTGTATAATAATTTATGGTTGACTATTGTCACTATTATGAGACAATCATAATACTAATTTTTTTTATTGGTCAAGGCCAAGATGACTAAGGTATTATTTGCTGCTACTTCCCGATAGGTCGCACTGTCGTAGTATGCTTTATCTCAACTGAATCCACTCCTATCTCATCATTCTTGTGCAGGCTGCAGCAATATGATCACTCTGTAGCTGGTTGCAACAATCTGATCATTCTTGAATGACTTACGAGGATGGCCCATACTATGGATAAGGAAGAAAATTTATGCTGACTTTGAATTTTGATAGGTCACCATGGATAACCTATGAATTATTTTTAGGTTAACTATAATGGTATATTTGAACATATTTTCTTTCATATTTGGCTACTTAAATAAGATGCTCATGGATTAGGCCTTATTTAAATCCAGGGTGTAAAGTTTTGGGGCGTCACATCGGGTGTCATATCGGGGTGTCGTATGGGATGTTCGGATACTAATAAAAAAATAAATTACAGAATCCATCGGTAATCCACGAGACGAATTTATTAAGCCTAATTAATATGTCATTAGCACATGTGTTACTGTAGCGACACATTGTCAAATAATGGACTAATTAGGTTTAAAAGATTTGTCTCGCAAATTAGTCGCAAATTGTGCAATTAGTTATTTTTAGTCTATATTTAATACTCCATGCATGTGTCCAAATATTCGATGGGATAGAAAGTAAACTTTAGGGGAAGGAACTAAACAAGGCCTTAGGCAAACGAGCTAGACAATTTGCTCCTCAATCATGTGCTTTTGTATTATGAAAGAAAAGTAATCATTCTGGTATGTGTATCATGAATTCATGATTGGAGCAGTGAAAAAATTAGGTTAATTTTATACCTTGGCTTAATATTGTGCTCTGATTGCAACGCAACTAGTATTCTAGAATGTGCACAAAGGGCTGAGGTAGAGGGGGTTAGGGGGCTGCGCCCCTTCCCCTCAAAGAGCTTACTAATCTCGGATTAGTTTCTTAAATATTTGTGTTTATTAGTTCATTTACGAAGGTATGGCTCCCTCAGTTGGAGTTGTCCCTCCTATCTCAATTTTTTGGTCCGCTCCTGTGTGCACCTACACCTACCTGATCAGTAGTTTGGTACTGTTTATATCTATCTATCTATCTACCCTATTAATTCACCACTTTTTTCTTTGCTAAATTCACACCAAAAAACGTCCCCTGCTGAGATGTCCTCCATCCATCCACCCACAAAATTATACCCAGAAAAACAACATCTTTAAAACGGACTGTCTAGATTGCTTCTAATTTATTCTCTCTCCTTACTCACCCACATCCAACGGTCCAGATTGAGTGTGTCAACCTCCTCGTCCTCCCGCACGCAGCGAACCATCCGTGCGACTTCGTCCCTAACCTCCACCTTGTTTTCCCCTTTTTTCCGAAAAAAATGAAAGCTCAACGCGAGACGGGTCAGGAGACGGCGGCAGCGCCTCCACGCGCAGAAGCGCCCGTGCCTAGGGTTTGGGCGAAGGGCACGGCGGCTGCACATCCTGGCGGCCAGTGCGGCGACCAGATCGCCGCCAAGTTCTCGGAGGTGATCTGCGGGGCTGCGCCGCCGACCCCAACCTCTTCCTCCTCGCCGGTTCCCCATCTCACACTCCACCTCGGCCTGCCGAGCTCCGAGTCCTCCGACCGCAACTGGGACTGCTGCGAGGACGTCGCGGCCGCGCTCTCCCTCGGCCCGCTGCCGGCTGCCGCATCCGCTGGCGTCTCCGCCAAGCGCGCCTTCCCAGACCCCGCCCAGCGCCCTGGCGCTGTCAAGGCTAGCGACGACAAGCAAGCTTCCCCCCGCCGCGCCGCCGGCCGCCAAGTAAGACCCCGCTTCGATTCGTCGCAGGCGTTACTGTTTTGGCTTGGAACTGGACGCCCGGCGGACTGACCGATGCTGTTCTGTCGATCTGTGCAAAGCGCAGTTGGTGGGATGGCCCCCCATGTGGAGCTACCGGAAGAACACCCTCGCCGCGAGCGCCTCCAAGAGCAAGGTGCCGGCGTAGGAGGCCGCGTCCAGAGGCGGG
This sequence comes from Miscanthus floridulus, assembly GCF_019320115.1. Taxonomy (NCBI): domain Eukaryota; kingdom Viridiplantae; phylum Streptophyta; class Magnoliopsida; order Poales; family Poaceae; genus Miscanthus; species Miscanthus floridulus. The sequence continues at coordinate 2,815,585 of NC_089587.1, forward strand.
CCCATGTATGTGAAGGTGAGCATGGATGGCGCGCCCTACCTCAGGAAGGTGGACATCAAGATGTACTCCAGCTACAAGGACCTCTCCATGGTGCTCGAGAAGATGTTCAGCTGCTTCATCACTGGTGAGTGGTGTTCGGTTCTATGCTTCTGTTTGATGCATTCCCCTCTTGTAATTACACAAGTACTGCGCCGTTCACTGAACAGTTTTTGCATAGTATGTCTTTTTTTCACAAGGATATTTACTTAGCCTGTGATTTTAACGGTCAAAGTGGTCTGCATAAATCATCGAGGAAAGACAGGCTGACTAATGGCTCAAAGGTGGATGCCCTCAAAGACCAGGGTTATGTCCTTACATATGACGATAAGGATGCAGACTGGATGCTTGTCAGTGATCTTTTAGAGGAGCATAGAGGTAAGGAAATGAGAGGTTCATGCCTTTGTTTGGTAAGCTAAATCCTGTAATGTGCAGGATTATGCTACCCTGCACTTTGCAGGGTTAGTTGTGGGCATTAGCATAGGGGGTGCTTCAAAGATAGATAGTAAGTGTTTCACTGAAAGTATATGGATTAATTGGCTGTGGTCTCTGGACAATTTGACCACAGGATTTGCTGTTTGTATATCGTCTAATATAATTTTGTCATCTATTGCTGTAGTTGATTCCTAACGGAGTAGTAATTTTGATTACATGGGGATATTGTTGTAGGTTTGTATAAATATTAATCACTACTGATGTTACTGTATGCTTTAGCATTATCCTGGATGTATGAGCAATACATAATCTTGAGCAGGTACACTGACCTTTACCTTGATCCAGTTTGGCCTCCGTTTGTATTATATTGCAAGCACATGCATATAAATATAACTACAATGGATATGAGCCATTGTAGTGAGTGGCTTTTCCTTTAGCAGTGAAACCTTCTCACCTCCCTCCCCCCCTAGAGTTTTACCATTGAATTAATACAGCAGTTTATGTTTAGTTTCCTGAAGTACAAGGTTGTGCCTTTAACCTCTATATATTATCTGTTACAAGGTTGCATCATTTATTATTTTCCCTGTGTTACGACAATGACATCAAGCTCAGGGATGATCTCATTGCAATGCCAATTTAAAAGAGCTCCTGATCAAGTATGTTTGCAGCTCACTGAGGTAACTTGTTTCCTTTTTAATAAAAATTTTATCACTACATTGTCAGATCTATTTCAGAACTGTGTCTATCATCTAACCAGCAACACATGCCTTCAGATGGTTGTGTAGTTACTACTGCACTTGCATGGCCTGGTGCAACATGAATAAAATTCAGAAAAATTATACTGCACTTGGTCTATTGCGAGCTCTTTGATTCACCTTGGCAAACTAATATACATCCCATAGGTAAAGTGCAATGCATTTTCATCTTAGCCGTGCAGCAGTTTCTGTCATATCTTTTTTCTGTCATCTTAACTATGCATGTTAACAACCAGGCCGCGGTGACACTCAGAGCTGGACCAGCTCCAGTAGAAGATCTCGGCCTTAGGTCAGTACACTCTTGTCACAGAGAATGCCAGAAGCTTGTCACAGTGAATCCACGGGGCACTTGATTTAATTTCTGGGTGATTTGGCTTGGGCCGTTCATGGCTAGGTTAATTTGTACTGTTTCACTAAACTGACAGGTTAAGAAAATAAAGCTTTTAGTTGATGTAGCATCAGCCAAAGAAAGAAAAACATATTGGCTCAGAAAAGGATACTTTTTTTTGTTTGCCAAATTGAGTGATGTCGTTCATAAAGAAATGAGCTTAGATAATTGCTGCATCAAACACATGGTTGGTGCTAAGAGAGTGGAAGGTATAAGAAAATTATATTATGCTGATAGAGGATCTTGATTAAACACCACGGTAAACAAAAAAACATTAGAGTTTATAATTAAGAATCTCAGTCAAAGCTAAAAAACTTGAGACATTGCCTATATTTTGTTAAGAAATGAGGCACTGACAGATTTACAATATGCAGTGTTTCATGATGATCGTATTTGCTAAATTAATGGCTTGTTGCTCCTGTACTTTCATCACAAAAAATGTATGGAGTATAGTTAATAACATTGACAACTTTGCTGGCATGAATTGGTGCAAATTCATTGTTGACCAACTATGACATTATGCAAACAAGTGGAAGGAACCAGGTTGGAGCAAAAAGACAGTGTATGGTCGCACAATTGTGATTTCAGATATAACATAAGGTGCACATCAATTTGTTTTATTTCCACCCAGCAGCTGATCAATGCGGTATGTTCTTCCCATCCCTGCTTGATTTCTTAAATATTAAATTTTGTTGTTGTTGGTCCTGAACAAATGATAAGAGTTGGGATGACAAATAATAGCACATATTATATACCTTAATTGTTCCTATTTTGTGAGAGAACTATATGTTACAATTTTAACCACATATTTGTATTATTGGTTATCATTTCCTATTATTATTGGTGCTTATCCTTTGAAATAGCCATGGGAGGGCATATAATAGATTTTCATTTAACAATGCCCAGATCATCTATACAGATGAGGCCTAGAACTTGTGTGTGAATAACAATGTGCGATAGATGAATTCAGTTATCTGTATCAACCTGGACTTTTTTCCTGTGCTTGGGGGATACCTTTTTATTTTTCTGACTTTAATTAACTCATTACAAATGCTTTGGACACAATGTACTCTCTTGAAGATGTTGAATGAATATTTTGGGGAAAATTCATACGGCCTTGTATGGATTGGTGTAGTGAGGAGCTCTGTTGTGCGGTAAAGAGGCTTCTTCTGTGTTTTATATGCCATGAGTGCATACATGTTGGTGCGTAGTTTAAACACCATTCTCATTTTTTCTGGAGGCCTGCATGAGCTTGAGCAGAGCACTGCTCCTGTATGTTTATAAATGTCACTCTGAAATGAACTGTCAGTTTATTTAGCTAAATAAAAAAAATCACAGAGAGATCACAATGGAAAAGGAGACATGACCAGATTGGTGCAGATGCAGATAGGTTCTTTGTCTGCCTGCCACCAAAGAGATGGAAAAGCAGGTTTTTGCATGACTTGAATATACTGCAAGGTGAAACTATCTGTCTACTGTATCATACAATTAATAGTCATTTGATTGCTTGACAGAACTAAAAGATGTCAGATCCTTTAATTTTTTTTAAAAGATCAGATCCTCTAATTTCTGACATACATGCTTATTCAAGCATGTGTGTTTCTGAAACTTTGGGCTTATTGGAATGTTTGTTTATTGCCTGACATTTCAGGGGAAGGGACAGCCTGTGTTATGCAATGCCTATTTTTTGCATCTCATTTTTTGGTGCATCTGACACTCCTACAATTCACTACATACAGGCACGATATGTTTACTTCAGTTTCAATTTTTGTATTTCTGGTAAGTTACCCTAAGCTTGGTGATTTGTGTTGGTTAGTCAATCCATGTGCCCTGACTTCAATTTTAATTATTGCAGCTAACAGTTGCTGTTTTGGTGCCTGAATCTATAATTTGGTGAATTTTTTCATTTAGCTATAAACTTCTTGTATGGTTCTGAACTATATGTCCATTTGCCTGCAGCTCACTCTGCGAGGAACTGACATTGCACACTCGGCACAAGCTAAAACCAGATGACTTGATTTGACCTTTGGAGGCTTCATGCTGCCTTATGTCAAAATTCAGGAACGGGCCGCACAAGTACATGATCTTTAGCGACCACTTCCATCTTGACAGTTTCTGTGACTGTTTCCTTTGTCTAGACGTTCGTGTGTGGGGTGGTTTTAGTGAACCATCACTCCTTGGAATGGATTGTCCTACCATGCTAACTGTTGGGCGAAGAGCAGAAGCAAGTTCTGATTGCTGCTCATGCTCCAGTCCAATTGTTGCAGCCCTGTATGCAATGTCATAGGCAATGGAACTGCAGAAGAGAATTGTATCGATAGCTTCTAAAGTGAAGCATCTCTGAGTTTGTTCTCTTGATCCCTCAACTGTAGCCAGTGATTCTTGTAAGATCAGACATAAAACCGTGTTATTGTTATATCATCGTTTCGTCATTTTCATGTGCATCCCTGAAATGATGCCGTAGCGTTAGCACGGGCACTATACTAGTACTAATAGGTCCTGATCATTGTCTTGTATTTGAATCGAACATGTTGCACTCTAGTGTGACCATGTGTATTTATGTAATCTATATAGCACAACAGATCACAAAATCATGTAAGAGCATCTCCAAAAGTCTTTCTAAAATTTACTCTCTAAACCATTATTTGGAGTCATTTGAGTAACAATCGATTTCTATATCTTCGTGTCCTCCTAGAGTTTTTTAATATCTTGTACGCATTCTAGAGAGTCATCCTTGTTCTGTATCTTCGGCTAGCGAAAAATCCAAAATAAAGGATATCTATATTTGGAGGTCGAATTAAGGAGGTCGTTGGAGGGTATTCTTTAACAAAATCTCTATTCATATCCTATAAATTAAATTAGAAAGGATATAACTCTTGTAGTTGCTCCAATGAAAATGTGGGTTGAGACCCGCCTCGGCTACCTGGACCTCCTCAAATATGCGTGCGGCCCACATAAGGTTTGGGTGGGCCGAAATCGGACCTAGTACTCAGTTTGACCTTGGACTTGCTCATTTGGGTGCGTTTGGTTCGAGGGATGAGATGGTCAATATTCTTCTCACTCCTCACTTTTTTTATTTGGTTTGTGGAATAGAATGGTTGATCCATCACCACCTCATTTCTCACGAGCTAATAATTAGTATACAGAGAATGAGTTGATTCCACCAAAGTTCATGTGATTTTTTTTCTTTTTTTTTTGAGAATACCAAAATTCATGAGGTGAGCTCGTGAAGCATGGGTGACTTTGCACAAACCAAACACACTCCGGCCCATACGTCTCAGCTTGTGAGCCCAATCGTCCTGGCCTCATTCCCCCCTTAGGCCCATCAACAAGCCGCGCTGCTCTCGTCTGTCGGCCGGCTCCCTCGCGTTCCCCCTTTCTGGCCGGCTTCCTCCTCCTCGCCCACCGCCGACGCAAAAAACCCCGCCCCCCAATTCCAATCTCGCCGCCGGCGCTCCGCTTCGCACCGCCAGGAGCAGCCTGTCCTCCCTCCGATCCGCACTCGCCCGCGTTGGAGTTGGGGAACGAACGTCTCCCTCTCCGTTGCTCCCCCTGCTAGCATCAGTTGGCGCTGGAATTGGTATGCGTCTTTCTCGATCTACTCTCCTCAACTCCTATCTACCCGCGCACATATCTTCCTTTCTGCAGAGTCCTCTGCTTTGCAAATTCATGCCTGCTGCTTGGGATGGACGAAAACGTAATCAGTATTCATTGAACATTGCTATGCTACTTCATCATGCTTCGAACAGAGACCTGACCTGCTAAGCATATCTGCTACTAATAGTAGCATATTTATTCTAGCTCTTATGAGAAATACAAACTAGTATTCCAGTGGCAATAAGAATATAGGTGTAGTGATGAGAAACTCAGCAATTTTTTTTTTCATTTTATGTTTTTTATGTATTTTCGAGACTTTATCATCGTGAAGGTATAATTTTGTTTACCCCTAAAAAGTATAGGTAAAAGTTTATATGAAAAAATTCTTACTAAAACATGCCATATTATGGATGCACTGCATAGTTCTACTCGTGAGGATTTCAGATCAACTTCGTATCTTGATGAGTTGGTAGGAGCTACACTTATTCGTCCCATGATCAAGAATGGCTAGGATCTTTTTCTTTTTAAAAAAAAAAGATAAGGGCTGGCAGCAATACTACTATACTATTATGGAAAAGAAAGAAATACAAGCAAAGCAGTACGGAGTACTACGCAAAGCTGTATTTTTTGTAATAATTTATAAAATACTTATTATAGCTACCAAATGCTCTTCTATTTTTTGTAGGCAACCCTTGAACTAAAAACCACATATTTGAGTACACAAAGGAAATCTTATTTATTCTCCAACCAACGTACGTATCAACATGTTGATGTGAATATGTGATGCGCTTTGGTGACTAAGTAGTTTCGTATAACCTCGTATTTAGCATTTTCTTCAACCTCGAAATGTCTATAGAAAGGGGAAAAAAAGAAAAGACGTGGAAAGTTAGAGAAAGAGCAAGAATTGGCACTCCCAGGGAGTGACGGCCTATCTTCTGCTGGGCCAGCCTAGCATCAATCGCTGTGAGGAGTGAATGGCACTCTCAAGGAGTAACGGGCCAGGCCCAATTCGCGTCGCTCAGCCGCGGCCGCACAACAGAGTGCGCAATGAAACAGTCGAGTTCAGAGGCATTAGCAGTTTTAGCACCACCTCGCTGCTCTAGCTCAGTTGCAGTCTAGGGAGAAGCATAAAAGGAGGGCCAGGGCAGCCTTGAGAAAGCAAGCAGCTGCGCGTTGCACACAGAGCGAACTATTCTTTCGCAGACTGCGGGTTGATTTCGAAATAATCTGAGGTGTTCTTTGAAAAATATACTGAGAGGGTCTCTGGAGCGCGGGTTGATTTTAGAAAACAGAAGGGTTTTTTGGCAAAATGACCGTGGCTCACCTGATCTGGGCCGTCCGCGCGCCCGATCGAACGGCTTCGAAAAGCACGCGACGTGGCACGCTGGCTGGCCAGCTTTTGGAGGCAGGATTCATATGTAAAAGATTTCAACAGCTACAGGAACACCACTGTTCTTATTATAAACATATTTAACTGTACAAGTGCCCCACTCATTGTTCATCCCCTATTCTGGCTTCATGCATGATACACCTTGATTGTGTATTTGGCACTCACATCAAAGTCTAGACTAGATGACACTGATTGATCACGAACTCACGATTAGTTCAACACTGATTGCTCACTATGAGTTTATGAGATCTTCAGTAGTACTGTAACAACTAAAATGGCAGGGAACAACACTGTTTCTAGTTAAGCTCTGTGCTATGCACGCACCAGAGATGTTTTTCAGGTCTGGTCCAATGTTCCCGTCACATCTGCACATTATATATAATACTAATAGTACAGCTTGACAGTTTCCTTCCCCTTTTGATGCTCACACTAATATATCTTTGTTCAAGTCTGTGTAGGAGATTGATCCTGATACCTCTCATAACTGCTGCCTCTATTTATTTGACTTTTCAAAGAGAGATTAATATGCTTCTACTCGCTAAAGGGTTACTACACCATGTGTGATGTTAATATTTGGCTCCTACTTCTGTGCCTGATGCTTTTCCCCCATTGTTTTCCCAACTGTAGGAGAATTCCTATGGAGACGATCTCATCCTGTCCCATCTGCAATATACAAGTTCTCACGGTTGAGCTAGAATGGTAATGGCGGATTCTTCTCCATGCTTCTGCAATTGAGCGTCTCCTCCCCTCTTTATTTTTTCTCCCTGGCATTATACACAACATACCACTATCTTATGCAATGTTTGCCATAATCATTTGTAGGCATGCCAATAGCCACTTTGATGATGATCAACTCCAAAGGGACATGGAATTAGCACATCAGATGGCAATTGCTGAATCAAGTACAGGTACCATGGTAATAATCTCGCTTTGGCTGTTTTCTCTCACATTGTTTTAATAATAGTAGCTGTAGATCATGGTCCATTTCAATAATTGAAAGGTTTTCTCTGCATAGCACTTGCTGAATCTAGTAAAGGTACCATGGAAATATTCTGCTCACAAGTTTATCCCTTTCGTATAAGAATAATATAGGTGTGGATCATTATTCATTTCAGTAGTACAATTTCTGTGTGGGGGGTAGGGGCGCCTTACAGTGTCCACATGTATTGTTTGAAAGACGCACATACTTACCTCCTAGTGCTGTTGCTGTTAAAACCTTCATCAGAGATATGCTTAGACTTCAGCAGAAAGTGAAATACTGTTCTAATTATCCAGGTTTGTGATCCACTAGTCCAGAAACGCCTTGGTACTTGATGTTTTGCATTCCTTGTTTTGCCAGGGTTATAATTCAGCTGATCTTTTGTGCAGAATGACCCAAAACGTTATAGTGGATCATTCACCAGTGACTCCAATACTCTAGGGGCCTCATCGAGTCATAGTGGATACTCACGCCATTACAGCGAGATATTGGATGAACAAATCTCTTGTTTGATCGGAGCACAAATTCGAAGCAAAGTTCAAGAAGTGGAAGGTGGTATTATGAGCTTGTTGAGGGGCTGCTTGGAGTCAGAAGCTGGTTCCTTGACAAGTATGATATCAGGCTATATTGAGCATCATCAGAGTCTTTCATCAGAAGATAAGGGATGGGGATGTGGATGGAGAAATATTCAGATGCTGAGCTCTCATCTATTGAAGCAAAGACCAGAAGCTAGAGTAGTATTATTTGGTGGTTCTGGATTTGTTCCTGACATCCCTTCACTCCAGAGGTGGCTTGAGATTGCTTGGGATAAAAAGTTTGATACGATTGGCTCCAGCCACTTTCATAACAAAGTTTATGGTGCCAAGAAATGGATAGGGACTACAGAATGTGCTACCCTCTTCCGCTCGTTTGGCCTCCACGCAAGGATTGTAGATTTTGATAGCACAGAATCATCTGACCTCCAAAGTAAGAACGGAAGGCGTGCAGCGAGTCAAGTACAAGGACCTATGGACAAGTTCTTAATAAAGAATAACTCTCCAAAATCATCGTCTGAACTTTGTCAAGAGGATGCTCAAAGTATGAGAGGAGGACAGGTCCTTGTTGACTGGGTTTGTAACTACTTTGCAAGTGAGCGTTCTGATAGATTTGCCACACAGCGTGTCACTGTCAGCAATAAAACGTAAGAGCTTATATGTCTCCATTTTGAGAGATGTTCTATCCCATAATCTGAAATGCTTACAGTATCTACAAGTAACTTTGTTATAGTGTAACTAATAACGAGGTAGGTGCCATTCACAGGCCACTGTATTTTCAACATCAAGGTCATTCAAGGACAATAGTTGGGATTCAAAAGAAAATGGGTCATTGTGGATCTCAAGAACAATACACCCTTTTGATTTTAGATCCTGGCCATGTAAGTTACAGTTATCATTAATTTTATTGGTGTGAACTATTTTCCCTTTAGTTGTCAGTTAATTGTATTTAATTTCACAGTCTATTTGAAGATCAGCTTATGGTGTAAGTTTGTTGGTTTCAAAGCTCAGCGAGTGTTGCGCTATTTGGTATTTTTGACTTTTCGTTCTTCATGCTTTTTGCTGAACAATTACTTGACCACCAACATAAACTGAACATCTGGTGTCTAGCTCGGCGTGGATGTATGTTTAGCTCTATAGAATATCTTCAGGCCCTCTTGCTTCCCATGTGAATAGACTCTTGTGATATTGATTGAGAAAGCAGCAGCTTAGACTTCAAAAGCACATGCCAACATTCGTTGTACCAAAGTCGTTTTGATGTGTTGCAACATATTGTGGATTATATTTCTTTGCTCTGGATCCTTATTTTGTATGCGTAGTCCATTCTGAAACTGCTAGTGTAGACTTTGAATTGCTGTTTCTCTGTTAGTATGCTATTCAAATGTTTTCCTTTAATACCACAGAGAACTGCAGATCTAGAAAGGTCTCTAAGAAGCAAAAAGGGATGGCAGCATCTGGTGAAGAGAGGTGTCGACACGCTCAGGAAGCCACAATATCAGGTACATCAAATGTCACAAAGTACATGAAATTGAGAAGGCTTACATGAATTTGTACACTTATATAATACATTATCTGGTGTACATGTCATGTTACCAGTTGTGTTATGTGGATCCTGGAATTGCTAGTTTAGAAGAGATGGAGCAACTGAAGGATATTAATAATGATAGTATACTAGTCAGGTTTTAGGTTCCTGGTGAGTATGAAAACCAACCCTGTCTTTCTTTGTTTATATATGTTAACAATAAAGATGTGCTGGGAAATTTGGATCGCTAATCTTGTTATCCATTGTTCAGATTATGCGACAAAAACAAAATGAACAATTCAATTATGAGAAATTGTGTCTAACTAATTATTGGTTTTTCATACCACTGTTTTATCGATGCTTCATTGGTTATTTTGACCTAGCTCAATGCTGTATTTGTGCAGTATTACCTTGATGTTGTGAAGCATGTTTCTCTGATTTTCTTAATGGTTCAACAGAAAACAGGTCATTATCAATCTGTTGCCACCCTCCACGCCACGGTCCACGCCCAAGTTGTCACCGTACGTTCATCCTCTACATTGGATCAACCAACGTCCACTCCAAGTGGGGAGGGCTTCATCGTCATCGTTTCGCTGGTGATAGTTACAGAGTGTAGTGTCATTATCAATCCCATCTAATAATTTCTTCTCAATGCACATAATGTTGCTAAACCGTAAACCTTTCTTGAGTCGCTCCGGACCTTAAATATTTCTTCAACAGCTTTAATTTTGAAAAACTTTCATTGATCCAAGTTTGAAAAATCAATATCCAAACCATCCAAAAGATCATATAGAGCGTGAGGTTGTTCTGATGCAAAAATATCCCCAAGTAAACTTGACCCGTGGAGTGTCAACCCTGTTGTAGAATTTATGAAGGAACTTCAAAATCAGTGCTTTGTTCTGACTTCTGCCAGTCCACCATTTTCTTTAGCCCTGCAAAGCCTTAAGAGGCCCTTTGCAGGCATGGGCTTGCCACAGAGGATTGAAAACCGTCAGTCCGACAGTGAAAATAGGACAGTCCGTTAAGTATCATGCCGGCTCCTTTGGTATGGATTGACGGTATACACTTGCGGTTACATTATATAAAGTGGCTTGGGAACCTGTACCAGGAATCAGATGGATGCGTCGAGCAACCTCAAGCTTCTTTTTGGCATAATCCACATACATTTTTGGTCTTGGAATCTGAAAAACAAATTTGTTACAATTTCATTGTAGCAAAGAACATGCGCAGAGAGTTTCAGGCCAGGTACCCAGCAAAGTAACTGTAGACTATCCGTTAGCTAACCTTACTGTAAACTGCATCAGTAAAATGCTTCTTTAAAACTGCGCCTTCGCCACCATCTACGACCTAAAGGCAAACAGACAAGACAACAATCGGCCTGTTCGCTGGTTGGTTTCTGGGCTGGTTTGGGCTGACTGGTGCTGGTTTATTGTGAGCGGGAAACACTGTTGGCTGGCTGGTTTGGGCTGACTGAAACCAATAAGCAAACAGGCTGAATGATGGGAGGGGAAACTACTTGGATAATGGAAGTAGTATATAGCATAAACATAGCAGTATGTCTACAAAATCATACTTACAAGTTCCCGAATGTGACCCATGCAGATATTAAACTGAAAACATAATAAGATGGCAAGTCATTAGCACTAAAACAAAATTACCAACAAAAACAACACAAAAGAAGTGGGAACATGTCTTAACATCTGCAGATATACACGAAACCTACATCACGGAGCATTAGGCCATATCCCTCGATCTGAGCTTGGATCCTAAACGAGCATGAAGAAGGAAGCTTATTTTCTGATGAAAGGATGTCCTTCAAAGCCTCTTTGAAACTCATCTGCTCGCACAAGGAAACATTAATTAAACATACAGAGTAGACAACAAGATAACACAAAAACAAACAATAATCAGTGATGTGTATATAAATTGCACAAGGCACAAGGCAGCCTGCCAACCTCTTGCTTAGAGGTTCGCTTCCAAACCTCAAAATAGACCAGATCATAGTCCTTTCGACAATCAAGATCACAGCGCAGGCCCCAAACATACTCCTGTGTCCAAAAAAAAAGACAATGGAGTCATAAAATGCATCGACAATAAGCATCACCTGCTACCATTATAAGTTAATAGCAGAACAAATGGATCTTACCTCATAGCCAAGAGTAGCTAAAGACGCAGGCAAATGGCTGAAGCCTGCCGCAATCTTCATGGCTTGCTGTGCTCCCCTGTCATCATACCTCAAAAACTAAAGGGCAAAGGAGTCATGGGGGCGCTAAACTATGCATATACCTGAACTACATTCTTTCCCGCTGTTGATCCTTACCTGTTTATGATCTAGAAGCAGAGCATCTTCAACCCACTGTCACATGGTGAAAACGTTGTCAGTCAATACAATTCAGCAGTAGCACATGTTTTTCAACTTTTTCAATAGGTAGACACACGATGCATACCTTCATACGCTTTGACAGTTCATCCCAGTACTTGACATACTCCTCATCAGTTTCATAGCAGCTAAAAGTTAAGCGATACTTTTCCCAATCAGGATAATCGACAAAAAAATCCTGCCATCCAAATGAGAGAAGCAATACACGTGACTTAAAGGAACAATACTAGATCCTTCCATTTGATTAAGTACTCCAACACAATACAAACATGGAAAGAATTTTTTTTTTCTCGAACTACGCAGGAGAGCTACGAGTCATTTCATTAAGATAGAAAAGAAAGTCTAGCATTCAACCTTTTGATGTAACTCAATATATACTTTGACTCACATATATACTGCTCAAATGAAAATCTATGTGATCACATTTTCAGAAACATACATACATATATATTTGCTTACTACAATTGAGAGGAAAATTTCAAGAACAATAAGGACAAAATAAAAGCTTATCCAGGCTTTTGACAAAACAAAACAGACTTCAAATACAATAACAGATTCAATAGTATGGACTTAAGGATTACGGATGTGCCACCTCTCTAGAGTGTGTTGCCATGTTTGCAAGCGCTATCTTATCCTATTTTTTGATATAAACTAGTACGAAAGAATTATACAATATATACGCTGCCATGGCACCGGTATTTAAGGTTAGTCAAAACTTCAGATGCAAATTCAAACATAAGTGGAATTGACTAGTATGAACAGTCGGCACAACAAATTACAACTAGCATTTTCGATTATCACACAAGTGATGTGTTAGCCTAGAAGGACAATGTTTGGCAAATAACTAGCATTGTTGAATATCACACAAGTGACTTGGACGACATGGGAACGTGAAAGATAGTGCCAACCACCAAAACATTTGACTCAACAAAAGGAAGAGTTTTTTAAAGCCCTTCGAAAGGTAATGTTCTATGTACTTAGTAACTTCCAGTTTGTGTTACGAATCTGGTATTATCCTTGTAATAAGGGCTCGCAGAATTGAAGGAGAAACGAAAACAATATATTCAAAGCATGAGTAAAACCGCTAAAAGTGCATTCCAACAAATTGATTTTAGGGCTTGGCTGCTTAATGGCATTATGTGTTCAGATTTTTTCCCCCCAGTTAACCAGTGCTAATCCAAAGAGTTGTAAACTAGTCAAAAATTTATATGCGGAGAACAAGGATTTAGAATGTTGTTGTCCAAGGAAAATAAAGTAACTAATGATGAAGATGTAGCATTTCAGAAACAAACTTAGGGCGCGTTTAGTTGGCAAATTTTTTTGGTTTTGGCTACTGTAGCACTTTCGTTTGTATTTGGCAATTAGTGTCTAATTATGGACTAATTAGGTTCGAAAGTTTCTTCTCGCGATTTCTCACCCAACTGTGCAATTAGTTTTGTTTTTCGTTTACATTTAGTACTCCATGCATGTGCCGCAAGATTCGATGTGACACTTTGAGGTGAAAATTTTTGGAATCTAAACAAGGCCTTAGCAAAAATTTCCCTAGTTGAATAAAGACCAGGAAGCTGGTCACAGGAATGGCCAACCGACGTGCAATCATGGAGGCTATTGCAAGTGATAGAATGTCATGCCCTCATGCAAAAGATCAGAGTAGCTCTTATAAATGATCGTGAGGCAACAACAACAAGAATTCATTTTGGATGCAGTTTAAATAAAGGGCGTAGCCAGTGCAGAGAGCTCCCGCTCTGTGCGGGGTCTGGGGAAGGGTGTCAGTGGCAAGCCTTACCTTCGCCTGTGCAATGCGAGGAGACCGCGACTCGAACCCGGGACCTTCCGGTCACAGGCGGTAAGACTCTACCGCTTGCACCAGGCCCGCCCTTCGGATGCAGTTTAAATACCGATGATAAAACGGAGGTGATATTAAGTTGTCACAGCTCTTGTAAGGACTATGCGCTGGTAGTCATCCAGCTCGGCGAGATCAAAATACTCGAGATCGTAGGTCCAACCGAAGATGCTAGGACCTGGCTTAAAGGGGTCATCCCAATCAAAAACCTCAGCAGTGGTGTCATCCCAGTTGAGACTACCCTCCTTCAACCTCTGCACGCAGATCGAACAAGGATTGATTTGAGGGCATCTATTGATTGTAAATAAGTGGAATTGAAATGAAGTGCAATACAAACATATAGTGTATATATTAAGCGGAGTACATATTTAATCATCAAATGTATAGACAGCAGGTAGATTATATGATGTGATGATATGGAGCAGCTTGCCTTGTAATCTCTGAAGCGAAGGCCACAGAGGCGTTGATACACCTCATGACTGTCTTTGTCATTTAGACGGGATGCAATCCGAACGTAGATGGGACGCTCGCGCGAGGAGAGCTCCTGCCAGCAACGAGAGAGCTCCTCCTCGTCGATGTCGTCTTCGGCCGAGAAGACCAACTTCTCCTCCCGTTCTTGCCCCCTTTGCTCCTCCTGGACCTGGGGTCGGGTATCATTGTCGTCGTCCATCAGCATCGCATCCGTTGTGTCGTCGGAGGATGAGCCAAGACCGAGAGGACGAGGAGATGGGCCGCCGATGGTCCTGCGCCTCTTGTCCCCCGTCCACATCGCCAAGCTGCTTCGTCTCCCGTGGTTGACGACGGCGCCGCTGGGCGCCGCAACAGATCGGACAACGGGGGGGCATCATCTCGAACAACCGACGACGAAACCCTAATCTCGATCCCGAAGAACCGACGATGAAACCCTAATCTCCAACCACCAGCAATGATATATGAGAGGGAATACCGTGATGGGTGGATTTATTTGGTGGTCAGGTGGATCGATCTGGGCTCAAGCCACGTCGGCCGACGACGCCAAACAATCGCACGCGAGGTGGAATCCGGGAAATTTTTTATATTTTTAACACTTTTTTTAAACTATTTTTAAAACTGACACTATTTTTTTTTCAAAACTAAAACTTTTGGACGCGCCAACTGACATGGAGCGACGAAACCACTCTACCACGCCATGCATGGCGGCGCGGCCAGGCTGCCACGGTGGCAGCGACTGGTGACGTGGCCCAGCTCTGCCGCGCCATAGATCATGACGCGGCGGGCTTGCCGCACTACAGATCACGACGCGACACCGACGCGCCATCGCTCACGGCGTGGCAGGCCCTAGTAAAGGCCCACGACGCGGCTCTCTCTTCCCTTTCTCTATCACTCTCACTCGCATGCCCGCCGCCCGCTGCCCGCCGCCGCGCCCGCCGTCGCCCTCACTGCCGCGCCACGCACGCGACTGCCGCCGCCGTGCCACGCACGTCGCAGAGCTCGACGGTCCCGTTCCGGTACTTGGTCCAGCTACACCCGCGCTGCAGCCGCGCGACGCTGCGCTCGGGGCACGCGCCGACGCATGCGGGGCGGCAGGGCCGCCACTTGGCACCGCTGAGCGGGCCGGCGCTGCCCACCGACGCGACGGGGACATCGTACCTGGGGACCGGCGGGAACGCGTAGGAGCGGTCGTTGAGGACGCACGACCGCTGCCCCACGAGAGCACGCTGCTCCCGGTAGGACGAGCACCGCCGCCGCGAGGACGAGCGTACGTTGCTGCCGCGAGGACGAGCGCCGCCGTCATGAGGACGAGCACCGCCACCGCGAGGACACGAGCACACTGCTGCCGCGAGGTACTCCCCTTGTGTATTTGTTGATTGAATCAAAATTGTTGTTACTTAGGGTTAAGATGTAAAATTAGTTTAAATGATTAGTTAGTATAGTAAGCTAGTACAATAAGTAAAGTTAGTATAGTTAGTAAAATTAGTTAGTTTAGTTAGTATAGGCAGTACAGTAAGTTAGTAAAATTTGTTAGTTTAATTTGTACAGTTAGTGAGTCTAGTTAGTTATTGTATTTAGTATAATTAGTTGTTGTAGTTAGTCTTGTATAGGTGTTAATATTAGATTAGTTACTATAGTTATAGTTGGAATAGGTATTAATATTACTATGGACAGTACGTACGACGATTTCGACGACTTGATGAAGTTTCTTAAAATACTTTTGTAGATGGATTGTTGTGTTAGAGTTTTTTATGGAGGAAGTGTTAGGAGAGAAGATGGTATGTTTTAGGATATGGAAGAAGAATTGGAATGGTTTGATGAACCTCATAGTTTCAACGACCTTTGTGTCCGTTTGAATGCAAAGTTTGGTGGTGATTTTACACTGAAGGGGAGGTTTGATACTAGAAAGACTAGGGCACACTATGTCCTGATGCCCTTACGCGACCCTGCTCACTGGTGCCGCTACAATAGGGTGCTCCAAGGTTCCAATGTGCCCCCATGGCTGAGGTGGTGGTGGAGAATGGGTACAGAATACAGGGTGTCCTGGACGTGCCGTCCATTGACGGTGTTGGAGACAATGAGCAAGAATTATGGGTCGAAGGGGAAGCAACTCAGTGTAACATGGATTTGGACGATCAGTTGACGCATGAGCAGTTTCATTCAAGTCAAGTAGGCTATATAAGCAATGACTTCGATGTGAATGAGTTTGAATCGGAAGAGGAGGAGCAGGAGGAGGAGGAGGACATGATCGATGGTGTAGTTATCAGTGATTCGGACGATTCAGATGATGACCAGAGAGGTAGACATGTTATGCCCACACCGGTTGATGCCATGCCAGTACCTATTCATTGTATGCCATTACCAGTACCAACTGAGGTTTTGCATGCCATCTAGGCTCAGGGTAGACTAGTCACAGATTTACCAGTAGATGATACCCTCTATGATTTATGTGGCAGAATTAGCGAAGCACAGTAGTATGTTCCACCACCACCTTACACAGCGACATAGCTTGAGCACCTAAGGTCGATGAACGTACCTTTTAGGGACGTTCCGAACTATAGGGATGTCAGCATGACGGATATGGCAGTTTGTGACACCAGTCTCCAGATGTGTAGAAAATCATTGCATGACCATGAGAAAGAAATCCATAGTAAGGGGATGATATTCAATACAATGTCAGAGATGAATCTCTTCCTTTAGGACTATGCTGTGTATCACCATAGGCCGTACAGCGTCACTCATTCAGACCAGGAGTTGAGGTACCACGTGATATATAAAAATGGTTGTATGTGGAGGTTAAATGCACGAAAGAGATAGAGTGATGGCAAGTGGAGAATAAGTAAAGTGGTCGAACCCCACACTTGCCTAACAAATAGGGGGAAGGAAAATCATCAGCAGCTCACTGCATGTTACCTTGCTCATCGTATATTGGGGCTCATTGATGACAATAACGACATTTCGGTGTCTTCGTTACAATAGTCCATATATAGATTTGTTAAGTATGATGTGAAGTACGGAAAGGCTTGGCGTGCTAAGCAAATTGCCCTAGCGATTTGTTGGGGTAGTTGGGAGGAAGCATACAACAAGGTGCCTCGTGTCTTATGTGCAATGCATTACTACAACCCTAGCTTGACATGGTTTATGGACACCGGAGTGATGTATTTTCTGGACCCATTGAGGCATGTCCTCTATCATGTGTTTTGGTCGTTCGCGCAAACGAAACATACATTCTAGTTTTGTCGGTCAGTCGTACTTGTTGATAGCACTTTCCTGATAGGAAAGTACAGGGGCACCTTGATGATGGCTACTGCTATTAATCCTAAGGACCAGATAGTACCCATGGCTTTTGCTTTGGTAGAGGGAGAGAATAATGAATCGTGGTCATGGTTCATGCGGCTTCTACGTGTACAAGTGCTTGGCCTATCTCAGACTATATGTTTGATCTTGGACCGTCACCCAGGGCTTCTTAATGCTGCAGCTGAGCATATAGATGGGTTCCCACCTCTGGTGCACAGATGGTGCATGAGACACTTTGCCGCTAATTTCTGACGATGTCAGAGGAAGAAGGAGGTATGTAACAAGGTAAAGGCTCTATGTTGTGTACGTACAAAGCACTAGTTCAAGGAGACAAAGAGAGAACTAGATAAGATGCTAAATGAAGCGAGAAAGGCCTGCTTAGAGGCGTAGATGGAACTGAAGGCTAAGTGGGCGTTAGCATATGACGAGGGAGGTTTCAGGTATGGCATCATGACCACTAACTCCTCGGAGTCTTTCAACCGTGTATTCACCGGAGTTCGATCGTTGCCCGTGTCTAGAATTGTTGAGTTCTCCTTTCATAAGTGCAACGAATATTTTGTCAAGAGGTGAGAACTTGTGCAGAAGAATATATCTGAGCAGGGGCGTTTTGGAAAGGCCGGAGCAGAATATTTGAAGGAGTCCGAGGAATTAGCCAAGCAGCACACCGCCGAGCCATATAGACCCCATCGCCATATCTTTAGTGTACGGGGCAAGGGTAGCACAAGCTTGGGCAGCGAACGTTATGATGGAGAAAACTATCGAGTTGATCTTAACAAAGTAGAGTGCAGTTGCAACGTCCGTCAGATCATGCATGCCCCTTGTTCTCATATGATCACGGACTGCAGGGTTTATGGGTATAACTATGAGGATCTACCATATATGTCACCCTTGTATCTCCGTTTGAACATTGTTAGTATTTGGGAGAGGAGCTTCGAGCCATACCTTGACCCGACACAGTGGCCACCTTATCGTGGTTATGACTGCATGCCGCATCTGGATCTAATGAAGGTAGGCAAGGGTAGGAGGAAGAAGAAGCGACTCAAGGGGAACATGAACACTATGAGAGGGTACAATGAAGATATGTACGGAGGAGGAGACTTCAACGAGACCCGTGGTAGGAATCTTTGCTCAGTTTGCAAAGAACCTGGTCACAAGCCTAGCAGGCATAGAAGACAAGGACAGTGCATATAGCATACATTTTATTATATTAATGTTAATTGTTTGCTATGCTATTTAAAACTACTATGTTAGTACATTGGAACCTTGGAGCTATGTTTATTATGATATATGTTTATTCTCTAATTTTGCATAATAGTTTATTCCTTTTACATTTACTTTGTTTTTATGCACTAATGTTCCATCATATTATAGTACTCTTAATGTCTGTTCTAACATATCCATTTGAAATTTGAACCAGGATGGGAGATCATCATCCATAGTACCCCATTCTTGAGGTGCACTACGACAAGGACCACCGAGCCAAGTGCCTGTCGGAGCTTCAGGAGGACTTAGTACCTCTTAGACTACGCATGCACCAGTCGCACCGCTGGGACGAGCAATACCGGCCATACATACAGCGTGCCGGCTTCCTTGAGATTGTCCGGGTCTTCTACACTAGGCTACCGATCCTCGACCCTGCACTTCTCACTGCTGCTGTCGATAGGTATGATTTGATACACGTTTGCGATAGTATAAAAGCATTGATTTGTCTCATTGTTTGAATTAAAAAACTTCTTGTATTGAATTAAAAACCAATAGGTGGAGGCCAGAGACCCACACCTTCCACCTTCCGTGCGGCGAGATGACTATCACAATGTAGGACGTGAAGATGATACTATGTCTACGGTTGGGGGGGTCTTCCAGTGACTAGGATCCTTGATAACGATCACTAGATGAACTTGGTGGAGCAGTTCTGTGGCAGAAGACCACCCGAGGATGAGGATGCTAAGAGAACAAAGTAAGAATTTCTACGTTCCAAACATTTACTATTTTGACACCAGCATATATTTTGCAAATTATTTTGCTATTTAGATGGAGGGTGTAGTACATAACTTTTATGATGCGTGTTGTCTTTGTCTAATTTAATGTTTGTTTTTGTTCCCTCAGCTCTCATGTAACATCCGGTGTTAGCTCTAATTTAATGTTTGCAAAATATTTTAGGAAAACATCCTGTGTCAGTTTGGTCTAGATAACAGAAAACTTTGGGGCGCCGCTGCACCCAAACGCTCTAGAGCAGGAGATCGAGAGGTATGCTAGGGTGTGGCTATGGCACTTCTTAGGCGCCTTCCTGATCCCCAATGCGTCAGGTAACACCATCAGCTAGGCCTTCCTCAACATACTGAGCCAGCCATGGGAGAATATAGGAGCGTACATGTTGGCACAAAAACATGGTAGTCGTGCCAGGTGGACACACATCAAGTCAGAATGATCTGGAGATCTGCCTAGCTTCAACGTAGGAGCAGTCGATCCTGTGAATTCCCCAAGGACATGCCAGTCAATTTAACCTACAATTAATAAGGAGAGAAAGTTTATCAGTAATTTAAGGTGGAACATGTGGTTTTGTCCAGACAGTTCCAAGTGTGCCACTTCAGGAGCAACCAGATGGGAAAATTGACTAAAACAGCCAATACGAGAAGAAATCGATTGTTAAGAACTATAAAGCTCGTGGGTCATGATTGATTTTACGGTAATGAATACAATGCACCCATATATAAGTAACATCATCAGCTAGATAAATATAACCAGTGTAAAGCATTGAGTCGATAAGTTTAACGAGAAAGGATATAACATGCGAACAAATCGATTGTCTAGTACAAATGGATCTACAAATGCTCTGAATCTAATATGTTACCATCAATAGTGAGGTTCGACCGGATCAATGCAGCTATGATGATAACAACAAACTAAAGCCAAAGAATCCATAAAACCATTTATATATTGACAGGTTTTTGAAAGACATGCTATATGTGTGAAAGCACAGGCGAATCGGCTAAAAGAGCCGATTCAGGTAGAAAAAGGATCATACCATATGAACAATCGACTATTTAATACGAACAGACCTATAAACTTCTCAAGTCCAGCCTAGTATCTTTAACAGTGGCATTTGACCAGATCGATGACAGCCATAATAAAGATAACAGATTAAATCTTTAGAGCAAACAGATATGTTCACATTTAACAGTATCATAAAAACATACTATGAGCGTTAAAGTCTAGGCGATCGACTATTTAGCCGATGCAGGCATAGCAAACAACCGAGGTCATGCCAGTCGAAAGCAAATCTACTAACTAGCCTACTCTGATCTAAAGTACCACCAGTGGGGATTGACCGGATCGTTACAACCATAATAGCGAGCTATAGACCAAATTCAACTAGCAAGTAAACCTCCTCAAGATTAGACGTGCCTTAACCGCATACTATGCATGATCAAGATCGAAGTAGAACAGACGATGAAACATAATCCATCATTTAAAGTAAGAACCGTCGCAATGTAACAAGATAAACGATGGACTAAAAGGATGTGAGGCCGATCTAGATCGATTTCGATCAGGCAGGTTGATATTGCTGAAACTAATATCAGTAAGAACATCAGCAAGATCGGTAACTTAATGAATCTACCTAAAGGATGCCATCCTTAGGTAGAGCCAATAACTTGACCTTAATCTAATTTGAGCAGTGGAGGTCGAACTTAACTGATGCAGCCGTACTTGAACTAGTTAAAGATCGATAACTAGCTTATACTAGAGCTCGCAAGAGGTTGGATGGACCAATGCAGCCTTACAAATAAGAGTATAAGCCATGACGGTACTTATAGATAAGCCAAAGGTCGGCCGAACTGATGCAGCCCTGCTTGTTGAAGAACTCGTCGAGATCTATAGTACTCCTACTCCTAAGGGTAGGCGTGAAGTCAAAAAAGTAATTGGTATTGATTGATTCGTTCTGTTACAATAGCCGAGGTCGAATATTTATACCCGGAACCTAAGCATGAATCTTACTCAAGTACGACTCATTACAATCTTGGTATTAAGAGAAAACATTCCTAACTTAAGATAACTTGAACCCTAATCTTTTCCTTTTTGTAGAGTCTGACATGTTTTTCCCGACGCCAACCGTAGCTCATTGATGTTATCTGCTGATATCATCCGAAGAGAGCCGATCCTAGTACCGTATCTGAATCAGCTGTTATCGATCCTTATGCAATCGATTCCTTGATGATACAATCTTGGAAGCTTTGAGTTCCTGCATTCTTCTTCTCAAATTTTGGTGTAAACACATGCCCTCCAATTTTGGGATAAAAATAATTTTATTCTAAAATTCCTATTTACCTGTTTAGCATGTCGCAATCGTTTATTTCGAAACATACGTGTGACTCCTGATTTTTTTATCTGAGTTTTATATAATATCCCAATAGTATCATTTCTAACTTACTCGGCCCATTCGCTTTCCCCTTCTTTCTCGAGCAAACCTTAACAGCCGACGTTGCCATCGCCAAGACCTCAACCCTAGCCAATCCTCTGCTCAATCAAGCTGTTATTCAAGCAACCTTCCTCAGATTAAGATCTATTTTGACTGCAATGGTGACCAGCGACCACGTCCCTGAGATATGCTTTCAAGTTCCCGTTTTCCAAGTATCAGCCGTTACCCTGCATTTCCTTTCTTCTCAAATTTATTTTATCTGGTTTCTAGGAAATGAGGAATAAAATTTTGATTTCATCGGCTGTTGCTCCCAATGTTAAATTTCTTGGGCCTATGGGTGACCCTGATCCATCTGACTTTATCCGTCAAGAAACCAACTAAATCCTCTTCAAACAATCTGTAGTGAATTTGTCCTCCTAGAACACCAAAACTCCCTTTAGAAATTGGCCCAAAATACCTAGGGGATGGAGAGATTGGTTTCGCAGGGTATCGGGGGAAAAGGCTGGAGATTAGGAGATTTATGACTTAAATCAATGCTTGACACTCTCGTTGTTTAGGATGGAGAGGAATGATTCACTTCTAATTTCTACATCTTATTTCTATCTAACACCCTAAATGCTTTCGTTTTTTGTCATGGCCCAATGACCATCACTTTGGCCGATGTTTATAAGTTGATCGGCTTTAGAATAATAGGATCAATGCAACCTTATGACTTCTTAAGTGCTAGATCCAAGAAATTAGCCAAAATATTAGATTGCACAGGATGGGCAAGCTACATTCTAAACCATATTGGAGACGGATCAACTGTTGCCAAAAGAGAACATGTAGCTTTCTTGAATGTGTGATTGGAGAGATTCATCTTTTATGGATCTTCCTGTGGTCCAACTTTTAATCATAAATATTTGGCAGAGCGTCTAGCAGCTAGCAATGAAATTCCCCTTGGAAAATACCTGCTAGGATCTGCTTATCATCTGATGCACCAGGTTACTATCTAGCTACTAATGAATGAACCAGTGCACACTATTAGTGGTCCTTGGTGGTTGATACAGCTATGGTTGAACTTGTATATGCACAAGATTGTAAGACCTAATCTCAGAAACCTGAGCTTCCCTTCTTCCAACTTTGCTAAAGATTATAAAGGGAAAGAAGGAAGAGTTCGATAGTGCATGAACTATGGTGAGGCTGCATCAGCTATAACAGTTGCTATTGATGTAGGCCATCTGTTCAAGAAATTCTATAGAGGATTTGATGCAAACATCTTGACTTGGTTGCCTTATGATGAAGATGAAGACAATAAATTAGTTTTGCCAGTCAAATTCTAGTTCGAATCAGGCTGTTCAGATGAAGTAGCTGCAGCAATCTTTAGTTGCATCATCAAACCCTATGTACTACCAGCTGAACTTCACCATGGTTGTGGCAAAATGGCTACTAGTTTTTTTTCCTAGAAAATCTTCCAACTTATGAATTCTATAATCCTTGTTTTGTGTCCCGTCAATTCGGCCTTGGTCAGCTGCCTCCTCAACTGTTCTTCAAGAATACACTGAAACCAACAGAAGGTATCAGTGAAGTAATGGAAGCCTCCAGAGTCTTTCAACTAGGATCAGATCTTCCTTCCTTTTACTTAGATGACTGAACAAGAGTCACCCTCTCTTCCAACCTTTTTGACTCCTGGTGGCAAGAATGGCACTCCCATCTCTTTTATGGGTCCGTCCATCCTAGATGCATAGCTCTAGATGGAGATTTCACTTCTGACAGTGAGGTAACCACCTACCATTCCTTTTTTTAGAAAAAATTATTCGATAAATTCCCCTGTTAACAGTTCTAACAGACTTTTTTTGGGCACCGAATCCAATCCCCCAAACATGGATAGGAAGGGGCACCCTATAGATTATTATCCACCTTGTCCAGCCTCAAGAATGGGATCAACCACACCCACACTGAAGAAACTGATGAAAACCCAAGCTGCCTCTACAATTGTAACATATCAATCTTCAAAACGCAAGGCAGCCCAAGGGACAACCTAGAAAACCATTACTGGGAAAAGACTTCACAGAACGAGACCATCAACTGCTCAGGTAAAACAATCCATCATTTCCTTAAAATGATATTCAACTTCTAATCCTCTTTCCTCACAGTTAGCAACCATTGCATCCCAATCTGCTCTGGGTGCGGAACTGTTGTCTCAAGCGTTTAAATCAGCATCAACTAAACCTTCATCGGCCGATCCTCAAAAGGAGCCGATTTCGGTTGAACCAACCGATGCTTCAAATACTACAGAAGATGAGAACCCTTCCACTTCACTTCCTGATGTTGCCAAGGCATTCCCTCAAAATTCTTAATTCTTATTCAATTTCTTCCCTTCTCTGACCACTTATCACACTAGATGCTCCTTGAGGAAACATTCATGCAAGAGAGGAGTCTGACAGTCTACCCATTGATAATGACCCTATCGTTGTTGTCACCTAGACTGTCGATTCCCTAGTTCAGCACATAACTGATGGTAAGAAAATCATATATCTATTTTATCATTCTGCAACAAACATGAACAGAAAAGATCTTCCTCGATGTTTATAGATACCAATGTTGAAAGTTTAGAGCCGATTTAACTAGATACCATTGGTGCATCATCAGCTTTTCCTTCTCCTCAGATAGAGACTACCCTAGAAAAGGTATTGTATCCACTTCACTATTTATCTTATTATAAACTGATTCAATCCTCCTAACAAGATTTTCTTATATAGATACTTAATTCTCCAGCTCTGAGCTATTCTTTCAATCTTGAAGAGTATATAGATGAAGATGAAATCAGCTCATCAGCCACCTCTTCTAAAGAAGCTTTATCAGAAGAGACTAGAAATCAGCTAAGGGACATATTGCCAATGCTTGAGAAGGATATAGCTGATTTGGTCCAAGATGCAGATTCAATGCAAAGAGTCTTCTCAGCCATTAAGGATAATTTATCCCTAGATCTCATCAAAGTCTTGTCACCTTTATCCATCATTGAAGATCAAGCCCCAAAGGTAAAAAAAGGCTCAGAGGAATCTGTCTGATCGCGAAGCTTTATTGGTTAAGAAGAGCTCCAATAGACAAGAGGCCAAAGAGCTGGCACAGTTGATTGATAATTTGAAGAACTCCCCCCTCAGGATCGAGCTAGAGCTGAACTAACTAGAAACCAAGCGTGCAGAACTTGAAAAGGAACTAGAGAACATGAAGGCTACCATCGATCGCCATAAGTCAATCTGGCTCAAATACCCAATGCCATTAAGCATAAGAAATAGGAAATGCTGACCAAGGTCAAAGAAAGTAAGGCCATCTACAGCAGTCTTGAGAATATTCCTGGATCAGCCAAAGAAGACAAGCAACAAATCACAGAAGTCAATGCTATCCGGCTAAAAGCATTGAGAGCAATCTAGGATGTTCTAAACTTGTAATATGCATACCAACATATATTTTATATGGAACCAATGATAACCATATTTTCTGTCGATCTATTGTATTTCTTGTTTCGGCTAAAGAGCCGATTTGAAAGTAGCCGATTCTAGACCCCTGACCTTAATCTAATTAAGTCTAAAAACATGGCCTCCATTAAAAAACTCCTCAATCTTCCATCCTCAGTTATCAATGCCGCATTCTCTTTGGCATTAGTGGGGCGGCGCTTCATCTTCTATTAATTGCAGTTGCCTTTTGCATGACCCGAGATATCTACTACCTCGCTTTATGGTTATAAATACCAAACAAGGGCTCCAGCCTCGAACACATCTATACTTACAACTGCCACTGTTCTTTGCGCTTCTCCACCTTCACAAACCCTATAGCAGTTTTTTGCCTCCTCTTAGTAGATCTAAACAAACCCTATGGCTAGCGAGGACAACCGGGGCAAGCGCACGGCGGAGGAGGTTTCGGAGGAGAACCTACCAATGAACTAGCGCCTCTACTGTATGAGGTGAGATTGATATCTTCTGCTCATGGCAATAAACTTTTCTAACTTGTTTGTAGGTTCGTCTTGAATGATAGACTTTGTCCACTTCCTCCTAGGGCCGGTGAGCCCTCCAATGTTGCATATGATGCCGCCTCCGCACCGGATTCATCGTTGGACTCCTTTGACTCCTACAACGATGACGACGCCCGGCGTTTCCTCTGGTAGTGGAGGGTAGCCTAGGACCGTTATTCTGAGGCAACTCAGGAGAATGGTCAGCTTGAGATCTATCTTGGGGCTTCTCAAGCTACCCTCCTCGCTGCCGAGGAAGAGGCCAACGCTGCTCGAGCGCGGCTGGCCAAATCTGACACCATAGTGGCGGGTAAGATGAACTCCAAGAAAACTCTTCTTCTAATTTCCACTATCTTTATCTTGATAGCTCCTTTGTTTCTGTGATCACCAGCCCTGATGGTGCAGTTGGAGTCCCTCCAACTAGCGTCGAACGTGGCTACGGCGGCCATCAACGCCCGGGGCCCCCTCATCAATGCCCACCTCCACGACATCCCGGCCCATGTCTAGGAGATCACCCTTCATTGCGTCTGTCATGGCACATCGGTGGCACTAGCTGTGGCATAGGTCCAGACCGGGTACGAGCTCCATACCATGGAGATCGGTTTCTCGATGGGCGACAGCACCGAGGAGCATGAGAAGTTGATTGAGGACTTCATCGACTCAGCGGAGGCCATCGTGGATATTACATCTGCTTAGGATGTGATAAATAATGTCTTTGACTAGTTTGTACTTAAGGCGAACCAATCAATGAATAAAAATCTCTATTTATCTATGATAATGTTTTAGTGTACTTTCTGCAACGTCTTGTGTATACCATAATCATTTTGGTGTTGGTTTTTTGCTCTATAGGCGATATATATCATATTGGCTTTTCCCCCTTTTGGGGTAACTTTGAACTAAAGGCGATACCCTTCTGGTACCAGCTATTAGAGACGATGACTGAACAAATCAGCTATCAAGTATCAACCCAAATGCTAGGATAATATTCCTCCAAACATTTTTTATTGATCGCTTCCTGATAGGTTGCACCAGACCTCTTCAGACCAAAGATCTAACAATTGATTGATCTAGACCAAGCTTCTTATAGTATTCCCAAGCAAAACAATCTTTAAATTCCTTTAATAAATCAATCAACTCTTGCTTATACTCAGGATCCAACTTAGCACTTACATATGTCGACCTAGGCCTATATCAAGGAACAATATCTACCTCCTCTAATCCATCGGCTGATGTAAAGCCATGTCCAAGTTTACCATCTGTACCATCTATTGGATTATCCATTAAAACAAACTCTCAGAGCCAATTACTTGGATCGGCTATTGGCTTTCATCATTGATTTTAATGAAGCCTCCTTCCCATAGCTTGCCAGAAAAATACTCAAAGTCTTCTAGCTCCCAATACATTAGATCAGCTATTGTGATACTTATAGAATCATCAGCGTGAACTAGCTCAACATCATCTCCATGCCACTGAATCAAGCATTGATGCATGGTCGATGGTACACAACAATTTGCATGAATCCAATCATGACCAAGGAGTAAACTATATGAACCTTTTCCATCAATGACGAAGAATGTGGTGAGCAAAGTCTTACCTCCGATTGTAAATTCAATGTTTATTGCCCCCTGGTCTTAGATGCATTACCCCTAAAATCATTAAGAATCATGTCGGTTTCAATCAAATCTCCTGGTCCCTTGCCAAGTTTGCGAAAAGTAGTATAAGGCATAAGATTAACAAAAGTACCTCTGTCTACCAATATTTTGCTCATCAGCTTCTCATCAACAAAACCTTTTACATATAAAGCCTTTAAGTGTCGATGCTTGACTAGCTTATCCAATATAGCTTGCTGTATCACTATGAACTTGGCAACTATCTCCTCATATTCTGATTTGTCAAAATCTGAATAGACTTCTTGATCTGCTGGAGCTCTGAATTCTGACGGCAATAGAAAAAACCAATTGAACATTAGCCGATGGTTGACCTCTATTGGTTGTTTGTTTAGCACAACACACTTGAGGTTTACCAGATGTATGAGCTCGTTCTGGCTCCCTGTTCCTTAGGTGTTGCACCCTTCTCTTCTGGCTTCTTATCAAACCTCCTGGACACCATTGCCCTTTCGGCCAAACATACTCTTTCTCATTACCTTCTTCTTCATAATCAGCCCAATTTTGATCAATAACTCGCTTTCCGAGCTGATCATGAATACTTCTATTTTTTAAGCGTTGATCCACATTATTATGATGATACTCATCTCAAGCATAGATAGACCGGCGGTTGACTTGAGATTACCTAAACTCCCAATATTGCTCACTGCACTCTGGGCAATTATTTCTAGTAGGAAATGTCAAACCTTCACTCCAACATTGTCTGAAGAAAGGACAATTCCAATGTGATTCAACTTGTTTTCTTTCATACCTCTGCTCTTCTTGTTGATGCTGGTATTCTTTCTCTTCTAACCAACGCTGATAATCCTTTTCCTTCTATCGTTGCCATTTATTCAACAAAATTCGATATGTGACATGCGGCCTTATCGCCCTATTCCTTGACGTCTCTCCTTGCTCATATCGGGTCTTCTATTGGTCGTGACGCCTTTTAATCTCTGATTCATCAGCCAATATTTGCATCTTTGGGTCGACGTTGCTGAGCTCATTGGTTCTTTGGATGTTGAAGAGAAGGCGAGAGCAATGAATGTCCATGGCAAGAAGGTCGGTGAGGGGAGTTCTAGTGCCCATGTGGTACAGAAGAATCATCCTAAGCCCCAAAAGAAGACATTTCAGCAAGAACTCAAACAAAAGTCTACCACTCCTTTTAAGAAGAAGAAGAACAAGGAAAAGAGAAAGTGTTTCACTTGTGGCAAGCTTGGGTACTATGCTAGAGAGTGCGAGGAGGCTAAGTGGAAGCCAAACAAGAAAACAACAAACATAGTTGAGAGTGATGCAGGAACAACGAGGTACGGTAATTTATTGCCTACTGTTCTTTTAGTTTGTCATTCATCTGATTGGTGGGTTGATATTGGTGCAAATATACATGTATGTGCTGATGTTTCTTTGTTTTCTTCTTATCGGGTTGGGCAAACTTCCTCCTTGTTGATGGGGAACGGGGCGCGTGCGACTGTACGTGGTGTTGGTATAGTCGATCTGAAGCTTACTTTAGGAAAGACCGTGCAGCTAAAGAACATGCATCATGTCCCCTCAATAAAGAAGAATTTGATTAGTGGTTCTTTGCTTTGTCATGATGGTTTTAAACTTGTATTCAAGTCTAATAAGTGCGTACTTTCTAAGTATAGTACTTTTGTTGGGAAAGGCTATGAGAGCGGAGGCTTGTTCCGCTTGTCTTAGATAGATACTTGTTTTAATTCTGTGAACCATGTGAGCCACAATAATGAGACAAATATTTGGCTTTCGTGATTATGTCATATTAATTTTGGTTGCATGACTCGCTTAGCTGGTTTAAATTTAATTTTGAAATTCAATGTGGTCAAAGGTTCTAAGTGCCATGTATGTGTTGAATCAAAACAACCTCGCAAGCCTCACAAGGCTGCTGCGGCGAGGGATTTGGCACCGTTAGAACTAATCAATTCTAACGTGTGTGAGATGAATGGAGAGTTGAACAAAGGTGGCAAGAGATATTTCATAACTTTCATAGATGATTGCACTTGATTTTGCTGTGTATTTATTAAAATCAAAAGATGAAGCGTTACATTATTTTAAGATCTATAAAGCTGAGGTAGAGAACCAACTTGAGAAAAAATTAAACATTTGCGGTCTGATCGCGGGGGAGAATATTTCTCAAATGAATTTTCTGAGTTTTGCGCGGTGCATGGAATTATTCATGAGAGGACACCACCATATTCACCATAGTCTAATGGGATTACAGAGAGAAAGAACTGCACTCTAACTGAGTTGGTTAACGCCATGTTAGAGACTATAGGACTATCTAAGGAATGGTGCAGTGAGGCTATATTGACAGTGTCATGTCCTAAATAGGGTGCCCACAAAGAATAAAGAAATTACACCATTCGAGGAATAAGAGAATAAGAGATTAAATCTTTCTTACCTACGAACTTGGGGTTGTTTGGCAATGGTGAATGTGCCAATAAATAAAAAGCGGAAGCTTAGACAAAAACTATTGATTGTGTCTTTCTCAGTTATGCTATTCACAGCATGGGTTATAGATTTTTAATAATAAACTCTGGTGTTCCTAACATGATTGTTGGTACAATTATGGAATATAGAGAAGCGACATTTTTTAGAATGAATTTCCCATGAAGAATACACCTAGTACTTCTAGGCATGAATCTATTTTTCTGCCTGAGACACATGAACTGGTAATACACACTGATGTTGAAACCCATAAAGAAATTCCTAAGGAGGATAATGATATAGTCACTCGAAAGAGTAAGAGACAGAGAGTTGCAAAATCCTTTCTTGAAGACTATATTATATACCTTGTGGATGACACTCCCACAACCATAGCGGAGACATATTCATCTTAGGACGCTGACTTGTGGAAGGAAGCTACTCAAAGTGAGATGGATTCTATTCTGTCTATGTAACACCCTCAGGGTTATACAGTGAATCACTTGCTAAAACATGTCATGAGCATCATACTTGAGTGATATTGCATGTGGTGTGATGAATAGGTAAACCATTGTAACTTAAACGAGTCATAAAAACGTAAAACAAAAAGTTAATTCATGATTTATAAAGTTGCAAGTAGGGATGTTAACTAATTTTTATTAAACAAAAACACTATAAAACATATATGTGACGCCTAAATAAAGTTTGAAGTATAAACTTTATAGATGACAATGCAACTTTGCCTTTCAAGAATATGGGTTGTTAATTAGTACTTTTAGGAGCTTAGAATTTGAATTGGAAATTCAAGTCAGCCTTAGCTTTAAATTCTTCTAAGTCTAAAACTTGGTAGTGTCAATGTTACTTTGGCAATTTAATTCTAAAAATTGGATTAAACATTAGTATTATGTTTTTCCTTAGTGGGTTGCATCAAAGTGAGTACTTTTCAATGGTATTAGGGTTGGTTTAGTTGGTATTAGTAGCTTTAAATTGGATTCTAAAAATTAATTGATACAAAAAGTTAGAAAATGATGTTTGGACAGCTAGTCTAGGGTCTTGGCCGCCAGTTGGTAGCACCAACTTGGCATGCCCATATTTTCTTCTCTAGTCTACCTTGGTCTGAGTATTTTGCTCCATCTAGTAGCCTTAGGTACCATCTTCAACTTGGCCAAGTTGGTTGGGTCATATCCGAGCTAGATGGGTCGTGGTTGAATCTTTAAAATTCGTGCATGTCATAGTTCAAGCGGTCTGGCGCCGTGGGTGCGGTCACCGAGTGGCCACCCTACGCTGTGCACTTGGGCGCGTCTCGCGTGTCGTGTCGTCGTGTTGGGTCGGTCGAGCCGCCTTGGCTTGGCTGAGGCCAGTCGCAGCGGGCCACTAACCCTATCCCATGCCCATTGCCCTACCTCACTTTGCTACCCTTGATGCCGCCGCGGCTACGCTGCTGCTACCCTCCGTGCCCGTCACAGCGTAGCTACTGCCGATGTCATCACATCACCATGCTGTTGTTGCTGCCCTCGTTGTCTTTGCGTCGTGACACTGCTGCCTATCGCGTCTTCGAGCACATGGGCTTGCCCCTTGCTGTCTCATGCTGTCGCCTTGCCATTAACAATGCTATAGTCATGCATGCCACACTACCGCACCGCCTGCATGCACATGTTTTGGCTTTCGCTCCTAAGCACGTGTTGCCCTGGTAGCATCAACCATACCCCATGAAAGGTCCTTGTGTGGTTTTGGTAATTGAGTGACAACCTAGTTGGACTAATTGTGTTTATATGAGATACACAGGTGATTAGTCCATAGGTACATGTGTGTAAGCAACATATGCCATGGAGGTGGAAATGGCTCAGAGATGTTGCAAAACTCACAAATGTGATGATGAAGGAGCTCATTGCACATGAGACATGACATTGAGTCTTGTGATCAAGGTGGAGAAGATCAAGATATGACTTGGCTTGATGGACTAGTTGCAAGCGTGAAGGACAAGTTGGAGGCTTTAGAGCGATGGACCACGTGGCGGTGAAGCTTGAGCAAGACTTGGCGCCGATGGACGAAGGCAACGGTGAAAAGCAATTGAAGTCAAGATCGATGAACCAATATGATCATGTGATGATATGAAGTGGATCATATCATTGTTGATCGTGTTGGTGAATGTGTTGCATTGATATTGGAGGAGATGGAATGGAATGTGAATGCAAAGGTATAACCTAGGACATTTCATTTCATCGGTCATAGGTATGTAGAGAAGTTGATGACTGGGTTTAGGATACATGGTCGTACTATCAAGAGGGGTAAACTTATTTGCATATCGGTCATCTAGTGCCACTTGAGTGATCCAACTTTGCATCGTCGCTAGGATCGAGTGGCGTGGCAAGTTGAGTGGCTAATCCTTTGGAAAATATTTGTAAAAAGCTAACACACATACACATGGTGGTGTACATTTAGTGGTGTTGGCACATTTGCAAAGGAGAAGAAGTTGGAGTTGATGAGGATCAACTCGGTGAAGAAACAAAGGTGAAAAGGTGTCACTATGAGTGACTAGACGCTGGCCTCGACGGGACCGGTGCGTCGAGTCAGTGGTAGCAGAGAGCGTGTAGGCGTCAGTCTTCGACTGAATGCTAGGCGAAGAGGTGACCTGACGTGCTGTGGGAGATACAAACCTAGATACCCATGGTAGACTACATGGGTTGCGCTCCTAGGGGTGGTCCAGCCCATAAGACGAAGGCCTATGGTGCACAACACTGCTCGGCGTGTACCGCAAGACATCAAGGGCAATATCCTGAAGATAATATGAGATCTATTAGGATACGTTCGATCCCATGATTCATGTAATCTGTTATTACTTTGCGATTATCTCCTAGATCTAACTGACTTGTAATCCTACCCCCCAAACTATATAAGATAGGCAGGGACCCCCTCAAAACACACACAATATCATACGAAGCCAATATAAACCAACAGACCACAGGAGTAGGGTATTACGTCGTGCTGATGGCCCAAACTTGTCTAACTCTTGTGTCTCTTTTGCCTTCTTGTTCTGGATTAGGCACATCTCTACCAATCAATCTACCTTCACGGGATACCCCTCGGAGGACTACCGATGATATTCTATTGACAGTTGGCATGCCAGGTAGGGGTGTGCATGCTGCTTTTATGATGAACAAGATGATACGTTTTGTAGGCTCTTTGTCCTCCCCAAAGCCCAACGAGATCTTTATGGTTGGATCGATCTCCTAGGTCATCAACGCGAACGAAGACAGAGATATCATCGAGCCAGTGCAGATCGATTCTATGCCAACAACACCTACAATAGCAGATCCAATCTCAAAACTACCTCTAAGGTCATCTTTACCAACAACCTGCCACCTGCTCCCCTGCTATCTGAGGAAGCAAATCGACAACGATGATCTGATCGCATCCATCGATTAGGTTGGCCAGAAGCTCATCGACCGCCTCTCTATCATGGCATCAGCTCTGACCACTCTAGTTTAGCGCCGACCACCCTCTGATTCCGTTCTATTGGAGGCTAATCACAAAACTCTAGGGGTTACGGCCGCTGTCCATTAGGATGCCCTAAGGGGCAGATTCACTGACCAAGTGGGAGACATATACCCTCTCGCTGAACCGATCACCGAGCAACTCTCACCGACTATCAACATGCTGCAAATTGGTCCATGCCTGAAGCATCCCTTCACACTATCCTAGAGGAAAACCCAGACTCTGAGTCCTAGGGCTCTACAGAGACTGTCGCCAAAACCGCCGCTGTCCAACCTCCTATCCCACCCTTCCATAGAGGTGGGATTTTTAATGTCAGCATCAACAGGCCTCCACAGGATGAAAAAACCAACGAGGACCACGCCGCTCGTGTCAATAGAAATGCCAACCATGCATAGCGCTAAGCGAATGAGGCCACCATTTTGCTAGCCGAGGCTGCTCGCAATGAAGAACAGCTCGACTCGCAAGGGAGGCCACGCCCACTCCATCGCCACCTCGACGATGAATTCATCCATGTCAACGGCCACAATGTCTACAAGACTCCAAGCGCCAACTTGGCCATGGTTGCTAATGAGCACGCTAGGCTTTAGCAAATGCCAGAAGTCGCCAAGGTCACCGCCATGCTTAAAGCAGCGCACTACTAGGTCAACGAGATCCACCAGGATCAGAGACCTTCCTACTCGACAAGCTCGATTCACCGATCCACCACGTCAAGATCCAATCATCGTCCCAGCCAAAGCCATTTTGTTGATCAACAGCGTGATGATGGACAACCCCTTTAGGGGGGAGCTAGGGGGAACCGCATCGACTACCCTTGCCAACACGACCAAGAAATCGACCAAGATGTTCAAGCGCACATCAACAATCTTTGGGACTCACGACATCATATCGATGGGTGTCATTTCTATCGCCATGAAGAGGAAGTACACTGGCATGAAGAATATGAGCAAGAGTTCAACAATCCAGACGCAGCCCTCCAACCACTTAACGCCGGTAATGCCGCCGATCTCGACTGTGATGATCCCAAAGAGCCCCGAGCATTCGCAAGGGCCCTCCAAATACTCCAGTGGCCCTATGGTTTCAAAATCACCGAGGTCGAGCCCTACGAGGGGCAGATGAACCCCACATAGTGGCTACAAGCTTATGCCACTGCCATGCGTGCCACCGGGGAAGATACCAGTGTCATGGCAAACTATCTTCTCGTCATGCTCATGCCAACCGCAATGAACTAGCTCACGAGCCTCACCCCAGATTCCATCAGATCTTGGGAATAGCTAAAGAAGGCCTTCACCGACAACTACATGGCTACGTGTACTTGGTCGGGCACCAAGCACGATCTGAATCGCATCTATCATAAACCGTCTGAGCTCCTCCGTAGCTACATCAAATGCTTTTCCAAGATGAGGAATTCTATTCCCAACATCACGAAAGCAGCAGTCATCATGCCTTCATCCAAGGACTCCATCACCGCAAGAGCTCCGCTCCAAATTCAATCACAAGCCACCAAAGGGGATTGGCGAGATGATCACGACCGCTGATCAGTATGCCGATGCTGAAGAGGCCGAAGTTCGCTTCAATGAGGATGCGGGCAATCATCGCCCAACTCACTGCAGTGATGAGTGCCCCAACAAATGACGCCACGGTGACCACCACTATGACGACCACGACCATCATCAGGACAGTGGCCGTGATCGGCCGGAAGGGTCCAAAGCTGGTCAATATCGCCGCTGCCGACCAGACCACATCATCACCACCATTGACGAACCTCACGCTAAGCATAACTACAATGTGTAGTACAAGAAAATCCTCGAAGGCCTGTGCCCTCTCCACAAGAATAGCAAGCACAAGATGAAGGTCCGCCTTGGCTTGGCTAAGGAGTTCTAGGACAAAAAGAAAGACGATGACAACGACGATGAAGCCAGAGGTCGCCGCCACCTGGGGACAACAACAATGCCTTCTAGGATCACGAACAAAGTGGTCACCACTATCTTCGGGGGCCTCGCCACCGCCGAGAGTAGAAGAGATCAAAGGCTCATCGCCCGCTGGGTGCTCGCCGTCAACATAGAAGATGCCATCGCCAACCCTAGCTATCGCCCCTAGTCTGAGGTCCCATCACCTTTACCAGGGC
This sequence comes from Miscanthus floridulus, assembly GCF_019320115.1. Classification (NCBI taxonomy): domain Eukaryota; kingdom Viridiplantae; phylum Streptophyta; class Magnoliopsida; order Poales; family Poaceae; genus Miscanthus; species Miscanthus floridulus. Next base: position 2,851,315 of record NC_089587.1, read on the forward strand.
CGATCAATGGGTGGACATCCCTTACACAGGGCGTTTCCCCCTCGTCCTTGATGCAACCATCAAGAAAGTACTCTTAAGGAAAATGCTCGTCGATGGTGGAAGCCCACAGAACCTCCTCTTTGCTAGAGCCCTAAAGGAGCTGGGCCTTGGAATATAAGACCTCACTCCCTCCAACTCCTCCTTCTGGAGCGTGGTACCTAGTAGGGCATCCAAACCGCTTAGAGAGATCACCCTCCTGGTACAATTCAGCATGGCTAGCAACTACTGTATCGAGCACATCAACTTCTACGTCGCTGACTTCAACACCGCCTACCATTCTATACTTGGTCGGCTAGCTCTGGCCAAGTTCATGGCCATACCACACAACGCCTATCTAGTGTTGAAGATGCCTTCGCCTACAGGAGTTCTGGCTCTACGGGCCAACCTCTCCATCGCCTACGCCTATGAAACAGAGAGTCTCACCCTTGCCAAAGCCACTAACCTCTCCATCTAGATGGCTAGCGTGGTCACCGACGCCAAGACGGTGCCCACTGACAACCTAGAGATCCTAGCACTAGAGCCTCCTCGCGCCTCCACCAAGTCTAAGGAAACGAAGGAGGTCGGCCTCGGACTCGACGACCCTACCAAGACCATCAAGATTGGGGCTTATCTTGACCCCAAATAGGAAAGCATGCTCATCTCCTTCCTACGTGCTAACGCCAACATGTTTGCTTAGAAACCTGCAGACATGCTGGGGGTACGACGGAAAAAGATCGAGCACTCCTTGAATGTCTCACCGACCACCAAACCAATCAAGCAGAAACTTTGATGATTCATGCTAGACAAGAAGGAGGCTATTAGGGTAGAAATAAAATGGCTCCTAGCTACCAGATTTATTAAAGAAGTGTATCATCCTGAGTGGCTAGCAAATCTAGTTCTTGTTCAAAAAAATAAAGAATGGAGAATGTGCGTTGATTACACCGATCTCAACAAACACTACCCTAAAGACCCCTTCGGTCTGCCTCGGATAGATGAGGTTGTAGACTCCATTGCCAGCTATGAACTCCTCTTCCTCCTCGACTATTACTTTAGCTACCACCAGATATCTCTCAAAGAGGATGACCAGGTGAAAACGTCGTTCATCACGCCTTTCGGTGCGTATTGCTATACCACCATGTCCTTTGGACTCAAAAACACCAAGGCAACCTACCAAAGGGCCATCTAGATGTTCCTTGATCAATAGATAGGCCGCAACATCAAAGCTTACATCGATGATGTGGTCGTCAAATCCAAAACCATCGATAATCTCATCGCCGACCTCGAAGAAACGTTCGCCAACCTAAAAAGATATAAATGGAAGTTGAACCCTTCAAAGTGCATCTTTGGAGTTCCATCTAGCATACTCCTAGGCTACATCATCAGCACCCGCGGTATCGAACCCAACCCCGACCAGGTCTCTGCCATTACCAATATGAAACGGCCAACCTACATTAAAATATACAGAAGCTCACAGGGTGCATGGCTGCTCTCAGCCACTTTATATTGTGCCTCAGGGAAAAGGGACTACCGTTCTTCAAACTGATCAAGGCCTCTGAGCACTTCTCCTGGTAGGAGGAGGCTAATATGGCTTTCGAGCAGCTCAAGTTGTTTTTAACGAAGCCTCCGATCATGATGGCGCCTCAACCAGACGAAACCCTACTAATCTACATCGTTGTCACTTCTCGCGTCATTAGCACAGCTATCATTGTCGAGCACGAGGAAGTTGGACACGCCTATAAGGTACAAGGTCTAGTCTACTTCATCAACGAGGTTCTTAATGAGTCCAAAACTTGTTACCCTCAGGTTCAAAAGCTATTATACGCCATTTTGATCACGTCGCGCAAGCTCCGCCATTACTTCGAGTACTACAAGATCGTCATGGTCACTGAGTTCTCTCTAGGGGACATCCTCCATAACAAAGAGGCCAATGGCTGCATCATTAAGTGGACAGTCGAGCTCGATAATTATTCCATAGAATTCAGAAGCGGGCCTACCATTAAGTCATAGGCGCTGGCTGACTTTGTCGCTGAGTGGACCGAGATCCAAGAGCCCATCCCCGCTGCCTACCCCAACCACTGGGTGATGTACTTCGACGGTGCCCTCAACATCAATGGTGCTAGTGCTAGCATTTTATTCATTACTCCAACCAAGGTCAAGCTCCGATACGTCCTCTGAATTCGTTTTCTAGCTTCCAATAACGCTGCGGAGTATGAAGCATGTCTCCACAGACTCCGTATAGCCATCGAGCTCGGTGTCAAATGCCTCATGGTATATGGAGACTCCACGCTAGTCATCAATCAAGTCAACAAAGATTGGTCCTGTTCCAGTGAGAAGATGGACGCATATTGCATCGAGATCAGGAAACTCAAAGGAAAGTTCTACAGTATCGAGTACCTATAACACCATCGGTGTTACATTGTACAGTTTTGCTTAAACACTGCATGAGCATCATACATATGTGTAATTGTGTGGTGTAATTTTGTGTAAATATATGAGCTATAGAGTGTAAAGCAAAATACAAAACTTGAAACGTTCATTTGAAACACGAAACACATGTTACATTTCATGTCGCGTTGAATTACTTAGGAATCTAGATGACTTTTTATTGAACGGAAATGTTATGGGACGTATATGCGAACCTTTGGTAAAGTTGTAGCATGGATTTCGTGGGTGACAATGAAATACGTGCGGTCGAGAACGGGATTCGCTAGGTAGCTTACGTAATAGCTTGGAAATGGAATTCGCTAGGTAGCTTACGTAATAGCTTGGAAGTCGGAAAGTGTGTCGACAAAGCAAAGTTCAGGCATTTTTATAGGAGAATCGGGTTAAGTAGTGGCAAGATGTTTTGGCTTAGTTTGATAGCCCTATGTACCCTCTAGAGTATAGAATAACTGGTTTGGCTTTTGGATCATCGGGTTTGAGTTTTTGGGATGCTTTAAAATGCATGCAAGTCACGTGTTGGGCAATGCCAGTGGCTGGGCGCGGTCACCCTACCGGCTCTCGGCACGCTGTGCTGGACCACCCATCGTGCCTAAGTGCGCATGTTCGAGTGTGTGGCCCCGCACTGCTAGCCACAGCCCTGCTGATGCGTCCTGACACATGCACGCACGTGCGTCGCGCCGGTGGGCTTAGCTGCTCTGCCTCACCCATCATGTCCGCGTGAGCCCACGGCTCACCATCGCATCGCACTACACCCCGGTCGCATTGCGCGCCGTCCATCGCTGCTGCGTGGCACTGTTCCCATTGACCTATCGTGGCTGCACGCGCATGGGCTGGCTGCCTAACTTCACCATCATGCCCGTGTTCGCTGCCACGCTACGCCGCTGCTTTTCCTAGGCCTGCCAGCCTCTGCGGTGCGTGGTGCCGAGCCACTATCGGCCTACATACTTGGCAGTGTGACCAAACATCTTGAGCATGTCCTACTATTCCCCATCGCCATGCATGCTTGTGCTATGAGTTGACTACCACGTTCCTCCACGACAACGCCGAGGCTAACCTTGCCTACCTTCCCTGTTCCTCGGTCGCCATGCCACCAGAACCGCTCCCTTCAATTCGCCATGGTGGAGGCACCACAATCAAATTAACCCCGTCCGCAACTCCGTCGTGTAGCCCGCCAACTCCCTGACCCCACCTTGCAGCGAGCCTCGTCGTGCCGTGCTCCAATTTGGAGCTGCCGTCCGCCGGGTCAATAAGACCGCGTTGGCATGCGCTGTCGGCAAGCCACCTATCCAAAGCAGCCCGTGATGATTCCTTGCACCACCAGCCTTGCCTCCACCTGCTAATCACCCGACGCACCTCTGTTGAAGCTCTACCACCTCCTAGCCTTCCCTAACGTGGTCGTGCCATCGTTGTGCGCCGCCACACCGTTCGTGCGCATGCGGCCAGCTCGGCTCAGGCCGTCTCCGATCGAACCACAGCCTCAATTGGTTCTGTGGTGAGTCCTTTGAGCTCACTAGCTACCCCTTTTGCCCTGGCTTTGCTGTCACTCACCGAAATGCCACCGCCATGGCTGTAGGGTCTCCGCCACCATGGTTCGACCTTGCTGCAGCGTCTTGGCTCACGCTTCCTTTGCCCAGCACTTCGTGTTCACTCCTAGGTAAGTGTCGGTCCCATAGTTAGGGCAGGGAGGGGCTATGCTCGCTGGCGTAGCCGCCCGGTGTTAGCGTCGCCATGCCGGTGCACGCGCGGGTGCCTAGGGGGTATCGCTGTCATGAAGATAGAAAGTTCCAAGGGCATAGTTGTAAGATAGTAGACTAGCAGAACAGTGGGTTTAGCACTCGCATGATTATAGAGTAGTCTAAGGGTGTTTTTGCATATTGACCGGCGCGCTCGGGTCCTCCCCGCCGTGGGCCGTCGTCACGCCAGTTTGGGCCGAGCCGAGGCGCGTTGGGCCACGCGGCAGAATTGGGTTTTTCAAATTCTAGTGGAGTATGAATGTTTGTTCAATAATAGTTTGAGCCAAACTTTGAAAATAGTAGTAAATTCTATAGATATCCAAAAATAGTGAAACTAAGTTTGTTAGGTTCACAAAAATACCATCTATCTATTAGTGTAGTTAGATTATAGTTAGCTGTGACAATGGTAGGTTCATAAATTCAAACTAGAGAGCTTAGTATTATGTAGATTAATATTGTAGGGATTTTTGTAGTAAATTGGTGATAGCTATAGCTATGAAAATTTTACAGTAGGCTCACTAGATTATTATGTACTTGCTATAAATTTTGTAGCCCTAGAGTAAGTTGATAAATAGAATAGTTATTATCCTTGTTTTATCATATATAGATTAAATCGGTATTAGGAGTAAGAATACCTTTAGTTGTTGTGATAATGTATGTCATGCTTCGTACTTGTTAGTGGTAACAGTAGGTAACTTAGTACCTTAGCCGATATCACTAGCTAGTAGTTAGACAGATGTATTTTTATTTTAAGAGTTGCCGTTGCCATATTACTAAGTATTGCATCATCATTTCATGCATGTAGATCACGAGTTGGTAGAGTTCGTGCCTGTGGACGAACAGGAGTACGAGGACGTCATTGAGGAGTACGAGTAGGAGATCCTCACGCAAGAGGGAGCCCCAGAGCCTTTTGGTGTTGACTTTGCTGACCCGTCGCCTGCCCAAGGCAAGCCCCAGTGCATAACCCCTATTTTATGATCACTGAATATATATATGATGTGCATTTATGTTACAAGCATTTTATGGAAACTACATGTATAAATAAATCTACCTATGTGTCCTACTAGTACAGGTCAAGTAGCTGCTATGCTTAGGATTTCGGTAGCATGAGTAACCTGTCGTTACTCGCAATAGGTGATAATTATGATCACTCATGATAAAATGGTGGAAAGAAAAAGTGGTGACCAGACAAGGATATGGTTTGGGTACTAATGGGTGTAAGAGGTTGTGTCCTGTGACTAACAGGGCATAGCTTGGTTACACTTTTTCCCTATCTATGTCAATTAAGGACCGGTCATTGCATATGGCTCTAGGCAAGTCATAGACTTATTATCCCGAGCACATACTTGGGTATGGGCACAGGGAAGACTCGTTGCTCTCTTGTCGTGGGTCTGGCTCTTTTCAAACTGACTGATTGGAGGCGGAGATGGTGGAGGTCCTTGCACCGCACTGAATCCAGGACTCAAGAGTGGGGGCTTGGAGTCCAAGTTTGGATGGGGACCTGGACACCCAGGATAGGAGGGTGATGGGTTAGTCCTGCTTGTGCCTGGGGTATAAGTGGGGCGTGTGTTTTTGGGATACCTAGCTAGGGGCATTTATTCACGAATCATCGGCGTTCTGGTACGACTTGTCTATGGTTTAACATCATAGTAAGAAATGAAAGATGAAAGTGATGAAATGGAACTGATTGCTCAACTCTTGCTTGAAAGTAGAATATGTGCTTACATAGACTGGCTAGCTAATCAATTAATACGGCTATTAATAATAACATATGTAAGGACTCACTATTAGTACTGCTTTCTACCAAAAAGGAAACCAGCAAACCATAAAGCACATCATATCCTTTGGAGTCGAGGAACTATCCCCACTAGTCGGATAAGTCTTGCGAGTACATTGTGTACTCAGGGTTTATTTACCCCTGTAGCAGGTAATGCATGAGGAGTATCATTGTGTGAAGGATTCTTCTAGTGGGCACAAACAGAATCCTTGCATACTATCGATAGCTATTTTCTTAGTGTTTATCTTCGTTCCGCTGTTTATTATTATTCCGCACTCTGACATTTGGTATTGTAATAATGTAATTTTAAGAACTTCAGATGTATGAAATAGATAAGTATTATAACTCGTTCTCATCATTGAATCCTTGGGGGAAATGTGGATCTTTTGGGTTCTCCCTTGGGGTGTGCCCGACGGATACCGGCCGCTGTAGCTTGCTTTCGGGGTGCTTAGTGTCTGGTGGAAAGACGAGCGCCTCTGTAAGTGTGCTATTTCAGGCGGTTCTACCACAGTACCACCATATGGTATGAGACAAAAATTAGCTCGCCGACCACCTATCTAAGATAGGCTCTTCTCACGCCGTGATTCCACCTAGGGTCTTCGTTCAAGACCTCTTTACGCCATCTATTAAGGAAGACAAGGAAGTTCAAGAAATCCCCCCCGCCGAGCAGCTGGTACTTGTAGTACCATCACTGGTTGTAGATTGGAGGGAACAGTTCATCAAGTACCTCACCAACGCCGACGTACCTGTGGATAAGACCAAAACTAAATGCATCATCTGTCGTAGCAAGCATTACGTGCTGGTAGATGGGAACTTGATGAGAAAAAATGCCAAGGAAGGGATACTGTAGAAATGCATCACCCAAGAAGAGGGAGTGAAACTACTTGAAATTCACTCTGGCTCCTGTGGCAATCATGTGGGCTCTAAAAACCTTGTCGACAAAGCTTTTTGAGTTGGTTTTTACTGGCCCACGGTCATCGCCGACGTAGAAGACCTCATCCGATATTGTGAAGGATGTCAATTTTTCGCCAAGCAAATACACATGCCAGCGCAGGAATTGCAGACCATCCCAGCTTCTTGGCCTTTTGTATGCTGGGGACTAGACATGATCGGGCCTTTCAAGCCTATGCCAGGTGGTTTTCGGTACGTATATGTCGCCATTGACAAGTTCTCCAAGTGGATCAAATATAAGCCGCTTGTTTCGACCACTGCAAATAAGGCAGTCGAGCTCTTCGAAGATATCATCCATAGATTCGGTCTCCCGAACAGCATTAAAAACAACCTCATAACTACATTCACTGGTCATCATTTTTGGGACTTTTGCGAAGACTGATGCATCTCCATCAAATACATCTTTGTTTCCCATCCTAGAGCCAATGTCCAGGTCAAACAGGTGAATGGCATGATCCTCGATGCCCTTAAAAAGAGACTATACCAAAAAGAGGAAAAGTATACAGGCAGTTGGCCCAAAGAGCTCCTAGCTATGGTCTGGGGACTGCACACTCAAGCTAGTTGCAACACCGGCATGTCTCCATATTTTTTGGGTCTACGGCTCAGAGGTCGTACTTCTCGCGAACATTGCCTTCCAAGCACCCAGAGTAGAACATTATAATGAAGAGCAAGCCATAGATGTTCGGACAGAAGACGTCGATAGGGCCAAAGAAGAATGCCTGATCACTTACATCCGCATGGTCAAATACCTAGAAGGCCTGGGAAGATACTACAATCATAACATCAAAGGTCGTTCATTTGCGGTCGGCGACCTCGTTCTCCGCATAAAGCAGAAAACCAAAGAGATGCACAAGCTCTCCTCCCCCGGGGAGGGGCCTTACGTGGTAAAAGAGGTTACCCGACCAAGGTCTTACCAGCTATGTGACATGGAAGGAATTCATATCCCCACTTCATGGTATATCGAGCACCTTATATGTTTCTATCCTTGAAATGCTCCAGATATGTACTCTTCACTCCATAATGAATGAAGTTTTTGTCACCATAATTTGTCTCCATTATTTCTCCACTCTAGTTTAATCTCCATTTGTGATCGCCAGGTCTATGCTACTCTAGTTTAAACTCTGACAATTATATGTGATCTCCGTATATGCTTCGCCCCATTTCTCCATACTAAAATATCATTAAGATATTTCACCAACCATCGAGTAGCACATGTTCCACTCCGTGTTCTTTTGAGAAAACCCTACCTTCGATCTCTCCCTACATGTGTGTGGGGGTATTAACCCCTATACCCTTACGGCTAAGTTTGGGCTAGCCCAGATCGATGGGTTTGGTCCACCCAAAAGACGACGTGCGGCCCAGTTAACCTGATCGGAGTCCCGCACAAGGAATCAAGACAGATTTGGTGACCAAGCAGGATCCTGGTCGGTTAGAATAGGAATCCTTATCTGGCCACATATGGCAATTGTAACTGACTAGGATTAGTTTCCAGATCTGTAACCCTGCCCCCCGGACTATATAAGGCGGGCAGGGGACCCCTCTAAAAAACATCTCTCATTGACATACAGCAATACAAATCAGACGCAGGACGTAGGTATTACGCCTTCTTGGTGGCCGAACCTGGATAAAACCTCGTGTCTGTCTTGCGTCACCATCTTGTTTGGGGCTTGCGCATCTGTCTGCCGATAATCTACTACCTTGGGCATACCCCTAGGTAGACTACCAACCATATTTCGTCGACAGTGGCGCGCCAGGTAGGGGGTGTGCGTACTGCTCTCCAAGCAAACAAGATGGTCATCATCTCTGGCTCCATGGCTATGCCCAACGGCCTCACGTTCACCGTCGGCCAGATCACCTAGACCACCGGCTCCGATGACTCCATCGCCATGACCACGGAGGAGGCGTGGATTCAACCTGCGCCGATGACTACTTCACCTGCATCGGCTACGGCTCCGACCACGGTGAACATGGCTCCGACCACGGTGAACACGGCTCCGACCACGACGAATATGGCTCCGACCACGATGGATCTGGCTCTGACCATGGTACATCTGGCTCCGACCACGCCTACAGCCACGCCAACAACCCATCATCTGCTTCCCCGCTACAGAGGAAAGCAGATCGACAACACCGACCTGCTCGACTCCATCGATCGGGTCAGCATCAAACTCGCTAAAACCCTAGCTCTAGTAAGTACGATTCAAAGCCAACCTAATGAGCAGGTAACAGCTCCCCACAATAGATCTATCCGACCAGCTCGGACCAGTCGTCCTGCGCGACTTGGAACAGATCTCGTGGTCGTATCTACTCCTGAGGGGCGCTTCGCTCGTCGCCAGCCAGCCTTCGCGACGAGTCTCTGACTCTGCGAGTACGAAGTCCCAACGGAGAACCACCAGGTCCAGCCCTACGGCCTGCAAAACGCTGCCTCCAGCTACGCGTACAATCTATGACGCCGCTCGGATCTGTGTCCAATACACCGATCTCAGTCGAAGCCACGCAACATCGTCAACATGGTCCGGATTGAAGATTATCAAGAAGGATCCGTCCACACGGTCCGAGAGGGCGACTCCAGCTCCTCATCCGGCATCACATCCAATGCATCTGTCCACACCGAGCTTCAGCGTCACGAAGATGAAGGCATCAAATACGATCTGGATCTACCAGACCATGCCCCGGGTTTCCCCTAATTTCCGTCTTTTCCGCCAAGACAAGGGGATTTGATCCATGTTGTCAGCAATGACGAGCCGCCAGCAGTTGGCGAAACAGAACAAGAAAAGACTGCACGCGAAGCACGCAATATTGACCGGTTTAATCACCGGCAAATCAAAGCTAAAGCAGACCAGGAGGCACGACGCATAAGGGTCCAACCACGTGACCTCAACAATGCTTTCGACAGGGTGGGGGACAAACAAGTCTTCAAGACCCCAAGCGCCAACGTAGCCGTCGCCATGGCGACAATGCAGCGGCTGCCCAACACTCCCGAAACCCAAGCAGTCCGTGATGACATACAAGCTTATCTGACGGCTGCTATGGCTCAGACCGCAGAGATGAATCAAGCCCGGGCTCCATCCATTTTAGTTGAATCAAGCCACAGCCGCCAATACTCAAGTCGCTCACAGCCGCTCAACCAACGTGGCTCGCACAACAACGACCCGTCGGACAACCGTCAAGGCGGAAACGGTGGTCATGATGGTGGTCGGGACAAAAACCGCCGCCGGGAGGATAACCGCCACGACGTTCGAGGTGACAACCGCCGAGATAACCGCGACAATCACCGTGATAACCACGGTCGCAGGGCTAATCCAGATGGCAATCGAGATCGCCGCGACGGCAATAACGATCTCCGCCATTACCTCGGTGGACGTGATCTGCGTGCTCGCATCAACCAGAGAGCCAACGATCGTGCATCCCATGAAAGCTATCGCCATATGGAGTATGACACCGCCCACGGCCCGCCGGGTCTGAAGCAGTTCACTCCACACCTTCGCCAAGTCATATGGCCCAAGAATTTCAAGCTCGAGAAACTTCAGAAGTACGACGGCAAGGAAAACCCTGAATTATGGGTCATGCTCTACGAAACTGCGTGCCGATCAGCCATGGCTGACGAGCACGTCATGTCTAACAACTTCCCAGTCGCTGTTGGTCATGCAGGTCACCAATGGCTGGTTAGCTTACCGGCGAACTATTTTGACTCTTGGTAGGAGCTCAAGCAGGCCTTCATCGACAATTTCATCGCTACTTGTGAACAACCCGGCAACAAGTACGATCTGCAACGGATCCGAGATTGGAAAGATGAACCACTGCGCGAGTACGTTCGGCGTTTCTCGGAGATGCGCATCAAGGTCCCATCAATCTCCGACAACGAAGCAATCGAGGCTTTCGTCACCGGCCTCCGCTTCCACGATGCCCTAAGAGACAAGCTCCTCCGGAAGAGACCTAAATCAGTCAAGCGCTCTTGGCCACCACTAAGAAATACGCGGACGCTGACGACACTAAAAAGATAATCATTGAAGAAGTAGCAAGGGTTCCACGCTCCGACCACCCTCCACACCGCGACGATTACCACGGCAATCGTGGTCGGAACGACAATTTTGACCACCGCAACCAGCGCAACGACTCCCGCGACCACCGTGACCAACGTAATCAGCGGCGCAACCGCCGTGACAATTACAGGAGCAAGCGTGCTCGGGAAGACGACGGCGAGGTCAATACCATGAAAAAGGGCGGCGGACGTCGTAACTACGAGGACGACTACGCCAAAGCATTAAAGGGGCCCTGCCAGCTCCATCCTAAGTCGAACCACACCATGGAGAATTGTCGCGTCCTCAAGACTATCTACACGCGTCAACAGGCTCCAGATACGTCCGACAAGCCTAATGACACGGGGGAACAGCGCAACGAGGACAACGACGACGACGATGCAGACCCTCGTCATAAATACGTCAAGCCGACTAATCGCGTGCACACCATCATCGGCGGCAAGGTGTCCATTGAGACCAAACGAGAACGCAAGCTGCTCGCCCGTGCTTGCTTGAACGTGGCAAAGAATGACAACCTTCTCACCGATCCGCGGCTTCCTCCGTGGTCTCACCGTGAAATCTACTTTAGCAGGAAGGACCAATGGGCCGCCATACCTGAGCCAGGGCGTTTTCCCCTGGTCCTCGATCCTTGTATCAACAAGGTTTAGTTCGACAGGGTACTGATCGACGGTGGCAGCTCCATTAATATACTATTCAAGAACAGCCTGCCCGCCCTAAAAATATCCAAGGCAGACCTGAAGCCATACGAGGCACAGTTCTAGGGCGTTCTCCCCGGACAGAGCTCTACACCTCTTGGGCAGATCATGCTACATGTGCAATTCGGGACCCCGGACCACTTTCGCACTGACTACGTCAACTTCGTGGTCGCTAACTTCGATGGCACCTACCATGCTATTCTTGGTCGACCGTCGCTCACCAAGTTCATGGCCATACCTCATTACAGGTATCTGGTGCTCAAGATGCCTACCGAGAAAGGAGTTTTAACCCTCAGGGGCAACGTATATGCAGCTTATACCTGCGAGGACGACAGCTTCAAAATAGCAGAGGCCCACGACCTCTCTATTCGCATGGGCGAGACCATGCTCGACGCTAAGAAGACCTCGGCCAACCACCTGGAGATCCCAGAGCTCGAGTCTCTACGCAAGAACATGAGGTCCAAGGAGCACAAGACGATCCAGCTGGTCGATGGCGATCCCAGCAAAACGGCCCTCATCGGAGCCAACCTAGATCCCAAATAGGAAGACGTGCTCGTCAGGTTCTTGAGGAGCAACATGGAGGTGTTTGCATGGAAACCTTCCGACATGTCCGGTGTACCTCGGAACTTGATTGAGCACTCCTTAAATGTCAACAGCAAGGCCAAACCAATCAAGCAGAAGCTACGATGGTTCGCTCGCGACAAGAAGGAGGCGATTAGGGTAGAAGTTACATGGCTTTTGGCAGCCGGATTTATCAAAGAAGTGTATCATCCGGAATGGTTAGCCAACCCGGTTCTTGTACGCAAAAAGAATAATGAATGGAGAATGTACGTTGATTACACTGATCTCAACAAACACTGCCCTAAGGACCCCTTTGGCTTACCTCGCATAGACGAGGTCGTAGATTCAACCACCGGTTGCGAGCTACTCTCCTTTCTCGATTGCTACTCTGGTTATCACCAGATCGCTCTCAAAAAGGATGACTAGATTAAGACATCTTTCATCACGCCTTTCGGCGCCTATTGCTACACGACTATGTCGTTCGGGCTCAAAAATGCTGGAGCTACCTACCAGCGCGCTATACAGGCCTGCCTCAACGATGAGATAAAAGATGGCCTCGTCGAGGCTTATGTTGACGATGTAGTTGTCAAAACCAAGGAAGTACGTACCCTTGTTGACAATCTGGAACGCACCTTTGATGCCCTCAATACGTTCCAATGGAAATTAAACCCAAAGAAGTGTATCTTTGGCGTTCCTTCTGGCATACTGCTCGGCAACGTCGTCAGTTACGACGGCATACGCCCTAACCCGGAGAAAGTCAAAGCTGTCTTAGACATGAAGCCCCCAAAAAAGGTGAAAGATGTCTAGAAGCTTACCGGATGCATGGCCGCTCTAAGCCGTTTCATATCAAGATTAGGAGAAAAAGGGCTACCGTTCTTCAAACTGCTCAAAGCATCCGAGAAGTTTGAGTGGTCGGAGGAAGCAGACGCTACTTTCATGTAGCTAAAAGAATACCTCACATCACCCCTGGTACTTACTGCTCCCAGAGAAGACGAAACTCTCCTACTTTACATTGCGGCAACCGATCGGGTGGTTTCCACTACAATGGTGGTCGAGCGCGATGAGCCGGGCCACACCTACAAGGTACAGCGGCCAATTTATTTCATTAGTGAGGTACTCAATGAATCCAAGACCAGGTACCCACAGATTCAGAAACTGCTCTCTGCCATACTGATAACATCCCGAAAGTTGAGGCATTACTTCGACGGATATCGTGTGGTGGTCATGACCGAGTATCCTTTGGGGGACATCATTCGCAATAAGGATGCGAACGGACGCATCATCAAATGGGCAATGGAGCTATGCCCCTTTTCCTTGGAATTTGCAAGCCGTACTACAATCAAGTCTCAAGCACTCATCGATTTCATCGTCGAGTGGACAGACTTAAGCACGCCTACCTCTTCGGGATCCAATGAATATTGGATGATGTACTTCGACGGTTCTCTCAACATTGACGGTGCAGGAGCAGGAGTTCTTTTTGTGTCACCATCCAAGGAGCAGCTCTGGTACGTCCTCAGGATTTATTTCCCAGCATCTAATAACGCCGCTGAATATGAAGCATGCCTGCATGGTTTACGCATTGCGGTTGAGCTTGGTGTTAAACGTCTCTATGTCTACGGAGACTCGGCTTTGGTCATCAACCAACTCAACAAGGACTGGGACACGACCAGCGAAAAGATGGACGCATACTGCAAATCGATAAGAAAGCTGGAAGGCAGGTTCTATGGCATCGAGTACATACATGTGGTCCGGGACAAGAACCAGGCAGCGGATGCGTTGTCAAAGTTAGGATCATCCCGAGCCAAAATCCCACATGGCGTATTCGTCCAAGACCTGCTCACGCCTTCCATCGAAAACGAAGATTCTACGGTCGACAAAGCTCCAGACCAGCAATTAGTGGCTACGGTTCCGGCAACAAGCACAACCAAGCCGCTTCCGACCACTCATGAGCCAGACTAGAGGACACCTTTCATCAAGTACTTAACAGATGGTAGCGGTTATACTGATTGAACAGAAAACGAGCGACTGATGCGTCGCAGTAAGCAGTATCTGCTCATCGATGGCAAGTTATGGCGCAAAAACGCAAAGGAGGAAATCTTGATGAAGTATATAACCTAGGAGGAAGGTGAGCATCTCCTAGACCAAATCCACTCTGGCTCCTGCGGCAACCACGCGGCCTCAAGAACACTGGTCGGTAAGGCTTTCCGAGCAGGGTTCTATTGGCCGTCAGCAGCAGCCGACGCAGAGAAGCTAGTCCGCCGCTGTGAGGGTTGTCAGTTCTTTGCCAAGAGAACCATGTACCAGCACATGAGATCCAGATGATTCCAGCCTCTTGGCCCTTCGCGTGCTGGGGGCTGGACATGATCGGGCCTTTCAAACCGGCTCCTGAGAAATTTACATGTGTCTTCGTGCTAATTGACAAATTTTCTAAGTGGATAGAATACATGCCTCTGGTACAGGCATCCTCAGAGAAGGCTGTCACGTTCCTCGACCAGGTCATCCACCGTTTCGGTGTACCCAACAGCATCATTACTAATCTGGGTACTCAGTTCACCAGGAACGCTTTTTGGGACTTCTGCGATGAAAGGAGCATAGTAGTAAAATACGTCTCGGTGGCGCACCCTAGGGCTAATGGACAAGTCGAGCGGGCAAATGGCATGATCTTGGACGCACTAAAGAAGAGGATGTACAGAGAAAACAACAAAGCTCCCGGAAGATGGCTCAAGGAGTTACCAGCCATGGTCTGGGGCCTCCGAACTCAGCCCAGTCGTAACACCGGTGTCTCACCATATTTTATGGTTTACGGCGCTGAGGCAGTCCTCCCACCAGATATAGCTTTCAGATCAGCACGGGTAGAGAACTTCGATGAGGGCAAGGTCAATGAAGTACAGGAGCTAGAAGTCAACAGCGCAGAGGAGACAAGGCTCGATTCTTGTGTATGCACGGCCAAATACCTTGCTGTTTTGCGCAGGTACTACAACAAGAACGTTAAAGAACATTTCTTCGTGGTCGGGGACTTAGTCCTGAAGTGGAAGACGAACCAGGCTGGTGTCCACAAACTCGCAACCCCATGGGAGGGACCCTTCATGATCAAGGAAGTCACACGTCCAACGTCTTACAGGTTAGCTCACCTGGACGACACGGACGTACCAAACTCGTGGCACATCGACAAGCTTAGACGTTTCTATGCTTAACTACTGAGATATGTACTCTACTTGTATTTTCGATTTACTTTAATAAAGCAATTATGATTTCTCCGACCACTCTAATGTGTCACTCCGAATTTTATGGTTATTCTAACTTAGCCAGTACAAGCCGACCACCACTCCTTCTATGGTTTTCGGAGCAGGCCCTGTCTCCGGTTCCTCCCAACACGTGCACGGGATCCGCTCTCTACATTGCGGGTGATCGGCAGGTCCTCCCTAGTTTGACTTGTCCGCGTCCACGTGTGCACAGGTCATAGTACCTCACACTCCGACCACATGCCAAACTAGGGCCGCACAAACTCTTCGGGATGATATGTCGAGCAAAACGGTACAACTAAATAGAACGTTAACACGTTCCCACTTAGTTACACCAACAAAAAATTTCAAGCTTAAATATGTTTTGTATAAAGCAAACAAGCTTATAATGATATACAGTTACGTTATTACAAGCTTGCCTAAAGAGGCTCCAGTTTACAATAACACAACTATGTCCTCCTTCTACAGCTCTAAGCCTATTACATTGGCTAGTCAGGGCGCATGGCATTTACTGCTCGCCGCCTCTGATACCCTACTCGAGTCTCGGGGACTCTTGCGCTAGTCGAGCTAAAGGGGATGGCCCCGCCGGTGCCTGGCTAGTCAAGACCGTAGGCTTCATCGGTTGGCTTGCAGCTGATGGCATTTCCAGCTGGCTTGTCGATGGCATACCCTGTACAGGTGCTGTCCCACCTCCACATAGGTTAATATCGCCAATTATCTTTGACGACAAGTCCAGCTGGGCCGTCCGAAGCTCTTCTGCCTTGTCTGGGTCTATCTCCTTCGGGTACCTAGCCTCCAGGCATTTGAGATCGATCAGGGGGTAGTGAGCACGCACCATGCTTAGCACATGGGCACCCGTGTACTCACCCGCCTCCTTCAAGAACTCTTGGAACCATCCCCATGCTTGTTTGCATCTCTCGACCAGTCCGAGCTGGGGCGTCCTTAGCTCTTCCTCTGTGAGCGCCGAGTCGATAAGGTCGAGGACGGGCACAATGCCAGTTGCCATTTCTTGGCACCGCTTGTTCCACGTGTCCCGCTCCTCGGTGGCCTTGAGGCATCGTGCTTTCCAGTCGTCACGATCCTTGATCACGGCCTCTAGGTGCCTCTTGGCATTGACTTTCAAAACTGAACGTGGTACAAGACATCAAATGTGATGACACGATAAGGCAAGGTGGGCGACAGAGTGACAAAGGTGATCTGGAATGCTTACTTTTCAGTTCATCCTTCATTTTGGTAGTGTGGTCTTGGAGTTCAGACTGGCTGCGTGCTAGTTTCTCGTTGTCCTCCTTCAGGCGACCACATTCTGCGGTCACACGGCTATTTTCCCCCTGGAGGCGGGTCACTTCAGCTTCTAAACCTGCATTACAGCTATTACTGCCAAGAACACAATAACACAAGTCTTGCACTTGCTATGATAAGGTGAAAACTTACTTGCTTTCTCCAGCTCTTTGTTATTGAGCTGGCCGACCAGGTTTTGATTCTGTGCTTCTCACTCTGTCCTCTCCTGGTCGGCGGCTTCAAGTTGGCGCCGCAAGCGTTCCACTTCGGCCGCCAATTCCTTATTGGTCGCCGTGATTCCTTCAATCTGGTCGAAGCACCTTTTTCGGTATTTTGCGGTTTTCATCAAGTCCTGCATATAGACAAGCTAAGTCAGACAGTTTGACTACATAACAGGGTCAAGGATTCAAGCCAAACATACCTGGACTTCTGTCACCAGACGCTTGGCCGCCCGTTCGACTCTTAGGGTCTCTTCGACCTCTGGGATTTCCTCATGCATAACCCATTCGTCGTTCCGATAGTGCGACACATATACATGTTGTCGCCTATCTTGGGGACGGCCTAGGACCTCTTCTACTTCTTCTTCTTCAACCTCCTATTCAGGAGGCGGCGCTGGTCTGGAGTCTACAGACTCCACGACTACCAGGGCTTTTCCACGAGCCGTCGCATCGGCAAGAACGCTCTGGGCCACTTCTGGCTGCTGCTCCTCGACTAGATCCGGCTCCCTTGGCGCCATGGTATCCGCCTCAGCAAGGTTCATGCTCGGAGCACTTGTACACTGCTCGGTTGTCTTCTCAACCAGCCGCTCGGGGACTGGTGTCTGGTCATCTGCCTGCTGAGGTCCAGGAGGAGTTCCTACTACAGGCTCCTCCACGGCTGGCTGCTGGGCAGTTTGTCCCGCCGTTACTAGCGACGTTGCGCCGCACCTGGCTAGCTGGTCGGGGCTCTCGGTGGATGCCGATCTAATGCATCAGAGACAAATTCAGAAGATAATAGTATCCAATGCCAATTGCAAGCTTACATCAAAAATATAAATACTTACAGCTTCGACTTGCTGAATGATGTGGCGAAGGAACGTCTCCTCGACCGCCCCTGCTCCGCTTGCTCGGCAGTTTCCATCGGGACCCTTTCCACCTCCGGTATAGGCGTCGGGGTATGATGCTTGATGTTTCCTTCGTTTGTCCTCTATGTTGCAGTGGTCGGTGATGTGACCACTGCTGGCCTAGAGGAGCCACCCTGCTCCGTCGGTCCCATTTGCCTTCTCCTCTTTCGAGGGACAAGCCAGAAGATGTCCGCATCCTCTGCTTCATCGTCCAACAGGGGGAAGATGGCTTGGCGTCATTTGCTGGCAGCCGGACGCTTGCCAGCGGCTCTGGTCGATGCGTCCTCTACAGTCTCGAGTACCACCCAGTGGACGTCGTCGGTCCTGGCGCTAGTCTGGGCGGCTAGGCCGGTAGCTTGCGGCCACTCTACACCGGGGGGAGGCGACACGAACACTGCTGCCCGGTCATGACCATTACACTGAGACACAAAACGGGGACAAACAGTTATTTTCTTGCCACAGCATGACTCTACAGTTAAAAGGTGGCATCATTTACCTTTGGGGGAGGTTGAGCCAGCTTGAAGGCGTGCTCGATGGTGTTCAGCCCGACATAATTGGGATCGGCCAGGTTGAACAGCTCTCCAATCCTGGCCTTGATTTCCATCTTGTCAAGCGGCTCCTTCCTGGTCCTCGTTGGATCAGCGCCTCCTTGGTACTCGAAGCCAGGATGAATCCTCTTCTGGCAGGGCTGGATTCTTTGGCTGATGAAGTTGCCGACCACGCTTGGGCCATCGAGCCTTCCCCACGGGATCATCCCGAGCAGTTCGGCGATCTGCTCCAAGTTCTCGGGCTTCTCCGACCAGCTATTCTTCTTCTCTGGAATCAGCCCCACATCGCACAGGGTGATGGTGTTTGGCTCTTCACGGATGTAGAACCACTTCTTGTACCACTCGTCTAGTGAGGTGTTCCAGGGGCAGTGCAAGTATTGAGCCTTCATGCCATTGCGCAGGTTTAGGTAGATGCCTCCGGCGATCTTAGAGCCACCGCTCCCTTTCTTCCGAAGACAGAACAGGTGGCGAAAGAGGTCGAAATGGGGCTGGAAGCCACCATAAGCCTCGCAGAGATGGATGAAGGTGGAGACAAGAAGAATCGAGTTGGGATGCAGATTGCAAATCCCAATCTCGTAATACAAGCAGAGACCCTGAAGGAAAGGGTGCACTGGAATCCCAAAACCCCGCTTGAAGAAATCTTCGAAAACCACAATCTCACCTGGTTGTGGATCGGGGAAGCTTTCTCCTTTCGGCGCGCGTCATCCAGCGAGTGCCTTGTTGTGGAGCACCCCCATGGCGACGAGGTCTTCGATGGTCTGTTCGTTGCTCCGTGACTTCCACCACTCCTTCGCCATGACTCCACCTTTCTTCTGGGCGTCTCTCTTCGCCATTAGTCTATCCTTTCTAAGGGGGTGGATGCAGTGGCGAAGGGGTTGGCGGTGATTATCGGAGGAATAGGGTTCGGCAAGAGGAAGACGAAGGTTGCGGCAGCGAATGACAATGGGGAACGGTGTCAGTAACTTGCCAGATCTACATTATAAATAACAAAGAGTTCCGTCGTTTCGTCCGCCCAAGATTCTTGGGAGACGTGCGCACGCGCAGCGGACGGTTGTTCACACCACCTCGAGATCTACGCCAATAAACGCGCCCCTTCGTTTACAGTGTACGCGCCTCTTCGATGATAAAGTGAGAGGGCCCACACTGACGCACCTCCATACAGGTGCCAAGCGACAGTTTGCCAGAAAGAGTAAGAGGGCAGAACGCCATGCTATACCTGTTTGCTTTTTTGACCAGACGTGTCAGATTGGGCTTGGCAGAATAAGGCGACAAATAAATACACCAAATAATAGTACAAGCGGCGCACGCGATCATGGATTGCCCAGTCCACTACTGTGATCGGGGATTGACCAGACCACTACTGAGTTCGGGGGCTGCCCAGACCACTACTATGCTCGAGGACTGCTCCGACCATGATGACTTTTTACGACCACTGCTGTGCTCGGGGACTCTCCCGACCACTACTCGGAGTTTTGCTCTCCTCGACTACATGTGATTTGTACTCACATACAGTTGAGAGACATTTCTTTAGACCTTGCTACAAGGCTCATACTTCGCCTTCCAGCAAGCTCGGGGACTACGTCGGTACGATGCACCTGCCGGTGCATCTTGTTT
Source organism: Miscanthus floridulus (assembly GCF_019320115.1). Lineage (NCBI taxonomy): Eukaryota > Viridiplantae > Streptophyta > Magnoliopsida > Poales > Poaceae > Miscanthus > Miscanthus floridulus. Next base: position 2,871,316 of record NC_089587.1, read on the forward strand.
TGCCTGTATGACAATTGGATTATTAACTTCAGCGGAATTTCTTTTTAGACCCTAGCACCATGTGCCTATGTCACCTACTATCAGGCTCGGGGACTAAGTGGGCACACTTCATCTTGCGGTGAATGTGTTTGTTTTTTCGACCCCTGTGCTTTGAATGATTGTAAGGATTAATAATGTGCTCGGGGACTGCACCGACCACTGCTTGAATAATGGTTTTCCTTGGCTACATGTGATTTATACTCACATATAGTTAAGAGACATTTCTTTAGACCTTGCTACAAGGCTCATACTTCGCCTTCCAGCAAGCTCGGGGACTGTCGGTACGATGCACCTGCCGGTGCATCTTGTTTTGCCTGTACGGCAATTTGGTTTTTAACTAAACTAGGAATTCTTTTTAGACCCTGGCACCACGTGCCTACGTTATCTACTACCAGGCTCGGGGACTAAGTGGGCACACTTCACCTTGCGGTGAATGTGTTTGTTTTTCGACCCCTACGCTTCTGATGTTCAAGGACACTATGCTTCAAGACCACTTACATTTCTTTTCAGAAATACAAGTGGGCACACTTCTCAGGACAAGAAATCTTTTTCTTTTTTCTTAAGAGCACCATACATTCTTCGGACAACCTACTTCTCCGATGATGACGGTGGTCGGAGGCATCAAGGGCTCAAGCCTCACTTGTCGGAGAAGGTTAAAATGGCGTGTCGCAGCATAATACATGATGCTCGGGGACTAGCTGTGGGGGTATTAACCCCTATACCCTTACGGCTAAGTTTGGGCTGGCCCGGATCGATGGGTTCGGTCCACCCGAAAGATGACGTGCGGCCCAGTTAACCTGATCGGAGTCCCGCACAAGGAATCAAGACGGATTTGGTGACCAAGCAGGATCCTGGTCGGTTAGAATAGGAATCCTTATCCGGCCACATATGGCAATTGTAACTGACTAGGATTAGTTTCCAGATCTATAACCCTGCCCCCCGGACTATATAAGGCGGGTAGGGGACCCCTCTAAAAACATCTCTCATTGACATACAGCAATACAAATCAGACGCAGGACGTAGGTATTACGCCTTCTTGGCGGCCGAACCTGGATAAAACCTCGTGTCTGTCTTGCGTCACCGTCTTGTTTGGGGCTTGCGCATCTGTCTGCCGATAATCTACTACCTTGGGCATACCCCTAGGTAGACTGCCGACCATATTTCATCGACAATGTGTTACGGGCTCCGCGCTCTGTGTTATGGGTGGTCGGCTATGGTTCCTCGGTCATGTCTGTTCCTCCTACACGTGTACGGGCTCCAGCGCTCGATGTTATGGAATATGGGCTAGCCAAGGCCAAGAGACTAGTAAAGAACTAACTGCTCAGATGCTACTTATACCACGTATAAACGCGTTAGGGTTCACAACAAGTTTCTTTTTCACCAAAAGTGCTAGCAAGCTGCATAAACATGCACATGATGTCTACTTACAACATTTATACAAATACATAAATGTTTGCTTATGCCCTCATGCACCTAACGCTCCTCTCTAGATGTTCCATATAGGTTCCTCTCCACTCAGGCTATTAGGCTTGGCCATCACCATCTACCTCGCCGAAGAGATCGACATCGTCGGCCAGCTTCTTCGCCGTGTCCTCCACCTCATCCTTCAGTTGCTCCTGCTTTGTCGCACCTATCCCTCTGGCAAATCTAGCTCCTATTGCTTGAAGATTGATGGTAGAGTAATGAGACCGGACCATCACTAGGGTGTGCGTCGCGATGGAGATAGCGGTGTCTCGGTTGAAGCTTTTGAAGTTCTCCCACGCCGCCTTGCATCTATCAATGATGGTGTCCGGATGGGGTAGCCTATCATCAGGTTAAGGAGCCACCTCCATGTTGATACAGTCAAGCACAGGCTTGACTCCAGCCACCATGGTGTCGAGTTTTCCCCTCTGGGTTCATGCCTCTAGCTCTAGCACGTTGAACTGTGCCCTGGTCCTTCCACGGTATTCTACAGAGACCAAAGGGATTCGTCAAATGAAGAAATCATTTCAACAACAACTCCGACCATGAACTACTCACCTTCTAGATCCTCGACCAGCTTCGCCGCTCGCCTAGATGCCTTATCCTTCTCCTCTTGGAGTTGACCGATGACTTGGCGCAACTGGCCGAGCTCCGCATCTTGCTCTACAAACGTGACAACATCAAGACTGTTCAGCAATGCATAACAAACTCACCAATCCGCAATACCTTTCTTCAGGTCGGAGATGCTCTTTAGCTGCTCGGAGGTGCGCCTCAGCCACTCGGAGACGCTTCTCAGCTACTCGGAGGTGTGCTCCAGCTGCTCGGAGATTGTCATCAGCTGCTCGGATAAGGCCCCCTTTTGTTACTCTAGGTCCCACGCATTTGATTCAGCAAGATCCCTTTTGCGCTAGGTCCTCTGGACGTTCTTCTCCATCAGTTTCATCGCCTTCTTTAGCTTTGCGTTCTCCTCGGCGAGGGGCTCCATCCTTTCGATCAGCTACTGCCGCTGTACGACAGTTTGCACTATGCCATGCAAAGCACCAAGATTATAAAGGGCCATATTCTCCAACGTCAAAGACGGACACCGTTGATGCAATACTAACCTCAATCTACTTCATGGTTGTGGAAAGGGTGGACTGTAGCCTCTTCACCTCCCTGGTGGTGTCCTCCTCTTCCATGACCACCACTTAATCCCCCCGCTTGCGGAGGATCTAGACGGCTTGAGGTCATGACTCTTCATGCTCAATCTCCTTGACCTCATCCTCTTCCTCCATAGCCGGTGGCGCTCCCTGGGGGCTCGATGGCCTCATAGAGAGTCTAACCATGCCCTAAGACATCTCAAGGCACACCGCTTGCTCCTCTGACACTGCCGGCCTTTACGCCCCACACTCTAGCAAGCGTCGGTAGCTTTAGCTCCCACCTTCGAAGACTCGGTGGCTCTCGCCGTTGCTCTGAGCATCTCCATCGACTCGCCCGCTGTCATCGCCAACCGCTCTCCACCTCCAACTCCACTAGCAGCGGTGGTCGACTCCTCCACAAACTGCCAAGCGCCCGGGGACTCTGGGACACAGTCTACCAGCATTGTCTCCACGCTAGCAACAGCCCTGGCTGCTCGCTAGTCCAGCCAGAAGGATTCAAATCCTCCGCATGCCCCGTTCTGTATCAGATCAGTTCATGTTTTGTCGGAATTTATGTAGTACCCTTTGGGACTTAGCTACTGTTTTTAGTTTTTTCCACAATCTGTTGTGAATGAATGGAAGGGTAGAAGAGCTCCTTCCTGGTGCCATATTTCTGTGTTTCAGCAATTGGTGGAATCATTCAGCAATTAGCATGATTTGTGCAAACATCTAATGTCGATGCAGTTGCAAGTGCGATCACTAGATTCAGCTAGCCCACGGTGTCACTTGCTGACCGCACGTGGATCACAGTAAACTATATATCTCGTCCCATCGAATATTTGACACATGCATGAAGTATTAAATATATACTAAAAAAAATAATCAATTGAACATATTGTGACTACTTTACGAGACGAATCTTTTAAGCCTAATTTATGCATTCACCTCTCTAGGTCAAGCTACTAGTTCATACCCTCTTAATAGTACGGCCAAAGAAAAAACAAAATCCTAAACTACTCTAAGTGTCTCTCCAACGTCAAACGGCACTTAGAACTAGTTTGTCCTTAACCTTGTCGTCCATACTTTGAAAACCAAAACGATTTTCATCGATAGGGACATGAAAACCATAATTGCCCAATCAATTACCATTAACATGACCTAACTCAAATTGCCTCTGCAAAACACATGTTAGTCATATTAATCCCGTGTTGTTATTAATCACCGAAACCCAACTAGGGGCCTAGAAGCTTTCAACGCCGCCGCGCAGGTCGCCAGAATCCGCTCGACGCCGCCTTAGGCACCAAGATTTGCATGTCCGCTCAAGGCCGACTGCTACTCTACTGCGGCTTGCTCCTGGACAGCGGTGGAGGAGGCCGGCAGTGGCGGCTTGCTCCTAGGCGCGCTCGACGGCATCGTGGCCATCGCACGCCAAGTGTTCGATGGAATGCCAATAAGGCTGTCCGCACCGCGCAGCGCTAAAGCGGCCGGTATGCCAGCGGTAGCGTACCGTGTGTCCGCACCGTGCGCCTACAAACGCTCCGGGAGCGTACCGGCTGCACAGGAAACCGTCACAGACCGCGCACGCGAGAGGGCCACGCTAAACACTATAGCAACACTGTAGCACGAAGAGAGAGAGAGTTGGTGAGAGAGAAAGGGGGAGAGAGGGAAATAAAATATGGAATAGTGGGTATAGAATATGGGATAGAGATAACACGGGTGCGGGAGAAATGAGTATAGAGTAGAGAATCTCGATGACTAGGATAGAATATTTCTTTTTAGAGATGGAAATAGAGGTGAACGAGTACGGATAGCCTAAGGACAGCAGGAGAAGCTATGGTGGTAATCTTACCACATGCTCAAATGCAGGGAAGGTGTATCCACTTGTACAGGCAAACAAACAAGATCCTAGCCCAACCAGACCCTACGGCTACGTACAGGCAAACAAACATGGCCAGCTGCACTGCCTGATGCTGCCTAGAGCTGGCCAGGCCTGGCTAGTACGCGCCGACCACCCTAGTCCAAGCAAACAGACAGGCCCTTCGTACGCTATTGTTTGGTAGGGCTTTGCCCACAAAACCACTACACCGAGTTACGTCGGGCTCTCTGCCCACGGACCTAGTACATCACGTTGCGTAGGGCTCTGGGGGGCTACACCCCCTATGGATGAGTACATCACGGCCAACTTCCCATTTGAGGCCATGTTTAGATCACCTCCAAATTCTAAGTTTTTTCACTCTCTCTCTATCACATCAATTTTTAGACGCATGTATGGAGTATTAAATATAAGTAAAAAAAATAACTAATTGCACAGTTTGGTTGTAAATCATAAGATGAATCTTTAGAGCCTAGTTAGTCCATGATTGGACAAAGTTTATCAAATATAAACGAAATGTGCTACAGTGTCCAAATTATAAAAATTTGCAATCTAAACAAGGCCTGAGTAACGCTTCGCGATGGGTAACAACCCTGGGGGGCTACACCACGTTTGCCAACTACTGATCCATGTAGCAAGCATCACAACGGGCAGTGACCCTCGGGGGCTATGCGGAGACCACCGGCACCGGTCGCCTCAACAGTATAGTCAACAGCCTCTCCATCTACTGAGTACGCACTAGTGTAGTGTGGCAGTGGTGTAGGTTCCCGTAGCAGCTAGAGGATCCGGCCGGCGCCCCAGCCTCCTCCCCCTCCCTCCATGGCTCCATGGCGGCGCAGATCTAGCGGGGAGGAGGCCTCTAGCGACGGATCCGGCAAGATGGAGCCCGCTGGCGGTAGATCCAGCCTGCGCCCTGGCCTCCTCTCTTCCCTCCCTCCTCCACTCCCTCCATGGATCCACCACTGTGTGGATCCGGTGGAGAGGAGGCCTTCGTCGGCGGATCCAGCGGGTTGGAGGTCCACGGTGAGCAATGCGGCGGCGACAGGCTCCACGGCGAGCAACGCAGCGGCGGCTCCTCCCGGCGGTTTCGCCCCGTGGGCTGGGAACGGGCTCGTCGGTGGGCTGGATCGTGCAGCAGCAGCAGCGGCGGCGGATCGGGCATGCAGGGGCGGCGGCGGCGGCACGAGGCCCATGTCCAGGCCCATTTCGGCTGCTCCTTTTTTCTTTTTTTTATTTGATTAACCGTGGCGGCCATTCGAACCGCCTCGTGATCGTTAAATTGAAAATGCCCACCACGGTGAGGATTTGTGTAGCAGTGACGAGCACATGCAGCCGCAATCTAGACATCTAGCTGTGTAGCTTGTTCCGAACATTTTTCTTGTAGCAAACTGAACTCTTCTTTCCATAAATTAGCCGTGTTCTACTACGTACGTACGTACTGTACTGCTCATCTACCTGCAGTATGCATATATACTGTATATACATCCATCCATGTGGCAAACAAACTATTTCCTGCGTTTTTCCTACGAGAACCTGCACGATCTTGCGTTCTATAGAGCCCTACCTATTTTCTCTCAAAGTGCGCTCGATCTCTGGACTGAACTACTCCATGCATGTAAGTAATATATGAAGAGGAACTAAAACTGAATGCATGTGAATTAGGGAATATATATGCACGTACACGTACCCGATCAGTAGATCAGTACTGTTTTTAGTGACATTTTAATCCTTGCAACTCCGTCTCTTAGAGTTGCACGTACACATACCCGATTGGCTACTTACAATATTCAATTCTTGCACTGCATGCACGGTGTTATCATCCGTACTGCATGTGCTATATAGATTATTGAGCCATATTGAGATCTCACATTGGCACATACGCATGGTCACACTAGAATGTGGCAGGTATAGGATTCAAGAAAAAGACAATGATCAGGTGCAAGCACCTATTCGTAAAACTAATGGGAATCATCTCTCGATGCGCTTTTTTTTCGACGAAAGAATAATTGTATTAGATAATAGCTCGGTATATCGACACATTACAATCACTCTGGAATATACTGTATATATTCAGAAACTGATTTTCATCTAAATTGTATCCACGCTATGAATAGCTCCAAATCTCAAAAGCAAACATATTTGACGCTACGTATGGATGACCGCACATGCAAACACTCGGCAACCGGACTGAGAACAGATGCCCAACAAACAACGGCCAACATCCCTTCAGGCAGAGTTGAGAAACTTCTTCTTTCTTGTGTCTTCTTTCTTCTTCTTCTTTCTGCCACAGAAGAATGAGGAAGACTGATATGAAATTTATTCTCTCTATTCCTTCATCGTGGCCAGATCTAACCACAATAAAACGGAGAAGAGACCGGAGAAAATTATTCCATGGCGACGACATCATTTCCACCTTGATGTCGTCGTCTGGAAAGAAAAGTCTCCATGTCGTCATGCTGGTGAAGTTGTTGACGTCGTAGTTGTCGCCCTCATCTTCAATAGAGCCGCCATAGAGAAAATGATTGCACCCTACCTCCTTGCCGTCGCTGGAGAGGAGGAGGAGGAGGAGGAGGAGGAGATAAAGCCCCGGTACTAAGAAATTTGTCATGGAGAGACCCTAACCTTGAAAACTCGATCTACTAGAAAACTTATTAAAAAACGAAGGATCCCCACTCCCTCCGACCTCCGGTGAGATGCCAGAGGGAAAGAGATGGGTACCAGCGGTGGTGGATGGCGATAGTGGCGGCGGCGCTTAGGGCTAGTCTCTCGAGAGGGAGACGAGAAGACGTAACTCTACCTCAATGCACATTTTCATGACACGATTTTTGTTGATGAATGAAATATTGAGAGACGATATTTTTCATCAACAAAAATATGTAAAGCTGATGTGACACTCTTGAAAATTATACATTCAGACTAAGGTCATTGCCCTGGACTTCTTCCGATATGCGTGCAACTTTTTTAAAAAAAAACATGGCCCGCATAGGGCTCCTTTGGAAACCAGGGAGAGCAAAACCCAGGGATGGAAAATGCCCCCACTGAGAACTAGTAAGATGATAATTAAAATTATATTTTCATAGATTATCCAGAAAAAAGTCATCCCTCGGAGGGACCGGAGTTTCCAAATTAGGCGGTGTGGATGGGCAGAAATCTAGCCTAGTAGGCAGTTCGAACTTGGACTCCGGCCCATACGCCTCAGCTCGTGAGCCCAATCGTCCTGGCCCATCAACAAACCCCGGTGCTCTCGTCTCGTCGGCCGGCCCGGCTCCCTCGCAGCCCACCCTGCTGGCTTCCTCGCCCACCGCTGCGGAGCACGCAAAACGCCCCGGCCCCAGTTCCAATCTCGCCGCCGCCGGGTTGCCGTCCCGGCGCTCCGTTTCGCACAGCCAGGAACAGCCCCAGCCCCGCCCCTCGCCTCGATCCGGACTCGCCCGCGTTGGAGTTCCTGCTAGCACCAGTTGGCGCTGGAACTGGGTATGCGTCTTTCTCGATCGACTCTCCTCAAATCCTATCTATCCGCGCGCGTATCTTCCTTTCTGCAGAGTCTTCTGCTTTGCAAATTCATGCCTGCTGCTTGTGATGGACGAAAACGTAATCATCGTTATTATTCGTTATATAAACGGATATTGCTATGCCACTTCATCATGCTTCAGATAGAGACCTGACCTGCTAGGCATATCTGCTACTAATAGAAGCATATTTAATCTAGTTATTATGAGAAATACAAACTATATTTCAACAGCTATCGAAACATCACTGTTCTAGTGTCTAGATGATACTTATTAGTCACTATTAGTTCAACACTGATTGTCAATTCTGAGTTTATGAGATCTTCAGTAGTACTGCAACAACAAAATAAAATGGCAAGGAACAACACCGTTTCCAGTTAAGCTCTGTGCAATGCAGGTACCACAGATGTTTTTCGGGTCCGGTCCAATGTTCCCGTCACATCAGCACATTATATATAATACTAATAGTACAGCTTGACAGTTTCCTTCCCCCTTTTGATGCTCATGGCATCACTAATATATATTTGTTCAAGTCTGTGTAGGAGATCAATCCTGATACCTCTCATAACTGCTGCCTCTATTTATTTGACTTTTCAAAGAGAGATTAATATACCACTACTGGCTAAACGGTTACCATAACACCATGTGTGATGCTAATATTTGTCTCTTACTTCTGTGCCTGATGTTTTTTTGCCATTGTTTTTCCCCCATCTGTAGGAGCATTCCTATGGAGACGATCTCATCCTGTCCCATCTGCAATATACAAGTTCTTACGGTTGAGCTGGAATGGTAGTGGCGGATTCTTCTCCATGCTTCTGCAATTGAGCATCTCCTCCTTTCTTTTCCCTCGGCATTATACACAACCTACCACTATCTTATGCAATGTTTGCCACTATGTCTCCCTTTTGAGAAATGTTCTATCACATAATCTGAAATATTTACAGTATCTAGAAATAACTTTGTTATAGACTAACTAAAGAGGTGCCGTTCACAGCCCACTATATTTTCAACATCATGGTCACTCAAGGACAATAATTGGGATTCAAAAGAAAATGGGTCATCGTGGATCTCAAGAACAATACACCCTTTTGATTTTAGATCCTGGCCATGTAAGTTACAGTTCTCATTCATTTTATTGGTCTGAACTATTTTCCCTTTGTTGTCAATTAGTTGTGATTTAGTTTCACATTCAATTTGAAGCTCAGCTTATGGTGCAAGTTGGTTGGTTTCAAAGCTCAGAGTATTGTGCTATTTGGTATTTTCGTTCTTCACGCTTTTTGCTGAACAGTCACTTTGAGGACCACCAACATAAACTGAACATCGGGTGTCTAACTCAGCGTGCATGAATGTTTAACCCTACAGAAAATCTTGAGGCCCTCTTGCTTCTCATGTGAATGGATTCTTGTGGTGTTGATTGAGAAAGCCGCAGCTTAGATTTTGAAAGGACCTGCCCACATTTGCTGTAACAAGTCGTTGTTTTGATGTGTTGCAACATATTGTGGATTATATTTTCTTTGCTTTGGTTCCTTATTTTGTATGCATAGTCCATTTTGAAACTTCTAGAATAGACTTTGAATTGCTGTTTCTCTATCAGTACACTATTCAAATGTTTTCCCTTAATGCCACAGAGAACTGCAGATCTAGAAAGGTCTCTAAGAAGCAAAAAAGGATGGCAGCGTCCGGTGAAGAGAGGTGTCCACACACTCAGGAAGCCACAGTATCAGGTACATCAAATGGCCCAAAGTACATGAAATTAAGAAGGCTTACATGAATTTGTACATTTATATAATACAACTATCTGGTGTACATGTCATGTTATCAGTTGTGTTATGTGGATCCTGGAATTGCTAGTTCAGAAGAGATGGAGCAACTGAAGACTATTGATAGTATACTAGTCAGGTTTTAGGTTCCTGGTAAGTATGAAAACTAACCCTGTCTTTCTTTGTTTATATGTCAACTGTAAAGACGCACTGGGTAATTTAGATCACTGTCCATCTTGTTATCCATTGTTCATATAAAGGGGCGTACCCAGTGCAAAGAGCTCCCGCTCTGTGCGGGGTCTGGGGAAGGGTATCTATTGTTCAGATATGCAACAAAAACAAAATGAACAATTCAATTATGAGAAATTGTGGCTAACTAGTTATTGGTTTTCATACCACTGTTTTATTGATGCTTTCATCAGTTACTTTGACTTAGCTCAATGCTGTATTTGTGCTGTATTACCCTGATGTTCTGAAGCAAGTTTCTCCGAATTTCTTAATGGTTCAACAGAAAACAGGATGAGGATTATATGTGTTTTGCACACAGGGCACTCTTCCCCTGGTTGAAGAAACAAGAACATCTAATACATTGTCAAACTGTGCGCTGTATGAATGGCACAGCAAGGATGGCCTTGCAGAAAGTATGATATATTTTTTCCCTGTGTCTGTATGTTTCGAAGAAATACATGAAAATTCTCTGTCTTAGTCGACGTTTGCTCAGCATCTTGAATATTTTACAGTTGACGCTACCCTCTCATGCCTTTTTTTTTAAAACCAGAAAATTGAATGCAGTTCAAGACATAAATGACAATTGCGGCTTAGTCGACGGGCTTGACTCATGCCAAATGCCAAGTCAAGCTTGCTGCTTAACTGTTGTTTGCCCGGCCTGATTGATTCTGCAGACAATCTGCTATTGTTTGGAGGACCTTTGAAGAATCCTGACTGCTTTCATACTGAACCTGCCAGTTGACGGTGCGTGCATCTGAAATTCTGAATCTGTGGTGTGGGTAAACGAAACAGAACTTGATGTTGCTGTCTTATGTGGCTAAGTTCCGAGAGCCCAGTACAGTCACTTGTGTTCAAGCGGAGAATCAAGTATTTGTGCATATAACATCCTGCGGCTAATCTTTTGTTATGCATCTGATGCCGCGCAGTCAGCTCAGTTGACTAGAACATTGACTCAAGGGTTATATTCTGCATGGAGTTGGAATCTGGAAATGGCTGAAGCTGCTTTCAGTTACAGCAGGATCGGGTTCCTAAAGCAAGCCGATTTCTGTGAATGTCGTCAGCTCATCGGATACATATGATAGATTAACAGCGAATTTTGTAGGTTATGTATTCCTAAAATATTGCATAATTTTGGATAGTATTCCTTGATAAACTGCGCTTCAATTGGATTGGACGAAACTTAACATAGGAAGCCATGAAGGTGGTTTTGGTGGCGGCTATCTGTCGTGTCATGCGTCACAGATGAAAATGTTTGTGTTTGAATGCTACGTGTATCTGTTACCTGTAATTGCGCTGGGCGTTGAGCCATTCCTTTTCTGAGTTTTCTCCAATAAATATAGTTGCACGTCTTGAGTACAAACTTTGTTAATGCTATGTGTATTTGCTCTACTCTACTCTCTCTATTCCAAATTATAAGTTATTCTAATTTTCTTTGAAGAGTTAGAGTATTTTAAGTTTGATCAAAATTATAGAGAGAATTACAAAGATATATAACATTAAATAGATATGCTATGAAAATATAATTAATGAAGAATCTAATTATACTTATTTGGCATCACAAATATTATTATTTCATTACATAAATTTAGTCAAACTTAAGATGCATTGATTCTAAAAAAATAGAATAACTTATAATTTAAGAGAGGAGGATTACTTCATTTTATGACTGCTACACTTGTTGGCCGTTTTTTTTTTCTTCTTCCGCCCAAGGAATAGGATTACTCCAGATTGTATATAGACTAAAGTAATCCCTGCAAGTTATGACCGGTCAACAGCGTGATAAGGTAACAGTAATGGTTGTCAACTAGTAATTTTGTCATTTCCGTTCTTTGAAAAGGATTTTGTCAATATTTTTTGGTAAGCACGGCAGGCAGCGGATGCGAATTGATTTTGTAGCACGGCTCTCTAGACCAGGTGCTTCTGGTTTACGATTTGCAAGGGTCAACAACTGAAATCCTAGTCCAACGTGGCAGCGATTACTTGCAGATAATCTAGCTGTACTACTTCCCGCTTGTTTCAGATTATTTTCTCTCATAGATCACTATTCAATCATTCGAAATAATCCAAAATTCACTATTCCACCGAGCAGCCGAACGCCCTTAATATGCTTTCCTGAATTGATCGATAATAAATAATAAAATGAAAATACTAATAAAAGAAAAAAGAGAGTAACTTTATTTCCTTTCGGCTGGCCCACCCACCAGTTTTGACGTGTAAGGCACAGGCAGCCGCACAGAGAAGGGCTTCCATTCCAGAACCGAAATCCAAATTCCTCTCCATCTTTCTGGTCTCTGCTCTTCCTCCGTCGCACGCTCGCTCGCTCGAATCGTCCTCTGCCCGCACGCCTCGCAGTCGCAGCGCAGGGCAGGGCCCCACCGCTTCACCGCCCGCGCCAGCCAATGTCAGGCGACGGCGATGCGCGCGGCCTCGAGGCGGCGGCGGCCGCCGCGGCCGAGGCAGCGCGGGAGCTGCGGGAGGCGGCCGCGGCCCTCGTCGCCACCCGCGCCGCCGAGGAGGACGCGCTGCGCCGCCGCGCCGTGGCGCTCGACGCCGACGTCCGCCGCCTCCAGGGCGAGCTCCACGCCCTCGATCCCTCCACGCTCGACAAGGTCCTCCTCGCCTTGCCTTCTCTTCCTCCACCTCTCCTCCTGCCAGGCTCTGCCTCCTTCAGGTCCCGTATCTCAGATCGCGATTAGCTTGCCGACGCGGATTGATGCCTACTTTAAGGATGCCCCTGCGGCGGGGATTTCATCAAAGCTTGCGCCGCGATCCCATCTTTTGCTCCCCATCTCACCGTCTCATGCATGGGCGTGGCATGGAGATGCCCGACTGCTGGATTAATTAGATTGCCTTGTTCTGTCCGCATTTTTTATGATTGCTCGACCTGGAATGGTTACGCCCCCACTACTGTGCCGGATGTTCCAGGATAAGGTTCCATCCAGTTCTGGCAGCTTGTCGTCTGTCTGTGTCTCACAAGCTATGAGAAAATCTGTTAATAACACGACTTGTATAGATGCCAGCCTGAAATCCGAATTCAACCTAATTAATCAAATGGTTGTGCGTACGCTGGCTTTGGTTCTTCGTTCGTTTTGGTTTGGAAGTTTACATGGCTTTGGATCATGCAAGTTGTTACATGTAGTGCAGCATGGTAGCCTGGTAAGGACAGTTAGATTATATGAACTCATTGGCCTAAGGACATTGTTGTGTGCTACTGAAACATCACATCTTGTAAAATCTTCTTATGGATTAGCGCCCTGCACGTCCTTGCAAGCACAATAGGTTTAAAATGACCTAAAGGGGCCATCTGCTCTTGTTCGAAATGTGACATTTCAGATTTATACTTGATGCAGGTCGAGGAGGAACTGGAGCGTGCCAGGGTCACAATCACGGATAGTGATGTGGCTTCGTTTCTTCCCAGCAAGAGAAATGGTTAGATATGTTCTCTTTCATATATAATACCCTACCCTGTTTTGCTCTGGGTTCAAGTTTAATTGTCATCGATGGATCATGATTTCTTAATTTTGATGTACTATCGTGTGAACATGCAGGGAAGTTTCTTAAGACGTTTCTAGGCCCTGTGAATGTGCGGGTGGCGAGGAAGGAAGATAAGCTCAAAATCAAGGATGAGTATAACAATTATAGGGTATGCTTAAGATACTTCTTCAATGTCGTTTGGAAAGACTTTTTTGTTTGTGGGTGGGTGGGGGGGTCACATATGATATCAAGAACTGAAAGTGCAGTATTGTGATTTGTCAGCTTAAACTTTTCACCTTTTATAGTGGTAACTTATTGGTTCCAATGATAGTAAGCATTATGATGAAACTTGTATAATATATGTCACCTTTAATCTGCCACTGTGTACAAAATTTTAGGAGGAACTGAAATCATCAGGGTAAAACATGACTAATTCAGTAAGTTCTTCTAATGAAACATCTAGCCTGTTTTGTGTGATGCAGTTATATTTTATAAACCTCTAGCTAGTACAGAAACACATAATACTGGGCTGTATGCTGGTAAATGCATTGTAATGTTGTGTAAAAAATATACTTTTGGGATTTTGAATCCAAGTAATCCTTAGATCTTTGGGTTGAACTGATATTTCATCTTGTAAACTATAAGGATGCCTCACACCAACAGTGTTGATGTTTTAACCTGTTCTATTGGCAGGATAGGACTGCCTATAAGTTTCTGTTGTTTCCATCTATCCTCCTCCTACTGAGATGGTGGATATGGGATGGATGCCTTCCAGCATTGGCTGTTCAAATTTATCAGGTGTTTTGTCGATACTGTGATATTCCTTGAATATTTTCGCTGTGCTGATCACTGCATTGTCCAACAAGAACTATCTAAATAATGTCTTGCTGCTTCTCAGGCTTGGTTACTATACCTGTACACAAGCTTTGCTTTGCGTGAGAATGTATTAATTGCGAATGGAAGTGACATTCGTCCATGGTAAGGCATCATCACTCCCAAAGTTTCACTGCTTAAGATATTTAAATTTTTAACTGCAGCATTTAAGGTTAGTTGCAAATGTCCATTTATAAAACATAGCTGGTTAAATGTTTCTCAATTCAAATAATTTGTTGACCGTGTTTAGTTTATTCTCTAGTTAAATTTCTTTTCCAATGCATGCTTTCTCTATCATGATTCGCTGCTACATTTTCAGGTGGATATATCACCACTATCTAGCAATGCTGATGGCTCTTATTAGCCTTACATGGGAGATAAAGGGACAACCTGATTGTTCTAGCAAGCAGGTATATGCTCTCTTTTTTTTTTCTGGGAAGAAGCACTGATGCAGGCATCGCTTGGGAAATTTCCTAATGTTGCACTCAAACAATAATCTTTTTGCAGAGGGGGGTGCAACTTTTCTTGCGTTGGGCAATCATGCAAGGCATTACAATGCATCTACAGAATAGATACCAGCGCCAAAGATTGCGTACTCGAATAGCTCTAGGAAAGGTAAGGTCTTGTTTGAATTTAAGAAACTAACTAACCTCTGTGGCATTGGAAACTTATAATTTCAATACATAGGATAAGCATATCTCACATAAGTATTCCACACATGATCCTAACTAGAAATACAAAAAGCTCCTTGTATATGATGAAACATTTTTCAAACCAAGGAACATTCTCCATTTCCATTAGCGTCATAGTGGAAATTTGTATATGATGAAACTAGATGCTTGGAGATCTTCACTAGGTGCTTACAAAGGACAACTCAAGATAATCAATGTTTCTCTGATTTAGTACTCTCAAAAAGAAACAGTCAGTGAATTTATCATAAAAGAAATCTTGTGGGCAGAGCTTATTGGTAGAATGTGAACCTGTGAATCAGCATTGTGTCACGTCATTATCTAATACTTTTTAAGGTTAACCTAACATCTCTCCCAATTAACTCCTTGCAGGCTAAAAGAATGGATGTCGTCGCTGGAGAAACAGCTGGTGTGGAGGGGCAGCTGTTGCTGCTATACCCTGTGCTTTTCATATTACAGGTATGTTGTCTGCACAATTCGAACTATGGCAGGTCCTGGTTTTTCTCTTGAACTGAGTTGCCACTCATCGTGAACCCTCCAGAATAAGTTGTTGGCCCTTCATGCATAAATCCTGTCTAATCGGACTAATATCATTTGTTTGCTGCACTGACGCACCTGGTCCTGATGCTCCATGTTTTCAGGGTTTTGAAGCATATGTTGGAGTTTTACTTCTTCAGACAGCTTTGCATGGGCTTGCCTCCGAATGGCAGGCAAGAATGATTTTAACAGTTTCACTATTTACAGTTGAATGTCAGATAGGATTAAATTGTCTAGGCCCTTGATTGAATTTATTGCTGTCTGGAATTTATTGCCTTTCCCAATATTTGAAATTCTGGGTGGTGGTGGAGGGATATAGGTCAAACTGTCTTGAATAGATCTTGACATGCCACTTGGCACTTGTTCTGGACTGAAATTTACACCTCATTTTCGTTTTTTACCAGGTTGTAGTCTGCGGGATCTTGCTGGTGGTTATGGCAGTCGGCAACTTTGTCAACACTATGGAGACACTGCTACTGAAACTGAGGTTCAAAGCAAAGATGAAGAGAGCAAAGAACAGACAGGATCGCCCACATCAAAATTGACAGGCATCGTCGTTCCTGGAACCATCGGTTTGTAAATCTTTTGACCTGTATTAAAGGATTTTCCATGTTCCTGGAACAATCGGTTTGTAAATCCTTTGACATTGAAAATTGACAGAGCAAAGCTGACGCCATCGGTTTGTAAATCCGGTTGACCTGTATTAACATTTTTGCCTGCTTGTAATTCTCTGTTTTGGTAATTGGCCCTGTAACATTGAAGTTGATATTCCACACAACACGGCGGATGAAACAATATTTCCTCTTCCTCCGATGAAAACTGTGAGTTTGCGCTGTACCATGCTTCTTCTGTTTAAATTCTTTGGGGTCCTGAAATAGGATATATCTGTCTAAAGTTGTGAATAGACATGGGGGGCTCCATATAAATGGTGCAGAGGCTTGTAAGGTTTGATGTTGTCATGTGCTACTACGTACTTTATACAGGGATTGGTGTGAATGATTAGCATCATTTCAGTCTTGTGCTGCAACTACTGGTGGAGACTGCAGAGTAGTAGTATTGCTGACAGTCGCATCAAGTGGCAAGCAATTTGTGGTGCAGAAACTAGTTGAACATTAGATTGATTGATTTATTTATTTATGTCTCAAGACATTAACAGTATCCCATGAGCACGTACCCTGTGCTAACGATCAATCCTTGTTCCAGTTGCATCTTGCGAGTCCAAAACAAATATTGGTGCTACCGTGCTAGGAGGAGTATTTTGCAAGGCTTTTTTGTTTTGGATGGTGTGGTCCAGGAAATTCCCTCGCCATATGACAGCACGCACTAGGGCGTGTTTGGATTGTGACTGGCAGGCAGATTCTCGTCCAGGCAACGATCGTGACCCCAGGCGGACGAAATCCTACGCCTGTGATTGCTTGCCTGGCCAGGCGTTGCCTGGAAGGCTTGAATCCAAACCAGCCCTAAATTACCAAAAACATCCGCAGGAGTCGCAGGACCAGTGTTGGAGAATCCATTCCGGCTAACACACGGAGCAAATCTTTCCAACAATCGTAAGTGTGTATGCTGCAAATATGAGCTGGCTGGTCCTCCAAAAACTGCCGCTGCCTTCGACCACAACCTGAATGATGATGATGAGCATGCTTCACTCGCTCCCTTGCCTCTGCTGCACATCATCACTCAATCATTGAGGTAGCTAGCATCCTAGATTCCTAGTGAGTGAGTTTGTACTCATCTTGTCTGTTCGGTGGTGCCGCGGTGGAGAGCTGCTGGCTGGGCCAAACAAACTGGGGGGGGGGGGGGGGGGGGGGGTTCACTCTTCGCCTCCTAAATCCAGTCTCATTTAGTCTTATTCAGTCACCACTCTTCACCTCCTAAATCTAGTCTCATTTAGTCTTATTCAGTCACTTTTTACCCAAACACTTTGACTACAGTTTAGGAGACCCCCTTGCTAACACCCCCTTAATGTACTCTTATGCAGGAAAGAAAATGCACGGTAAATCCATTCCATCCATATTTACATTTCACTCGGATCAATCTCAAGTCCTCTTCCCCCTCCAATGCACAATCCATTTCCTTACAATCCTACCCTAATACTAACATCAAGGACAATGAAAGGCACAATTTACTTTTGCTACAAGAACACACACACACACATGACACATCGAAGCTAAGACGTCATAACTGCTCTAAACACAATGGAAGGAGCGATCGAAGAAAATAATAAAACGGAGAGTAAATAAATTCAAAACATCAAAATCATGTGAGCTCCAGCAGCTTGCTGAGCTGGATATGGTGGCCGTAGCCCGCCTTGGCGATGGACCTGGCCGCCTTCTCCGCGATGGCGGCGCGCACCTGCGCCATCGACGGCCGGAGCCCGGGCTGCGCCGCGACGCACTCCACGGCGAGCCTGGCCACGTCGGCGGCCTCCTCCTCGTCGTACCCACCCTCTCCAAGACTGGCGTCGACGAGCCCCGCCACCCCGCGCGCCCTGACGCGCGGCAGGATCCGCGCCGTCAGGTTCTCGATCTCGGACGCCGCTCCGCCGCCGGCCGCTGGCAGGCCCGTGACGGCCTCGAGCAGGAGCACGCCGAAGCCGTAGACGTCGGACTTGCTGGACACGATGCCCGTGCGGAGGAAGAAAGGGTCGGCGTAGCCCGGCGACCCCACGGCCACGGCGGCGCGCGCCGGCGCCACCGCCGCCGAGAAGCCCTCGCAGGCGGAGCCCAGGTCGCAGAGCCGCGCGCCGCCGCCGGTGGCGCCGTCGAGGAGCACGTTGGACGCCGACACGTCGCCGTGCACCACGGCGGTGGAGGTGCCGCCGCCGCCGCCGTCGTGCAGGTGCTCCAGCGCGCACGCCACGTCGTGGAGGATGCGCATGCGCTGCGCCCACGACAGCGGGGCGGTGCCCGCCGCCGAGCCGTGGAGCGCGTCCGCTAGCGTGCCGCCGGCGAGGTACTCCAGCACCAGCGCGCCCTCTTCCTCTACAGTAACAGTCATTAGTTTACCACTCCATGTCTCCATCTCCATGGGTGATTACATTACATGTTTTCACCGCGGAGTGAAAGTGAATTGGAAAAAAAAAAAAACAGGCGACAGCGACGACCAAGCTGAAGAAGTGCAGTGCAGTGCAGTGCAGGTTTGACGAGAGGAGGTGGGGAGTCGCCGTACAGAAATGAATGAATATACGCGCCATAGCGGTGTAGCCGTTGCTCTCGACTCTCGTTTGGTAGGTAGGGAGTAAAGTGATGTCACGCTCGCACTGCACCCTTTTTTTTTATTTCTTTTGCAATTTGTAATAATTTATCTGCATTATTTAGAGACTAAAGGCTGCTAAAGTCTAAATTAAAGCCCCTTCATTTCCGAAGGAAAACTCTAAAGCTCCTTCATTTCTTGGTTGCTACTCGCTACTTTGATAAAGAAATGTGTAAGCTTGACTTCAATCATGACTTGTATTAAGTAAAGTGTAAACAAAGCCCTTGTTTAGTTGCTACCCAATTTCCAAAAAGTTGCTACAGTACCTGTCACATCGAATATTTGCGGCCCATGTATGGAGCATTAAATGTAGACGAAAAGAAAAACTAATTGCACAGTTTGGTGGAAAATTGCGAGACGAACGTTTTAAGCCTAATTAGTCAATGTTTGGACACTATTTGCCAAATAAAAACGAAGGTGCTACAGTAGACCCAAAATCCAAATTTCGCGAACTAAACAAGGCCAAAGTCAATGCATGCCATATCAGATCCAAGTTACTAATAGCTTATTTCTCCTTCTAATATAATTTGCCACATGTAAGCAAGTTTCATGTCAAAATAATCGGTACTATATGTTTACTTAAGGTGTATGAACCGGTGTCTGTCTTTCTATCTATCTATCTTTAATAAAAAAAATAAAAACCGTAAAAGAATAAAGTTAGAACAAGGAACAGGGACAGTTGGTTTGGAGCAGAACAAAGTAGCGTAAGCGTGGAGTGAAAGTGAAAGCTTCAATGATTTCTGTGTAGCGAGATGGGAAAAAAGAGAAGCAAGGCGCGCACGAACGAATGAACTCACCGTGGTCGTCGGAGTAGGCGAGGAGCGCGACGATGTTGGGGTGGCGGAGGCGGCGGAGCAGGTCGAGCTCCTGGCGGAAGGCGCGCAGGCGGCGCTCGCCGCCGCACCAGCGGTGCACCTTGACGGCGACGGGCGAGCCGTCCAGGAGCCTGGCGAGGTAGACGGTGCTGGAGCCGCCGCGGCCCACCACGGTGGCCTCGTCGAAGCCGCCGGTCAGCGCCTCCACCTCCCGCCACGCCAGACGCCGCGGCGCCTGCTGCTGCTGCTGCGCCTCCTTCTTCACGGCTATTAATAACGCTTGCTGCTGCTTGGGCTTGGCCGCCGCTGCTGCTGGTTGTGGCTGACGATGACGTGGCGCTGCTGCTGCTGGTGCTCGCGCCTCCGGGTCGGCGTCGGCGGAGGGCCGTCTGCGGAGGGCGGCGAGGCAGTGGCGGATGAGGAGGAAGGCGATGGCGCCGGAGGCCAGGAGGAGGACGCAGAAGAAGAGCAAGGCGAGCGCCACGGCCACCTCCATGGCGCCCCCTCTCTCTCGCGGTAGGCTGCTCGCTGCTTTCAGAAGTCAGAAGTCAGAAGTCAGAAGCAGCTACCTGCTGCTTGCTTCAGTGTGGGGAAAGCAAGGCAAGGCAAGGCTCAGGAAGGGGAGAGGTGAAGGAGCCCATGGTCTATATATAAATAATGGGAAATTAAAATGGAAGGAAAAGTGGTGGCAAGTTAAAAGGCAGAGCTTGATACATATGCAACAGCTAGCTAACCTCATTCATTTGTGCTTGTGCTTAGCCTTGCTTGCTTCGCTCGCTCGCTCGGTAGTTGAAGAGGGCCACTTCAGAAATCAAACAACTGCTTAATTAATCTGTGGAGTAGATACAAAAAAAGATTTGATTTTTACATGCATGAAAGATTCAAATTTTGACCCTCAAAATATACTCGGTCAATTTTTTATAGCATCGGACGACGATCAAATGGGATGGTTTTTCTGAGACAGCTGGCCGGTGCATAGAAATAGAATATAATATTTTATACATAAGCCTTTGGAATATATACAGATGCTCGGAGACAGACAGAATTTAACGTCCTGTTCGTTTGGACTTGTTTGACTTATAAGTTATAGCTGAAACTACTGTTGACTGGTTTGGTGTGAGAAAAAAATATTATTCATTAGCTAATAAACCACAATTTATAAGCCAAATATGATAGAGCGAACAGGGCTGAAAGCTCGTTGACACGCTTTGCATGCAGTTGGATTCCCAGTAAGAAATAATGCAAAATTGCAAATGCAGTGCAGTGCAAGCTTTGTGATGACGACTTGTAAGCAAAGATTGATGTCATCTCAGCAGCAGAAGTAGAGCTAGAGCAGAAATCCCAAAATGATATAATAATAATAACATCAAGGTGCTGTTTAGTTGCCTGTGTTTAGTTCCCAAAATTTTGCAAAATTTTTCAAGATTTCCTGTCACATCGAATCTTTGGACGCATGCATGAAGCATTAAATATAAATAAAAAATAAAACTAATTACATAGTTTAGACGAAATTCACGAGACGAATCTTTTAAGCCTAATTAGACTATGATTGAACACTAATTGCCAAATAACAACGAAAGTGCTACGATACCGTTTCCTAAAAATTTTCGCGAACTAAACGAGGCCCTAGCAGTGGACGGCGGAATATTATACACGATCTTAATTAATTATTACTTCGATCTAGTCTACGTATGAAGTGAATTCCCATGCATACAAATGCACAGTGCAGTACATTTTTACACGGTTAACGAACCTAAAAAAATATATGGGAGTGTCATCCGAGTAATAAAAAAGTTACTGTGGAGGTAGCACAAGTAACCACCAGCACATGTACTACACGATAGAAATTTGCATGCAATGAATGAACGGTGTTTCCGATGCCTAATTAAGAGAGGGTACAGTAATCAGGATAAGGAGTTATTAGCCGGCCTGAAAATTGTCTGAATGCGTATGACTACTATTGTTTGGTTCAACAGCGTAACAACCATTGGTACGGTAGATGCAGCACCAAAAAGAAAAAGCACTGTGCACAAGCATTACTAAACACTATGCTAATAGTAAGCTAGGCATGTTTGGATCACCTAGCTAGAACTAAAATTTATCTGTGTGGACTAAAGTTTAGTTGGGGTAAAATGTACTCCCTCCATATTGATAATTCAAGTCGTTTTGAACAAGGTTTGGATCAAACATTGGGAATATAAATTATGAATAACTTTTAAGTTGTTGAGTTTAGAATTGTGAAAACCATCTGAATAGATTTGTCTTGAAAAGTACTTTTCATAAAAATATATATGTATCACTTTTCAAAAATTATTTTTATAAAAATAAAGAGTCAAAGTTATGTTTTAGAGATCGTGTTGCTGTCCAAAACGACTTGAATTACTAATATGGAGGGAGCACGTGGCTAGCTAAAGTTTAGTCCACTACTATTAAATAAACATAAGTTCACATTTGCTAACTAATTAACTAGTTGCTAGCTGGGTTCTAAACACTTTTAGTACATCTGTTTGAATATTTAGGAGTAAAGTTTGGTCCATATGAAGCTAAACACAACGCTTTGCCTAACTTATATTAATATAGTAGACAAGAGATCAACAAATAACAAAACAAAAGTCCCACAAGCTACATACACCCCTCAAGACGATGACACACACTACACTAGTTTTATTGAAAACTAAACAATATTAATAGAAACAAGACTAAATAGTAGTAGCATTAGCAATAGCGGTTGATGTTGCGACATGTGCAATTGTGCATTGAAAGCCACACTGTCTACTATATTAATATAAGTTAGGCAAAGCTTTGTGTTTAGCTTTCTTTACTAGATATCATGGACCAAACTTTACTCCTAAATATCCAAACAGATGTACTAAAAGTGTTTAGAACCCAGCTAGCAACTAGTTAATTAGTTAGCAAATGTGAACTTATGTTTATTTAATAGTAGTGAACTAAACTTTGCTAAAACACTGCATGAGCATCATATTTATGTGTAAATGTGTGTAATATATGGTGTAAAGCAATGTACATAACTTGAAACGATCATCGGAAACGTGAAACGAAAGATACATTCAATGTCGCGTTATATTACTTAGGGTTTTAAACGAATTTTTATTGAACAAAAATACTATAGAATGCATATACGACACTTTAATGAAGTTTGTAGTATAAGCTTCGTAGGTGACGATGAAATACTTGAGGTCGCGAAAGGAACTCCCTAGCTAGCGTACCGAATAGCTTGGAAACCGAATTCGGCGCGAATCCGATCGAGACTTAGTCGAATTTCCTAAGTCGGGAAGCGGTGTGACAAGGCCAAGTTTGGTAATTTTTGCAGGCGAATTGGATTAAGTAGTGGTTGGGTTTCATGGCTGGTTTTGATAGCCTAACATGCCTTCTTGAGTATGGAATATGTGGTTTAACAATTGAAGCATTGAGTTGGATTTTTGGGACGCTTTAAAAAGCATGCATGACACGTTTCCAGACGGTTGCAGTGTCTCGGCATGGTCACCGTGCCTTGGCCGGCGTCGCCGCTCACCCACATGTAACACCCTTGGTGTTACGCCTTAATCAAAATACTAAACCATGTCATGAGCATCATGTTTATGTATTATTGCATGTGGTAAATGAGAAATTAAATTTTATTGCACTAATTCTCGAATTGAGCTCTAATTTATTCCTTGTCCAAATACTCTCCAGCACAACTCATCTCACTATTGTCATCCTGATCCAACTCCATCTCTTGCTATTTCATCTCCTTCTTGATCCTCGGAGCATGCCTCAGCACACTCGTAGAGCAAGCCCGCATAGCACGTTTGTAGTACCCTTCACTGGCATGTTTCACCACAGTGTCATTACTTTGCCGTGTCATGAATGGCGAGTTAGGCAGCAGCCTCTAGCGTGTTGCACGCGCTCTTTAGCAAACGAAGATGACCGACCGCAGCAGCTCGTAGAATTTGTGTGTCATCCATTATTCTTGACCCCCCACTAATGTACCCAAATAACATTCACTAGGATCCACCAGGTCATCAAGTCCAACAAGCGTCGTGAAGTCCAAGTTGTCTTTCCAGCGTCATATCTCTCCACGTGAGAGCTCCATAGCCACAAAGTCAAATGATAAATTATTATCATTCACTAATTATTAGCATACCACTTGACAAGATTTATATCTCCATCAATCTCGCGACGCGCCACTGTCATCTCTCGTTGTTCTAATTATCCCGCCTTTACTTCGCTTGCTAATCACCTTGCAAAATTATCAGTGCACGACGCGCTGCCACTACCATAGTGTGTCGCACACGCTACGCACTAATCTCACGCACAAGTTCGGCCCGCTAAGCACGCCGCTCGCTCACTGCTCTGCAAACGCAGTGCACGCACTCTTTCCTCACGCAGCACTGTAGCAGTGAAGATTTTCCTCACGTTAGCACTGGAGCAGCGAAGATTTTCCATACGCCGACACTGCAGCAGCGTAGGAACACTGTTCACGCGTGGAAAACACTGTTCACGAGTGGAAACACTGCTCACTACGGGACACTGTTCATCCGCGGCCACGCGTCTTGCACAGACAATGTTTTTTTACCTTTAAGCAAGCCAGTTAGCCACTAACCTTACGACGCGTCGCTGTCGCGTCTTTGCTTCTCCATTCCTGCGTCTCCTGTCTTTAAAAGGATACGCCGAGCTATTTCGCTCCGCTGCTCACTTGCTTCTCTCAAATCAAGTTTCTCTGTTCTTGCCCGTGAAAGCTGCGTCTATCGATTTCTCCCGAGCTGCAATAATCAGTTGAGGTAGCTAGTCTATAATTGATCTTCTCATTCTCTAATGTTTCCTTGACCTGTGGTCTCCTCCCCCATTAATTCCTTGACCTGCATGAATGAACCAGCGCCACCGCCAAGCACGTTTCGCCCAAAGCACACTCCAGTCCTGATGTGCTCATAAGTCCAAGACCACTAAAAGTCCATCATTGAATTAATTCTCTCATGACCAAAGACCACACCACCGCACATGGCATGGAGCCAGAGGACAACCCTGCCAACTCGTTTCGTGCTTCCAGACTACCTAGCTTATCATGACCACCCACAACCAGTGCTATATATGGTTCTGCTCCGCTCCACGCAGGGCAAGCAATTGCTAAGCTCCCTGGTGTCTCTCCTCTTGCATTGCCTCCGCACATCGATCACCGTAGGCGGCACTTCATTCAATTTCGAGGTAGCTAGCCTACAAGAATTCCTTCATCCTCCTTCTCTATTATTTTCTTGACCCGTGGTCTCATCTAGTATTTCTAGACCCATAGTCATGTGCAAGTCAACAAGTCCAATAGCATGATTATCCTTCTCCAATAATAGCATTTTCTTCAACTCTAGAGCTCATTTGAATTTATTTATTTATTGTGAAATAAATTTTGTTAGATTCCTAAATTCATGATCTATCTGTTAGTATAATTAGTTCGTATAGTTCAGTGATACTGTCGGTGTTTCGTACAAGCACCGGCAAGTAAATTTATAGTAATGCGCGTTAGGCTCGGATGGTGCGCTAAAGGACACAAGATTTATACTAGTTCGGGCGGAACGTCCCTACGTCCAGTTTGCTGCTGCTGCTTGTGTTATTAGCACCATGAATGGTCTGTAGTAAGGGGTACAAACTGTCGAGAGAGGGACTGGTCCCAAGTCTCTCTTGGAGGGATTGAAAGGTCGTCAAGAGCTTCGTAGCTGCTTGAATGTATGTATGTCTGTGAGTGTGTTCTCTTGTTCGGTCTTCTTTTTCGGTGCCCCTCTGATGGAGGGAGCGCATCCTCTTTTATAGATGAAGAGGATGGCTTTACAAGGGCGAGGGCTCTAGGACGCGTACTCTACTTAGTCTTGTGGCTCACGTCTACCCGGTCTAGTCCTTTATTCGGATGAGTGCTAAGAAAGATAAGTGTCTACAACACTGTTGATGTCCTTGTAGTGTGTCAGGTTGATTACAGAATGTTATCCTGCGCAGGGTATGGGCTGTAGTACAGTGGTTTTGACTTATGAGGGTCCGGTGTAGCGCCGTGGCTAAGGCCTTCTGACTAGGTGGGCCTGAGGGGTCGGGAAGCAAGCGCCGCTCCCCCGGGTCCACAGCGTGGTGGCGGAATATCCGTCGTTCGTGGAGATAGCAAATCCTTTCCTAGAGCGTAGCGGTTGTCGTATATCTTCGTCGGGTTCCGTATCCCAGAGCTGAAGGCGGCGCCTACAACTCTATAGGGCGAGATGCACGCACCTGTAATACCTTTTGGGCTCTGCGGCGCCCGGAAGGGTCTAAAGCATCAGTCCTGTCGTTCCCTGGCAGTCCTTTTCCTGCCAGGGCGTAGGGTATGGTCGTTGGAGCCATGGTTGACCCGAACGTCTTGTCTCGTCCTGTACCCATCATTATGAGGGACAGATATTGATCAGGGCGAGGCTCGTTCTGTGCCATCGGGTGAGGCGGAGACCAATCCCTATCTCTTGGGAGAGACCTAACCTATCCCTCTGGGATCGGGCGAGGCGGAATCCATCCCTTTACCATCGGGCAAGACCGAGCCCACCCTATAGGCGTCGGGCGAGACGGAGATTAGCCTTGAGCTTTTGGGGCGAGGCAGGGTTATCCCACAAAGGCGTTGGGTGAGGCTGACCCCGCCCCTCCGGGGTCGGGTGAGATGGAATTCATCCCTCAGCCCTCGGGCGAGACCGAGCCCGCCCTCAAGGCGTCAGGCGAGACGGAGTTTATCCCTCGGCCCTCGGGCGAGACCGAGCCCGCCCCGAAGGTGTCGGGCGAGGCAGAACCGAACTCCTGTCACTCGAACAAGGGATGACATGGAGCCCTTATGCATCTAGAAGTTTTTCACGTTCGGTGGTCATCGGTTCCACCTTCTGGGGTACCCTGGTATTAGGTCCCCGACAGTAGCCCCCGAGACTCCAGGTGATTCGGGTAGAACCGCCTGGAGGGTGTTTTTGATTTCGTTGAAGCTAATTTGCCGGAGGGTGCGCGCGAGCGCACCCGATGGGTGTAGCCCCCGAGCCCCCGGGTGACTCGAGTAGAGTCGCCCGGGGGGTTGTATCGGCCCCTTCGCGGGTAAGGCTGAAGGACTTAGTTTTTTATCAACTGGGTGTTTTTCCGAGTGGGTCGCGGCATCCCGTTCGCTGGGGACTGACTCGGGGCCATCCTAACTGGTGCTTCTGCCCTTGGTGGCGGATTGTTCGTGGATTCCTTCTTAGTTGGGCCGGCCGGCGAGTTGCTGGCCCTAGGTGGGCCAAAGGGAAAAGAACAGGCCTTTGTGGCTTGCGCTTCCCCGGTGGGTAGAGAGTCTGGATTTGCTTGGGGAAGGCGAACCGTCTGCCGAGATTTTTTGGGATGAGAGTATAGGGACTGTGGGCGCGTGTCCCGTAACGTGACGCGGTGGCGCGCGTGGCAGGCCCAGAGATCAAGGCGGACGGTTGTCCTTCTCGCGTCCGTCGCCCCTTATAAAACCGCGGGGTTCGCCCCCAGGGTCTCGTGTTTCGCTCCCCTTCCTTTGCGTTCTGAAACATCCGCCGCCAATCTTCCCAGCCTCTTGCGCCCACATCGCCACCGTCGACCGGCCTGCGTTCGCGTTCCAGGCGCCGTTAAGCTCGCGCCTGCCCTTTCCCCCTACTGCTTCAATGGAGTTGTGGGGCAGATCAAGCATCACTTCCCGGCGTCTGGAGGGCCTCGTCCGTCGTGGCCTTCTCCGCCCACTATCCTGCCGTCCAGGAGTGGTTACTCCCCGGCGACGAGGGTGAGCCGGTGCCGCCTGAAGGGTATGTCGTCTCCTTTGCCATCTTCCATGAGCGGGGATTCGGGGTACCTGCGCATAGATTCCTTCGGGGGCTATTAGATTACTATGAGGTAGAGCTGCAGCATCTTACTCCCAACAGGGATTCAGCATATGGCGGCGTTCGTTGCCCTGTGCGAGGGTTTCCTTGGGGATCGATCCCCATTTTGATCTGTGGCGGTATTTCTTTAGCATTAGTCTGTCGAAGAGGAAGATGGGGGGGAAAGAAGTGAATGCGCCGATGGGGTGTGCCAGCATTCACCTGCGCCATACCCGGTCGAAGGGTTACCCGTACATGCGTCTGGCTACATCCAACAAGGGATGGCATTCGCAGTGGTTTTATGTTAAGGATGATGTGAGTGCCACCCTACCGAAGTACACCGGACGTCTTATTGTGGATGCTCCGGAGTCGTGGGGCTGGGGCGTCCTGACTAAAGACAAGAAACATATCTCCGACCTTCTCTCTGCCCTCCATGCCCTGAAGGGTCGGGGTGTAAAGGGGTCAGGAATTATCGGCGCCTACCACGCGAGGAGGGTGGCACCACTGATGGCGCGTGTGCTTCCCCTGCATCGGATGATGCCCGGGATATCGTTCGAGGGGACGGTGCTTGTTGACGAGGCGCTCCCTTATTCGGAAGTGGCGCAGCGTATCAAGGAGGCGACAGGAGCCGACGAAGGATTCCGCCGGCAGGGTCCTCGACATCGTGTATCCGGTGCCCGGGCATCCTCCAATGCGGCCAGAGCCTGGGTTCTTCGAATTCGTAAGCCCTCTTCTCCCGCACTCTTTTCTTTCTCCTGAATCTCCCTCTTTTAACACTTGCTTTTGTAATGTTGGGGCTAGCCGAGGGGGCTAGTCTTCAAGGATAGTCCAGGCCCCTGCTACCGAAGGACAAGGTTGTGGCGGCGGCGAATCGACTCGTGGCCGAGCGGGACAAGAAGGCAAAGGAGGAGATGAAGAAGGCGAAACGACTGAAGCAGGAGGCACGGGATCGGGGAGAGGACGTGAGTAGTGAGGATGACGACGACGATGATGATGACGATGACGACGACGAGGTAGCCGTCGACGTGGATTGGGGTGTCCTGGAGAACGAGGACACTGCTGACGAGTGGCCACCCATCCGTGCAGGGGCCCTTCCCTTTCCACGCGGAGGGAAGTGGATCGATGAGGTCAGTGGAGGCCAGGCGAGTCCGCCGCTTCGCACGGCGTGCCAGGCTGAGGACCGGTGGATGGGGGAGGGCGGGCCTGTCGCCGCCATCCCCGAGGCGACGATGGAGGGGAGCAGCTTCGGTGCTGCACCCCTGTGAGATGATGGAGGGGGACGGCTCCGGTGCCGCGCCCGACGAGACGATGGAGAGGAGCGACTCTGGTGCCGCGCCCGACGAGATGAACCCCCCTGCCCTAGAGCAGGGGGCAGGCATGAAACGGTCCCGCCCAGATGAGTCAGGGCAGGGGTCTGGGGATCCATCCCCAAAACGCTTCCGCCGGCCGAGGACGTCAACGTAAGCTGTTGATTCCTCTGTTTTCATCCTTTTTCCATTTTTATTTTGACTTAATGGTTATTACCTTTGCGCAGGTTCTTGCGGACGGGTCACCCCCTGGGGCTGGCGCCCAAGAAGAGTCTCGCCCTTCAAGTGGGACAGACGGCGTCGCCTGGAGCCACCCCTGTTTCGGGCAGGAGTGGTGCCGATGTCGGGGCTGCGTTGGCTGAACCGACGGCGTCCATGGTGGCTCCCACACCCGCGGAGGTTGCTGAACGAGCGGTCTCTTCCGTGGCGGGCGTGGAACAGCCAGCCGAGGACCGCACACCGCCGGTGAAGGTGATCGTGACTGCGCCAAGCCAGGATCAGCCGGGCGCGGTCGTGGTGGCGCCCGAGGGCGTGGTGCAATCCGCGCCGCCAGGCGCCCCTGTGGATCCGCCCGTGGCGCCCGAAGCGGTCCAGACGGATGAGGGTCCAGCCGGAGGGTCCTCGAGTGCGGCGGTGGTGCCGCACAGGGTCAGGAGGGAGCCGCCACCGGCCCCTTTGTCGGGAGGAAGCCGCTCCCCTACGCGGGGGGAGCCGCCGCTCCAGTGGATGGATGCTCGGGACCCGACGTCGGCTCTTTTCTCGCTCGATGATCATTCCGAGAGCATGGAGCGGGAGGGTCTTGACATCGGGATCTCGACCATGCTGAACGCCCTGGACCAGGCCAGAGGAGCCCTCCGTGAGATCGTTATCCCTACCACTCAGGTATTTTCTGGACTTTCTTCTTTCTTCATGTGTTTTTGTGTTCTCGTATTCCTGATATCAGTCTTCTTCCTCCTCAGATTCTTGTTGCTCGTAGCCGGGATAAATCCCAATTCCTCCGCGAACAGAAGGCGGAGAGGGATCGCCTTTCCGAGGAGGCCCGGCTGCGAGCAGACTTGGCCGCCCAGCTTGCTACTGTCCAAGGAGCGGGAGGCCCAGGCGCGTCAGGATGCGGAGGAGGCGCACGGGATGTTCGAGGACCTGTCGGCGAGGTCTAAGCTGGATGGAGAGGAGATTGCCAGACTCAAAAAAGAGCGAGACGAGCTGCTGTAGAGGAATGCCGTGGCCAATGAGAAGGCCGGCGAAGTCCTGAAGGAGCTGGAGATGGAGCGGGATCTCCGGCGGAAGGCCGAGAGTAGGGCCACAGCCCTCCAGCAGAAGGTGGACGAGGACGTCGAGGTGGTTCCGCTCTCTCTGGGCGAAGCTTGATGGCAGCGGTGAAAGGAAAGTCGAGTGCTGAGAACGTCGCCACCAAGCTGGAGAAAGAGGTTGCCTATACGCGAAGGGCCCTTCAGGCTGAGAGCGATGAGCACGATCTTCTACAAGCTGCGGTCGGGGTGGTTCCTTAACGCCCTGAATGTGACGGAGCCGGTGGAGACCAGCCCGCTCGCGGCTCGCGTCGGAGGTATCACGGCTCGGGTGGGCCAACTTGAGGAGAGTGCCTTTCATGCCGGGATTACCCAGGCCTTCACCGTCGCCCACGCCCATTACGAGAAGGAGATAAACCTGTAGGTGATGAGCGAAGGCTTTCCGTCCACCTACGAGGATGAAGAGCTGGAGGAAATGGAGAAGATGGTCGCTCCCCTTGCGAAGAACCTGGCAGACAATCTGAAAGAAATGGTTCTCCCTTCGTGGGAGTAATTAATCGAACAATTTTGAGAACAGTTTATATGTAATATGTGGACAAGTGTCGGTACTTTTCGAGTCTGGACGCCTTTCGTGCTTTTGCGTCTTAATTTCGTTTTGTTTGATTTTTTGCGATTTCATTTTTTACGGTCTTACCAATATGTTCCCCTGAATTATGCCGCTGATTATAATGCGAGGAGATTGAGGAGGTAGCCGTACCTTAACAGCCCCCGAGTAAGGTCCGACCCTCGCACCTGCTGGGGTCGGGTGTTACTGGAGACCGGAATCGTGATTTTGGTGACAATGGATGTCATCGCAATAATCCCCGCCCTGTCTTCCAACAGAAATCCTAACTGGGGACTCTATGGGCTCGGCAAGGTGGGGCCTTTGTCCCTGCATTGTTTGGCCCGAGCCCCCGAGCCTTGTCAGGGTCAGATAGGGGTCGGCCGTTATTTGCGTGTTACCCCGTCCTCGGTTTTCGCAATCGGAGGGGCTGAGTGAACGACACTTGCCTCGACGGCTTGAGTATCGTGCTCAACGAGCTCGCTAACGGGTACGTTCGTGCGGAATCCGGGTCCATCATTTGCTGATGGGGTCGGCAGAGCCCTCTGGGGGCACTCCACAACTTCTTAACCCGCCTCCCGGCAGATGCCTGAGTCGTTCGATAAGCTCAGGGGGCCCGATGGCCTCTCCTCGATGGAGATTCTGTGGGTTTGGCTCGAGGTTAGAATCGAACGAGAGAAGGTCGAGACGTCCCGGTTCGCTTCTGAGCGGGGTCGGGCAGGGCCGCTGGGGCTCGTCTCGGTTATCTCTCCCTGGCTCTGTTTGGCGTGAGGCGGCCTCGAGCCCTTTGCGGGCCGACCTTCGAACCTCAGCCTGTGGTTGCCTATATCGAAATGAGGCGACAGCCGTTTCGTGGTGCGACACGAATCGTTGGGATGCAATTTTTTGCATATGAAATGTTTCGAATGCAAGATTTAATTGAAAGTAAAGGCGGTGACGTTACCTTGGTGGTATGAGTGGCGGAAAAGCTCCTACCAGATGGGTTCGGGCCCCGACGTTTGTGACGAGGTTGGAAAAACCTGCGTAAGAATTGCTATTCTTTGTTTTCGTGTCTCGATGACAATCCGAGCTGTTCGATTAACTTGGGCAACCTGACAGCTTCTCCTTTGGGGGAGATTCTGTAGGCGGACCCCTCCGATCCCCTCTTTGGGAAGGCAGACGTCGAAACTAGAGACGCGAGAGACGTTTGAGCATGATTTTTCTGGTGAATAGAAACACCGTAGCAATCGGGGCGTAGGGTTTGCTAGTTCGTCCAGTTTTACTCAAAGCTTTGTGCCTGTATGTCGCGCCCTTAGTTTCAAGCGTACGGAGGGGTCGGGTGGGGAGGATGTCTAGACTGGTAGTCATCCTCGGCAGCCCCCGAATAACGTTCGCGTCCCCGCTGTTTGACGGGGTCGGAAACTTGTGAACGAATTTTAACGCATAAAGTGAGAAAGCTGAGAGGCTTATCTTTCTTTGGTCGTTCGTTCGTCGTGTCTTCTAGGGCCGAACGGCCGACCCAGGAGATCTGAAAGGTCCCGTCGCCGGGTCGTCCGTGGTCCTGCATGGGAAGGCGAAAAAGTTGTCTGCCTATGTGGGTGCCTTAATCGCCGCGTCCGGAGCGGGTCAGTGGCGGGCCATACCCAGGCAGTGTTCAGTTT
The DNA here is from genome assembly GCF_019320115.1 of Miscanthus floridulus. Taxonomy (NCBI): domain Eukaryota; kingdom Viridiplantae; phylum Streptophyta; class Magnoliopsida; order Poales; family Poaceae; genus Miscanthus; species Miscanthus floridulus. Next base: position 2,903,565 of record NC_089587.1, read on the forward strand.
GACCAAAGAGGGACGCCTCGTAGACCGGGGTTCGTCCCGTCACCTCTGGCGCGTCCCCTCAGATATCAATCAGCATTGATTGCGTATTAAAAAAGGGGAAGGGAGAGGGTTTTTCGTCCGACCTTTCGCCTTTCCTTAGTTACAGCGCTTCCTCTTTAAATAGGGAGGGGGAGAGGAGTTCTCATCCCACCTCCCCCTCTGCCTCCGAGCCGCTATCTCTCCTTCTTCTTCCTTTCCGCCAAACGCGTCCGTGCGTCGCGGTGGTTCCTGAGTGAGGAAGAGTAATGCCAGAGAGAGATAGAGAACTTACAAACTTGCTCGTGAGTCTGGTGCGTGATGTCGAGCCGGAGGTTATCCAACGTAGATGAGATGGTGCGCGCGGCCCTTGCTGAGGAGTCGCTGCTGCTGAAGGAAAAAAGGCGTCGGTGGGCGTCGTACGTCGTTGACTGCGCCGTCGTTTGCCGCGCTCCTCCCTTGGTGGGAGGCGTTTCCTGCCCATACGCCGTTGTCAGGGTTATGGCTGGGGATGATGGCGTAGTCCCCAGACGCCATGGCGGTGGCGTTGCTGCCGGGGTTGCGGCTGACGACGATGGCGTAGTCCCCGGACGCTCCGGCGGAGGCGTTGCAGATGGTGGCGCCTTCGAGGATCCAGCGAAGATGTCGCCGATGGAGAGCGTGGCACGGCGACCGCAGTAGACGAGCTGGCCCGTGTACACGCCCCGGACGTCACCGATGGAGAGCGTGGCGCGGCGACCGTAGTAGTACTTGTGGTAGAGCTGAACCGAGACTGTAATGAAATAACGTTGTGGGGAAGCCCCCGAGTAAACAGTCCTCAAAGTATATTGTTCCTTTTTTGTAATGACATTGCTTTGTAAGTGGTGAATTTGTGCAAAAAATGAACAAAATTACATCCTTTGCTTATGGCAAGTCATTTTAACGCTTTCCAACTCTTCTCATGGTCTAAGTCACAGGAAGCTAGGAACATCCTGGGAACTAATTCTGATTGAACTGGTGAGCAAAGAGGTTGCAGCCGCTGGGGCGTGGGTGTCTCGCAGTCCTACCAGTTGTATTCAGAACTGGTTCCCAAGATCTTAGCCCTCGAGACTCGTTTACGAGGCGAATGGAAAACTTAGAGAATGTTTGTAAGTATAACACAGGGATTTTTTACAAGCGTAATACTTGTATTACACATGACATATGTTACGATCACATGCCAGCCCCCGAGTGAGGTCTGACCCCTCGCGATTTGCAGGGGTCGGAAGTCACTAAGGATCGGGGTTCTGTTAACACAAAAACTGATAAGGAAAAGTGTAAGCTTATTTTAAGGATAGAAACGACGTAGCTGCTCAATGTTCCAGGCGTTGGTGAAGACCTCGCCTTTGATGGTTTTCAACCGGTAGGCGCCTGGGCGAAGTATTTCCGCGACGATGTAGGGCCCTTCCCAGGGCGGGGAGAGTTTGTGGCGATCCTTGTTGCTCTGCACAAGACGGAGGACGAGGTCTCCGACGTTGAAGGCTCGACCCCGCACCCGTCGGCTGTGGTACCGCCGTAACGCTTGCTGGTACTTAGCTGAACGGAGGAGGGCGATGTCGCGGGCCTCATCCAGCTGGTCCATGGCGTCTTGGTGAGATGCCTCGGCTCCCTGTTCGTCATATGCTCTGATTCTTGGTGCTCCATAGTCGAGGTCCGTCGGGAGAACGGCCTCGGAACCGTAGACCATGAAGAAGGGTGTGTAGCCGGTGGCCCGGCTAGGAGTTGTCCTTAGGCTCCAGAGTACAGCCGGGAGCTCAGCGAGCCAACGCGCGCCGAACTTGTTCAACCGGTTGAAAATTCTGGGTTTGAGGCCTTGAAGAAGCATGCCGTTTGCGCGCTCGACCTGCCCATTCGTCCGGGGGTGCGCGACGGCTGCCCAATCGATTCGGATGTGTTGTTCGTCACAGAAGCGAACAAATTTCCTACCGGTGAACTGCGTGCCGTTGTCTGTGATGATGGAGTTCGGTACTCCAAAACGATGGATGATGTCGAGAAAGAACAGAACAGCTTGCTCGGATTTGATTGTGGATATTGGCCGAGCTTCAATCCATTTTGTGAACTTGTCTATGGTGACAAGCAAGTGGGTAAAGCCCCCGGGCGCCTTTTTAAGTGGCCCAACCAGGTCAAGCCCCCAGACCGCGAAGGGCCACTGTGATGGGGATCATCTGGAGAGCCTGGGCCGGGAGGTGTGTTTGCCGAGCGTAGTATTGGCACCCTTCGCAGGTGCGTACAATTTGCTCGGCATCGGCTACTGCGGTGGGCCAATAGAAACCCTGTCGGAATGCCTTCCCAACCAAGGTTCTTGGTGCGGCATGGTGACCGCATGCTCCACCGTGGATGTCGCTCAGTAGGAGTTTTCCCTGTTCGCCAGGGATACAAAGTTGCAGAATTCCGATGTGACTTCGTTTGTAGAGTTCGCCCTCTACAAGAACGAAGGATTTGGCGCGTCGCGCGAGTCGTTGGGCTTCTGTCTTGTCGGTTGGTAGTACGTCGTGGAGGAGATAGTCGAGGTAAAGCGTTCTCCTAGTCACTGGGAGGATCGGACTCCTTTGCTGAGTCTTCTTCAAGCTCCATGACCTCGGGGTCGGGAGGAACAGTTGGCGGATCGGCCTTGGGGGTCGGACTAGAAGGGCCATCGTCGGCTTGTTCCGACCCCGCGTAGCGTACCGAGGGTTTGTGTTGATCACTGGCAAAGACGCCTGTTGGAACTGGCTCTCGGCTGGATGCTGCTTTTGCGAGCGTGTCGGCCGCTTCGTTGAGGCGCCTGGGGATATGATTGAGTTCGAGTCCGTCGAATTTGTCCTCCAGACGTCGGACCTCTTGACAGTATGCCTCCATCTTGATATCGTGGCAGCCTGACTCTTTCATGACCTGGTTGACGACCAGCTGAGAGTCGCCCCTGACGTCGAGGCGTCGGATGCCCAGTTCGATGGCGATTCGTAGGCCGTTGATGAGGGCTTCGTATTCTGCAGTATTGTTTGATGAGGGAAAATGAAGCCGAACCATGTACCTCATGTGCACCCCGAGGGGGGATACAAAGACTAGTCCTGCTCCGGCGCCCTTCTTCATCAGCGATCCGTCAAAGTACATTATCCAGTACTCTTGGTCGACGGCTGCTGGTGGCATCTGGACCTCGGTCCACTCCGCGATGAAGTCAGCTAGTGCCTGAGATTTGATCGCCGTTCGGGGGACATAAGAAATGCCCTGATCCATCAGCTCGAGTGCCCACTTTGCGGTTCTTCCCGTAGCGTCATGGCTACGAACGACCTCGCCGAGGGGGAACGACGTCACTACTGTCACGGGGTGTGACTCGAAGTAGTGGCGTAGCTTCCTTTTGGTGATGAGGACGGTGTAGAGGAGTTTCTGGATCTGGGAGTAGCGGGTTTTGGAGTCGGATAACACCTCGCTGATGAAATATACAGGGCGCTGCACCTTGAAGGCGTGCCCCTCTTCCTCTCGCTCTACTATTAAGGCGGAGCTAACCACTTGGGTGGTGGCCGATATATATAGTAGGAGAGATTCTCCATCGCATGGAGGAACTAGGACCGGTGGCTTAGTTAAAAATCGCTTAACCATGTCAAGTGCCTCCTGAGCCTCGGCCGTCCACTCGAAGCGGTCAGTTTTCTTCAGGAGTCGATAAAGGGGGAGTCCTCGTTCGCCGAGGCGTGAAATGAATCGGCTGAGGGCGGCAAGGCACCCGGTGATCCGCTGAACCCCCTTTATGTTTTGGATCGGGCCCATCCTCGTGATGGCTGATATCTTCTCTGGGTTGGCTTCGATGCCACGCTCGGAGACGATGAAGCCGAGCAGCATGCCCCTCGGGACCCCGAAAACACATTTTTCGGGATTGAGCTTGATGCCGTTCGCTCGGAGTTTCGCAAAGGTGCGTTCAAGGTCGGCGACAAGGTGGTCAGCTCGCTTGGATTTGACTACGATGTCATCGACATAGGCCTCAACGGTTCACCCGATGAGGTCTCCGAAGCAACTAAGCATACAGCGCTGGTACGTTGCCCCAGCGTTCTTCAGACCAAACGGCATTGAAACGTAGCAAAATGATCCGAAGGGCGTGATAAAAGATGTCGCGAGCTGGTCGGACTCTTTCATCGCGATTTGATGGTAGCCTGAGTATGCGTCAAGGAAACAGAGGGTTTCGCACCCCGAGGTGGAAGTCGACTATTTGGTCTATTCGTGGCAAAGGAAATGGATCCTTTGGACACGCTTTGTTGAGGCCAGTATAATCAACACACATTCTCCATTTCCCGCTCTTTTTCCGGACAAGAACAGGATTTGCTAACCACTCTGGGTGGTACACTTCCTTAATGAATCCTACGGCTAGTAGTTTGGCTATCTCCTCGCCGATGGCCCTGCGTTTCTCCTCGTCGAAGCGGCGCAGGCGTTGTTTCACCGGCTTGGAGCCCGGGAGGATTTGGAGAGTATGCTCGGCGACCTCCCTCGGGATGCCCGGCATATCCGAGGGTTTCCACGCAAAGATGTCCTTGTTGGCGCGGAGGAAGTCGACGAGCGCGCTTTCCTATGCGGAGGAGAGCGCGGTCCCGATTCGGACTTTTTTGCCCTCGGAGCTACTGGGATCCAAGAGGACGTCCCGGGAGCCTTCTGCCGATTCGAACGATCCAGACGACTTCTTTGCGTCGGGTGTCCCTTCAATGACCTCTTCCCTGAGGGTGGCGAGCTCTTCGGATGCGATGACTGTGGATGCGTGTCCGCAGCATTCGACCTCGCACTCGTAAGCAGCGCTGGAAGGAGGTGCCGATGGTGATGACCCCACGGGGACCCGGCATCTTCAGCTTCAGGTACTGTGTAATTGGGTACGGCCATGAACTTCACGTAGCATGGTCGCCCCAGGATGGCGTGGAAAGTCCCCGGGAACCCCACCACATCGAATGTGAGAGTCTCAGTCCGGTAATTGGACCGATCCCCAAAAGTGACGGGCAGGTTGATCTGCCCTAGTGGCACGGCTTGCCTTCCCGGCACGACGCCATGAAAGGGTGCTCGGACGGGACGGAGGTGCGTTCGGTCGACGCCCATCTCGTCGAGCGTCTTGGCGTACATGATGTTGAGACCGCTGCCCCCATCCATCAGCACCTTGGTGAGCCGCTTTGGACCGACGATCGGGTCGACGACAAGCGGATACCTTCCCGGGTGTGGGATGGCATCCGGATGGTCGGTCCGGTCGAAGGTTATGGCGGATTCCGACCACCGGAGAAAAGCTGGCGTGGCCTGGTCCAGCGGTATAGACCTCTCGACGCGCGACCTTCTGGCGGCGCCTTGAGTCGTAGGCCGTCGATCCTCCGAAGATCATGAGGGCACCGGTTCGGAGTTGGGAAGGTGTCGTCCTTCTCCTCCGTGTCGTTAGTGGTGGGAACAGGCTCCTTCCCCTGCTCCTCCTTGTTCAGGCCCCCGGCCAAGTATTTGCGCATAAGGCCGCATTCCTTGTATAGGTGCTTGGCCGAGAAGGCGTGGTTTGGGCATGGCCCCTCGAGCATTTTCTCGAAGTGGTTCGGAGTGCCCTCCGTGGGCTTCCGGCCACCTTTGTGGTCGGCAGCGGCCGCGAGTGAGTTGTCGCGCCGTTGCTTCTTATTTTTCCCTTTGGCGGGACGGTTGGAGGCGCCTTCGCTGGCAGTCCTCGTCCCGCCTTGTCTTTCCGTCGGAGCGATCAAAGATGGCTCCGACCGCCTCCTCTCTAGAGGCGTGACTGGTGGCGATGTCCAGGAGTTCCTTGGTAGTACGCGGGCCCTCGGCGTCCTAGCTTGTGGACCAGGGATTCGCAGGTCGTCCCGGACAGAAAGGCTCCTATCACGTCGGCATCGACGACGTTCGGGAGCTCGTTGCACTGTCGAGAGAAGCGCCGGATGTACCCGCGGAGGGTTTCATCGGCCTTCTGACGGTAGTTCTTGAGGTCCCATGGGTTTCCAGGGCGTTTGTACGTGCCCTGGAAGTTACCCACGAAGATCTCAGTCAGATCCGCCCAACTCTGAATAGCATTGGACGGTAGGTGCTCCAGCCATGCTCGCGCCGAGTCGGCCAATAACAGCGGGAGATTGCGAATAATGAAGTTGTCATCACTCGCACCGCCGGCCTGACATGCAAGCCGATAGTCTTCGAGCCAAAGCCCGAGATTTGTTTCGCTAGAATATTTAGGAATGTTGGTAGGTGGTCGATACCTCAGGGGGAACGCAGCGTTGAGGATGTGCCGGCCAAAGGCCTGAGGGCCTGGCAGGACGGGGCTCGGGCTTCGGTCCTCGTGGCTGTCGTAGCGCCCGCCACGTTGGGGATGATAGCCGCAGGCACGCTGCTTCTCCATCATCGCCGTGGGCACGTCTCCGAGCATCGATGATGCTGCATACGTCGCGGCCATGGCTGAGGCATTGATGTACTGGGACGACAGAAGGCTGCCCGCTAGCTGGCGATGTTTGGTGTACGGAGGCGTCCTTGGTGGGACGCACTGAGGGCGCGCGCTGGCTGGTGTCGGGTTCGCGTCGTCGAGACAACGAACTTTCTGCCTGCTGTGCTGCCTGCGCGCTCGAGCAACGTGCGAATCTCCCGGTAAGCGCGTCGATCCTCAGACGTCACGGCCTCCGGAAGGCCATGCAGCAAGGCGGTTGCTGCGGCGATGTTCTGGCTGGCTCGGGCAAAGTGAGGAAAGGCCCCATCGTCGGTGAGGATCCTTTGATGCACGGTGCGGGCTGTGGCGCGCGTGCGCCCCCCGTCTTTGCGGCGTTCAATCTCGCGATTGATGTCCGCATATTCCCGGACGAGCCCTTGCCCAGCCTCATCGATCTCTTGCTGCCGGGCCCTCAGCTGCTCTATCCTTAGGCGGGATGGGGTTGTCCTCTCTTCCCGGATCCGCTGTCAGGGTTGTTTGTAGGGGTGACCTCTTCCCTGGAGGCGCTTTCGACGTGACCTTCGGGGGTCTGCGTCATGAAACACTCCCGAGAAGGGTGGTGGCTCCCCCTACTGGAATCCGAGCTGGAGAGCGATACTGGCTCCTCGTTGAGGAGCTCGTAGAGGGTCTCCGTATCCTGCTCAATCGCCCCCACGAACTCGATGTCCGTGGGTGATTGAACCAAACGTAGCGCCAGAAGGCGGCCAGTGGTCGCCGCAGCGTTGCGGAGACCGAACGGAAACGCTGTCGGAGCGACTCCGTACGGACCCTTCCGGACACATAGGGTGGCGTTGTGAGAGGCCTCCTCGTGTGACGGGACTCCCCGGGAGTCGCCTGGTGGGCCCCTAAGCCTAAGACGGCTGAGGTTGATCGAAGGGGGAGATGGGGACGGCTGAGTGAGTCAGCGCCAGCTCTCCTCCTAGTGTGATGATGAAATCCAGGTCGCCGAAACGCACGGGTGCGCTCGGGGCCCAGGTGATTGCGTGGGTGGCCATCCGAGACCTGATTTGGAACGCGCAAAGCCCCTACCTGGCGCGCCAACTGTCGGTGTTTCGTATAAGCACCGGCAAGTAAATTTATAGTAATGCGCGTTAGGCTCGGATGGTGCGCTAAAGGACACAAGATTTATACTGGTTCGGGCGGAACGTCCCTACGTCCAGTTTGCTGCTGCTTGTGTTATTAGCACCGTGAACGGTCTGTAGTAAGGGGTACAAACTGTCGAGAGAGGGACTGGTCCCAAGTCTCTCTTGGAGGGATTGAAAGGTCGTCAAGAGCTTCGTAGCTGCTTGAATGTATGTATGTCTATGAGTGTGTTCTCTTGTTCGGTCTTCTTTTTCGGTGCCCCTCTGATGGAGGGAGCGCATCCTCTTTTATAGATGAAGAGGATGGCTTTACAGGGGTGAGGGCTCTAGGACGCGTACTCTACTTAGTCTTGTGGCTCACGTCTACCCGGTCTAGTCCTTTATTCGGATGAGTGCTAAGAAAGATAAGTGTCTACAACACTGTTGATGTCCTTGTAGTGTGTCAGGTTGATTACAGAATGTTATCCTGCACAGGGTATGGGCTGTAGTATAGTGGTTTTGACTTATGAGCCTCCTCCGGTCTTGCTCCGCACGCCTTCTGGTTCCCATGAGTCCCCATTGGAGGAACGCGGGGTCGGGGTCCGGTGTAGCGCCGTGGCTAAGGCCTTCTGACTAGGTGGGCCTGAGGGGTCGGGAAGCAAGCGCCGCTCCCCCGGGTCCACAGCGTGGTGGCGGAATATCCGTCGTTCGTGGAGATAGCAAATCCTTTCCTGGAGCGTAGCGGTTGTTGTATATCTTCATCGGGTTCCGTATCCCAGAGCTGAAGGCGGCGCCTACAACTCTACAGGGCGAGATGCACGCACCTGTAATTCCTTTTGGGCTCTGCGGCGCCCAGAAGGGTCTAAAGCATCAGTCCTGTCGTTCCCTGGCAGTCCTTTTCCTGCCAGGGCGCAGGGTATGGTCGTTGGAGCCATGGTTGACCTGAACGTCTTGTCTCGTCCTGTACCATCATTATGAGGGACAGATATTGATCAGGGTGAGGCTCGTTCTGTGCCGTCGGGTGAGGCGGAGACCAATCCCTATCTCTTGGGCAAGACCTAACCTATCCCTCTGGGATCGGGCGAGGCGGAATCCATCCCTTTGCCATCGGGCGAGACCGAGCCCGCCCTATAGGCGTCGGGCGAGACGGAGATTAGCCTTGAGCTTTTGGGGCGAGGCAGGGTTATCCCACAAAGGCGTCGGGTGAGGCTGACCCCGCCCCTTCAGGGTCGGGCGAGACGGAATTCATCCCTCAGCCCTCGGGCGAGACCGAGCCCGCCCTCAAGGCGTCAGGCGAGACGGAGTTTATCCCTCGGCCCTCGGGCGAGACCGAGCCCGCCCCGAAGGTGTCGGGCGAGGCGGAACCGAACTCCTGTCACTCGAACAAGGGATGACATGGAGCCCTTATGCGTCCAGAAGTTTTTCACGTTCGGTGGTCATCGGTTCCACCTTCTGGGGTACCCTGGTATTAGGTCCCCGACAGATACCTTTAGGATTACTTTATTATTTCAAGATGCGTATTATTATTATGGTTATTTAGAGAATGAATTTTTATGATGCATTGGTAGAAGTGCTAGCCCTAGAATTCTTTTACAGTAGGTTTATTGTATTATTATGTGCTCACTGTAATTTTTGTGGCCTTAGAATAGGTTGATAAATATGGTAGCTAGTGCACCTTGTTTTATCATATATATAGTAAATTGATATCAGCAATAAGGATGCCTTTAGTTGCTAAGATAATACATGAAATGTTTCATACCTGTTTAGTGGGAATAATAGGTAACTTCACGTATTAGTCATTAGAGTTAGCTTAGTAGCTCGGTAGATGCATTCTTATTTTAAGAGTTGTTGTTGCCTGTATTACTAAGCATTGCATCATCATCACTGCATGCATATAGAGAACTGCACCACTTGGAGATCATGACCTTCGGCTAGCAGGAGTACGACAAAGTCATCGAAGAGTACGAGGAGGAGATCCTCGTACAGGAGGACGTTCCGGAGCCGCCCGTCACTGACTTTGCTGACACCAGTGCTCGCTGAAGGCAAACTCCGGTGCATAACCCTTATTTTGAATAATAACCGAATACATATCTATGATGTGCATTTATGTTATAGGCATTTTATGGAAACTACATGCATAAATATATCTACCTATGAGTCCTACTAGTACAGATCGAGTAGCTGCTATGCTTAGGATATCGGTAGCGTGAGTAAGCCTGCCTGTTACTCGTAAATAGGTGATAAATATGATCACTTCATGATAAAATAGGTGGAAAGGAAAATGGTGACCGGACAGGGATATGGTTGGGTTTTGGTGGGTGTGAAGGGTTGTGTCCTGTGGCCAATAGGACATAGCTCGGTTACACTTTTTCCCTATCCGTGTCGATTAAGGACCGGTCGTTGCATAAGGCATCATGGGCAAGTCACAGATTTATTGTCCCAAGCGTATACTTGGGTATGGGCGCAGGGAAGACTTGTTGCTCTCTTATCGTGGATCCGGCTCTTTCTAGACCGACTGATGGGAAGATGAGGTGGTGGAGGTCCTTGCACCACACTGAGTCTGGGACTCAGGAGTGGGGGCTTGGAGTCCAAGTTTGGACGAGGGACCTAGGACACCCGGGATAGGAGAGTGATGGGTTAGTCCTGCTTGTGCTGGGGTATAAGCAGGACGTGTGTTTTTCAGGGCACCCAACTAGGCACATTGATTCGCGAATCGCCGGGCGATCCGGTACTGGCTTGTCTCGTAGTTTAGCACCGTAGTAAGAACTGAAAGTGAAAGGAGAAGAAATGGAACTGATTGCTCAACTCTTGCTTGAAAGTAGAACAGGATGCTTATATAGACTGGCTAGATGATAACTTAATATGGCTGATAATAATAATACATAACTAAGGACTCACTATTAGTATTGCTTTCTGCCAAAAGAAACCAGCAAGCCATATAGCTTATCATATTCCTTGGAGTCGAGAAATTATTCCTACTAGTCAGATAAGTCTTGCGAGTACATTGTGTACTCAGGGTTTATTTACCCCTATTGCAGGTGATGCATGAGAAGTACCTTGTGTGGAGGATTCTTCTGGTGAGCTTAGACGGATCCTCGTCCCTATCGCTAGATGTTTATTTTTAAATTCCGTTGTTTATCATTCCGTACTCTGATATTTGGTATTGTAATAATGTACTTTTAAGAAACTCTGATGTATGAAATGGATAAGTATTGTAACTCGTTCTCATTATTGGATCCTTAGGAAAAATATGGATCTTTTGGGTTCTCCCTTGGGGTGTGCCTGACGGATACCACCCGCTATAGCTTGCTTTTGGGGTGCTTAGTGTCTGGTGGAAGACGAGCACCTCCGTAAGTGTGCTATTTTGGTGGTTCTGCCACACCACACGTGCACCCGTGGCACCACCACGCGGGCTTCGTACCACCGCTGCTGCGCTCACGCATGCACCCACGCATACGCCATGCTCGGTGGGACGCTAGGGCCCGGCGAGCCTAGCCGCTCTGCCACCGCCGTCGCGTCCGCCTGAGCCGCTCTGCCACCTCGTGCTTGCCTGCGTGGGACTATGCGTGCGTGGCCGCACTTGGCCTACTACGGCCGGCACATGGCCCTGCCCGCACCGTCGCCTTGCCGCACATGGGGCTGCCCCCCTTGCTGTCGTGCCGTCGTTTTGCCATTTATGGCATCAAAGCCGTTGTCCGCGTCCCGCCTAGGTAGGACAAGTCGAGCTCCGATCGGCCCTCCCTTGCTCCTTGTCATTTCCACCCGATGCGATGCCACCCCTACGTCCGGTAGGGAGGAGTCACCATCATCTGATGACCCGCTCCTCTAGCTCCGCATTTACTCCTCTAGCCGGCCGGACTTGCCTCTACTCCCTCTCTTTGGCCCGTCATGGCCATCGGCTAGTCTTTAAGCCAAAGGCACCCCCACTAGCGCCAACTACCCTTCCCCCTCCATCAAAATTCATCGTAATCTAACCACCTTCATCCAATTCCTTGCAACCAGTGCCTAGCTTGTGAGGTTAGCTCATGGTTAGGATCGAATCATAGAGCTATCATCCACCGGTGAGGTAATACGAGGCATTTTCCTCGCTGCGCGGTCCACCATGGCCGTCGGAAGGGGGTATTCTGCCATGGCGTCAGTTTCTTTGCTCCTTTGCTCCTAATGATAGGTGCTTTGGCGTCGCTTTGACTTGGTTGCCTCGCCCATGTAGCAGTTTTGCCGACTGTAGCAGCAGGTCAGCCGGGAACACCTTCGCCATGGTCGGTGTGAACCGGAGCACTCCCGCGCATGTGGTCAACCACCTTGCCGAAGCCTCACGACCACATCCAGACCATCCTATACATCTCTGGTGAGGCACCTCCACTCCTAGGGTAGATGGTTGAATCCGATTGAGGTCTAGGATCGCCAGGACATGTTCGCTGCCGCCGACGAACAGGGTTTGATGTTGTTCCCTGTGGCCAGCATGTTTGGGTGTAGTAGCGATTCAAATAGGGCTTCTATCTTATTGCCCATAGTCTATAGAAGGATAAAAGGGTAGCGGTAGGGGCGTTGGGCTAGGTGATTTCACCGGCGTCAGGTGTTCCACGGCCAGACCCCGCCACAGCGCATGGCCACTGTCTTCGTGCTGCACCTATTTTTGGCGTTTGATACCTCGATTGGTTGCACTTTGCACGTAGAGTGTTGAAAGGTCTTAATATGGCTAGAGGGGGGTGAATAGCCTATTTAAAATTCTACAAAACAACTAGAGCAATTTGATTAGTATAATAAATAGCAAAATACAAACTTGCTCTAGCTCTACAAGGGTTGCAAGCCACCTATCCAACAACTCTAGTTGCTATGATCTCTAGACACATAATTTGCTATGTCACTACTCACTAAGAGCTCTCACACTTGCTACACTAAAGAGCTCCACTAGATGAACTTAAAATAACAAAGCAAGCTCTCAATTCTAATTACACTAAAGAGTATGCTACAACTAGTTTGCAAGAATATAAATGAGTGAGTAGGATGATTATATCGCTGTATAGAGGAGTGAACCAATCATAAGATGAACACTAAATCAATCACTAGGGAGAATACTAAAGGACAAGAGACAACCAATTTTTCTCTCGAGGTTCACGTGCTTGCCGGCACGCTAGTCCCTGTTGTGTCGACCAACACTTAGTGGTTCTATGGCTAAGAGGTATTGCACGAACCTTGTCCACACAATAGGACACCGCAAGAACATACCCACAATTTAGGTATCTCAATGACACGAGCAATCCACTAGAGTTACCTTCCGGCGCTCCGCCGGGGAAGGCACAAGACCCCTCACAATCACCACGATCGGAGCCAGAGACAATCACAAACCTCTGCTCAACGATCCTTACTGCTCTAAGCCATCTAGGTGACAGACAACCACCAAGAGAAATAAGTGAAACCCACAGCGAAACATGAATACCAAGTGCCTCTAGATGCAATCACTCAAGCAATACACTTGGATTCTCTCCCAATCTCACAATGATGATGAATCAATGATGGATATGAGTGGGAGGGTTTTTGCTAAGCTCACAAGATTGCTATGTCAATACAAATGACCAAGAGGGTGAGCTTGAGCCAGCCATGGGGCTTAAATAGAAGCCCCCTATGAAATAGAGTCATTGTACCCCTTCACTAGGCACAACACGGGGTGACCGGATGCTCTGGTCAGATCGACCGGACGCAGGACCTCAGCGTTCAGGCCGCCCGATGCTTGCCACGTGTCATCGGCTTCAAACGGCGATCGCCCGATATCAACGGTCAAGTGATGATCGGACACGTCAGTTAGAAAGTGACCGGACACAGGACCCCAGCATTCGGTCGTTTCCAGTAAGGTTCCAAATGCAAAATTTCACGACCGGACACGTCCGGTCATGCTCGATCGGACTCATCTGACGTTCCGGTCACTCAACGTTTCCTCTATGCACCTCACGTCAGCGTACATCAGCACTGACCGGACTCAAACCATGAGCATTCAGTCAGTTTACACGCCAGCGTCCGGTCACAAGACTAAGACCGTGTGCTTACTATTGTCACTGACCGGACTCCGAACCCAGCGTCCGGTCACTGCACCACCAGCATTCGGTCACTCTATGAATCCCCTGTCTTTTCTGTATAGGGCGCCGGTGGAACCGTCGGACTAGTCCGCACTCTATGGTCGGACACTCCGCCAGTGAAGTTTCTAACCCTTGCTCAAATGTGCCAACCATCCAAGTGTATCACCTTAGTGCACATGTGTTAGCATATTTTCATAAAATATTTTCAAGGGTGTTAGCACTCCACTAGATTCTAAATGCATATGCAATGAGTTAGAGCATCTAGTGGCACTTTGATAACCGCATTTCGATACGAATTTCACCCCTCTTAATAGTACGACTATCGATTCTAAATGTGATCACACTCACTAAGTGTCTCGATCACTAAAACAAAATAGCTCCTACTATTTATACCTTTGCCTTGAGCCTTTTGTTTTTCTCTTTCTTCTTTTCCAAGTTCAAGCATTTGATCATCACCATGGCATCACCGTCATCATGCTATGATCTTCATTTGTTTCACCACTTGGAATGTGCTACCTATCTCATGATCACTTTGATAAACTAGGTTAGCACTTAGGGTTTCATCAATTCATCAAAACCAAACTAGAGCTTTAGAGTGTTATGGTGGTGATGGTTGATGCGGGGAAGGTTCCGTGCTCGCCGGTGTTTAGCTGGAGATGCTACGACCTTTATTTGTTTCGGCCAGGGACCTTGGAAAACAGGAATTAGATTAAGGGCAGGGTGCTAGATGCAAATCCATGACTCAGTTAAATAGTGTTTGAGTTAGCTTCGCAAATAGGAAAGAGAACGGGGACTCTTTAGTAAAAAAGCCAGCTCACGCGCGGGCTCTGCCGTGGGCCGCGTAGCATGGGCCTCGTCCACGCGCCGCACGCGTGGGCCACGCCGGTGGCTCGTGTTTGCGCACGCTGTATGAGCGTGGGCTGAGCTTGCGATGGGCCATGCCGAGCTGTTTTGGCTTTTTCTTTTCTAATGAATTAGTTCATGTTTTTCTAAATTAAGTTGTGAACTGATCTTTGATAATTAGTATAAAATTATGTAAGTATAAAAAATCATGAAGTAAATTTTGTTAGTCTCCTAAATTCATGCTCTAGTTGTTAGTGTATTTAGCTCGTGCAGTTCTTAAGGTTACTTTATTTATTGTAATATGCTTGTCGCTATTAGGGTTATTTAGAGAAAGAATTTTTGTGATGAAATGGTAGAAGTGCTAGCTATGAAAATTTTACAGCAGACTCATAACATTATTAGGCACTCACTATAATTTTTGTAGCCCTAGAGTAGGTTGTTAAATAGAGTAGCTAGTACTCCTTGTTTTATCATATATAGAGTAAATCGATGTTAAGAATAAGAATGCCTTTAGTTGCTAAGTTAATGTATGAAATGTCTCATACCTGTTTAGTGGAAATGATAAGTAACGTAGCGTCTTAGTCGGTAGAGCTAGTTTAGTAGCTTGACAGACGTATTTTTATTTTTAGAGTTGCTGTTGCCATGTTACTAAGTGTTGCATCATCATTTCATGCATGTAGATAACGAATTAGCAGAGTTCATTCCTACGGGCGAACATGAGTTCGAGGAGATCATTGAGAAGTACGAGGAGGAGATTCTCGTATAGGAGAGAGCCCCAGAGCCATTCGTTGTTGACTTTGTTGACACACCGCCTGCCCAAGGCAAGTCCCGGTGCATAACCCCTATTTTTGAATGATCATGGAATATATATATGTGATGTGCATTTACGTTACAGACATTTTATGAAAACTATATGCTAAGATATACTTACCTATAAGTCCTACTAGTATAGGTCGAGTAGCTGCTATGCTCAGGGTATCGGTAGCGTGAGTAACCTACCGTTACTCACAATAGGTGAAAAATTATGATCACTCATGATAAAATGGTGGAAAGGAAAATGAAGACCGGACAGGGATATGGTTTGGGTATTGGTGGGTATAAAAGGTTGTGTCCTGCGGCCAATAGGGCTTAGCTTGGTTACACTTTTTCCCTGTCTGTGTCGGTTAAGGACCGGCCATTGCATTGGGTTCTAGACAAGTCATAGATTTATTATCCCGAGCACATACTTGGGTATGGGCGTAGGGAAGGCTTGTTGCTCTCTTATCATGGGTTTTGGCTCCTTTCGGGCCAACTGATTGGAGGCGGGGATGGTGGAGGTCTAAGCACCGCACTGAGTCTGGGACTGAGGAGCGGGGGCTTGGAGTCCAAGTTTGGACGGAGACCTAGACCTCGTGACAGGAGAGTGATGGGCTGGTCCTGCTTGTGCCTGGGGTATAAGCAGGGCGTGTGTTTCCAGGGTACCCAGCTAGGACACATTGATTCGCGAATCGTTGGGCAATCCGGTATGGCTTGTCTACAGTCGAGCACCGTAGTAAGAACTGAAAGATGAAAGGTGAGAAATTGGAATTGTTTGCTCAACTCTTGCTTGAAAGTAGACCAGGTGCTTACCTAGAATGGCTAGATAATGAATTAATCATGACTGCTAATAATAACATAAATAAGGATTTACTGTTAGTATTGCTTTCTGCAAAAAGGAAACCAACAAATCATAAAGCTTATCATATCTATTAGAGTCGTAAAATTATTCCCACTAGTCGGATAAGTCTTGCGAGTACATTGTGTACTCAGGGTTTATTTACCCCTGTTGCAGGTGTAGTTTGAGGAGTAGCCGTTGTGTGAAGGATTCATCTGGTGGGCACAGACGGATCCTTATTTATTATCGATAGATGTTTATTTGAGTTTTATTTTCATTCCGCTGTTTAATATTCCGCACTCTGAAATTGATACTGTAATAATATATTTTTAAGAACTCTGGATGTATGAAATTGACTAAGTATTATAACTTGATCTCATTATTGGATCATTGGGGTAAAATGTGGATCATTCGGGCTCTCCCTTGGGGGTGTGCTCGACGGAACCCGCCCGATATAGCTCGCTCTCGGGGTGCTTAGTGTCAGTGGAAGACAAGCGCCTCCATAAGTGCGTTATTTCAGGCGGTTCTGCCACAGCCAGGTATGTACCATTCATAAAACCAGGAGCATAGCCCAGGTGTTCCTACAGGAATTGCGGATGAATTAGAATGAAACAAGACTAAATTACTTATATGAATGAATAAACTATTATAAGTTAATTGAAGTGGATGGCATGGCATACTAATAGCAACAATTAAATGCATATGACAGTGGACTGCTAAGGTGAATTGCTTGCATGTCGAGATAGAATGGCTAGTGAGGTTTATGATTATAAGATAGTATAAGATATATAGATATAGGTATAGATATATAGATATAGATACATGTAGATAAGATGTAGATATAAATGTAGATAGATGTAGATAAGATATTGATATATAGATTTGATACCTATTAATTAGCTGTAGTTACGTGGTAAAGACATTAAAATGAAGATATTAGTAGTACTTACTATATCAGCAGTACAATATATAATAATTGTATTAACCAAGCAAGTACGTTTATGTATGAATTATATTATTATTGTTGCATCAAATTAAAATGTTGTTGCTTGATTTTCTTCCTATGCAAAAAAAAGGACGCGAGCGAGAGAACAGTGCTGCTTAAAGCCGTACCTATCGAGCTTCCTATTGATGGATGGAGCTGAGATGTGACATCGTCCTGTATATATTCGTGTTGGTTAGTTATTAGTTATCCAACGGATTTGCTAAGCTGGTACTACATGGACGATTTGGATCACATAGACCTCACATGTACATCATGTACCAGCAATATAATCAAAAGCCAATGCGTGCAGCAACGACTATTTGTAGCTAGGTACCCGGCCCATTTTTAATTTAAGACTAATATTTTAATAACAGTCCACCCTAAACTAGTCACCAGAGGCTCTGTCGCTATGGTCACGCCATACGTACTATGAACGTGTGCCATGTTCGTTTTGGCTTGTTTGGCTGATAAGTTATGGCTAAAAGTACTATTGGCTGATTTGGTGTGAGAGAAAAGTTCTGTTCGTTGGCTAAAAAAGTACGGCTTATAAGCCAAACAAACCCAAACGACAGGGCGGTGATTTGTTGGAAACGTTGGCGTCGCCGTGACAAGTTATTTCCACGTATGTCACTGACGTGGACCCGAGCCACGCCATCGTCCTCGGCGTAGAGTCACGCCATCCTAGATGTAGGTTTACACGTTTTAGAAGAGATATATTTACTATTTTTCTATATTACACTACGGTAAAATTGGCAAATTTTGATGAGGTCATGTAACCACCTAACTCCAACAACCACATGAACCAGTTTATTTTCATATAGGAAGGAAAATTAGAAACCACGAGAAAAAAACCGCATTTCAAATGGAACCCAAGAGCATTGGGGTGAAGGGTACTGTCGGTGTTTTAGATCATCGGCTAGTAAATTTGTATTTGCGCGTCTGGCTCAGATGGTGTGCTCGGAGGACACAATGATTTATACTGATTCGGACGGAATGTCCCTACGTCCAGTTTGCTGCTGCTCGTGTTACCGACACTGGTTTGTAGTAGGGGTTACAAACGGACGAGAGATGGAGAAGGTCTCAAGTCTCTGGATGAAAGGATCGAACGGAGATAAGTCTTATTGAGCTCGTTCAGCCGTGTGCTCGTATCTATCTGCTCGTGCGGCCCTACCCTTCCTAGGGCGTCTTGCTTCCACTTTTATAGGTGAAGGGGAAGGCACAGGTTACAGAGAGAGAGAAAAGAGAGAGAGAGACAGACAGAGAAAAGGAGAAAAGCGAGGGAGAAGAAGGCCTCCCGGGTCGCGTCGCCCTTCATCTCCTTTACGCGGGTCCCGCTGGTCCTTTAGATGACGACGGGGATGGCTCCATGTCGTGGCCCTGTTCGTCACTGGTGCCATACACAGGCGTCGTCAACCGTTCACGGCGCTCCACTCCAGTTCCGGCGGGCGGCGTGGTCAACTGGCACTCCTGTCAGAAGCCGTACGAGGATTAGACAGCACAGCGCCGGCATGCCTGACACTGTTGGCGACGTGATTCCCCAGGTATGGTTCGTCATGGCCATGTGTCACGTCGAGACGTACCCGTTTCCCTCCCGGTGTCAGAGGTTTGACCCTGGGTCGTACTTTTAGACCCACAGTGGTTGGAGCCGATATGGATCCCTATCGGGCGAGACGGAACCCGCGCCGTCGGGGTCGGGTGAGACGGAGCCCGCGCCCTTGGGGTCGGGCGAGATGGAGCCCGCGTCTGAGGGGTCGGTCTGGCGAGGCGGGCCCCACGCCCTCTGGGTTGGGCAAGACCTAAAATACGTCTTGGACCATCAGGACGAATTAACGTTCGTGGTCGTTAACTTCATTCGTCCGGATATCCCTAATATCGATACCCGATAGGTACCTAGCAAGCGTTGCTCCTGTGAGAGACATGAACTAAAATACTAACCACACTAAATAAATTAAATTAATTAGCCAACGACGACAGTAGGGTACCTAACCTACATCCTTTAACAGGTACCTACTTCCTCCCTCTGTCCTCAAAATAGAAGTTGTTCTCGCTTAAAAAATTACTATTTTTCAACTTTGATTCAATTATATATAAAAAAATATTAATATTTATAATACATAATATCATTGGATAGATAGTTAAATATACTTTCATAATAATAATCTTATTTAGAGATATAAACAGTTGCACTGAATTTTCTACAAATCTAATCAAAGTTAATAAAGTTTTATCTACACGCATCTCGTAACGACCTTCTTAGTACCTCAAGTGGCTTGGATCATCTTTATTTTGTTTGTACGGAGGACGAACGAGATCTCACGTTCGTCATCAGTTGGCGTGTGTTCACAACCTGTGGACTATGGCATGCAGTAGTGCGACTCTGGCGATCTACAGATGTTTGCATGCGGACAATGGAGTGCAGACAAATGATCCATCGATGAGATGAGAAAGAACGTCTGAAAGCATGCATGCGTGTTTAGACAGCCCAGCTGCTAGCTTATAGGTATATTAGCTTATTGTCGGTGAGGTGGACCATCGCCGTCTCTCTCTTGCTTTCATACTGATGATGAATGAAGATTGACGACGACGATGAAAATGTCAGCAGGAAGCAACAACTAACTACTCCATACTTGCAGGTTACTGCTCATCCCGATATTGACTTGCTTGGTTGCTGACACCATGCATGTGTACGTTATATACTTATATATGCTCCATGTCCATGCATATGTCTGCTCATCAGGATCAGGATCTTGAACACACAGAATATTGAATATATATACTCCCTCCTGCGTCCCCAAATAATGAAATTCTAAAACCGTGTCATACTTTAGCGTATCAAGTTTGATTAATTATAGATAAAAAATATAAATATTTATAATATCAAATAAATAGCATTATATTAATTATGAAATGTATTTTCATAATAAATTGATTTGGAGCCATAAATATATATGAATACTATTTTTTAGAAATTTAGTCAAACGGATGAAGCACTCTAACTGCCACGCAACCTATATTTGTATCCTATTAATTAGTGACAGACGTAGTACGTACTTACATATATACTGGATCGGAGCAAAAGCTAGCAGTTGAGATTCACTAATCACTACCTAACCATTCGTAAGTAATGATGGTGTTGTGTAGTGTGACGATATCCATGCATTATATGTATTCCTGCTGCTACTATCATTGTCATATAATAAGTATATATATACCGACTACACTGTACTACTAGCTACCAGCTCCTGTGTACTAGTATGTCGATCTGTTGCAAAAGGATCATGAGTGTGCCAAATATTTTCGCTCGCAACAGATTCAATTCGATCTAGTTGGTGCATGTGTACAATAATATATATGTGCAGTATCTCAAAAGAAATAATCAAAGTTAATAAGGTGACAAAAGCTCTACTAGTTGTTGCTACTGTATACATATAACTAAATATACTACGCAACTACTGTGCATGCATGATAGAGATGCATGCTAAAGTACTGCCAATAGCTAGCTAGCATGCAGAGAGAATCGCACTGCCACCACCAGCACTCCATAATCTTAATTAGCTTCTTTATTATCGTCTCTTTCGCGAAAGCAATATACAGCAGTAGCACTTAATATATATATATAGCGGAAGCTGATAAAACATCTGAAACATACGCTTAAAACATGTGTGTGAAATATATGCAACATCTAGATAAAACACTTGCAACTTGCAACATGAAAACACTTATCGAAACATAAGACTGAAACAACTGAAACCATTGGAACATATTCTTGCAACATGTGTGAAACATATGCAACATCCAAATACAAAACGCTTAAAAACAGACGAAACAATATTTTGAACAAACGCTTGCAACATGTCTCTGAAATATTAGCAACATGTGCAACATCCTGATTTACTTTTGCAACATCCACATGGAACACTGCTTGCAACACATACATCTGAACATCCGAAGCACTTGAAACATACGCTTACAAACATGTCAAGCGCGGCACTCTAGTGGGCGGCGACCACCATGTCAAGCGCGCTGAGGAACTCAATAACCCGCCTCGACGAGCAGATCGGGGTTGGGAGGCAGCGGGAGCGAAGAGCACCACAGACTTGGCCCCCTGCGAGCTTCTTCCGCTACCGTGGCGCGAGGAGGCTTAAGGCAGATGCAAAGTACGGCATGGCCGCGCGCGATGCCCTCGCCTCTCCAGCCACGGGAGGAGGTGATGAGGAGGACGCCGGCGCTGGCGACGGCGATGAGGGCGGGGACGGGCGGGAGGTGCTCTCCAGCGGTGGACGAGCCTGGCGTCGCGGAAGCGGGCGAGGGCCACGGGGTGGAGGAAGCGGAGCGGAAGCCTGTGGCGAGCACGGGGCAGAGAAAGCGGATCGGAGCTTGCGGCGAGCGCGTGAGACGGAATGGGAGAGATATTTTTTTTTGGGAAGACGTTCTCAACATATCATTATTGATATATATCGAACCTACATATACATACATAAACAAATAAATGAGAAATGAAGTCTAAGAAATAAAGAAAGTAAAAGCACGAGGAGTATTAGCTTAGCTTTCACCTGACGATTCCATTAACTGATACAGTAGTATATGATGATGAATGTCGATCGCAGTAGCACAACAACTAGAATTAATAATAAGCTAGCAACATTGAATGAATAAATACTGAAAACCGACGGGGATCGGATAAAAGTGACAGTCGATCCATCGATTGATTGCCCAAGTATAAAGCAAACATGCATTCCATGCATGCAACCATGCTACTCCATGTATCTATCCTAATTGAAATGATGGACCTAATCATGCAGATACTCCTATATCGTAGCAACTTCAAGCAAAGATATGATGATGATGATGAACCTAATCATCATCATATTCCACGTATAGCAGCTCTAAAGCATCATATGTACGTACGTAGGGACATAATAAATATAATATAGTACATATATAACGACAAGTCGACAACCCAAGCAAACAAAGATCATATATCGAGCCAGTGTGCTTAGAGAGAGTGTATATATATATATCTCCAAAACCCAACCAAGCAATCTAAGTTATTTCTCTTAAACAATATATAACTCATGTGCTACTTCTTTTTGAAGGGTCATGAGAATGCTACGCTAGCCGGGAAACAAAAAATTTCGACCTCATAAACCAGGATCTACTGCTAGTTATAGATCACGGGATTACCACTAGACGCGTAGGTGCAGCGGAAGCGACTCGATGTAGTCGAATGCATCGTAGCAGTGCCGTGCAGTTGCGAGGTCGTCCGTCCGTCCGTCCCCTTCGTGCGGTTCGTCCTTGTGCTCCAGATGCAGCACCTCCGAGGTATCCACACGTACAGGGAGGAAGCGTTGCTCCTCCGGACTGCTAGGTCCGCGAGGAGCAACGGGTGCAGGCGTAGGATGGGCGGCGGCGGCTGCCAAAAGGCGTGGATTGATTTGCCCCGTTGCCCCACCCCACATATTTATAGGCGTCCCTAACGAGCTCCTGAGTTGGAGGCCCATTAGTAACCCTAAGCCTTGTCTAATTCGGATCCAATCCGAACTAGGCTTCCAGCCCCTTAAGCGTGCGACCCTATAGGTTCACGCACACATAGACATGGCCCAAGTACTCCTACTTGGCCATTAGTTGATAGCGGCCTCTAGCAAGGCATGTCAACTCCTATGCGTACGCAAAGATCATATCAGACGAACCACCACAAAACCACATACTTGTTATTCCCTTGCCTCACGATATTTGGTCCAACTCATAGGTTAACACTTAACCCAAGCACGGCCATGTATTTCTTGATCTAATCATTAGAGTGATCCAGTGATATCTCTCTCATATATAGAGAGAGGCAAATTCCATCTTGATTGTCTATGTCTCATAGCATGTTTCCCGACAAACCCGAAAACCACCTTTATAACTACCCTGTTACGGAGTAGCGTTTGATAGTCCCTGAGTAGGTCGTTTCACATCTTGAATACATACAACAATCTCAGGTCTAAGGACATAACGTACATGATGTGAATAGAGATAATAACGACATCTCACGTTGGGTCAGTCCAGCCCCATGTCATACATGTGCCCACATTATTAGTTTGACATCTCCATGTCTATGACTTGTGAAACATAGTCATCAACTAATAATGTGCTGATCCATTATTCATGTGTGTCCACACACGAACTCTGACCAGGAACAACATTAGAATAACCATTCAAGTAAAAGAGTTTCACAAACAATTCACATAATTGCTAATCGATACAGGTTGTCTTTAATGGAAATTCAATGAACTCATAATATATCATGGATACAAGGCAATATAATCATCTCTATGATTATCTCTAGGGCATACTCCTAACAATCTCCCACTTGCACTAGAGTTAATCTCGAAGATATCTAATACCCATAGCTCTTATGTGAGCCTCATGCTTAGGCTGTGGAAGAGCCTTTGTCAAAGGATCTGCAACATTCAAATATGTGTGTATCTTGCACATCTTGATCTCATCTCGTCTAACGAACTCTCGAATGAGGTGAAATTTCCGCAGTACATGTTTGCTCTTTTGGTGATTCCTTGGCTCCTTAGCCTGCGCAATTGCCCCATTGTTGTCACAATGTAGATTCAATGGGCTGGACGCATTCGGAAACACACCAAGTTCAATGAGGAACCTCCTCATCCAAACACCTTCCTTTGCAGCTCTAGAAGCTACAATGTACTCGGCCTCTGTTGTAGAATCGGTCACCGTGTCCTGCTTGGAACTTTTCCAACTTACAGCACCACCATTTATTGTGAACACAAAACCTGATTGAGACTATGAATCATCTGTGTCAGTTTGGAAGCTAGCATCGGTGTAACCATTTACAACGAGCTCCTCCTCACCTCCATAGATTAGGAACACATCTTGTCGGGTTCATAAACTCGGGGTCCCTCGAGGACCGTCTTCCACGCCCGGGCTCGACCCAGTAAAACAACATATATTTCATGGGCCGACCCAAAAAACTAAAACAAGGCGGGCCAAAAGAGAAGTCCAGTCATCGATCGGAAGGTCTACCCTTAAGAACAGGCGCCCGCTCATCAACTTCTTCGGCCCACCTCTCCGATCGGAGCACTCGCTTCAGACACCAGCTGTCTCTAAGCAGTCTCCCCAATTGGAAGGCTTGGCCCAAAACGCTGCTTCCTACTCCGACCCCGTGACTCCGACCCCACAACTGGGGCTCGTAGGAAGCCTGCTCGCTGTAACAGAACCAACCAATTATACGAGATTAAGTAAGGAAATCTTCCGCCGAAGCAGATAATTTAGCAAACTTAAGCCCGTATAACCCGGTAGTCCGTGTAACCACGAAAGATTTTAAACCAATCGACATACAAACCAAGATCGTACAAGTTTAGCAGTCACCGTCACATGTTACATAAAGTTCACAATGACAGTGGATACATTAGAGTTTAGAACATAAAGTTATTACGAACCAAGTTAAATCTAAAATAGCGGAAGCAAATAGTTTTAAAGTCACACACACACTTTTAGTTCAGATACAGTGCCAGTAGGTAGTCATCTCCAACAAAAGCATCAGATGAGAGATACGGAGTGACCATTGCCCTTGGTCCTAGTTGTCACCCATCGCCGGGTACAGATAGTTAATGCAATAGCCGTAGTACATTTGACCATCTGCAACAACAATGGGAACAACGCCCTGAGTACGAGAAGGTACTCAGCTAGACTTACCCGTCTTAAACCAAAATAAAACGACACCAAAGATTATGTAAGGCTTTCTTTAGTGGGCTAGCTGACTTGTTTGCTAAAAGCATAAGCTATCATGAAGAAACCATTTTAAGTACTTTGCATCATCTTTATTATGACCTATCCATCTAGGTAAGCACCTATACTATAGCAATCACTTGATTAACCAATAACATCCAGTTACCAACTTAGATTTAGCATATCTCATACCATCCAGATAACCATTAGTGTTCCATCATAATTACTACGATGCCGTAGCTCGAGTCAAGTGCTCACTATCCAGGAGCGATGGCGATTCGAATTGATTTCTAACCAGCTGGTGATTTATTCCTCACACAAACCACACTCACCGATCAAGTGAGCTACAGATCACCAATGACACTTTCCAAGTAGCCGCGGGATAACAGTCCGGGACCACACTACCTAGGGACCGCCCGACAGCCAGGTCGCACCTTGGGCTCACTCTTCGCGTCCCCGTCATACCCCCTTCAGCACCAATCTACTAATCCGAGTTTATCCCGGCTCGAATAGTGTCACTAGCTTCGTGGTCGAAAGGTACTTTATTCGGCCAGCTAAATGTGAGGCATGCGTTCAACATGACAAGAGGGACGAGCAACGATCGGTCCTTAATCGACACAGACGGGAACTAACAGCACCCTAGAACCCTGTCTGGTTGCCTCCAACTTTTTCTGTCCGGTCTCCAATTATCCATCACACATGGTTAATTCCAGGATATCATTCTTTCCATAGCTAAATTCTTCCAGTAACCACCTATAAATGTAGGTGACCGGATATCACCGATCGCTACCGGTCTAAGCAGGGCTAAGCAGTTATTCGATCTTGACCTAACAGGGTAATTAGGTAATAAGGTAGGCAAGGATAGTAATAAATGCATCAACGGTTTCAATCAACTCCTACAACTTAATGCAACAATATATATAAACACGTATTTATAGAAAGAATTGCTTTTGGAGACTTATAATGCTCCGGGACTTGCCTCGTTCAAATGAACTAGGGTGATGATCTACGCACTCAGGCAAGTCTTCTCCTTGCTCCTCTTCCTCTGGCACCTCCTATGCCTGGACTTCTTATGGATCTATCCTTGTCTGCTCTTCCTGAACTGCTACTAGCAACTCCTCCTGCGATCCTGTATGATGCAGATGCATAAGTGCTCATGCATAGGTGTATCGGAGAGATGACATGTAATGATCATGATGCATGGAATGTAGATGAACATGTTTAACTTTATTGAACATAGTAGAAGTAAAGCTCTTCTACCAGGTAGCCAACATCATCCAAGAACATGTACTACTATACTACTACTACAACCACTGTACTAACATGCCAAGTCACCACAGCAATCTAAGATGCTTCAAAGATACACCAAAGCAAACATTATTAACTAATCATGCATTAAAGAAGATTAGTTTATTTCATTTTAAACTAGGGCTACAACAGCAACATATATTTTTGGTGCTCATAAAAATCTTAGAAAATTACAGTAGCATAGTACTACTCTAAGTAGACTACCATAAAATTTTCATGGCATTTGGATAAGAAAAATAGCCTACACAAAAATGACAAGCTATGGTTGATAATTAAGCATGAAATTACTTTGTACTATAAAAAGTGTCAAACAACAGATTTGGTATTTTTCCTATGTTCTACACAGTAAACAATCACTACACAAAATTATCATACACATGTTTTATACAATTTTTGCTCTCTATATAAAATAACAAAAATCATCAATTAATGGCACTTGAACTACACCTCAATATTTCTCTACAGAACATGTATGACATATATTTTTCACAGAAAGTGCATCTCAAGAATAGATCAACCAAATTGGAATCATA
Organism: Miscanthus floridulus; assembly: GCF_019320115.1. NCBI lineage: Eukaryota > Viridiplantae > Streptophyta > Magnoliopsida > Poales > Poaceae > Miscanthus > Miscanthus floridulus. The sequence goes on from NC_089587.1 coordinate 2,930,175, forward strand.
TTTTTCTGATGTATATAGGATTTACGAAACATTTTACAAGATATCAGCAATATCAAGAATTAAATAAAGCTCTACATTAAAGTATCTCAAAAATGACATGCAATATTTTTATCATGTAGATCTGGTGATAAGGAACACAACAAAATTTGTTTCATCAATTTTGGAGCAATATAACTCGAGATATACATTTTACAAGCTTTTTAATCAATTTTTGAAATCATTTTAGAAATCATTTTCTTTAAACCGGATCTAAAATGCTACGGGCACCCAGCTCCGTGCACCCAGATCCGGACACAGTCGCTGCAACTGGGCCCTGAGAGCCGACTGGGTCCCAACGGTCAGCCGCACGGAAGCAAGGGAAGAGGCTCCGCCGGCCGGAGCTCACCGGCGACGTGGTCACCGGCGGCGTGGTCACCACTGTCAGACTCCACCCAACGATGCGCACATGCTGGTACTATTGGCGTGGCCAGAGGACCACTGGAGCAAGGTGGCCGGCAATCATAGCGCATGGCGGTGCTGTATAGCGGTGGTGCGGGCTCGTTGCGGCGCAAGGGTGGCCAGAGCGGCGACATCGGCTCACGACCGAGCTTCGCCATTGCGAGGCGAGCACGGTGCGCATGAAAGGAAGAAGAGAGGGAGGTAGAGCAGGGCTGGCCACGACGGCGTGCGCTGCGGCCAAGCCTGGTGAGCGGCGGCGCAGAGGAAAACGCCCGATTGGCCTTACCTCCGGTCGATTCGCATGCCGAGCGGGTCGGCAGCGGGGTGCGCGAGGTGGCGGTGCTTGTGGCACGAGAAGGCGGCGAGTGGTGCGGTGGCAGAGGCGGAACGTGGTGGCGAACGGCGCGGCGGCGCTGAGCTACGTTGCTACTGCTGCTGCCCGAGCAAGAGAGGGTGAAGTGGAGGGGCGAGTGGGGAGGAGTGCGGCTCGGCTGTGGCTAAGGCAGGCGGGGCTGGTCAGGACGGGGCAGGCCGGTGGTGCCGCGCGGCGAGCTTGCCGGCGCATGGCCACCACGCGGCATGCGCGCTCTGGCACCAGTCGGGGCATGGGCACAGCGAACGGGAGGCATGGTGTGGAGGCAGGCCGGGCCGGTCGGTGCGGCTGGGCCGAAAAGGAGGCGGCGGCCCATTCAAGGTGAAAATGATTTTTTTTCAATTTCTTTTCTCTCCCAAATTCATTCAAATGAATTTTTGAACTTTTTCAAAGTAGTTTCAAAAGTTGGACCCAAAATAGAAGTTGCTTAGAAAAATGTACTCTACAACTTTGCTTTAATGACCAAAGTCAAATTCTTGCTAGATTTTGAATTATAAAATTAAAGTCAATTAAATTTCAAAACCCTATTTTAGAAGATTATTTTTAAAAGAACAATTTGGCAAAAATTTAAATATAAACTTTGCTCCAAATTGTATCCTAAATATTTATAAGCTATCTTAGTGATTACACCAAGAAATCATATCACCCAAACAAGAGCATGGCATTTCAAATAGTTTAAACATGATGAATTTCAATTTAATTTTAGCACCACATGAAATGACACTTCCTTTCTTTAGAATGGAATGCATAGATGCTGCTTATGCATAATGAAATGATGATTAAGCTCATGAGATGGAATGTTAATGCATGCTTAACACCGAGGTTTACACTCACCGCTCTTTTCTGACCGACGCACCAAGAGCCGACTAGAGTCATCCGACCGGGGGCTCTTCGTTCGGAAGGAACCAGAAGACGTGTGGAGAAAGGCGAGGCATGGCTTAGAAGTCAAAACCACTGTACCAGGGACCATACCCTGCATGAAATAGTGCTCTACAGCCACCCTGATAGAAAGTATTGTAGGGGCTGCTAGAACCTCCCATATGGTAAGCCCTCCACGTGTCTTTGGACATCGATCGCAGTATGGGCTCTAGGATTTGCCATATCGAGTGAACATAGCGCGGCTCCTCACATGCCACAAAGGCATCCAGAAGTATTTGCAGGTATCAGCATCCATCCTTCTAGAAGAAGATAGCTCAACCCCCCATGCACATCTGACATCCTACAGTGACATCGACAGTATTGGGGGGCTTCAACCATTATCCAGTTTTCATCACCGTAGGCAGCAAGGCTTAGAAATATATGTACTCTCTCCTTCTCGCCTGTAAAAGCCATCACCTTCATCTATAAAAGGGGATGCACTCCCTCAAACCAGGGGAGATCGACTTCACAAAGCTCAGACTCACTAGATCAACACCAACCCCTTACAACTGCAGGACCACCAAGTTCTGACCGCAGCCCTTCTGGTCGAAGCCATCCGAACCTCTTGTATACCTCCTCCTTTCTCCTTCTCGTTTGTAACCCCACTACAGACTTCGAGCACCTAGGCTCAGGAATAAAGTCACCGACCGACCCCGACTGGACGTAGGGCACGTTGCCTGAACCAGTATAAATCCTATGTCATTGAGTGTTAGGCCACCTCCGATCACAACGTATAGCAAAACTACAAATATTTACTAGTTGGTCACTTTCTGCACCGACAGTTGGCGCCGTCCGTGGGGAAGACGCTATACGTTCAACACACTTTTGGTCATCGGATGTCCCATTTTTCCGCCACCGCCACCGTGGCTGGCTCGGACGATACGATTCATTTTGGCTCGCTAGAGTTCCCCGCACTCTCGCTCGCTGGGATGCGGGTTTCACCCGTCTTCAAGCCAACCCAGGCCTTCCGCTTTGGGAGCCTGGATTTCATCGCCAACTAGCTCGGCGTACTCCACCTCTGCGAGGAGGCTCGTGACCCAGCACCCATCGGAGGGACGTCCTCCATTGACTCTGGGATGCGCGACTTCAACGGCGGGCATCTGCGCTTCTTTTCGAGCAAACTCTCTGCTCAAACCCCGCTCCGCCATACGGTCAGTTCCCCTATGGCCTCGTGTCTTCCACGAACACATACGCCCGGCACCCTCTCACGTCTGAGTTTGTGGGGATGGCGAGCTATGCTCCCACCTGTTTCCTTGACATCATGGATGACAACGTCGGGAGCGACGACTCCAGCATCGACGACATGGCACCTAGCCACCGTCAGTCCTGGGAATACGCTGTGGCGGATGCCCTAGAATGGCCGCTAGGGGTAACGGAGTCCTTCTGGACCCACGCCCCGCTGGGCCCTCACGCGGAGACCCCCGAGCTCACACATGAGCACGGGGAGGATCTACGATGACAGTGGCCGCATCAGCCACCAACTGCACCAACACACTCAGCGCACCACACTGTGCCCTGTGCGCATAGACCTACGAGCGGTGCTCGAGGTCGCACCCATCAGCCCTAGCGCGATGCTTTGGTTCGAGGGACCGACCCCCCATAGTTCGCTCGGGCTAGTTAGAACGTTGCCGCTGTGGCAATGCTCCTGCATGACTTGCCCGAGCCAAACGACCCTCGTGGACGGGCTATCCACCAGAACCTCTGGGCACTGTTGGAGACCACTGTCATTTAACAGGTGGAGTACTCCGTATCGCGACGCCGACTCACGACCTCACTCCCCGTCTGGGGAATAGGGACATAGCAAATGGGGCACTACACCCTATCATCATCTCAACCACCGATTACGACACAAGATGCCGCAACCGCTCCTCGTCTTGACTTGATGACCGCCCCATGTCGACCGCCTATCTACGCATGGCTCAGGTCGAACCAAGACGCGTGCAGCGTCGACAAGAGTCCCGGCCCTGATAGTCTAGAACCACGGACCTTTGTCCAACACCCCCAGCAAGCGCCTTTTCTACGCACTTCAACGGCGGCCACGACAAAGGTAAGGCCAGGCGCTAGGATCAAGACGAGGGCCCCTCCACGCAGAGGGGAAAAAAGAATAGAAACGATCGTGTCAGTCGCTACGGTCGATCACACGGGCACGCATCCCTAGCAAGACCCTCTGGGCCACTTCCACGATCTCATGGAGAGCCCGTGCACCAACCACAACTATCCCATCAGCCATCTCTACAAGGACTACCAGCTCCTCAGGCGCCTGCTGAGGTAGGCCGGTAGGCCAAAGGAAGAAAAAGGCGAGGAGGCAGCGACCAAAGAAGGGGGCGTAGCGGACAAGGATCTAGACGACTGGAGCACGAAGGGATCCGACCAGAAGCCTACCGACTGAAGGACAATGATGACGATGCTCTCTTCGACAACCTTAGAACAACTATGTCTCTTCTTCTCTTCCTAAGTTTCAGTCTTACCTTTACTTAGCGAACGCTCCTGTAAGAGCACCCCGACCTGAACACTTTTCGGCTCGGGGTGCTCGGGGGCTCCACTAGGGGGCTCTACTACCCCTTTGTTTTTGTTTTTACCTTAAGTACTCTTTTGGTTTTGTATGAAGAAACTCCTTCCTACCTAAACAAAAGGGTAGTTCGTTCCTTTGTTTTACCTTACGTAACTTTGCTTTAGAACATTCTGACTGATCGCACCACGCCTTTTCCTACGGAACAAACAGGTAGGTATGAGATAGAAAGAAATTTAAAACAAAATTATACTAAGGGAGAACTAAGGAACGAAAGGGAACAAGCTTCCCCGAACGGAGCAACTCTATCACAAAAACAAAAACCGATTGTAGTTATTAAAACACACACGAACGTTTTACACAGGGGTTCCCCCCCCCATGAACTTAAACTTCTTACATTTACTAACTACTCATATTTAAAAAAGGTATTAAACCGACCCCACGGCATCTACTGGCGGCGCGACTGACAAAGGCGTTGGCTGCTCACCCCCTAGCGGCACGATGTTCGGCTCGATCGAGGCCGAGGCGACATTTCCCCCCGAACCAGGCTCCAGGCTATCCACATGCTCAAAAGCATTCTCTCCACGCATGCTTCGGGCCATGTCTTGACGGCGAACGTCCATCACCCACTCGGCGGAGACTTGCTCTAACACTGACCGCGCGTGCGGTAGCAAGCTCACCCTGATGGATTGGATGTCCTCCATGCTTAGGCCTTCAGCATACCCGCCGTAGATAGTGGTGAAGTCTAGGTTCGGGTGGTATGTCACCACCGAGGTTAGCACCCCCGACACTCCATAAAAAAGCCCGCTCCTGACGAGGTCCTTGACCATGTCCGGGACCTTCGCCAGCTGAACCATGGGTGCGCTGGTACTTGGCGCCGACCCGAAGACTTCCGAGACGATGAGCTAGGTAGCATTGCGAATCTAACCAAGCTCCCCCTCGAGAGCACATCGCTCTTCACAGGACTTGGCCAGCTCCTCGACATTCCGGCTAAAGTTCGCCTTGGTCATCTCTAGGTCTCACTCCAGCGCCTTCACCTTTTCTCCCTACTCTGCTAGAAGGGCAACAAGCTTAGAAATAGGCTGGGGGGAAAAGGAATCAACACCATGAGAAAACAAAAGGGTACACACCAGCACGAGAGGCCTCAAGGGTGGAGAGATCCTCTGCCTGCCGAGCCGCCCGCTCACACAGCCAAGCACTCATGTCCTCCATCCCCATCACCTGGTCCCAGAGCGTGAGCACCTCCCGATGTGCCTCCGACCGGGCCCTCTGCTCTGCCTGCAGGAGATCTCCACCACCGGGTGTTGACTCTAGGGCGGCTCGTTCCGGCTCAAGGGCTACCAAGGCCTCTCGGAGTGCCGCCTTAGTGCTCGCTAGGGACGTGCGTAGCTCCACCTCAGTCTCCGCCTGGCGGACCTTTGCCGCCTCGAGCCCTTGCTCGGCAGCAATCACCCGCTCTACCATGTGCTGCTCCTCCGCCCATGCTGTAGGCACCTCGGCCACTCAGACCTAGGACTCGTGGCAAGCAAACTCCACCCGGCGCTCAAGCTCGGCCATCTGGGCGTGTTCCGCCTAGAGGAAGTGAGACTTGTAGGACGACACCTTCCATATTTCCTGTGGAAAACAAGCGTTATAAAAACAACCAACGAAAGGTTCAAAGGGCAAGGAGAAATACCAGAAACTCACCTCCGTGGCAAGCTATAGGTCGACCTCAACTAGCTGCCAGGCAAACTGAGCCTTCTTCCGGGTGCTCTCCAGCTTCGTGGACAACTCGGTGAGCTCGGACACCATGGCATGCCCTTGTCCGCCAAAAATTTCCTAGAGCTGGTGCTCCCGGAAATCCCGGAGGATGAACCTCACCTTCGATGGGTCCTCAGGGAAGGGCCACTCCAGGTCACCCGCCGATGAACCGCCAAAGGGCCTAGCCTCCAACCGGACCACCACCAGCTCCCGCGGTGACACCGGTGAATCCGCCATGGTATCCGCCTCATCGTCAGACGGGATCTCCACCACCATGTTTGCATGAGACGCCGCCTGGCATCCCAACTCTGTCCCGGCCGTGCTTCCCTCCTATGACTTTAGCTCCAACGGTAGGGATGGGGCGTGCAGCCCTCCACCCGGCGTGGTGGGGAGCTCGCCCCCTCTCGTCTCCTCCACTGCGACCGGCGGAGGAGGGGCCGCAAGCGTTACCTCCACCACCGGCATCAGGATCGCCGCCAACAACGTCGCCACCGCTGTCACGTTACCAGCAGCCGCCTAGGGGGACACCACCCCCAGGAGGGAAGGGTTCGCCACTGCCACCCTGTTGCCTCCCTCGCTTGCCGCAACACGCTGCAAAGTGGGCCTCCAAACCTCCTGCATGGAGGCCAGGGAGATGCTCAACCCTGACATCCCCCAGCCACTGAGAAAAATTGTGGTAAGCCACACTCTAAAAAGACTCGACCACCAAAAGACGAAGAAGCAACAAAAGAAAGCATACCGGGTGGTGAGTGGCACTACTCTGAAGACAGGCTCCGATGACAACGGGCCCATAGGATGAGGAACGCTACCGGACTGTGACCCATGCCCCCTCACTTTAGGCAGGATCGGAGTCATCCCAACCCGCTCCTGCCCGGCCTATGGGTTGCTACGACCTCCGGTTCAAGGCTCCCTGACCGGAGCAGCGGGCAGGGCGTCCCCTGACTGCAAGTCGTGCGTCGACCGGGCGCTAGTCTGCCCCTTGGACCGCCTAGACTGATCGGCCACACCCACAGCAGGCGGGGCCTTCTCTGACTACAAGTTCGGCGTTAGCACCGGTCTTGTCGCCACACATTCACCGGGCCGCCCCTCGGGCTACCCGGCTCATTTGGCCACGTCCACCATAGGCAACGACGGAGCTGGCAATGCCGTCGAGGGGCGCGGTGACCGTATCCGCTTCACCGCCCGCTCGCCAACGGCGTCCGCGCTAGCTGCACGCTTCCTCGATGCAGGAACCTCCACGCGCTACGCGGCCTCCTACTCCTCGCTAGCTGACGTCGCCGCAGGGCCACGATGTTCCGCCAAGGTCATAACGACCTCCTGACTCTCCTCCTCGTCGGAGAAGACCATGTCGTCCAAATCTATAGGAGGGTCATCCAACGTGAGTTCCGACTCGATGTCGCACCTACGTTCCTCGGCCCTCATGCGCCGGGTGACCTCCTTCCTTCCGGGTGTCCGCCGCTTCCTTCTGAGCGGCTTACCAGGCCTGGCCCTCCGGTCCCTTGGGAAGGTGCGACCAAGACTTGTACTTTTTGAGCCCCTGTGGAATGTACGATCACCAATCAAGAAATAGGAAAAGTAGAGAAAATGCGCGGATTAGAGAAGGGAACAAACCGGGTGGGACATAATCAAAGAGTTGAAAGGTATGGGCCTCCCTTCAACCCTCTCCTTGGGCCTCAGCTACAGCACCTGGCCAATGCAACTCTAGACCTCGTTGTCTGGTAGATCCTCCAATGACGTATGGTCCGGGTCTACGAGGCCGTCGTACATCCACATCGGTCGCACCCTCTTCGCCAATGGCATGACCCGGTGGCAGTACAGGGTGTGAAACACCCGCACACTGTTGAGACCGCTCTTCACAAGCTTCTGGAGCTCTGCCTCGATGACTCCCACCTTGTGCTTCTCCTTTTTGGCACAGCCCCATGACCAAATTTCTTTTTTCTCCGGCCTCCTGCCGGTGAACACCGGGAATGGCGCCGCCGCCAGATTCCTAATGTAGAACCACTCCCCATGCCACCCCCGATTGGAGTCATAGGGGAGGTACTCAGGATACGAGTCTCCCATGCTCGGCTTCCTCTGCAGGGTGAATCCTCCTACCGATGTGATCTCAGCCGAGTCCCCCGCCGTCAAGGCTCTCGGGGAGAAGAGCCGCCGGAAGAAATCCGCGTGTGGCTCCATCCCAAGAAAAGCCTTGCAGACAATAACGTATTCGGCGAGGTGCAGCACCCCTATCAGATTGAGGTGCTGCAGCTCTAGGCCCCACTCGTTGAGAAGCCCATGTAGGAACCAGTGCGCGGGGTATCCCAAACCTCGCTCGTGGAAGGTAGGAATGAAACCACCTTGTTGCAGTGAGGTTGCGGGAACTCCTCCTTTCCGGGGACCCTCCAGTGCGCCACCTCCTACGGTAGTAGAAACCCCTTCTGGACGAAGGCCTCCAGCACTGATGCCCTCATGGTGGACGACCTCTAGTCCGACATTTTGTGAGTACCTCTCTTCTCCCTTGCTCTCTCCCCTTCTTTCCTAGAAACCTTCGCAACTCTCAGGAACGCTCACGGCAAAGAGGAGGAGAGAAGGCGGTGGCAGACGAAGAACAAGCAAGAGAGCGAAATGAAAACCTTCTCCCCTCTCCTACTTAAGGAAAAGGGAGCAGCGGTTATGGAGGGATGCGCCAATCAGGGAAGCCAGAACGATGGGGCAAGATTCTTTCTCTTTCTTTCATTTAATGCAGATAAGATGTGCCCTGCTCGATGGAACGGCTCCTGATCGGACGGGACGTGGCCTAGCCATGGCCCACCACTACCGCACGATCAACCACTACCGTGCGCCGGGTATGGAAACAAAAGCACCACCGCACGCGGATGACTCCCCGTCTCCCCTGGCCAGACCTAGAGAGACCCAACAGCGAAATCTCCGCCAGGAGAGATCAACCGGCCTCCTGAGTCGATCGATTCACTCAAGATAAACACCTAAGATACAGGTCCCGGTCGAACGTCTCTGACTAGAGCTCTTTGAACCCCGTCTCTTAGGTCACCAAGGTGAGCATGTGTTCATTAATACATACAGTTCACACAAGGGCTAACCCACGATTGACAAGCGTAGGTCCCGGACGGACGTTTCCGACTGGAGCCCGACGAACCCCGTCTCTCCAGTCTTCAAGGTAAAACACTATCAAAGCCCCTATTTCAATTTAAAAACATTCATACATCCATACGTTCATTTCATTCCATACGCCTGAATCCCCCGGATGGTTAGGGCATGAACCGCCCGGGGGCTCAGGAACTAAGCATCGCACGTGCAGCGAAATGCACCAGAACGCTCCGTGTTGTGCCATGAAGCGGTGGCTTGCCTCATTCGACATGAGCAACCAAACAGAGCCAGGGGAGAAAATCATAGATGAGCACCGTGCGGCCTTCGCTCGGTCTGGCAAACTGGGTCATCTCAACCTTCTCGTTCAATCCTGAACCTCTCGCCAGACCCATAGAATCCCCATTGAGGGGAGGCCATCAGGCCACCTGGGTTGCTCTGTAGAATGACCTAGGCATCTACTGGGTTGCAGGTAAAGGAGTAGTGGAATGCCACAAGAGGGCTATGCCGACCCTGTCATGAACGATGGACCCGGATTCCACTCGATCACACCCGTTAGCGAGCTCACCGAGCTAGTCTTCGAGCCCGAGCGATCAGGACAGGCGACAAAACTCAGCCCCTCCGGTTGTGAGGAACCGGATGGGGTAGCGCAAAACAACTCACAACCCCCACGAAGGCCCGACAAGGCTTGGGGGCTTAAATGCCATGGGACCGCGACTCCGAACTCGTGTCGACGGGATAGGCGACATCTAGCTACGGGTCTTGGGACCGCGACTCCTAAACTCGTGTCGATGGGATATGCGACATCCGGCTATGGCTCTTGGGACCGTGACTCCTAAACTCACGTCGATAGGATCGGCGACATCTGGCTACGGCTCCTGGGACTATGACTCCTAAACTCGCATAACGGCTTCAGACGGCTTCACTAACTAAAACTAACTCTCTCAATCCACGTCAAGCACCGATGCCTGGGTCTACTCGTGACTCCACCTTACCCAATCCCATGGTGCGCACCGACGCCAAAGATCGAACTCTGTTACATCCAAAACTAAAATTCCTCGCACGATCCCCAGCGCGCACCGACACTAGGATCAATAAGTTCTGTCTCAATCCAATCCTCGTGCTTACAAACACCTCGGCTGCACAACGATGCCATGGTTAAACAAAATCACATCTTAAAACTCAAAACACGCATACCCACAGACACAACACAAAACCCCCTAGCCGGTTCCGCTCAAACCACCCGGGGGCTCGGGGGCTACACCCGCGGGTGCGCTCGTGCGCACCCGCCAGCAAGACAAGAAATCCCTCGGACGATTCAGCTCAAATCGCCCGGGGGCTCGGGGGCTCCTGTCGGGTTCATAAACCCGGGGTCCCTCGAGGACCGTCTTCCACGCCCAGGCTCGGCCCAGGAAAACAACATATATTTCATGGGCTGGCCCAAAAAACTAAAACACGGTGGGCCGGAAGAGAAGTCCAGTCATCAACCGGAAGGTCTACCCTTAAGAACAGGCGCCCGCTCATCAACTTCTTCGGCCCACCTCTCCGACTAGAGCACTCACTTCAGGCACCAGCCGTCTCCAAGCAGTCTCCCCAATCGGAAGGCTTGGCCCAAAACGCTGCTTCCTACTCCGACCCCGCGACTCCAACCCCGCAACCAGGGCTCATAGGAAGCCTGCTCACCGCTCTTCTCTGACCGACGCACCGAGAGCCGACTGGAGTCATCCAACCGAGGGCTCCCCGTTCAGAAGGAACCAAAAGACGTGCAGAGAAAAGCGAGGCATGGCTCACAAGTCAAAACCACTATACCAGGGACCATACCCTGCACAAAACAGTGCTCTACAACCACCCTAACATAAAGTATTGTAGGGGCCGCTAGAACCTCCCATATGGTAAGCCCTCCGTGTGTCTCTGGACATCGATCGCGATATGGGCTCTAGGATTTGCCATACCGAGTGAACATAGCGTGGCTCCTCACACGCCACAAAGGCATCTAGAAGTATTTGTAGGTACCGGCGTCCATCCTTCCTAAAGAAGATAGCTCAATCCCCCGTGCACATCTGACATCCTACAGCAACATCGACAGTATTGGGGGACTTCAACCATTATCCAGTTTTCATCACCGTAGGCAGCAAGGCTTAGAAATATCTGTACTCTCTCCTTCTCGCCTGTAAAAGTCATTCCCTTCATCTATAAAAGGGGATGTGCTCCCTCCAACTAGGGGAGATCGACTTCACAAAGCTCAGACTCACTAGATCGACACCAACCCCTTACAACCGTAGGACCACCAAGTTCTGACCACAGCCCTTCTGGTCGGAGCCATCCAAACCTCTTGTATACCCCATCCTTTCTCCTTCTCGTTTGTAACCCCACTACAGACTTCGAGCACCTAGGCTCAGGAATAAAGTCACCGACCAACCCCGACTGGACGTAGGGCACATTGCCTGAACCAGTATAAATCCTATGTCATTGAGTGTTAGGCCACCTCTGATCACAACGTATAGCAAAACTACAAATATTTACTAGTTGGTCATTTTCTGCACCGACACATCTTTAGTCCTTCTCAAGTACTTAATGTTTTTAACAAGTGTCTAGTGACTCTCTCCTGGATCAGCTTGGTACCTGCTCACAACACTTAGAGCATATGAGATATCTAGGCAAGTACATATCATGGCGTACATGATGGAACCAACTGCCGAGGCATATGGAACCTTACTCATGCGCTTCCGCTCATCAGCTGTCGAAGGACACTGTTTATCGCTAAAGCGCATACCATGTGACATAGGCAAGAACCCTTTCTTGGACTATTCCATGTTGAATCGTTTCAACACCTTGTCAATGTACGTATCTTGGCTTAATCCTATAAGCCTCTTCGATCTATCTCTATAGATCTTGATGCCCAAAATATATGCTGCTTCTCCTAAATCCTTCATAGAAAAACTATTATTCAATGAAGTCTTTACAGATTGTAACATAGGAATGTCATTCCCAATCAATAATATGTCATCCACATACAAGATCAGAAATACAACATCGCTCCCACTTTCCTTCTTATAAACACAAGGTTCTTCTTCATTCTGACGGAAGCCAAACCCTTTGACCACTTTATCAAAATGAATGTTCCAACTCCGAGATGCTTGCTTTAACCCATAAATGGATTTCTGAAGCTTGCATATTTTTCCAACATTGTTTGGATCAACAAAACCTTCGGGCTGTATCATATACACGTCCTTATCCAAATTTCCATTTAGAAAGGCTATTTTAACATCCATCTGCCATATCTCATAATCAAAATAAGCAGCTATTGCTAGAATGATCTGGATAGATTTAAGCATCGCTACCGACGAGAAAGTCTCGTCGTAGTCAATTCCTTGAACTTGCCGAAAACCCTTTGCAACAAGTTGAGCTTTATAGATGTGAACGTTTCCATCCATATCCTTTTCTTTTTATAGATCCATTTGCACTCTATGGGTCTAACCCCATCAGGTGGGTCAACCAAGTTCCAAACTTGATTGTTTCCCATGGAATCTATCTTGGATCTCATGGCACTTTGCCATTTCTCAGAATCTGGGTCCATCATTGCTTCCGCATAAGTCGCAGGTTCGTCATCGTCTAACAATAACAAATCCCCACGCAACTCACAGAATCTTGCTGACCTTCATGGTTGTGGCGGTGTTTCTATTGCCATGGATATCTCAACTTGTTCTGCTACATTAGCATCACTCGTAGAGTCCTTCCCAACTGGCTCATCTTGAACTTCTTCAAGATACACCTTCTATCCACTTTTCTCTCTTTTGAGAAACTCTTTCTCTAAAAAACACCGTTCCGAGCAACAAACACTTTGCCCTCTGATCGGTTGTAGAAGTAATACCCTAAAGTTTCCTTCGGATATCCCACGAAAAAGCATTTGTCTGATTTGGGTGTTAGTTCATCTATCATAAGTCGTTTGACATAAACTTCACAACCCCAAATTTTCAGAAAAGACAGACTGGGACTCTTACTAGTCCACATCTCATGTGGTGTCTTAACTACTGACTTAGATGGTACCCTATTCAATGTGAAAGCGGCTGTTTCTAGAGCGTATCCCCAAAATGATAACGGTAGGTCTGACTAGCTCATCATAGACCGAACCATGTCCAACAAAGTCCGATTACGTCGCTCGGACACGCCATTTCTTTGAGGCGTTCCAGGTGGCGTAAGCTATGGAATAATTATGCAACTCTTTAGATGATTGCTAAACTCGTGGCTCAAATATTCGCCTCAACGATTAGATCACAAAGCCTTAATTTTCTTGCCATGTTGATTCTCTACTTCACTCTGAAACTCCTTGAACTTTTCAAATGTCTTAGACTTATGTTTCATTAAGTAGACATAGCCATATCTACTAAAGTCATCAGTGAAGGTTATAAAGTATTGGAACCCGCCTCTTGCTGTCGTACTCATTGGTCCGCATACATCAGTATGTATGAGTTCCAGCAAGTTTGCCGCCCTCTTAGGAAAACCTATGAAAGGCGTCTTGGTCATCTTGCTCAGCAGGCAAGCCTCACATGTCTCGTATGATTCAAAATCAAACGAAGTTAAAAGCCCATCAGAATGGAGCCTCTTCATGCGATTCTCACTTATATGACCTAAACGACAATGCCACATATAGGTAGGACTTAACTCATTAAGCCGAGGCCTTTTAGCACTTATATTATAGAAAGGAGCATCTTCAAGATTTAAAATAAATAACCCATTCATAATGGATGCAGAAAGCCACAAACATGTCATTTTTAGAGATCACACAACCATTGTCTTTACTCGCAAATGAATAACCATCCTTCATCAAATATGAAGGTGACACAATGTTTCTACTTAAACTAGGAACAAAATAACAATTATTCAACTCCATAATAAATCCTGACGGGAGGTGGAGTTGCATCGTCCCGACGTTCAACGCAGCAACTCTTGCATTATTGCCCACGTGGAAATCAACTTCTCCCTTTTCCATGCTTCTACTTCTTATCATTCCCTACATCGTATTGCAAATATGAGCAACCGATCCGGTATCAAATACCCAAGAATTAATATAAGAATTAGCAAGGAAAATGTCTGTAACATAAACAACAAGTGTACAAGCTGGGGGAGTACCTTTACTGACGTGATCCTTAATGGATTCCAGGTATAGCTTGCAGTTCCTCTTCCAGTGACCTTTCCCATGACAATGAAAGCACTCAGCATCAGCAGGTGGTCTAGCCTTGGCGTAGGTGGGTTTGGCTTAGAGATCTCATCTTTAGCCTTGCCCTTTTTCTTCTTCCAAGAATTGCCCTTCTTCTTAAACTTAGGCTTGTTTTGGACCGCCATCACATGGCTACTGCCAGCACCTTTCTTGATGTCAGCTTCTGCTATTTTAAGCATGCCACATAACTCATTCAAGCCCTTCTCCGCCCCATGCATATGGTAGTTCACGACGAAATTTCCATAGCTGGGCGGAAGAGACGCGAGAATAAAATTAGTAGCTAATTCAGGGCTAATTGGGAAGCCTAGCTTCTCTAACCTCTAAGTGTAACCAACCATTTTGATCACATGTGGCCCAACTACTGCGCCCTCTGCTAGCTTGGTTTCAGCAAAAGCCTTTGAGACATTGAACCTTTCAGTCCTGGCTTGAGTCTGGAACATATCATTGAGCGCCATGATCATATCGTGCGCTACATGGTTATTGTCAAACTGCAACTGCAGATCTGGTTCCATACAAGCAAGCATAAGGCAACTCACTTCAAGATCAGCATCACATGCTTTCTTGTAAGCGTTTTTCTCTACAACAGGTGCATTATTAGCAGGCTCATCTGGTAATGGGGTGTCTAGAATTTCTTCCTTTTTCTCTACCCTGACAACAATTCTCAGGTTGCGGATCCAATCCGCATAGTTTGTTCCATTCAACTTATCTTTCTCAAGAATTGAACGCAAAGTAAATGGTTGATTGCTAGGTGCCATTTATCTACAACAAAAGTAATGCAAAATACTAAGACAATGTATCCAAGATAGAGTAAACAATATTAAAACTTTAATATAATCTACTCCCACTAAAATCAATATCCCTCTATTGAAACTTAGTGATTCAAGACCCATAACTAATAAGTCTACTAGTGAGCTTTAGCATCAGCGCTAGAAGACATGGTAGATTGGTAAGCAACTCTTTGCTAATCATATCACATATGACTCTTGTTGTTGGGTAGCATCTCTATGCTTTGGTGCCCAACTACTCATGCTCCAAGGTCCCTAACCGTTAGGATGACCTTGTTCAAGTAACCAACCCTTCTGCTGTAAGTATCCGATACGAACCTATCTAGTCAAGGAAAACCAGTGGCACCTTAATTTCATAGACCCACCACCGATTGTACAAGACACCTGACAGTGCAGGGTTTGGGGAAGCATTTTAACTTAACATTGCTGAGGGATCGTTCTACTTCACCATCGCATGTAGACAAAAACATTATCGCACGTGAAAGTAAAATATAGTAAGAACGGCATTAACACAGAGATATGACATGGTATAGCCCAATGTTCCTTTGGGGATCTCCATCTCCATCGAACTATTCCTCATGATGATCTCCATCTCCATGATCCATGTATGCCATCCTTCAGTGATGAGTCCACCAAGACTAGCTATCACTAACGCAAGGCAGTGAAGAAGATTACATAGTCGTGGATAGGATCATCACAGTTTGGCATGTAGGCCATTACATCAATTTGACAATATCTTAATGGCTCCAGCCATATTGTCATACTCACGACATGCAAGCCATGAATTAATTACATACATGCATCACATACACATAAGGGCTATACCTGTCATAAATTCCTGCAAAACAGAGTTAACCGATTCCGACGTCTAATCTTAAAACGCCGAAAACACCATCTTCCCAGCCTTTTTTTGAAAATCTAATTTCAGCAAAACTGACAAAGTGGGTGAGAATCGGATGTAAAAAAATTCTCTACAATTTTCATATAGAATTCGTCTCAATCCGAGGTCGTATGCAAAAGTTATGGTTGTTTTACCGAACAACACTTTTTCTTGCACCCCGACGCCCGACAGTAGATCCAATCTATCACCATTGCGCATCACATGCGCTCGGCACTTGACCTAGGTTCGATTCGATCAATCTGATTGATCTCCATCTTGCCATGACTGGATTTACATGTATCACTTAACTCGGATGGCGGAATTCCGACCGGTACGAGTAGATCGTTACATGACCAACACGGTAAAATCACGAACCATGATCAGAGACTCATCTACAACCGCGCATATCTCCATACGCACTCATCCGAACCTATAACGACGCAGTAACGTCTCTGATACCACTGAAGGGTTATGAGGATGCTACGCTAGCCGGAAAACAAAAATTTTGACCTCATAAACCAGGATCTACTGTTAGTTATGTATCACGGGATTACCACTAGACGTGCAGGTGCAGCGGAAGCGACTCGATGTAGTCGAACGCGTCGTAGTAGTGCCGTGCAGTTGTGAGGTCGTCCGTTCGTCCGTCCCCTTCGTACGGTTCGTCCTTGTGCTCCAGATGCAGCACCTCCGAGGTATCCACACGTACAGGGAGGAAGTGTTGTGCCTCCAGACTGCTAGGTCCGTGAGGAGCAGCAGGTGCGGGTGTAGGATGGGCGGCGGCGGCTGCCAAAAGGCGTGGATTGATTTGCCCCGTTGCCCCACCCCACATATTTATAGGCGTCCCTAATGAGCTCCTGAGTTGGAGGCCCATTAGTAACCCAGAGCCTTGTCTAATTCGGATCCAATCCGAACTAGGCTTCCAGCCCCTTAAGCGTGCAACCCTATGGGTTCACGCACACATAGACATGGCCCGAGTACTCCTACTCTGCCATTAGTTGATAGCAGCCTCTAGCAAGGTATGTCAACTCCTATGCGTACGCAAAGATCATATCAGACGAACCACCACAAAACCGCATACTTGTTATTCCCTTGCCTCACGATATTTGGTCCAACTCATAGGTTAACACTTAACCCAAGCACGGCCATGCATTTCTTGATCTAATCATTAGAGTGATCCAATGATATCTCTCTCATATATAGAGAGGGGCAAATTCCATCTTGATTGTCTATGTCTCGTAGCATGTTTCCCGACAAACCCGAAAATCACCTTTATAACTACCCTGTTACGGAGTAGCGTTTGATAGTCCCTGAGTAGGTCGTTTCACATCTTGAATACATACAACAATCTCAGGTCTAAGGACATAACGTACATGATGTGAATAGAGATAATAACGACATCTCACGTTGGGTCAGTCCAGCCCCATGTCATGCATGTGCCCACATTATTAGTTTGACATCTCCATGTCTATGACTTGTGAAACATAGTCATCAACTAATAATGTGCTGATCCATTATTCATGTGTGTCCACACACGAACTCTGACCAGGAACAACATTAGAATAACCATTCAAGTAAAAGAGTTTCACAAACAATTCACATAATTGCTAATCGATACAGGTTGTCTTTAATGGAAATTCAATGAACTCATAATATATCATGGATACAAGGCAATATAATAATCTCTATGATTATCTCTAGGGCATACTCCTAACACTTTTTACATATTTACTCAATATAAGTCGCCTCATATTTTGCTTACCCGTCAGTTGACGCGCCCGCGCCTGAGCCCACGTGCCTGCGCCATGTCGGAGAGGAAGAAGACGGCGGAGACCTCGCCGGTGTCACAGTTTTGGTATCCCCCGCTCCCGCACTCTCCCTCTCTTCTTCTCCATCTCCGGTGGGCATAGAAGGTGGTTTGGGGGAGGAAGGCCGGCTAGGCGGTGGGGATGGCGACAGGGTGATTTAGGGGCCATGGCGACAGCGGAGGCGGTCAGGCCAGGTTGGAGCAGGGGACCTGCATGGCCGGAGCTCGCCGCAAAAGAGGGGAAGGAAGGGAAGAAGGCGGCCGCCGAGGGCGCTCTAGTGTTTCGCCGGAGCTCAGCGGCCATGGCTGATGCCGCTGAGCTCCGGCGAAAAACTCTTGTGTGGGCAGCGACGGGGCAAGGGAGCTGCTGGGCGATGGCCAGGGTGGCGTGGGAGGTCGGCGGCGGGTTGTGCTGGTGCAGACGTGAGGAAGAGAAACAACGCTCTCGGCAGGAGCGGGCGTGTGGACGTAAGGAGGAAGACGAGACGCTTAAGCAAATCGACTCGTGAATTTTGCTCAACGCCTCATGAATCGACTTTGTGAATTTGGCTCGTAGTTTTTGATCAGTTGGCCGAGCCTGTGGATTGGCCTTTGCCTTTCAGAGAAACCGAGCACAGAGCTTCCTATTTTAGCTTATTTTCCTGACTATTCTGTACTCTTATATCATTACTAATATTGTGGCATGATTCTGATGATTTTGGCCAAATCTCTAGCTGGTATATTGATAGAAATCAACAACCCAAAAGCCATCTCTAGGTATTCCTTAATTCGCTAACACAAGTTGGTGACTCTTGTACTATCGTCGATCGTCACCGGCCTACGAAAATGAACCAATTAATTCATCTTCAATTTGACTGGACCGTAACAAATGGAATTAGTAGTAGAGGATCGAAACAATCAAATTAATTGTTGCAAGGACGACGGGACGTCTTAGATATCCATCACATCCACGTTACTACGTACGGAGTAGAACAACAGCTGGAGCACCTACGTTTGCATGGCTGAGAAGTCACTTTTTCAGTTAATAAATAATTTTTTTTTCTTATAATAAATCAGTCAACAATATTTTTAGTCATGCTTTATCAGTGAAGCAAACACGACAATTATTGCTGGGAGACTAGTAGTATTACGGCGCTGCATAAATGACAATTATAGCTGAACCCCATACTACCATGCAAACGATCGTTCACACGAGCCAGCTCATCTGGTCGGGCAACCAATACACACAATCCAAGGTCCTCTTTCGAATACGAGATATTCTTCTTCTTCTTCTTCTGACGTCTGTGTTTTTTCTTTTGAAAATGGATTGATCTCTCTAAATTTCTATACGATTTTTATGAAATTTATCCGTTTTTTAAAAAGCTATGTATATAGGACGGCGCGGAACATATATATATATATATAGAGAGAGAGAGAGAGAGAGAGAGATCATGTTCACTTGTCTTATAATCTGTACTTTTCAGCTTATTTTTTTAGCCGGAACAGTATTTTTCTCTCACAACAAATTAGCCGAACAGTGTTCCGGCTTGTTTTTTCAGCGAACGAGGCCATAAATGTGCAAATATATGAGTGGTCAAGTCCTGTCCCAATCATGGATTGGCTGCATTTTGCAATTGCATGTACCATACGCCACTGCCCGAGCAAATTATCAATGCAGCATGGCTCCTTGCTCACCTCACCTAGCGCTAACGGCCGTCGTCCTTGCTAGGGACGATGGATGTACAGCACAGGATGGATGTCTGTATGAGCGTGTGATGATCAACTTAATTGAGCTGAATTAATATACACACCAGCATTTAGTCGACAATTGACATCATAGCATGCATCCATGATGTCCATCTATTTCTATCTAACCGATCAATCCAACCATTTCCTTTAGTACGTACATTTCATTTCGTTCGCTCCTAGTATTTTCTTTGGTTTTTTAGAACATCTAGGACTATCTCGAATTCTAGAATTAGGCCGAATCGCCGAAATCATATTGTTTCGGCAGCCTGAACTACAAATGACGGTTCCAGTCAATTCCATCCAGAGAAAGAAATACTGGCATGACAGATTTTAAATCTCTCTTCTCTATGATATTATGTTAAAAAAATAGTACAAGAAACATCATATCTGGACTGAGGTCTAGATCAGGGCTCAAGGCCGGGCCTGCTCAACCGGAGCACCGAAGTTGCCGTTGAAGACCGAGATCCACAGATCTACGAGAAGAGGATGGAGAGACTAGGTTTTGGGGGACGGAACTGACGAAGAGAAGGACGGTGGAGGGAGTGAGCCGGGGAAGATACGGTCAAAGGGGAGAGAAGAGGCTATAGATGACCAAAACGGGACCAGATTCGGCGAGCGGTGACCGGAGATGAAGACGAAGACGGAGGAAGCAGGAAGGATGCGCGGACCAGACAAGCAAGAGGAGTCGTCGATGCGCCTTCGATGGCCGCAGTCGTAGATCCAGCAAGGAAGCAACCTCCAGACAAGGAGCCAGATCCGCCGCCGTAGAGAAGGGGGCCAGATCCTCCGCTGTAGAGGAGGGAGCTAGATTCACTACTGGTGAGGAGGAGGGGGCTAGATCCACCGCCAGTGAGGAGGGGGCCAGATCCATCGCTACCGCCGGTGAAGACAAGGAGCCAAAGAGGAACACAGTGCACACGAGCGACGTCACAAGGAGCACCGCGCAGATGGAGAAGCCACAGGAGACAGAGGACCTCGATGTGGTGTTGTCCATGGCTCGTGTGTGCGAGGAGGAGGGGAGGAGCACGCGTGAGTGAGAGAGAAGGGCCGCTCTGCTGTGGGAGGGTGTCGAGGACCATCGAAGGCGAGCGGCAGCGGCGCTCCCTTTCTCCGCTCTGGCGCTAGGCGAGCGAGCGAGCGAGGCGACGGCCGGCGGAGTCTTTGGAAATGAGGATTAGGGTTTGGGATGGAGAGAGCCGGGGAGAGGGGCGCGTTATATTCGTCGGCTGCCAAACGGGCCAGGTCGGGCCCCTCGTGTCGACCGTTGTGTCGGGCCGGGCTGGGCCGGCACGACGTGACGAAAGCGAGGCCTAGGCACGGCCAAGGGTCGGGTCGGGCCGGGCCCAGGACCGCCAGCCACCGTGTCGTGCCTGGGCCGGGCCGAAACATCGGGTCGTGGCCCGGGCCAACAGGCCTCGGGCCATGTGGCCAAGTATGGGCACGGCGGACATGAATCGGGCATCTGCTCGCTCGGTTCTTGGAATAACCCGGACAGGTCGAGGTTTGTTAGCACCGCTACTACTACATCCAGCCCACCAGGTGCAACGGTCCAAGGCCCACGAAGGGGTTTCCGAGGCCGCGGGCCCAATACGATGCTAACGGGCGGCGAATGCCGAGTGGGCGTGAGCGCCTGCGTGCGCGAGTCCAGGCTTTGGCCTGTAAGCTGTAACGAGAGAGGTATATCAGGCAGACGAAGGAGAGA
This sequence comes from Miscanthus floridulus, assembly GCF_019320115.1. Classification (NCBI taxonomy): domain Eukaryota; kingdom Viridiplantae; phylum Streptophyta; class Magnoliopsida; order Poales; family Poaceae; genus Miscanthus; species Miscanthus floridulus. The sequence goes on from NC_089587.1 coordinate 2,951,351, forward strand.
GGAGAGGGTATCTGATACTTGTATGAACCCAACTCTGTACTCCTACTCCTGGTCGATTCGCCCTAATCCTTCCGCGTGCTATTCTTCCTTCCCGTCCCCAACCTCTCCAATCCTTCCCCAATTACTCTTCCCCGTGCTCTGATGCTGTTAACAAGGTTCAGTGAGGAGTGAGGACGCGGTGATGTCGAACGCGTTCAGACTCTGGGGCGATGCATCTGCGGCTAGGCTTGGACGGCGACGCTACCAGTACTCTCGAGCGTGGTCAGCGACGGCGCCGACACCGAGGTATTCATGGGGCACGCCATCGGGGAGGTCGCCGTCGACTCGTCGTCAGAATCAGAGTCAGAGTCAGAGTCGCACAGCTCGGGGCGTCTCAAGTCCTCCTTGAACCAAAGATTTGATGCGGCGGACGAGGCCGGTACTGAAGCCACGGCGGATCATGTGGTACAAGTTGGTGTCCTGCATGCTTGTGATTGAAGGGGAAGCGGCTTGCCAGTTGCCACGAGCGCGAAGAGGACGATGCCGCAGACCAGACGTCGGCCTTGGCGCCATCGTAGTCGCAGCGCAGGAACACCACGAGCGCGATGAACATAGGCGTCCCGCAGCAGCGCCTCCCCCTGGCGAGGGCCGAGAGCCTGAAATCGGCGCCCTTGTTGATGTTGCCAGTGGCATCAACGAGGATGTTGTCGGGCTTGATGTCACCGTGGCACACGTCGAGCGAGTGGCAGTAGTCGAGTGCGGACATGAGCTGCTAGAAGACGCGGCAGGCCAAGGCCTCACTGATGCCGCGACCGGCGCGGTGGGTGTTGAGGGAGCCGCCGCCGCCGAACTCTCCGGCCATGACGACAAAGATGCTCTTCTTGGTCTCCATGACCTAGTGGATGCGCATGACATAGGGTGCAGGCACACCGAGCACATGATATGGATGATCTCGCGCATGATCTGCTGCTGCACGCGGTGCCTAACTTGGACATGTGATCCTTGTCCATGATCTTGATGGCCACCTCCCCCGGTGCTCATGTTGCGCGCCTGGTACACCTTGGCGACGCTGCCCTTGCTGCAGCCTACCGCCGTATTACCCTATTAGTAGACGCGGAATTTTCTCAATGCCACCAACGCTCGCCGGCGCGCGCATCAGGATTCTTGTTCCGTTAGGGCAGACTAATATGCATCACACAAAGGGAGGGGGGGTTAAACATGTGGGGGTGAGAATTGAAGGGGCGGGAACGGGACTCTCGTTGAGTCAGGACTCGGACAGTTTAAGGCTGGTATATATTTTAGTCTTTATATATATATATTAGATAATAGACCTATTCTGACCATGCATAACTGCCCTGATCCGCACGCGCCAACCGTCCGATCTCACGCCGTGACGCCGCCGCCGGCCCTGGCCCTGGCCCCTTCCTTCGCCTCGCGCGAGGAAACATCTCCGTGCACCGGCCGCCCACACACGGCAGGCAGCGGCAGTTTTGGCCTCGGGCGGTTACAGTGCCGACCAATTCCTGGTTCCAGGATCGACCCTCCTCCTAATTAACCCTAGCAGAGCGTAGAGCAGTCGCCATCTCGACATCTCGCAGTCCGGTGGGCGGCGGCACCGGCCAGCGCGCGGGGTGGTCGATCGGGGATGCGTCTCACGAGTCACGACTAAGCTAGTGATTCATCATATTGAGCGGAAGTTGCATGCGCGATGTAAGCGTCTGTTCACTCATTTGCTCACTGTTACTATGTATAGTTGCTATCGCTCACGGATCTGTACGTTCCAGTTGAGTTAATTACACGTACTCTACATCCAACTTGAGTTGGTTATGCTGTACTGCAGATGATCTTTTTCGTCTCCTTTTTCTGCTACTCTTCAAGCTAACATCCACCTACATACGTCACAGTTTTTTCCTACAGCAAAACTCCGAATTCTCTTCTTTCTAACCATGTATATATGAATGTGCCCTTATACATCTTTTGCCATATGGTTTGGTTGCTTTCTGTTATGTTTGGATTCTTTTTTCTGTGCTAGTATTATCAATGAACCTAATATTTTAAGGTTGACAAGGTGCTTCATTGTTTTGATTTCCATTTTTTTTGGGGGGGGGGGGGGGGGGGGGGGGGGGGGGATTATAAGCTTACAAAAGGGTCTTAGTTACTGTACTAAGCATTTGCATTTATTTTCTGCTTCAGGACTGCAAAGACCCTGAGGAACGAGGGGGGGACTATTGATTGCACAAGAGGTGTGAGTAGGGAGCAGAGAGCCATAAACAGAAGGAACAAACTTGAGTCATCACTGGTTTCAAGTCGGAGTTATGTTCCAGAACGTAGAAGCGGTAACAAGAGAACCTGGAACCGCATCATAAAAAGGATGAGAGAACGTGAGTAGTTGATTTGAATTTGCTGGTTCTCTCTTTTGTCGCGCATATTGCTCTAGCAAAGCACTCACTCAGCTGTGGTGTATCATGCTTATTAATCAGGTAAAGCGGCTAATGAGGCATATCGTAATTTTGAGGAGAATCTATGTGCTATTGCTGTGCAACGATTTGGCGAACCTTTTCGTGATAGAGAAGTTAACGTTGCTTTTGAGGAGAGGTCATTTGGTCATATAGTCAAACCTGGTGAAATAACTTGTCCAATCAGTACTAATTATGCTGTAGATTTGTCTTCCTTGGTCGTCTCGATCGCTTTGTTTGATGGTGATTGTGCTACTATACTTTTCAATTTTCCTAAATAAATTGCATTTAGTCATCACTTGTTATTTAAATCATGATATTGTCCAGGAGATAAGATGTTATTTGCATGCTCGGGCATACCTATACCTCACGGAAGAACTAGCCAAAGCCTAACAAGATTTGTGACATCAGCACATTTGGTTACACAATTCAACGAGAATAGAAATAAAGATGATGAGTTGAGGGTTAGTGCTGCTAATCATTGTGTTCCTTGATTTTTCTTTGTATATTCAAGCTAATTGTGAACATCCTGAGCTTGTGCTTGTGTACTGCTTTTATTTCTGTAGGTTGCAGTGCGCCTTCCTAATAATACAGCTACCGATGGGTTCTTTGGACTATATGATAAAGACATTGCTATCGTCACATGCTTGGGCTTCCTAGGAGTCCGTCCTATAGATCTGGATCATAAGGGCGTCCCCAACAACGCCCGTAAATCGCCGGCTGAGGTGTACGAACAAAACAATAAAATACTAACTTAGACTGCACAACTAATGATGTGGGCCACAAGAGCAGAGACCAGCGATTCTTGGGGAAGTGTGCGAGCCTAGCGACGAGCATGTCACCAGCGACGAGTTTTCTTATGATTCTCTCTCATCCACGTCAGAGAATAGCTAGCTCCTAGCTGATTGTTGGGGACGCCCTAAGGCAAAACCTTTCCCTGGTGATAGTTTGAAAGCTGCTGGGCGTGCCTTCAACTCTGGCAGTTTGATGGCCATGCGTGGATCTCTGTATCAGAAACGCCCCCTCGAACACCTCAACACCTGGGTTTCTGATAGTCAAGATATCTCTAAGGTATACTGTCGATTTATTTATTTGTAACTTTGCGGCGTGATGGAAAACATGGAACACATAACGCCCCCTCGAACACCTCAACACCTGGTGTGCATTGAAGTAAATCCTTTCTAAACCTAACTTTGCTTTTGTTGTAGGCTGTACTTGGAGGGCCACTTCTGGGGTGCGATAATAAAATTCTCGGGATAAACTTAGATATTTATGACCCTGGTGATGCAATTTTGAGATACACCTTCCTACCAATGGACTTACTTTGCAAACGCTTGAAGCATTTTCAGATACTCAAGTATGTCTTCTACACTTGCACTATTTAGGAACTTTTTCTTCAGTTAACCTGATTCATATTTGTTCCAAACCCTCTCTCCTAATCCACTTCCTGTTTAAGGTAAGCCATTTTTACTAACAGCATTGGAGACTTAGGAGTTTTCACATGGTAACCTTTGGATTGAAAATAATTTGGTTCTTCTTGCCCCTCTCTACTGAAACCAGTACCATTGCCAGATCTTATGATGCTAACTTAGTGCCCATGCTTAATGTTTTGGTTTAAATTAGGACGAGTTAAACAATTCTTTGTGGCAATATGGACAGTGCAACCTATATTTGTGACATGAATATGTTCAATCCTCTCATCTTTTGTTGAATATTTACGCCTTATTCCTAGTCATTATTTCATACCTTTATTTCTTTCACAAGACAAGATTAGATTCACATGTTGGTATGATTGGGTTTTTTCCCCTGTGTAGTTCCTGTTTTTTATTTTGTCATAACAAGTCAACTATGTTTTATTGCAGTCCTAAAAAACTAGACTTCCGTGGATATACGTTGCCTAAAGATGTATTAAGTGTAGTTCCTTCAGGTGTGAACAATACTGCAAAACTTCTTCTAAAATGTTGCCTATGTATCATTGTGCGCAGAATACTATGTTACCAGTATCATACATATCATCTAAGGACTAATAATGATCTGAATATTGTATCAGGGTTTATGCAAACTATTTGCAGGTTAAAGTCCCATGGCTATCCCATTCCACCACCACTTGTGCTCGAATGTAAGTGTTGCTTTTGATATTGCTGTCATCTCCCTTGGCCTTTTTGTAGTTCAATTCTGATCTTCGTTCTTTAACTAGTCAATGGGCAATTGCTTAATCATTTCGAAGAATGCTTTGGTGAATTACTTCCTTGGAAAGGGTTTCCCTATGGTGATCCACCCGGTGGCTCTGAGGAGTGTGTCTGGAATCAACTTACAAAAGAAGTTGTGACAGATGTATCCCGTCGTGTTGTCTCACTTGCTTCATTCAATGGTGCGTGATTTTTCCAGCTGTGTGCTCCTTAATTTTCTGTGCTAGTATTTTATCTTCACTAACTAATGACTAAACTTATAATGTGTAGGGTATGTGAGATCTTTTGCATGCACAGGCTTGCTTATAAAGCATGGAAGCAAAGCTAAGCACACTGTCATCCTGACTTCAGCCAGTTTAGTTAGAGGTCGTTGTAATGAGGATAGCATTGATAATAGCTTGACGGTTGGTGCTCCTTAGTCCTTATCATTACTTTTGGTCTTTTAAGTTTAATGATGGTTTGCTGAGCTCACTTTCTCATTGCAGATTGAGGTGTTTCTCCCACCGAATCAACGTGCTGGTGGGACATTGGAATTTTATAATTTAGACTATAACATTGCTATTGTCAGTCTCAAGAAGAATTTCAATGCTATTTGTCCAGACGACATCTTCACTCAAAGTGCACAAAACTCATCTAAAAAGGTTGTAGCTATAGGGCGTGATGCTAAATTTGGTATATTAATGGCCGCAAGTGGTGAAGTGAAGCGTGGAAACAAGGGTTGCAAACTTGATTGCAAAGATGTTCAGCTGTCTACTTGTAAAATCAAGAAGGTACTGTGGTGAATCTCTCTTACTGTTCTTTTATATGGTAACTTAATCATACTGCATGTACTGAACTCATTAGGAATTATTACAAGTTTTCCAGTAACCTTGGGCCTTTTTTTTAAACTAGGCTGGGATTGGAGGCCCGCTTATTAATCTTGATGGGAGTTTTGTTGGCATGAACTTCTACGATGGAAGTGGTGTAACTCCTTTCTTACCAAGGCACAAGATTGTTGAAATTCTAAGTGGAGCGGATTCTTTACCATCAGAATGGTATTATTTTCATCTCGATGCTAACTGGTAGGCATGACACTTATGTTACAAACTTTGATATTTTTTGTTTGATGACAGTGGATATAACCATCCTATGCCTGTCAATGTTATTGGTGAGACAAAGAAGGGGATTCAGAAAAACAGGTATTTCTTTCTGTTTTCGCATTGCCACGTGTTTCTGTTTGCTTAGACTATTTTATTCAACACCCAACTTACATTGGGACAAAAACATATTGGATGACAGGTGGCCGGTGCCCGAGCCATATTGGTATCATGGCACACTTGATGTGAGTGTTCATGATCTAGGCAAGCATATGGGGCGGCGTCTTAATTAGACATCACACTGCTGGAGTATCTAATGGACCTTGTTGTGCTCATCTAGCTAGTATCTAACAAACCTTAATTTGGTGCTGTTGCCGTGCTGTTTATATCTTACTGACCTGTCTAGGATTATGCAAGTTAGACTTGTGTTATTGTTGGGTTATTATTTATGTGACTTTGACTCTTGTAACTTGCAAGTTGGTTCAAGGCTAGGCTCTCATGCATGGACCTTGTTATACTCATCTAACAGACCTTTGGTGCTGTCGCTGTACTGTTTATCATACTTCAACTGTTGTAACTTAAGAGGCGATTACATCACCAGCACTGTGCCGTTGGTGCTAATCAGCTAGTTCCTGCTATGGTAATCTCGTGTGCTTTCCTCGCGTTGGTGCTAATCAGCGAGTCCCTGCTACGGTAAGAAAGTGGTTAGATGATGGCAGCAGGGTTAGCAATTCTTGGTCCGAATGAGTTGGCATGTATGTTTCATCCTTTTGTTCAGGTTGTATGTATATTGAGGCAAAAGGATAGTAGTTCATTCCGTTTACTTGTTACACACACCCTAGCGCGTGCACCTGCACCTCGACGATCGACTTCCTCCCCAGCCATCTCTCATGGATTAATTTCGTGGATTTGTTTATAGTTCTGATAAGCTGGGCTCTGTGAGTGTGTGGATAAGAAGGCGCTGCTAGTCGTCTTCTTCTTCTTTATTATTATTATTAGGAGCCTGTATATTTATTCCAAAAACTATTTTTGAAGACGTGGTACAGTACAATATATATGGATATATCAAAGTTTGAAAAATTGCAAGTCGAGCCAGTGGCCGAGCGTTCATGGTTACTACTACCATAATACCGTTGTTTTACGTACTCCCGGTCCCGGTGGCTTCCACGTGACTAACAGCAGACTAAGATGCAACATTATATATACTAGCCACTGCTGTCCGCGTTTCGCTGCGGGTGATGTGCTTGATATAGGAAAAATCTTGGTAAATATGACTCATATGTCTAATATGTTTTCTCATAGCGTTGCTACGAAGGTTGATCTATTTGGTACATTAAATGAGAAAATATAGAAAGAAAAGGTAACATGGTTTTTTTCATTACAATGTTGTAAACGAACATAGATGTTGGTTATCATTACATGGTGTCTATTCTAGGCCAGCAAATCAATGACATGTTAGTGGAAAGAAGTATTTGATGGAGTTATGCTCAAGCAACTAACACACTTAGATTCAAAGCACAACATTGGCTAGGATTACATTATAGGTGGAAAGAACAAAAAACTACAACACAAGTACGTCTCCTAACGCGATGGTTTACAAAAGAGTGAATTAGGATCCACTCCCCTTAGGCGAAACTACGACATATTTCGTAAATCTGGAATTACACGAAAGATTACATGACGTCGAATATTAAATTACACCGGGATTTAAAGTTACATGGTTAAGAGCAACCTAGTACAACCAAGGCTTACTCCAGAAGTCAGGATAGACGAGGGCAATGGAGAAACAACGAGATAATGATTATCCAAAACATGGCGTATGACCAACAGATCCAGAAATAGGAGACTGAGAAGTCAAACATCGTGAACCCTAAGACCAAACTAACCAACGGTAGACTTGAACTTCTTCGAAAACCAGATCCCTTCTTCTCAGATTACACCATCACCCCTGTCAAACGAACCTAGTTCCACAATGACGACTGGATCTCGTAGCTCTGCTTCGGATTCGAGAGGGATGGGGATGAAGAAGAAGAGCAAGGACCAAGGGCATCTTATAGTGACGAACGGAGATGGGGCGCAGCGCACCGGAAGTAGAGACGACATGGATGGGATACACTGCCGGTTCACGCTGTGGGGATAAAGTCGGCCATGGCGCGCTCCCTGCGCAAGCGAGCAGAGGGGGGGAATAAAGGAGAGGAGAGAGGGTTCGCTCGACGAGGGAGGCGTGCTGGCGGCCGTGTCCCCAAAAGAAGAAAGAAGAGAGGGGGGTCCGGTACGGGGACGAGGGCAAGGATCAAGAGCGGACCGGAGGCTGGGAAAAGGAGAAGCGCACAGTGCACGAGGATGGCGAGTGCGGCACGATGTCGCGGCCATGCGAGGACATGGTGCTAATGGGCCCGACACCGACGGCGTCCGCGGGGCACGCGGGGTGACAGCGACCCGGCATGCGACCGTAGTCGAGCTGGGCACAGTGCTTGGGACTTGACATCCACTCAGGCTTTTCTAAGCACTCCCTACTACCCAAGGCTAATTTTTTCTAGGTGTTCTTCTTTCCTTCCCTTCCTTATCCATAATATGCGCCAACCTTGGTATGAAGTGAGATCGCAACATACATGCTTCCTCTGAAACCACCTCCTCTTATTTACTTTGAGAGAACACTATTTCATCAACCCGTTGTGGATTTCCCGTTCAAACATCCGAATATTTGTATCAAAAGTGGTATGACGGTGTAACTTGGTAAATGTACTTGGTCAACAACCTCGATACCAACACGTGCCGAGCAGCGCCACCATGTGGTAGCTGTTCCACAGGGGCCCTCGGTTTCGTCGTGGCACCATAAGCTATTAACTAGGCAACTACTACCAACTTACACGCAATGAAGACGGTGGGGTCATAGACCACAGAATCAGAGGAGTATTGCAATGGAAGATTCAAACAACAAGGGTTCCTTTCGCAACAAGGGACAAGGACTTCAAATCCAACGGCGGATTTGATTTAAAGAGATTCAAGTATTTTGCTGGGACATCCACAATTAGTCGATACAGTGTCCTATGTTATCCAATCATGGCTGGTCTGCTCGCATCCGAATGGTAATTTCTCTTGTAACCCACTTAACATCGCCCTCAAAAACCCTAAGCACATCTAACGAGACTTAAGGTAGATGGACGCAATAACACAGCGAAATAAATAAAATACATATTCCGAACATCCTTATGCTGGTACAACATATAGGCATTTACTCTCCCATTCTCGACACATCATTCATCTTTCCTACGATCGGACTACCTCAACAACTACGGCTGAAATACAACGGAAAGATTACAATACCGGTGGACAGCGACGAAAGACACTACTAACTATGGGTACATCATCTCAAGGCAACTAATCTACTTTGGACAACGCATCTTCATTCCTGGGCTCGGTGGATTTTTCTACCGCCCTAGCTATGGATCTGCCTCCTCTCTTGGTAATGGCTGAGTGAGAGGAATCAAAGGTTCTACTTCTGACACTTCCGAGGGTGGAGGTGCTGGTGGTACTACAACACTGGTTCTCCTTCTTTTCTGGCGGGTGGACAGGGATCCCCTCCACGATCAAGGGATCCTACCGTTTAGCAGCCAGCGTCCTCTGCTTGGCCCTGGTGACAAGGTAGGCCTCTCCCAACTGATGGGCATGTCGATCTTCAGCCTCCTTCAAAGCTTCCGAAATGATAGTCTCCCGACTCTCAGCGGCTGCCGCACTGGCATGCGCTTCGGCAAGCTACACCTGGAGCATCCTGGAGAAGATCTTGGCTTCCTTGGCTTGCCGAAGGCACTTCCTTAGCTCTAAGGCTTGCCGGTCATACTGCTCATCCAGAGCAAGCAGGTATGTGGTCAAGTGCACTATGGTAGGACTATCTTCTTGCGCATCCCGCCTTTGCAAAGCCTCCATGCGAGCCCTCCATGCTCGTCGATTCTTTTCCAAAGGTGGAAAGAACCTCATGGGGGTACGGGCAATGGGCTCTTCATAGATCTAGCAAAGGTACCGCAAGGCTTTGCGGGCCACAACTTGGTAGGTGTCGACGAAGCGAAACCCGGTTGCGGTCACATTCCAGGCTTTAGTGATGTCGGGAAACTCTTCACTCTTCCCAATGTAGACGGTAACTTCACACCGCTCAGTGGCATGCTTTTTATACTCACGGCCCTCATACTCGGGACGATCTTTAACTCCGAGCTTTTGCAGGGTGGCATACAGGATCTTGGGAAAACCCTTAGTGTTCAGACAGTAACTACTAACCCAGGCTCCTGCCATCGCTGACGGTGGTTGCAAGGAAGTAACTACCAATAGCTAAGCCAGACCCTACTTATAAAGGCAGAGCGGTCAGTGGTCATGGCGCGGTCCACTAAGGTTCCAGCACGAGATCACTATAAATGAATCGACCAAATTTTTCGCGCGTTCAAGGCGAGCGATGTTAGAGGCCATTAATGACTAGTACGGCTGCAAGACAAGGTTCCGACAAGAGCCTAGAAAAGAGTATGGGGAGACACGAGTCATGGCAGGCATGAACCACAGGCGACGCGAAGCACAAAGCCACAGTTTAGCATTAACTCTAGAACAGGAACGAGTCAGTCGTGCACCATTCGACACGCATGACACCTATGGATGGCGTATCTACAAGCAATACGAGCACTACAATGTACAAACAGGATATGCATGAATGCACGGCTTATACGTCCTTCTACTGTTGCCAACATATAGGGCAACCGTTCTTAGATTTTTGGCACATCGTTCTCTCCCTGTAGCTAGTCGATACTATCGGACTATGCTCGGGGTTAGTGTACATGCAAAGAACTTGATTAAGCCTACCTAAGTCAGCAGAGTGCCATCTATCATGGATACATAACCATAGTAATAGGGCTACTTATATAACTTCGCATGCAACGTCCTAACTTTTTGAAAAAAATTTATTGTCAAATTTTAGTTTAGAAATAGGTTTCGAAGCTTTATTTCCTCATTTATGCCGATGGTGCTGCTGGTAGTGTAGGGCACATGAGCGGTGCAAGGAAGGCAGTAGATCTTCGACCGTAGTCCGCAGCGATCGCCCTGATGTTTGCCATGGTGAGGTGGACACGCAGGTGCTAAGGGATGATAGGACACTGCATGACTGGGAAGTTGAACTTGCACTGGCTAGGGAGGCGCTCACCATAGAAGTAGAACATGGCGACATCATAGGCTAGCACCGCCTGATGGGCATACTGAAACATGCTAATCCATAGCCTGAATCGAATGTGCGGGATGCGGATCTCCGTAGCCCGCCCCAGCGTCGCTCTCTCATGCCCGTCCAGCCCAGGCCCTTTTGTGTGTGACGGCGAGCGGACATTCTTCGTACCATAGCCAGACGCCCCTCGCGGTGTTGCTGGGCATGTCCCCTCATTACCGATGCCACGTTGTTGCTTGGCGCGGCTGCCGCAACCATAGCTCGTCACCTGCAACGTACAAAAAACAAGAGCGAGTGCAGAGCGGTGGTGCGGTGGAGATGAATGAGATAGAGGGTGTGGTTTTAAAGACGCGGCGAGAGATAGCGTGATGTGAACCCCAGGAATTGCCTTCTACTTTGTCAGGACCATGCAGAATCTTACAAACACAGTTTAGGCTTCCAAGGCATTGAAAAAGTTAGTTCAAATTTGGTCACCTCCATTCTTTTTCGATTCATACTTTGCTACTTGCGGCGGGGGAGGAGCTGTGCCACCGCTGCTCAGCTTCTCGCCATTAATGGTGTCGCTATGGAGCCATGGCTGCACAAGACAATGGGACGACGCTGTAGGTGGGCGGGAGGACTGGCGCTCGCCTCCAATTCCAGCCACCTCTCCGACTGGAAGGCCTAGCCAAGGAGGATCGGCGCTCGCCTCTGACTCCGGCCTACCTCTTCGACTGGAAGGCCTAGCTGACTGGCGCTCGCCTTCGACTCTAGCCTGCCTCTCTAACTGGAAGGCCTAGCCAAAGCAAACTGGCGCTCGCCTTCGACTCTGGCCCGCCTCTCCGACCGGAAGGCTTGGCCGAGGAGGGACGACGCTCGCCTCTGACTCCGACCCACCTCTCTGATCGGGAATACACCAAACCTCTGCTTACAGCTCTTCTTCGACTGTGAAGCTAGAGCCGACTAGGGAACGACCGACCGGGGACGCCCGCTCAGTGAAGACCCAGGAAACGAACAGAGCAAGTAAAGTGGGGCGCTCCAGTCAACCATAATACCAAGGACTGTACCCTGCACACCTGTAGGACAGTACTGTCAGGCCATGTCAGAAGGATGCTCCGCAACCTTCCAGACATGTCGGAACACCAACAGTGTTATGGGCGCCAACATTTATCCTATAGTATAGTAGGCGCCGACATTGGCCATACTAGATCATGATGGAGCCTACCACATGCATCCAGACATCAATAGTATTGTGGGCGTCGACAAACCACCTTGTACCCGATGGCGTGGGCAACAAGACTAGGTAGCACACACACTCTCTTTCTCTCACACTCTCTCTTGTAAAGTCATCCCCTTCATCTATAAAAGGGGATGCGCTCTCTCCAAAACAAGGAAGGATCGATTCGGACGATCAACGATTCCAATGAACAACATATGGATCATTCCGATTCTCTCTCCTCAGCCCTAGAACTCTAAAGCCGAACGGAGCAACACTTAGCGCACGTCGGAGCTCCCGTCACTCTTGGCCCTTCGGTCCGGAGTCCGACTGGACCTCTGATACCCCCCATCTTACTCCCTCTCGTTTGTAACCCCACAGCAAACTTTGAGCACCTGGCTCGGGAATAAAGTCACCGACCGACTCAAACTGGACGTATGGCACGTTGCCTGAACCAGTATAAAACCCTGTGCCATTGAGTGCTAGGCCACATCCGATCACCACGTACGGCAAAACTACAAATATTTACGTATTGGTCACTTTCTGCTCCGACAACAGGCCTTTAGGTATTTTTAGGTCTGTAGCACAAAAATAAAGATGTTGCAACATTCAGGTATTTTGAGACAGTTTCATACCCGAATTTTAAGTCACAACAAATCAACTTAGAAATTAAAAATCAATTGTAACTGGAAATTCAGGTGTTATAGGCCATTTCAACACCAAATTTATATTTTTTTGTTTCCATACTAGTAATTAGGAAGAAGAAAATGGAAAGAAAGGAGGAAACAAAATTTGATTGTACTATTATATAAAATGTTCCAAAATATTTTTAATTTTATTTTGGGGCATTTGTATTTTTTTCTAGAAGATATTCCTTTTTCGCATAAAAACTAAAAAATCAAAAAGATTATCTATCTATTTTTTACTATAAAAAAGCGAAGGAATTGGAATGATCTCTGTTGACCTCGTTTTTTTTTGCAACAAACACCTATGTACCCACATCGCTCTCTACCCTGCGCTGCCGACCGGGACCTCCGCCACCTTTCTATCTCTCGTCTGGTCCAGGGGTGAAGCTAGAGTAGAGGGGTGAAGCTAGAGCACAGAGGACCTGAATGCACATAAGTCACAAAAAAGGACCCGAATGCACTTCAGTGACTTCAATATATACTATATCGTATATGTAATACTAATATAGGTCTAAATATCTAATGACAAAATAGTACAGTATAGCATAAAAATAACGATAATGATACTGTGCGAGCATCCTCCCATTCGGACGGACCCGCATAGACTCGACCGAGCGCGCGACTCCTTATCCCATCCATCCTGCGACCCCGCGTCCACTCGCTCGCTCCGCTCACCCGCTCACCCGCTCCCCCCCCTCCCTCGCTCCTCTTGTAACAGAACTGCCCAATCTATACAAGATCAAGTACGGCTGTCCCCGCTAACACGTTGACACGCGTATACTTTCACTCATATAAACCCGGTAGTCCGCCGAGTGTCCCAAAAGACCTCGGTAAATCAACATCACAACCAAGATCGCGTGATTAAGTAAATACACATCACATACACAGGGTTGCAGCGAAAATAATATTACAACGGGGTTCACAATTAAAAGTACCAGTTTGGGTTTCAAAATCGATTAGTGAAAACAACATAGCTTTCAAAAGATTACATTAATATATGTTCTAAATACATTGCTAGCATAAGTGACATCATCCGACAAAAGCATATAGATGAGAAGTAACTATAGAATCACCGAGCCACCGGCGGTTAGCCACCATCTTCACAGGCCGAGAACTTCACCTGCAACATGGTGGGATAAACCCTGAGTATGAGAAGGTACTCAGCTAGACTTACCCGTCAAAACTAGAAATAAAGGACACCAAGAGTCATGCAAAGCTTATGAGGTGGGCTAGCTTGACACAGTTGCATAAAAGAGCTTATGAATATAGTGACCAATTTAAACTTAGCATCAAGTTTATCATCAGTTACCTATCCACTAGATTAGCACCTGTACTAGAGCACTCACTTATTAGGAGCAATCAATATTAACCATAGTAGGTATAATAAGGCTGTTATCATCATATCATCATTTCCGAACCATTATGTTATTTAGTGTATCTACTTTGGAGATAAGCCCATCAAGTTCTCACTAACCGGGAGAGACGGCGACTCGAATCGAATTACAACTCCGCTGAGGGGGTATTCCTAACTCTCACCCTGGCATACTTTGCAAGGGTAGCCGTGGGTCACCTTTGATACAACTCAGGAACTAAATTTGCGGGTTCGATCAGCGCCAGCGCTCTCAGGGATTACCCTTCTGCCAGGACGATCAGGACTTTTAAATCACCTACCCTTGGACTCACGCCTACGGCTCCCTTCTGAGGCGTACTTTATATTTATCGACTCTCGGCCTGAGTTGAGCTACTCGGCTTCGCGGTCGGTCTTCGGACATGGCCAACTAAGAGAGAGGCATGTGTTCAACATGAATAGGAAAGGCTCCAAGATTCAATCCTTAAGCGACACAGATGGAGTCACTACAAACCGGTAAGCCTCCGCCTGGTCTTCATTTCAAATTAAGACAGGTTCTTTTTCACGATAGCAAATATAGCCAACCGTGTCATATGTATGTCCCTATATCTCGCAGGTGACAGGAAATCACCTGACTTCTACCACGTTTAAGCAGGGCTAAGCACTACACGAACCTGAGCTACATAGGATTTAGGGTATCAATATCTGGACAAGGATTGGATAACCAATGCAACAAGTGTTTGCATCCAACACCTAAACTTAATACAATAATATATATATATATGTAACAATAATACTTTAACTGCATTTCAGAAATTAGGAGGCTTAATATGCTCCGGGGCATGCCTGGGATCCCACACTGAGTCAGTGTTAGTTAGACGACACTCGCTAAGTGAGCATCTCCCGTCCTAGCACTTGTCCAGTCCTTCCACCTTCGGGATAGGTCCACCATACACCGTCTTCGGGTTCGGCTCCAACATCACATCCTTCACGTGGTTCATCTAGCGCACCTAGATGAGATGCAAGATGCAAGTGTATAAATACATGGAAGTGCAATAGACGATGCATCGCATGCAGTAAGTAAGACAAGCACAAGGTTACATTAACATTCACAAGCACTTCGCATTGCCTACTTTAAATATCGCATAATTTATCATCCCACGATAGCAAAGAAGATGACAACACCAAGCATGACACAAATTTCCCAAGATCTCA
Source organism: Miscanthus floridulus (assembly GCF_019320115.1). Lineage (NCBI taxonomy): Eukaryota > Viridiplantae > Streptophyta > Magnoliopsida > Poales > Poaceae > Miscanthus > Miscanthus floridulus. Next base: position 2,966,689 of record NC_089587.1, read on the forward strand.
GGTACTCTAACTCAACCATCATCAAAGGTATGAGCCATACTTAGCAATATACAAGCAAACAACTATAACTGGAATCTGTCAATTTCTGGACATGCAAACAACAGCTACAAGATTTAGCTATAACTGGAGTTACACAAATCCAAATGACTTACAAGAAGACATTCTGGAAATCTTATGAAATTATCTACATTTCATCTATAACCATCATAGCATGATTCACAAGTTAAGTAGGTCAAAATTATATATTTACAGAAACTGGTCCACAATTGATAGAGAGTAATCAATTCTGTAACCCAACTTTAAACAGGCATAACTCACAAACCACAAGACCAAATACCACTAAATTTTAACAAAAGCTAGATACATAAATTATATACAACTTTGTTATTATCACCAAAAGATCATTCAATTCCTAACTAGATCAAATACTAGCATCTTTTAGATCTGCTCAGAATACAATTAAAACCTGACAGAAGACTTAAAAGTCATGTAACTCCTACACTATCAGGCCTATGGCCTTATAAGTTGAACACAAGCAAGATCATGAAATTTGATACAACTTTTGTATTCACTATAATCATAGCAAACATCATTTACACCATGAAAATAATTGCACAAGCAAAACTGCAAATGCAACCCAACAGCAGTGGTATAAAAAACTGATAGGAACTTCAGAGAAGCATAACTGGAGTTCTAGACCTCCAACGAACATGAACCATAACTTTTTGAAAAGCTTAGGAAGTTAGCTACAACTTTCCTATTCTCATATTAAGATGATTTTACAGTTAGAAGGGTCAATTAATTCAATAATTGCATCTCTCTCCAAAACATAGATAGAAACTGACATGCCACTTTAAACAGCTATAAATGGATTTATACATGTCCAATAAATATGGTTCTAGACCTTTTAGAAAGCTTATCAAATTCTAAACAACTTTGTTGTAAACACCTAAATCTAATTCTACTATTAAGAAGGCCCCACAGTAAGAACAAGGAAACCCCCTCTGGGTTTGGGCAGAAACAGCCACAGAGATTTAAGCAAGTATAACTCAAGATCTACTTAACCAAAAATCATGATATTTAGCTTTTTGAAAAGCTTAATAAAAGTACTACAACTCATGTATTATTATGAAGTCATGATTCATAACTTAACTAAGCCAATTAATTCAAACATGCAGGACTATTTAGAATAGGAGCAAAGCAATACAGTACATTTGTTATTTTTATAACTCTTAAAATATAAATCCTACACTTCTGAAATTTTTACCAGACAACAACAATCACCTTATGAGCACTCCATAAAAATTGCACATTTATTTGAGCAAAATAACTACAGTTATGAAAAAAAGACAAATACAGCTAGCATTAAAAACCTAACTGCATAAATCTATTTTTACAGCTAAACCTTTAAACTAAAACATGTAATATTATAGATCTATTATATAGAGAATTTCACAAGGATTCCAAAAAGTCCACATTTGTTATTTTAGGATTTTTATACTAATTAATACGGATTTTCAAAGTGGAGCATTCAAATCTGTAAAAACCAGAGAAAAAGGGATTCAAATCTTGCATCGGGGTCCCTGCAGAAAACATTAATTAAACTACAGCGAAGAGGTCCTTCAGGCACTATTTAAATGAGTCATGGATTTGCACTTAGACCCTTTGCTTTTCTTGAATTGGTACGCAACGTCCCTCGTCTTCTTCAAACCGAACACACGAGAGACAGCGGGAAGCTGCGGCCGTCGGGACCGGCCAGCGGCTGCATCGGCCGGCTGCGTGGCCAGACAGGGTAGGACAAGGGTCAGCCGGCTCTACCGTGGCCAGCTGTGACCTTAGCCCGGCCGGCTGGAGCCAGCAGCGGGCAGCAGCTGCACGGCCGCAGCCAGCACAAGCGGCAGCACACACGGCAGCGGCGCATGGCAATGGCGGCCTGGAGAGAGCAGAAGAGGGAAGGGAAAGGGAGAGTGAGAGAGTGGAGAAGGCAGGGTGCCGGTCCTTTACATGTGCACGGCAAGGTGGCAGCGAGGGTAGCACAGACAGAGCCACGCGGCCCGAGCAGTCTGCATGGTCTGGTCGGACATTGCTGTTCATCGATTTCAAATCCCAATTCTACCTCAAAAACGTGACTGAACATCCATATTTGTCCTTTCATATCTCCTAATACGTTTAGTTTAGGCACAAACGGTAGTAACAATTGTTGTAGAGCTATATGAGGGCTACAACTTTGCTTAAAGGTTTTTAGTCTAACTCGGATTATATTGGAAGATAGAGAGCTGCAAAGTAGGGCTCATGAAACTGAAAATTCAGTTTTCAGTTACTCAGACTTAGCAAAATTTTCGGACTCTGAAAACAGCAGTAGATTCCAAGTTTGAGCTTTGGTTTGACTTAGGTCCAGGTTGATCTGGCTCTTGGTCCAAAAACAAAGTTTGTTCTACTCCACTCAAACTTCAACTTTTATTTAAGGTGCAACTCTATGTAAGCACTGTAAGTGATTGGTCAACACCGGTCAAAGTAGCATCACGGTAAAGCTTAAATCCGAGTTTTAGACCGATTGAGGTATTTTCTTGTCTTCCGCCCAACACGAACCCTTCATGACTTTTGTTGTAGAGTTCAATTAGAGTCATTTGGGCAAGGTTGCAAGGTTTGGTTGACGGCCTATAATTCCCTTCACTTACTAGCGTAATTCAAGCAAGAATGTAGCTCATCATTTCATGCGATTTCTTGATTTCGAACTTCATGAAACTTTTCCACGGGTCTAGATGGATGCATGTGGATGTAATGTACATGGAATAAGCATGTTTAACATTACTCTTGCATAATCTTAACAAGGGTCCATATGTAAGCAAATGTGCGTGGCCCAAGTTTAAGTTGGAGCTCCATCATGTAGATTTGATCTTGACACCTTCATTACCACTCGACATGTCATGTTTGAGCTCAAACCCATTGCTTAACTGGTGACAAACACCTGGGATGTTACACCTCCCGCACCCACTCGCTGCCGCACTACGCATCATTCTCCGGGCCGTCCTCAGGACAGACGCTGCGCCTGCGTGCCAGGTTGCTGCCGCCGCTCCCTCCGTGACCTCATGCGACCCCCACCGGAGACGAGGACGACAGCAGCAGCTCCGACAAGGTACGTTAGTCCTTCTCTGGATCTGAGTCCTCCTCCTCCTCCTCCTCCTCTGGATCTGAGGGGCGCGGCGGTGGCTAGGGTTCCGGCGAGCTTTGGGGTCCTATTCTCTCCTTCCTCCGGCGAGCTCGAAGGTGATGGGCCAGGGGCTGTTTTGTACGCTTTTTTGTTGTTTCTCCCGTGTTATAATGGGTTTTTTTTATGTTGCAACAGATGATTTTCGAATGTTGCAATGAGATTTTTGGGTCATTGCAGCAAATTATTTTTGAATGTTTGCAATGGGATTTTTGTGTCGTTGCAACAGATGTTTTTCCGATGTTGCGGTACTACTGCTTGAGATGTTTCAGTACATAATTTTTTATGTTGCATCACATAATTTTCGATGTTGCAATACATATTTTTCGATGTTGCAGTACATGTTTTTCAATGTTACGGAACATATTTTTTCGATGTTGCAATACATATTTTTGTTGTTGCAGTACATATTTTTGATGTTGCAATGCATGTTTTTCAATATTGCACTATATATTTTTGTTATGTTGCAGTATTTATATCCCGATGTTGCACTACATAGTTTTTTTTCCATATGTTTGCAATGTTGCACTTGAAGTGTTTCATGCTCTTTTGGGACAGGGGCGCGGTCGGGGAACGTGGATGCGTTGGGGAACTGGGGACAGGGGGCAGTGGGGAGCAGAGGACAGGGCGGGTTCCGTTACGCGGGGGACGGGCAGGGTTCCGTTCTATTCCGCGCGGGGGGCGGACGGGCTTTGGGAAGGGATTGGCGTCCGAAAGCACTCGCGTGCCGGACGTCCGGGCGCTAGGGCGTCCGTCCCGTCCAGACGGACCCGCACAGACTCGATCAAGCACGCGACTCCTTATCCCATCCATCCCGCGACCCCTCGTGCCCACTCGCTCGCCCACTCTCCCCCTGCTCCTCCCGTACCCACTCGCTGCCGCACCGCACGCCGTTCTCCGGGCCGCCCCCAGGACGGACGCCGCGTCCGCGCTCCAGGTCGCTACCGCCCCTCCCTCTCTCCCTCCGTGACCTCCATGCGACCCCCATCAGAGACCATGACGACGGCGGCAGCTCCGACGAGGTAGGTCCTTCTCTGGAGCTGAACTCTTCTTTTCTGGATCTGAGCGCTCCTCCTCCTCCTCCTCTTCCTCCTCCTCCCCTGGATCTGAGACCCGACTCATCATAAGTACTGCTACTGCTGCAGACTACGAGGCCCCGTGGTTGTCGGGGCTGACGGCTGCCCCTCTCGCCGCCCCCTCACGGCCGGCCGTGATGGTTGGCCGCAGGTAATGCGTTCTTGTTTTCTGAGCACGAGAGGTGTGGACGGCAAAGGTGCTGGGACAGCGTTTCGTTTCCTCGCAAAAAGCAGGAAGGAGAAAGGAGTCGTATTCGTATACTGCAGAAACCAGGAAGCGTGTGTTTTCGTGTCACTATCAATTGAGTACGTGACTGCTGGCTGCTATTATGAGCATGTTAAAGCCGTTTGATAGAAAAAAAATGTTTGATACTAATTAGAAGTATTAAAGTTTAATTATAAAATTAATTGCATAAATGAGGGCTAATTCGTGAAACGAATGTATTAAGGAATTAGTTCATGGTTTTACAATGTGGTGCTACAGTTGTGCTAACGATGGATTAATAAGGCTTAATAGATTCGTCTCGCGAATTAGCAACGGCTTCTGCAATTAGTTTTATAATTAACTCGTGTTTAGACCTCCTAATTGATATCCGATGTGACAAGGGTTAAACTTTAGCCCAGAGATCATGATTGTCATTATCACTTCTCGAGAAGTCCAACGATTTTAACTTTGATATGTCCAAGAAAATATTAATATTTAAGTACATAATCAGTATCATTAGATATATCGTGAATCTATTTTCATACAAATGTTGCTAAACTTATTTGACTGGCACGAAAACTATAAAGACACTTATTTTGGAACAGATGGAGTACACTTATTTTACAACGGTGGTGCATATACTTAACTCTAGGGAGTGCACAAACGGTAGAAATGTGCCAATCACTTGAAATTATTTTTCCCCTGGTGCAGTTGCACTCGACAAGGATAACTTGAAAGTGATTTTTACTGAAACGGCTCTCCAAACGATATTTAGAGAGTAAATTTTAAAAAGACTTTTGCATATGCTCTAAGCATCTATGCATATTGATACATTCACCCTATCTCATGGATGGAAGGTTACGTGTTGATGAGTTATCTTTAAGGTTGCATTAACAAACAATCAGTTCCATATCTTAAAGCCTAGTCAAGATATGTAGTCAATACTGGAAAGATAATATGATAATAATATATGCTTTCACGGTAAGCTAGCTAAAAAAATGTTTAAGATAGAATACAAATGCTGCTTGAGCAACTATTGGCTAACTACCTATTATCTGGGAGGGTGTTTTGATACAGCTAATTGATAAGGTTGGATTGTTGGTTCATCTATTAGCTACTATTATCTGATTTGGTCTGACTAATGAAATAGTTGTATCTAGATGTAGTCTATTATCTATACCTATTTATAAATCATCCAAAAGAAACAATTATTAGCCGATAGCTATTATCTACGAGGAACCAAACAGAGCTAAGCCACTCTCTCCGTTGTATAAGAAGTGTCATTCTGAGAAGTCAAACATTTTTAACTTTAACTAAATCTATATAAGAAAATATAATATTTATGATGTATACTTAGTATCATTAGATGAATTATTAAATATATAAACTCATTTGGAGGTACAAATATATTATTAATATTTTCTACGTAAATCAAGTTTGATCAACACGAATCTCAAAACTATAGAATGGAAAGAGTAACCATCATGACACGATCGAGAGTGGATGAATTATTTTTTTCTGTCATGCATCAACAATAGTCCCCATCCACTTCATATAAAAAAAAATATTAGTCTCTGTCTTATGACGGAATCCAGAGGTGGCTGAAATTGCATGGTCGAAGTATATTGCGTAGAGAAATATTAAATGACAATGTTTCGGAGCACTCAATCTTTTAGGCGTCCGATCATCATCCTGATTGGAGCTCTTGTCGTCTCATTGGGCACCAGCAGTGTATAGGAGCACCCTTGGTTCTATATAGAAGCATGCTTACTTTGTTCAAAATGTCACGATGTATAGGAACGGCATCATCATTGAGGTGTGGACCCACAACAAGAAAAAAGTTGCAATGTCTGAGAGGGAGTAGATAAGATTTGGAGAGAGAATAATATATTTTATTTGATGGGGGCAGGTTCGATCTATAGGAGCTTATTCTTTGTTTCGGAGTATAGGAGTGATGTGCGCAATGTATAGGACCAGGTCGCCCTGTTACAGAACCAGGCCTTTGTTTAGTTCCTCCTAGACTCTCAACTTTGGCACTATATAAAAAGAAGATTTTCCGTCACATTAAACTTACGGTACACGCATAGAATACTAAAAGTAGACGAAATTTAAAACTAATTGCACAGTTTGGTTGTACTTTACGAGACGAACATTTTGAGCCTAATTAGTCAACGATTGGACAATTATTACAAAATACAAACGAAATGCTACAGTAGTGCTACAGTACATTTTACTAACTTTGCGCATCCGAGGTTTGGCAAATAAACAAGGCCCAGGGCAAATGAGCACACTGCGGACGCTCATAGCTTGGATAGGGTTCAGAGCTGGGTGGCATTTCAATCACTTATTCTCCAACTCCCTAGCGGGTTAGAAGAAATTTTGGGAAGAAAGGCCGGAACGGTAGTGGTGGCCGACGATGTGGGAATGGTAAGGCGAGGGTGTGATGATGATTCCTAATGAAGCTAGGGCCTTGTTTAGATGCCACCAAAATTTTAAGTTTTTTCACTCTCTCTCCATCACATCAATTTTTAGCTGCTTGCATGGAGTATTAAATGTAGGTAAAAAAATAACTAATTATACAGTTTAGTTGGAAATCACGAGATGAATCTTTTGAGCCTAGTTGGTTCATGATTGGACAATATTTGTCAAATAAGACGAAAATGGTACTATTTATCGAGTTGAAATTTTTTCAGCATCTAAACGAGGCCTAGGTTAGCACTGGATGCATAGTGGTCTAGAGGAGGCGGATCTAGGTATCTGGCAGCCGGGTGATGCCAGAGACGAGGCAGACAGATAGGGCAAGGGTGTCGTGCGAAGAGGCACGGACGCCATGAATGAGCAGATGGAGAGAGAAAAAAAAGGCAAACACAACCAGAAATTTCTCATTCTCCCAGTGAGGTGGATTTCTTCCGGTGTTTTAGCACTCAATACTGAGTATAAATTTTTCCTACTAAATATCTCCTAAGTAGAATTCTTTAGTGCTATGACTAGTGATAGTGTTTTAATACTACTTAAAAACACTAGGAGAATTCCACCATTTTGATAGTGAAAGATCAAAAAAAAAAAGGATGGAGCATTGGATCTTAATCCAACGTTTAAAAAAGCCGAGTAGCTATTTCTGTCTGAGACATCATGTGGTTTTGTTGGCTCCAATGAGCTCAGTCAAGGTTGTTATTAGGCCAGTCTACGCTCATAAGATCCCTTTGTTTGGTTGCTCGTATTTAGCCATCCTAATTGAACAGATACAATGTTTAGTTGTCTCATAAAAATATGTCGCATGAGATAAAATATGTTTGACAAAATTTGCTAAAATATGTTTTAGTAATCTTAATTTTTCTTATTAAACCTTAATTAGCACTTGAATGCACTAATGTCATTTAATATAATATATATACTAATTATGCAATCACGTTGTTAGCTGAGCATCTTCAAGAATACCTAATATTTTCTTTCCAAAAGCATAGAGTTTTATAACTCTAAAAAAGTATTAGAAGGAATAAAAGAGCCCATCTTCAAGAGTTACTAATAATCCACTCCTATAATATAGAAGACATTTTTATATCAGAAATCCTATACTATTTCTAAACTATCCTAATCATTTTTATATATTCTTTCTCTATTGTACATTTGCATCAGAAACACTTTCCTACTCTTTATTCTTTCCATGTCCTTCCACCTTTAGATTGGCCGACAAAAACACGCGGGGAGAGAAGCTTCGCGCAACTCGGAAGCGCGTAACTTTACGCGGAACTGGTTGACTTTTTTTAAGTTCTAAAAGATTAGCATGATGGATTAGGAGTTGGTGGAGATGTTTTTTTTCGTCTTGCTAAAAATAAGGATTATGAAGAGATTTAGAAAATTCTTAGCGAGCCAGCCCGTAGAAAACAAAAAATAAAACTCGTTTTCGAGGAGCCAAACTGAGGAAGCTTTTTGCATCCCGTAGAACAGGCTCATTACGTATGCATACTGACACATTCACCCCATCTTATGGATGGAAAAAAAATCAAGTACCATATCTTAGTTAAAGCTATGAGTTGCATGAACAGACAACCATGTCCATATCCTAAAGCCTAGCCAGCATATAAGTCCGTTTTGCTTGGTGCTCGTATTTGGCCATCCTGACTAAGTAGACACAATGTGTAGTTTTGACCTATGAAAATATGTCGCATGAGACAAAATGTGTAAGACAAAATTTTCTTTCATATTTATTGTATACAAATATATTTTAGTAGTTTTAGGGGGTGTTTGGTTCGAGCTATTAAACTTTAATAGCTACTAAATGGTTTAGTCACTTTTAGTAACTCCAGAGTTACTAGAGAGGACTAAAGCCCTTTTAGTAGCTTTTAGTCATAGTGTTTGATTAAAAAGTTACTAAAATGACTAAAAGCTACTAAATTTAGTAGCTACTAGACGAACCAAACATGCCCTTAATTTTTCTTATGAAATCTTAATTAGCTCTTAAATGCACTAATGTCACATAATATAATATATTCTAAATTACGCAATATAATCACGTTGTTAGCTGGGAACCACCTCATATCCAGCAAGCCAGGGCCATATAAAACAAAAATAAAACTCGTTTTCGAGGAGCCAATTAGCTGAGGAAGCTTTTTCATCCCAGCCAGGCTGAGGGAGCTTTTTAATTTGCATCCCGTAGAACATGCTCAGGGCTTTATCGAAACAACTGAAAACTGAATTCCGTCAGCCTCAGCCAAGCGGACCCTAGAGTTGTTTGAGATAGAAAACAAATGCTGTTAAGAGCTACAAGACGGCAGCGGCCAGAGTCAAGAGAGCTGCACCGCACCACACCACAAAGCAACAATGGAGGAATCCGGCGCCTGGCCCCTACTCCTCCTATCACTTGCAGCCTCACTCCTCTTCTTGCTCTACCGCCGCACCCATGGCGGCCGCAAGAACTCAACGCCAACGCCCCGCAGTGATCAGGGTAACGGCCGCCGGCTCCCTCCCGGCCCGCCGACGCTGCTCTTCCTGGCCAAGTTCCTGTCGCTCCGGCGGTCCGTCTTCGACCTGGGCCCGCTCCTCCGGGAGCTGCACGCGCGGCACGGCCCCGTCATCTCCCTCCGCCTCCTCTTCGCCACGCACGTCTTCGTTGCCGACCGCCGCCTGGCGCACGCCGCCCTCGTCCAGGGCGGCGCCACCTTCGCCGACCGCCCGCCGGTCGTCGACCCGGAGAGCCTCTTCAGCGCCGGCGGCCGCGACATCAACACCTCCACGTATGGCCCGTACTGGCGCCTCGTCCGGCGTAACCTCGCCACGGAGGCGCTGCACCGTGGCCGCGTCAGCCTCTTCGAGCCGGCCAGGAGGTCGGCGTGCGATGCCCTCGTCACCAGCCTCCGCGCGCGCGCCGGCGGCGCCGCCGCCGCCGACACGGTCACGCTGAGGCCGTTCCTGCGGCGCGCCATGTTCGAGCTGCTGGCGTGCATGTGCTTCGGCGCGCGGCTGGGCAAGGAGGCGATCGACGAGATGGAGGAGCTGCAGCACCGCATGATCCTGTCCTACACCACCTTCCCCGTCTTCGCCTTCTTCCCGGCGGTCACCAAGAGGCTGTTCCGCAAGTGGTGGGCGGCGTACGTCGACCTGGCGCGGAGGCTGGACGAGGTGTTCGTTCCGCTGATCCACGCCACGCGTGGCGCCGGCGGCGGTGGCAACGACGACGACCCGCCGTGCTACGCGGACTCGCTCCGCGCGCTGCGCGTGGCCGAGGAAGGCGACCGGCCGCTCACTGACGCCGAGATGTCGAGCCTGTGCTCCGAGTTCCTGACCGGCGGCACGGACACGACGGTGACGTTGGTGGAGTGGATCATGGCGGAGCTGGTGAACCGGCCCGACGTCCAAGCCAAGGTGCACGACGAGGTGAAGAACGCACCGGACGGCGACCTCCAGCAGTCGATGCCGTACCTCAAGGCCGTCGTGCTGGAGGGACTGCGGCTGCACCCGCCGGGACACTTCGTTCTGCCGCACGCCGTGCGGACCGACGCGGAGATCGGCGGCTACACCGTGCCTAAGGGCGCTGAGGTGAACTTCCTGGTCGCGGAGATGGGGCGTGACGAGGCCGTGTGGACGGCGGCGCGCGAGTTCCGTCCGGATAGGTTCGTGGACGGCGGCGAGGGGCGCGACGTCGACATCACGGGGACCAAGGAGATCAAGATGATGCCTTTCGGCGCCGGCCGGCGCATGTGTCCCGGGTACGCGCTGGGCATGCACCACGCCGAGTACTTCGTGGCCAGGTTGGTGCGGGACCTGGAGTGGCTGCCGCCATCGGCGGATGGCGAGGTCGTCGACATGGCGGAGCAGATGGAGTTCACCACCGTCATGAAATACCCACTCCGAGCTCGCATCGTGCCAAGGAACTGATCGAACACTTGAAGATCAGAACTGGAGGAAGCAATTAGACTGTGCTTTGTCAGACTTTCTTTTTAATCTTGGACAGTGGAGGATTAATGAACAAATATGCTTTTCCCTGCTCTAGCTTCTTTGTTTTCTACTATGTGGCAGGTTGATATGTTACATTCTCTTCTTCTTCTATTGTTTATGTTGAGACATGCATACTCATTTTTCCTTATTTAAAATGGTATTTTATAGAATTTTTATCATTCCTTTGTTGGTGGTTTTGATTTTAGTGTGAAAAAATATTGCTATTGCTTCAGTCTTTATGTACTCTGCTTTCTGAAAAGTTATCAGCATGTTTCTATTCTGTTACTGGTTGCAAGGTATTTTTCGAAACCAGATGTCTATGTAGGAAAGGGGGGGAAATCATTTGTGCATTGTTCTTTAGGATGATGTCCTAACATACTATTGTACTGGGATGGGGTTTAGAAGATTACAAATTGGATTTCCCATCCAATCGAGTGATACTCATCACAAACATACTAGGGGGAAAAACATAATACTTGATCCATAGTCATATAAGTAAGCACAAATCAATAGGGCAACTTTCGGAAACAAATGCATTTTTCCCAAATCTTGTGACAGTTGATCTACTTCTCGAGGCATCCGCGCAATTCATACTGTTAAGATTAATAATTTTGTGATCAATTAGTTAATTAGATAGTTAATCCTGTCATTAGCAACTGCTAATGACGGTTCCTATAGAGGCACCTTTTAGATCCCGCAGAGACACCTTTTGGCCAACAGGCAACTGTTCTTTGGCTTGTAATATATACCTGTACACTTTTCATCATCCATACACATCGGTCATTTTCATCCAACACTTTTCACTCGTAATACGTTATCAGACACGCTCGCTCACCACTGACGCGAATAGAAAAAAGGAAAGGAGAGAGTTCGCCGGAGAAGGAATCACCGACGTCGCTGCATCCTAAGGTAGAAGATGACGACTCTTGTACCTTCCATGAATGCGATGGTCGATTCCATCACCGACGCCGTAGAGAATGCCATCGCCCGCGGCAACCACGCCGGAGGACTTCGCGGCTTCATGCTGCAGGGCGCCATCCGCCGTGCCCTCCGGGACATCTCCGACCACCGCATCCCTCCTCGTCGCTTCCACGGAGTCCGCACTAGAGGGGACAGTGGCTGTCATTCGTCGCCGCGCCCGTCGTCCCCGCTGCAGTTCGCCCCCGGTGTCTGCCCGACGCATGGCCCAGCCATGTTCGTGAGGCGCGTGGGGGCGCCGCCGATGCCGTCGATGCTGCCGAGACCGCCGGTGATGCTGCTGCTGCCACCACCACCGACGCCGCTGGCCCCGCTCGCATTGCCACGGAATGGAGGCGGTGGCTCCATGGTCGCGTGCCATGGCGTCCCTCTGCTCCCCAACCACAGCGCCGACGCGGAGATGTGGCCGACCAGCTTCGCCTATGACGTCGACATCGCCCTCCCGCCGCCAACTCCACCAATTGGACCACGCTCCTACGCCGACATGGTGGCCAACCGCCGCCATGTCCTGCGCCAGAACGCCCTCCCGCTCAGAAACGCCCTCGGAGCCGGGTTCGTCTCCTCCTCGAACGAGGAGGGGGGAGTTCCCCGCCTCTGAGTGGCTTAGGAAGGGGGGCGGATCTGCTATTCCCGGCTTGCAGCGATGACCTCCGTGGCCGAAGCTCGCCAGAAATGGCCGAGTTCTTCCCCACTGGCCGACCTCCATGGCCAGTGCACGGGCCTCGGCTCGCGCCCGCCATGAGAGGAGGAAGAGGAGGCACAAGACGGTGGCTTCACTCATGCAGGCGGCAGGAACAGCAACAGCGGCAGCAACGATGGCTAGAATGGCAGCGGCGGTTGCAAGCGGCAGCGGCAGCGGTGGTTGAGGACTGGGCGGTTAGGGTTTCCAAACCCTAACCGTCGGCCTTAAGTAGCCCGTGCGTAGGCGCCTGGCTGGGCTGAATGCGTAGCCAAGGCCCAGGTTGTGGCCTGGACGGCTGCTGGGCCGCGCGCCTGGCCGGCTGGCTGGGCCGCCCGCCCCGCCTGGGCCGACTTTGCCCTGTTTTGATGCCTAGGAATTTTATTTCTTAGTTATTTTTTCTTTCAGCAGTATTACAATTAATTAGCATATGGTTTAGCTAATTTCATTTTCTACAAGAACATCAGTTATTTGTATTGTTTGATGTTGCTATGTACCTGCTGTACATTGTCATTGTGTGTGTGTCTATATATATATATATATATATATATATATATATATATATATATATATATATATATATATATATATATATATATATATATATATATATATGGTTTTGTTTTATTATATTACAATGCAATATGTGATTCTATTATATTTTAGAGTATGTTGGTGCACCCAAGCCCAATTTTACACCACATACATATTACACTTGTGACTTTGATTATTAAATTGGAATATGTTGGTGAACCCAAATCCCATGTTTTGCACCAACATATATGTTCATTTGTAATTTTATATTAGAATTGGGTATGTTGGTGCTCCCAAAACCCTTTTGCACCACGTACATGTTAAATTCGCTAGTGACTTAGATGCAATTTAATAAAGTTATCCACAGAATTACAAAACTTTAATTACAGTAGGTTTAAAATTGCAATATAAATATCTTGATTATTTTGGTTAATTAACACATGGTAATGGAGTCTATGGCATTGGCTACGTTTAATTCCTTGTGAATTATCCTGCCTAGAGATCGTGCCATAGCAGTGATTAAATCACCCGTTACTGAGAGGTCTACATCATATTCATTTGAGACTTGATGATTACCTACACCGTGTTTTTCCCAAAATAATGGTTGTGGATTGTTATAAATGGTCTACATCCACGCGATGATTACTATTTTCATCATATTATTTTGCTATTACACTAGATGGTAGAGACCTAAGCAATGGATGCGTTTAATTCACTTGTGAATTATTCTGTCCAGAGACTGTGCTTAGGTAGCAATATATTTGTCTACCATGAAGATCTACTCTTTGTCTTTGACTTAGAGACTATCTGTCTTGTGTATATTAAAATTTATGATGATTTGTTGTATGGTCTACATAATTTTGTGATTACCTACAACAACCCAAAACTATGATAAGATATAAACTTTAAAATATTGCACCTAGTATTACAACATTACCATGTTGATTTTAATTTACCATAAGGTAAACTAATTAATCCATGGTTGTCCATGTAGGATCATGGCCACTAAGGAGTTCGAGAAACTCGCGTTGAATGGCAGCAATTACCCTACACGGGCTTCTGATATCAAGATAGCGCTTGCATCTCGTAGTCTTTTGGCTACAATTCAGGAACCCCAAACTGGGTTATCCTACAAGATAAGCATACCTATACTGCTTTAGCTTAGCTACAGTTTTATATTCATAAGGACCTTAAATCTGAATACCTTATGATTGAAAATCCTCGTGAATTATGGGTCGCTCTTAAGGAGCGATATGAACATAAAAAAGAACTTATTTGGCCTGAGGCCAATCATGAATGGAATCATTTACATCTCCAAGATTTAAATCTATAGCAGACTATAACTACGTTGTTAATAGGATTTATTCTAAGTTGAAGTTTTGTGAGAAAGAGCCAACGGATGCAGACAAGATAGAGAAAACACTCTCTACTATGCTTCTGTTTGATAGAGTATTGCAACAGCAATACAGGGCTCATAATTACCAGCTTTATTCCTAGTTTATTCATACATTGACTCAGGCAGAAAAACATGATGAACTTCTTCTGAAGAATCATCATAAGCGCTCTATTGGTTCGGCGCCTCTGCCTGAGGTTCACAATGTACAGAAAAATACTAGGAATAAGTTCAATGGATCTTTTCCAACAAACAAAACTAGTAAACGCAAACACAACAGGAGACAAAGGCCTAATTCAAACAAGAGGAAGAAGGACAATGCGAAATCCAAAAATGACAATAAGTGTCATAGATGTGGAGATTTTTTGCATTTTGCTAAGAATTGCTGTGCACCTAAGCATCTGGTTGCTTTGTACCAAAAGTCCTTAAAGGAGGTCAAGCCAGCAGGAGACACAAGATATAAGGCACACTTCAATCTTGCATCGGAAGCTGTCCTGAAAGAGGGTTGTTCCAATCAGGCCCCAAAAGAACAAGTGAACAACAATTCTCTTAACATTGAAGAGAACCTTCCATCGACGGACAACATGCTCCTAGACTTTGGTTCTGGAGACATGTTTGGAGATTTGGAGTAATCTCAGTTCAGCGCTGATATCACATCTGATACATATGTTGTAATAGTTTAAATCATACAAACATATAGTTGTTTTGGGTTGTATTATTTAGTGTGCTTGAGAGTTGTACAAACTTCTTTATATTGTTGTTAAGTTGTACCAACTCATTGATATTGTAATATCATACTCTTGTACTTGATATTCAATATATTGTATGTATAATTCTATATGTTACATTTGAGTATTTTAATTACATCTGTTTTACATATAGATGTCTGTTGATCTCAATCCAAAGGAGGAAGAATTATGTCTTGTGGACTCATGCACCACAAACTCTATACTTAGAGAGATTAAATATTTCCAGACTCTTAAGAAAAGAGAAGAAAATATTATGACCATCGCTGGTCGCGATGCGTTAATGGTTCAGGAAGATCCACTATTACTCTTCCTATGGGTACACAAATTACAATAGAGGATGCCTTGTTGTATCCTGACTCGACTCGTACCCTTCTAAGTTTTAGAGACGTCCATAAGCATAGTTTCCATGTAGAAACACATATGGATAATAAAGAGAAATTTCTTCTCTTTACCAAACTTACTGGATATGGCAAACAAATCTATGAAAAGATTTCTTCACTCTAAACTGGATTGTACTTTTAAATACATAAAGCCATAGAACATGTTGCTTATAAGATAATTTTCCAAGATGTCGATACATTCTGAAAATGGCATGATCGACTTGGGCACCCTATAATAGGGATGATGAAGAAAATTATTGGCAATTTCATTGGTCATGATATGGAAAACACAAAATTTCCCCAAAATAAAGATTTTTGTTGCACTGCTTGTGCAACAGGGAAATTAATTTTAAAACCATCATATTTTAAAATTCAAGCTGAACAACTCAAATTCTTTGAAAGAATTCAAGGAGATATTTGTGGTCCGATCCAACCATTGTTGGGGTCGTTCAGGTACTTCATGGTATTGATAGACGCATCTACTAGATGGTCTCACGTGTCTCTTTTATCGACACACAACCATGTGTTTGCCAAAATAATGGCCTAGCTTATTAAGTTGAAGGCACATTATCCTGAACATCGGATTCAATCCATCCGAATGGACAATGCTGTTGAATTCTCATCCTGTGCTTTCAATGATTACTGCATTGCATTGGGAATTCAGGTTCAGCATTCCGTTCCATATGTACATACTCAAAATGGTTTGGCTGAATCATTGATTAAAAGAATGAAGCTCATTGCAAGACCTTTGTTGATGAATTGCAAATTGCCTACGTCGTGTTGGGATCATGCAGTTCTGCACACTGCCGACCTAATCCAACTACGACCAACTGCATATCACAAAACATCTCCTTTGCAGTTAGTACGTGGGAATCATCCGAGTATTTCCCATTTGCGTAAGTTTGAATGCACAGTATACATACCCATCTCACCACCTCAGCGGACATCGATGGGTCCTCACAGGAAACTGGGGATCTATGTGGGATATTCATCTCCGTTAATCATTAAGTACTTAGAACCTCTAACAGGGGATCTATTTACAGCCCGGTTCGCTGATTGTATTTTTAACGAGGATCATTTTCCGGCATTAGGGGGAGAATTGTACCAAAAGGAATGCTAGGAAATTGATTGGAATGCAGAAGACATTTCATTTTCTAATCCACGAACTATAGAAACTGAACTACAAGTTCAAAGAATTATTGTTTTGCAAAATATTGCAAACAATCTGCCAGACGTTTTCTCTAATTATAAAGGTGTTACAAAGTCTCTCCATCCTGCAAGGAATATGCCTGAAAGAGTGGAGGTACCTAATACAACCAAATTGGCAACAAGAGGGGGAGAAGCACTTCCAAGAGGCAAGATGTGGTTGTTGGCAAGCAAAAGAAGATTGGAAATGCAACTCAACCTTTGGTTGAAAGACACCTAGAGGACATACAATGTCCTATGGATAGAAGTGATCCACAATTTAGCTCAGTTATGCGTATAAACACTGAGGCTGGAACATCGGAAGACCCTAGATCCATCGTTTCGGGAAGTCATGATGAATCTTTAAGGGTAGACGAAATCGCTATAAATTTTTTAGAAACTGGAGAGTCTTATAATCATAAGTCCCTAATAGTTGACATTTATTTCTCTGAACAAATTGCAAATATCCTTCAAACTGATTCAGATCCTAAGTCCATGACTGAGTGCAAAAAGCGCTCGGACTACGATAAGTGGAAGGTAGCAATTAAAACAGAGATTGCCTCGCTTTATAAAAGGGAAGTGTTTTCGGTTGTAATGCCAACATCCCCTGATATCTTCCTGTGGGATACAAATAGGTTTTCATCCGTAAAAGGAACGAAAACAACGAAGTGGTGAGATATAAAGCAAGGCTTGTGGCACAAGGTTTTACGCAAAGACCTGGCGTTGATTTCAATGAAACTTACTCTCCGGTAATGAGCGGAATAACGTTCCGATACTTAATATCGCTGGCAGTACAAAATCGTCTATCTATGCAGTCAATGGACATAGTGACAGCATATTTGTATGGGTCATTGGATTCTAATATATACATGAAAGTTACTCATGGAATCAGTACACCGAATCTCAAGGCAAATCGCAACATGTATTGCGTCAAGTTGCAGAAGTTATTATATGGCTTAAAGCAGTCAGGCCGAATGTGGTACAATCGGTTAAGTGAATTCCTTAAGTTGAAGGGATACACAAATAATGATGACTGTCCATGTGTCTTCATTAAAAAATCATCAACAAGATTTTGTATCATATCGGTGTATACTGATGATCTTAATATCATTGGCAAGGAACCCAATATTAATGAAAGCACGTCATCATTTAAAGATAGAGTTTGAAATGAAAGATTTTGGTCAAACCAAATTTTGCTTGGGTTTACAACTTGAGCACTTTCATTCTGGTATATTTGTATACCAAATTGCCTATGTCCAGAAAGTATTGGGGAAATTTAATATGGACAAGTCATATCCAACAAAACCCCCGATGGTAATGAGATCCTTAGATGTTGAGAAGGATCCTTTTAGACCACGGGAAGAAGAAGAAGAAGAGATATTAGGACCACATGTTCCATACCTTAGTGTCGTTGGAGCACTTATGTATCTTGCTAATAGCACCCAACCGGATATTGCATTCGCAGTAAACTTGCTGGCAAGATATAGTGTTGAACCTACCAAACGTCATTGGGTAGGAGTTAAAACCGTTTTAAGATATCTCAATGGCACTAGAGATCTTGGATTATTCTATAGTAGAAATCAAGATCCAATTTTGGTATGATATACAGATGCTAGTTATTTATCAGATTCCCACAATGATAGATCACAAACAGGCTTTGTATTCTTGCAAGGTGGAACAACAATATCTTGGAAGTCTTCAAAGCAGACTTTGGTGTCTACTTCTACCAATCATTCTGAAATAATTGCTTTATATGAAGCATCACGCGAATACGTATGGCTTCGCAGAATGATAAACCACATAATACAATCACGTGGTATTGGTGCACTTGAGACACCAACGATTATCTTTGAGGATAATTCGACATGTGTTACACAAATGGAATCATGTTATATTAAGAGTAATATGACTAAGCATATTATTCCCAAGTTGTTCTACTCCCATGAACTCCAAAAGAATGGAGAAATTGAAATCTTGCAAACTAAGTCATGTGATAATCTGGCAAATTTATTCACAAAATCTCCACCATACTCCGCATTCCGTAAATATGTTGAGGGCATTGGTATGAGAAGACTTAGAGACTTGCAAGAATTAGGGAGAGAATCCCTCTAAAATATAACCTAATTCAACATTACATTACACTCTTTTTCCTTTATATGAGTTTTTACTCTTCTGGAGTTTTCTCACATAAAGTTTTTAATGAGGTAATATTAACATATAGTAAATGTCATATTATCTATTTTTCCTCATAGAGGTTTTTCAAAGATGATATTTATGACGTATTGATCTCTGATCAAAAAAATTTTAGACGGACTTTGGGGAAACCTAAAGGGTCTATTAACATTGAAAGTAACATATATATCATGTTGTTTCTTCTTATTTTTCTCACTGGGTTTTAAGAAATTTTACCTAGTATATCGGTATACTTTAGTTTTTTCCCATGGGGTTTTCTAAAGCTTCAAAATGATGACGGATGAACAAACATAAACGTCTACGGAAACCAATTGATCAAGGGAGAGTGTTAAGATTAATAATTTTATGATCAATTAATTAATTAGATAGTTAATCCCATCATTAGCAACTGCTAATGACAGTTCCTGTAGAGGCACCTTTTAGATCCCGTAGAGACACCTTTTGGCCAACAGGCAACTATCCTTTGGCTCGTAATATATACCTGTAGACTTTTCATCATCGATACATATCGGTCATTTTCATCCGACACTTTTCACTCGTAATCCATATAAGTACGGATAGGTATAATTTTATACTGCAATGTCGAAAATGAAGTTAGCTTTAGCAAATGGTACATGCTAACATGCATCATCTCTCATCTTGCTTAAATCGTCACAAAAAACTTCTAGGATGGAGGGATGAAGGGAATAGTCAATACTACATCACCTATGCATAGGAGTAACAGTCACCTTGGAAGGCATAAAGCTAAAGCAACTGTGGCAATAGCACATGCATGCCAAAGCATGGAGAAAGTTTCTATGGAAGACAGCAGCTGCCTGTAACAGACTCCCGTATTACGGGTGTCAAACAAAATTATACAAGACACAAAAGACCTTTGAGCTGTAATGTTCTGTGCTTTCGTAGATTCATCTGACCAATGTTCCCTGTGAACAATATCACGACCTGCAAATTGCATGCTCCTATCTTGTGGCCTAAACGATCACTAGTTATGATCACCAAGTTCCTTGCTGTTCTTCCATTATCAATCACAAATTTTGTGGGTCGGAAAACTACCTGTCACACCATTTCTGCTTACCTAGCCAACCTAAAGGATGGTGTTCCGGAAGGCGGAAACTAGTCTTGGTGATAACAGCAAGATAAATGCCAAGATGGAGCCAAAGAACATCTTGGTCAGGTAATGCATCAGGTCCATGCTGGAATCAGTGTCTTCAGGCTTTCTGGTTGCTAGTGCTGAAGCAGAGGGCAGGGCTTCGACAACAGCATCTGCGAGGTCAGAGATGAATGTTGAAGTGCATCCAAGAGCAGGAACCCGACCCCAGTTCTTAATGCCTGATTCTAGAGCCAACTCCTTGTACTCCATGTCAATTTCTTCCAATGTCTCAATGTGCTCGCTCACAAAGCTGTATGTCATAAATGGTTCAGATCAGAGGCAATATAAAAGGGTGGGTACGAAAACATCAATAACCATATCAGCATAATCTTGACTCGTAAAAAGAGTAAACCAGATACTAGCATATCGCAAAACCCCATCAAGACATTCATTGACTGTAAAAACTGAGATCCCTTGTGTAGTTGTGTTCTATGGACTAGTTTTATCATGCAAAAGACCCATTTAGGGAAGGCATCTAATTCTAAAATTATTTGAAATAAGTTCTCTGTTCATTAATACAATGGAACATGCAATCTTTTGCAAACATATAATATGCACATACATTAAATTCATATTTCATGAGGCTTTCAGATGGTCAAGATTGTGCCAGATGTACCAATGTGATAATACAAACAGAAATGAGGAACCAACATGTATCATGAAAAGTGCATGTGGTAAACTAGACCCAAGGAAACGAAGATCATATAGAGCTAAATGTTGCTTATCAGAAAAGGAAAATTTACCAGATGGCCAGAAATGCTAAACTTGATTACCTTACTGGAACAGCCAGGAGGTTCTTCACTCCCTTTTGACCAAGTTCTACTAAAACTTCATCAGTATATGGCTTCAGCCATTGAACTGGCCCCACCCGACTCTGAATGTACAAGAAATGTTAACACAAGTAAATGGTGAGCAGAAAAGCTAAAGAATTGGTAACTCGGAACTCTATAAACTTGAAATGGAAGAACTTGTCATTTTCCATTTCTAGTTTTCTTAAAAGGTGAGCGAACTTATTCGATCATTTAAACATAAGGGCACAACTCGGTTGTAAGTGTCTCAGTGACACAAGTACCTATCAAATTTTAATAGCCTATACCTGGTACGCCAAAGTGTGACTATTTAAGATTCCTCTTGATCTCAACTCCCCCATGATCAAAGCAATACAATCCTCCATCTGATCTCTGTAAGGATCTCCAGCATCCTCAACATACGTAAGTGGCACACCATGTGCACTGAAGAATATCATAACCTGCCATTTATTTTCACAACAATAAAAAGTATTGTCAAAATGAAATTACAGCACAATTTTTTCATGATTATCTATAAACTAACTGTAATGCTGTTTTTAGCAAAACAATATCTGGTACTACTGAGAAATTAACATGGACGTCAGAACACATCTTAGACTATTAATTTTGGGCTAATATGTTAGTAAAGGTAACAAAACAAAGTGTCATGGAAGTATTTTTTTGTTAGTATCTTATAGAACTACTAATAACATTTGTGTATATTACTGGTCAAGTTTATCCAGAGAAAGGTACCTATAACAATGTCAAATCATAGTTCCAATGAAATTTCTTTTCGAAAGGAATTGTGCAGCTAGTGAATGGCTGTAATGAAATTTGGAATGTGTAGATGAAACAAGTAATCCTCTGCTATCATATGCTAACTGTAGAATAAAGATAGAGGTAGAATTAGGAATAGAGCACCTCTTCAGGATTGGAAAAGGCAGATAGCTCTTTTTCAATTAGGTCGGCCATTGATTTCACATAGCCATCTCGTTGGTACCATGATTCGATAATGGAAATTGGCAAACCAGAAAAATATGAATCTTCCCTGCAAGGAAACCAGTGCATTAGTATTTCAGGTTCTTGTAACATCAAAGACAATAGGATCTCATATGCTAGAACTGGTGCCTTTGATGGTCCCTCACTCCCTCACCCAACCCGACTTATGGGGTTTGAGAAGGTTCTATAGGGATTTCTTTCATTGTGGCCTGTGAGGGAAAACTAGCGGTAGTGTTTTGTTGGTTGTGGTAGTTTCTTGAGTTAAAATGTGCATATGTAATGTTCAGTGCCTAGGGGTGTGGTTGTGTGTGTTGTTTGGGTTCTTTACCCTCTTTTTCTTCTTAATATAAAATATAGACAGCACTCTTGTGTCTTAAAGAAAATAAAAGGGTCTCACATGGAGAAGGGATCCTACTTGACAATGTTTTGGAGAACACGAATGCTTGACCCACTTGTTGATATGGAGTACTGAGGGTAAAGTGGAAGAACAACAAGCTTGGTAATCTTATCCTTCTTAATCTATCATTAACCAAAAACAAGAAATAGTTAATCATAGACAAGAGTTGGATGGACAAGAAGGAATAACCATGAAATCCGTTTGGCGGAATACTCTAATATATGAAACTTAAATGAGATAGGGTAAAAAAATGTTCCGGAAAATGCAAATATTGACTCCACAGAAGAAAATTATATTAAAAAATAACTACATTCCAGCTTACATGTTATTCTAGCTTTCAAAACTCGACAATAAATATATTTCAGTCTAAATTTTCAAGATTACTTAAAATTACTTTTCTGATACACCATCATTACTAAAAGATAAAGAACTTGCAATCAAAATTGTACTAGCCAAGTCATTGACCTTGTCGATTTCTCGCAACATTTTATCCTCGTTTTGGATTCGACCACAAAGGATCCGTCTAAACCAATGCTGGTTGCAAAGATGGAGTTAGCTATCATGTGCTTATTGTTAACTCATACATGGACAGGCAAGTGCATATGCCAGGCAGGAGTTATTAGGGACAACTCTACAAACGCCACTCAATGAGGGTACTATGGTCTTTTGAACGCATGACAACGCTTTTCTGCTAGATGCTAGAATGACATGCATTTGGAAACTGATTGAATGCTGATGAGACGTAAAAGTTGGGCACAAGAATTTACTTGATCAATGGCTTCTTCAGTGAAAGGGTACCAATACCGCATCCCAACATATATATTTGCATTCAAATTTTTCTTTTCCAGAGCAATCTTCAAAGCATTTGCCTGAAATATCAGTTATTTTATTGAGAATGTGATTTACACTGAAATGATATCAACAAGTCTTGGAAGATTTAGAAGTTGACAAGTTTTGAACAAGCTGATAAACCATAATGAATAAAACAGATCAAAAATAAATAAATGCAACGATAATTTCAAAACACAGTCAGCCTTGTGAACTTACTATACCTGCTCATCAGTAATTTTCCTTAACGGTGACCCACCACCAATTGAAGCATACCCTTCTTTACTCTTAGGAGCTCTAAAAGTAGAAATAAGTTTGGCCAGTGGTCTTTGAAGAAACCTGAAGAGCCTAGGGAGTCGAATGATATCCTGAACAATAAAAGAGAATTATGATAATTTTAAAAAATAAACGGTAACGATGAAGAAAACAAATTCAGTACACAATACAAGAAAGGGGGATTCTGAATTTAGAAATTCATATAATTAATGAGAGATCTTAGTAAATTAGTTATTGCTATTTTCAGTAGCACAGACACACAAAAGTTTTTGTTTTAGTTGGCACTCATTCAAGATTCAACTACCAGGGAGAAGAATTAAAATGGAAACTTGAATTGGTAAAACACACAAATAAGGTTCTTTATTCTTTAGGCTCCACAATTGCTAGGCTGATATAGTTCAGAATCCTATATTAAGGAGTTGCATACAATCATTCGAAGTTGTCAAACAGCATTCGACAAATTGGCTAGATACAATTAGTGAACAGGTCCGCTGGCAGGAAAATCATAATGGTGGTGGTACTGGGGTATAACCAGTTAGCCACTTACTGGATCAGCAAATAGGTTGAACAAAAATGGTTGAACATCGTCGAGGGTCTCTGGACCACCAAGATTTAATAACAGTACTCCAATTTTTTCTTCATTGACACTGGTAGATACGCCTTCGTCATCATCAAAGGTGGTAACCGCATTTGCAGAGGAAGAACTAGCAGAAAGATTCCACTGATTTTTAAGTACTGGACTTCTGTAAGCCAAACAAGAGGATCCATTTCCTGCCAATTGCAACGTCTTAACATTCCCATGCAAGCTCTGCTCATGTTTGGTAGAACCAGTAAATCTTGTAGAGATTGTTTTGCCACATGACCTGCCAATAGTAGAAAAACGATCAAATATAAAACCTATGATGTATGCTTTGATGCCAACAGATCATCCAATTTGGAAAAAAAGGAGGGGGGGGGGGGGGGGGGGGCAATTACGTCTGTCCATCTGCAGTGGCAATATCGGTCTAAGCACAGTTTGTAACACATCTCTAGAAGACCATACAGCTAACTAGTGATGTGAAGGATGAAGTATTAAATAGCATCGTGCCCTGATTCAGTACGGGTTCGAATCGAAATGTCCACTAGCTAGTAGCAAATTTGATTTAGCAATATAACTTAAATGCTTACATACATAACCTAAATGTCATAGCATCATGCCCTGATTTAGCAATATAAACTCGGTGCTTTAAAATCCATAGATTTCAGTTTTCCGTGTATGACAAGATAATCAACAAATAACAGATAATTTTTTTTGGGGGTAGGTCACATAGCATAGAAACCTTCTTCTAGTCTAGAAAATACAAACCCGAATAACATGGTTTGTAAACCCATAAACACGATACTATACCATCTTGCCTGCAACTCGTCTAGTAACATATCTTGATTTGAGGATCTAACAGAAATTGATCTTAAGTGCTAATTTCCTAAATGAGGGTTTCTCTGATGGGCCAACACTGGATCACTAGCGAAAAAAAGAATATCAGAATGGAAAACCAAATAATCATCAAGAAGCTTTACTGCCCCAAGAGCAGTGGCAAATCGATTAATTTAATTTTAGGAATCCATAGAGCATTTCCACTCCAGGCAGGGGCGGACAAGGGTGCACACCAGACCAAAAAAAAATAGAAGTGGGGCATAACACATGTGTACGCTTGTGATTAGACGAGATCCGGATACAGATAGCCAAATGGCGGCTCAAGTTAGGGGTTCGGGCGCTCGACTTTGCAAAGGGAAGGGAAGGGAGGGGAAGAGAAGGGGCGGGCGGGCATACGGCGTACCTGGTGTGGTGGGTTCCCGTCGCCGGCAAAGGACCCGACGGCGGCGACGCGTGGGTTCCCGTCGCCGGGAAAGGGCCCGACGAAGACATGGGCTGCAGGGCGTCGGGCGAGGTGAACGGTCGGTCGATCACGCGTGGCGGTGAGGGTGAACCGTGAACGGGACGGGAGTCGGGAGAAGAAAAGGGGGCACTTACTTCTTGTTCGGCCTTGTTTAGATCACCTTCAAATTTCAATTTTTTTCATTCTCTCTCCGTTACATTAATTTTTGGACGTATATATGGAACATTAAATGTAGGTAAAAAAATAACTAATTGCACAGTTTGGTTGTAAATCACGAGACGAATCTTTTGAGCCTAGTTGGTCCACGATTGGACAATATTTACTAAATAAGATGAAAGTGCTACTATTCATTGGGTTGAAATTTTTCTCAATCTAAACCAGGCCTTCTTCTTCTTCCTGTTCCAGTGTAGTAGGGTCAAACGTGGCAGCGTCAGGTCAAACGTGGCAGCGCGAAATGACGAATCCACACCTACCCGTCGCCGACCCATCTACTTCCTTCCTCTCCAGCATAAGACTGGCCACAACGTGAGCTTTTGCCGGTGCTGAAAAAAAAGAGAGTGTTTCAGCACCGATGCTGAACATTGTAGCAGTCGATATTTGGTCTAATTTTTCAGGGACCATGATAAGTGCGTTCACCGATGCCTGAACCAATAAAAAACTATATCTCAGGCATAGACAAGCATCGAGAAAGAAAGGGGATGGTACTGTGGTCGGGGTCCGCGCACATAAGCATCGGTGCCGACACTATAGGGATTGAAGAGTTCAAGCATCGGTGCCCGATGTCATGTATACTTTTTTTTCAGCATCGCTACGCTGTGGACAGTCTAATGGGCATATTCGCTGGTTAGGGCTGGTGCTGATTTGGGCTGGCTGGTGCTGGTTTTTTGTGAGAGGAAAATACCGTTGGCTGGCTGGTTTGGGCTGGCTGAAACCAACAAGCGAATAGGTTGAAGGAATCCAAAATCAATTTCCATGTTTTAAATTATAATACATTTTGATATTTTTAAATGTATTGTTTTTATTGTATATTGTATATCTAAATATGTAATAAAACGTCTAGATAACCTAACGTTTGGCATGGTGTCTATCTCACCCATAAACTATAAAACTATGTATTCTATCCCTTAAACATCTTCGAGCCGTCTATTTAACCCCTCGAGGTGGTTTGCTGACTCGCTGTCCATGACGGCACACATTGACAACTTGGCACTTTGGACCAGGTGTCAGACCTCTCAGCCCCTCTGTATTCTTCGCTGGCATTTCATCGAACAGCTCGCGCGTGGTTGACACACCTAGCCTTGACTACCTACCGAGCTTGACGGTGTCCAGATAGAGCCCACGAGCAGCCATGGGCGCCACACGGAAGAGAGCCTCCGCGCGCGGTAGGTCGCGCTCCTTGAGATGGCGGCGGCGTCTAGGCCCGGTGCCCCGTCGAGCACGGCACGACACAAGTGGCCGCAGCGCCGTGCTGTGGTTTGGGAACTTAGCTGTAGCCGACAGCATAGTGCGGCGCGGCGCGGTGTCCATGACAGACGACTGAGCCCGTTCGTCGGCAGCTCGGGCTTCAAGAAGTGGTTCGATGTATCCTCGAGTTGTGGCTCCTTCACGTCGGCGTGCAGCTTGCAATTGCGACCGACACGGGGAAGTCGCCCTACCTGGAGACCCGAGCGGGAACAGACTTGGCACTACCTCGAGGTGTACCTGCACAGCATCACGGACACGCAGGGATCAGGTAGAGGCTTTGAGCTCGCCGTGGCGTGGGACGTGGCGCTGGTGACCAAGGTGTACGACGCGCAGCTAGCAAGCTGGATGGATTGCGAGGAGGAAGAGAATGGTGAGTAGAGAGAGCAGACACAATAAACTCCATCTTGGCATGCTGACAGTAGACAAGAGATAGCCACATCAGCAAAACCAGGTTCCAAAACCACCTCAAGGGGTTAAATAGACAGTTTGAAGGTGTTCAAGGGGTAGAATACATGGCTTTGTAGTTCAGGGGTGAAATAGACACCATACCAAATGTCCCATTTTTTGCAATTTAGCTCTTTTTTGAAGAAAATTTACGTTTAACACCTTGTTCGCTTTGGCTGATAAGCTATGGCTGAAAGTACTATTGACTGATTTGTTGTGGGAGAAAAATAATGTTCGTTGGCTGAAAAAGTACGGCTTATAAGCCAAGCGAACAGGACATAACCCCCTAGGCGACGTAAACTGATCTTTAGACCCTAGGGGTCGGCGCCGTGGCCTACGGCGCCGAGGTAGGTCTTGACGTCGAGATGCCTGGCCATGAAAAATGTGTCATCCAAGTGGCGCTAATGTGGCAGGTAGGTCAGCGCCACAGGCCATGGCGCCGAGCTCGGTGCTACAGATCTTGGCGTCGACCATGGAGCCACAGATCTTGGCGCCGAACTCGGATTCAAAACCCACGCCATGGTTTCCTAGGCGGAGGCACCTTTCATTTCTTACTGCTGCTACCCAAGTTTTTGCTCTCCCCAAACCGTCCAATCTCTTGAATCGAGGAATTTGACCTTCGAAAGTTAGATTTGATCCATAGATCTTCGAGAGCAAGATATGTTCTCTCCCCTCCTCATTTTTACGCATTGGTTTGGTATATATTACTTGTATTTTGCAACTCTAAATACGTTAGTACTTATTGTTTGAAGTGATTATTAATTTTTTGTATTATGTAACGGTAGGATGCCAAGGCGTGGTAAAGCTAGTAAACCAAGGTAATCTCTGTCAATCGTGTTGTATTATTGGTTCATTTATGTGCAACAAATGGAAAACCCTAGGTTTATGGTTTAATGGTCATTGCTGTCGGTTCTTAGAACGAAATTGGTTCATTTGTAGTTATGGTCGGATGACCGAAAATGCCTTCGACCCATTGCCGCTGCCTAGTTGTGTTCTAGTGCCCATGTTCTTTTGCGGTGATCGTTGCAAGGTAGCGAAGTCCGATGAAGAGAACACGTATAGACAGATGTATTGGATGTGTGCCAATTTTGCCTTTGAGCCTACACTTCGTCAGCGCCGCATTAACAAGATGGTGGGAACTTGATGTTGTGTAATAATTATTTTGTGTCATGCGAAGTCATGCATAGTTTATTTATTTGGTGTGTAACATTTAAATGTATTGCAGACCCCTCCACCGCTCTATGATTTTGAGCAGTGGATCGGCATTGAGATCAAGCCAGAAGACAAGGAGTTGATGCAGAAACTGTTGTGGTGGGAGGCAGAGAATAAGGAGTTGATTGAGAGGAGACACAAAGATGTGGTTGTAGAAAGAGAGCACAAGGAAGAGGAGGAAAGGAGGCGTGTTGCTGCGTATAGGGAGGATAGGGAGAAGAAGCTTGAGCGTGCGCGCCGAGCGAAAGCAGCGATGGTGGACAATCCTGATACTCTGAGGAAGGGAAAGTGGCATCGTTGCACTCAGTAGTCTCCATGACTTGCAAGTTGTATGGTTTATTCATGAACAATGTTGTCTAGTCTTAGACTTTTCATTGTGTTGTTATGTACTACACTTTAATTATGGACGTACTTAGGCTATTTACTGCGTTATTTAGTTTGTCGGCATGTACTTCTATTATCAATGTGTCATGTAATGTGCCCTAGTATTGGACGAGGATCGACCCACCTAATGAATGCACAATTTTCTTTAGACTTGGAAGACTACAGTAAGTATGTCATTTAAGTTGTAGTTCAATCGAGAAACATATTTAACAAACGAATAATAATAGTAATTACCCATGTGTCGGGTTCATAAACCCGGGGTCCCTCATGGACCGACTTCCCAACAAAGGCTCGGCCCAGCAGACGATGTTGCGAACAACGCGCAAACTCATGGGCCAGCCCAAATACCTAAACAAAAGGCTAGAAGGGCGATCCAATCTCCGACTGGGAGGCCTCGCTAAAAAGGAACGGCGCTCGGTTCTGACTCCGACCCGCCTCTCCGACTGGAAGGCCTGGTCAAAGAGGAACAACGCTCGCTTTCGACTCTGGCCCGTCTCTCCAATTGGAAGGCCTGGCCAAACACCACTTTCAACTACGACTCGCTTCTCCGACCGAGAATGCACCGAACCCCTGCTTATAGCTCCTCTCCGACTGGCGCAATCAGAGCTGACTGGGACCAACCAACGGGGGACGCCCGCTTGGTAAGGACTAGGAAATGGATGGAGAAAGTAAGGCAGTGCACTCAAGTCAACCACAATACCAAGAACCGTACCCTGTACACCTATCAGGCAGTACCCTACGACCTTTCTGGCATGACAGAATGCAAGCAGTGTTGTAGGCGTCGATATTTTCCCTATAGTATTGTGGGCGCCATCAAATCCCATACCAAACAAACACGGTAAGGCTCCCCCCGCATGCCTCTAGGCATCAACAGTATTATAGGTGTTGGCATTTACCGTACCAGGCGAACATGGTAAAACCCCCTACATACCTCTGGGCATCAACAGTATGGCGGGCACCGATGTCTGCCATACCAGAAGAAGAAGACGCAACCTCCCACACGCATATGACATTAACAGTGTTATGGGTGCCAACAATCATCTTGTACCCAACGGCGTGGGCAGCAAAGACTTAGCATACGTATACTCTCTCCCTTTCACTTGTAAGGCCATCCCCTTTATCTTTAAAAGGGGATGCACTCTCTCACAACAGATAGATCCCTTAGTTCACTTACATCGATTCACTCTTTATAGCTTTACACACTATAAAGCCACGCAGAGCACATGCTCAAACACTTAGCACATAGCGGAGCTCCTGTCACTCTTGGCCCTTCATACCAGAGTCCGACCGGACCTCTTGTACCCCCCATCTTTCTCACTTCCATTTGTAACCCTATAGCAAACTTTGAGCACCTAGGCTCAGGAATAAAGTCACCGACCAACTCAAATTGGATGTAGGGCACGTTGCCTGAACCAGTATAAACCCTGTGTCATTGAGTGCTAGGCCACCTCCGATCACAACGTATAACAAAACTACAAATATTTATGTGTTGGTCATTTTCTACACCGACAGTTGGCGCCGTCCGTGGGGAAGACGATGTACGTTCACACTTTTGGTCATCAGATGGACCACTTTTCCGCCACCTTCGCCATGGCGGGCTCAATCGATACGACTCGCTTTGGCTCACTAGAGTTTCCTGCACTCTCACCTATTGGGATGCGGATTCCACCCATCTTCAAGCCATCCTAGGCCTTCCTCTTTAGAAGCCTAGACTTCATCGCCGACTGGCTCAACGTACTACACCTCCGCAAGGAGGCAACCATCCCGGTGCCCGTCGGAGGGGCGCCCTCCGTCGGCTCTGGGACACCCAACGACTTCAACGACGAGGCGCCTACGCTTCATTTTGAGCAAACGCTCTGCTCAAACCCCACTGTGAGTAATGTATATATTGTTATTTACTCACTATTTACTATCTTCTGCCAATTATCCGGAGGGACCCTATTGTCCCTGTCGCAACCGCCATGCGACCGGTTCCCCTATGGCCTCGCATCCTCCACGGATGCGTACGCCCTAGGGCTCTGAAGGATGCTGGTGTCGCCTCCTCTCATGTCCGAATTCATGGGGATGGTGAGCTATGCTCCTACCTATTTCCTCGACCTCATGGATGACGATGTTGAGAGTGATGTCTCCAGCATCGACGACGTGGCACCTAGCCACCATCCGTCCTAGGAGTACGCTATGGCGAACGCTCTGGGACAGCCGTCGGTGGTAGCAGAGTCCTTGTAGACTCACACCCCTCTGAACCCTCGTGTGGGGACCCTCGCACTCACATGAGAGCACGGCGAGGAGCTACGACAATAATGGCAAAACCAGCCGCCACCTGTGCCGGCGTGCTCGGCGCACCACACTGCGCCCTATGCACATAACCCGGCGAGCGGCACCCGAGGTCGTGCCCACCTAGTCCAGCGCAACATCATGGACAGGGGGAATGATCCCCCGTAGTTCACTCAGGCTAGCCATAACATCATAGCTGCGACAATGCTTCTGCGCGGTCTTCCCGAGCCGAACGACTCCCAGAAACAGACGATCCACCGAAACCCCCGGGCACTGGTGGAAACCGCTGCAGTTCAACAGGCGGAGAGCTCCGCATCACGACACTGACTCATGGCCTCTCTCCTCGCCAGGGGAGTGGAGACGCACCAGACGAATCGCTCCACCCGCTCACCGCTATAGCCGCCGAGCGCGGCACAGGAGGCCGCATCTGCGCCTCGGCCTGACCTGGCGCCCGCTCCGCACTGATCGCCTGTACGCGAGCAGCTCAGGCCAAACCAAGATGCTCGCAGTGTCATCAACAACCGGCGTTGATCCTGGCATGATGATGACATCCATCGAGCGGCAGTGATGGCAGGTGACACAGACCCCGGCCGGTCCATCGTGATGAGTGGTGAAACGCACCCCAAACGCGGTCGCCGGCCGGACAACCGAAGTCCCAGCCCAGATGTCCCAGGACCACAGGCCCTTGACCGATGCATCCAGAGAGCGCCATTCCCACAGTGCTTCGATGGAGGCTGGGACAAAGGCAAGGCCAAGCGCGAGGATCAGGACGAGGGCCCCTCCACATAGAGGGGCAAAAAGAACAAAAAAGATCATCGCTGACCGGCCAACTCCGCGTTGGTTGCCACGGCTCATCACACGGGCAAGCAGCCCCAGCAGGGCCTTTCGAACCACTTCAACGAGCTCATGGAGAGCCCATGCTCCAACCACGCCTACCCCGTCAAACACCTCTACAAGGACTGTAAGCTCCTCAAGCGCCTTCTGCGACCGGCCGACGGGCCAAAGGAAGGAAAAAGCAAAGAAGCAGCGGCCAAGAAAGGGGGCGTAGCGGGCAAGAATCTAGATGACTGAAGGTCCCTATATGGTGACCAAGGTGATCTGACCAGACGCCTACCGACTAAAGGATGACAACGGCAACGTTCTCACCAAAACTTGGAACAGCGAACAACTATGTCGTTTCTTCCCCTAAAATTCAGTCTTATCATATTTTACTTAACGTTTGCTCCTGTCGAGCGCCCCGACCCGAACACTTTTGGCCTGGGTCGCTCGGGGGCTCCATGGGGGTGCAATGCCACCTCTCTTTTCACTATCATATGATAAATACATTTTTTCCCCGAACAAAAGGGTAGTCCGTTCCTTTAATTACCTTACGTAACTTTGCTTTAAATATTCTGACCGATCGCACCCCGCCTCTACCTATGGTTATGAGCGGTTGAGCCTCACGGGCCTTGCCCGGGCTCTTAAGGTTGTAGCCTATGGTATGAATGGGTAGGTGTGAAAAAGAAAAGAATAAAAAACAAAGTTAAGCTAAGGTAAAAATAAGGAACGGATGGGACAAGCTTCACCGAACGAAGTAGTTCCATCACAAAAACAAAGTTACTGTATTCAGGAATACACAAAAACACTTTACACAGGGGGCTCCCCCACGATATTATCTTCTACATTTGCTAAAGTATTTCTACTCTAAAACTTCTACTATGGCTCCTCGGCGGCATCGACTACCGGCTCGACCGACAAGGGGAGGGACTGCTCATCCTCCGACTAGGCAACGTTCGGCTCGATCGGAGGTGGGGCAATGTCCGCTTCTGACCCAAGCTCCACACCATCCACAGGCTAGGCGACGTCCTCCTAACATGTGCCTATGGCCATGTTCGCACGGCGATCATCCATCACCCACTGCGCGGAGACTTGCTCCGCCACCAACTTTGCGTGTGGCGGCAAGCTCTCCCTGAGCGAGTGGATGTCCTTCATGCTCCAGCCGTCGGCATACCTGCTATAGATGGTGGCGAAGTCTAGGTCTAGGTGGTACGTCACCACCAAAGTCAACACCCCCGATGTCCCGTAGAATAGCCCATCGGTGACGAGGGCCTGAACCTCATCCAGAACCTCCTCTAGTCGGATGGCGGGCGCACTAGTACTTGGCGCCAACCCAAAGACCTTCGAGATGATGAGCTGGGCAACATTGCATATCTAGTCAAGCTCCACCTCAAGAGCACATCGCTCTTCAAGGGACTTGGCCAGTGCCTCCGTATTTCATCCAATCATCGCCTTGGCCATCGCCAGGTCCTGCTCCAACAACTCCACCTTTCCACCTAGCTCTAGAAAAAGGACGACAAGCTCAGAATCAAGCTAAAGGAAGAAACTAACATGTCAAAAGCAGAAAAGGTACATACCTAGGCGGGTGTTCTCAAGGATGGAGAGTCCCTTCTCCTACTGAGTCACCTGCTCGCGTAGCCAGGCATTCGCCTCCTCTGTTCCCATCACCTGGCCCTAAAGCACGAGCACTTCCTGGTCTGCCTCTGACCGGGCCTTTCGTTCCGACTCTAGGGCATTCCGCTCTGACTCTAGGGTCACTAGGGATCTTTGGAATGCCACCTTGGTGTCCGCTAGGGACTTCTACAGCGCTGCCTCAGTCTCCGCCTAGTGGGCCTTCGCCGCCTCAAGCTCCCGCTCGGCGGCGGTCGCCCGCTCCACCGTGAGCTGCTTCGCCGCCCGTGCCTCGTTCACCTCTGCCACTCGATCTTGAGACTCACGATGGGCAGACTCTGGCTCACACTCGAGCTCGTCCATCCAGGTGTGCTCCTCCTAGAGGAAAAGAGACTTGCGGCACGACATCCCCTCCAAGCCCTACAAAACAAGGAGCTAGCACGCTAAAGCAACCAGCAAGGATCCAAGGAATCAAGGACAAATCATAGAGGACTTCCCTCTACGACATGGGGTAGGTCAACTGTAACCATCCGATGGAAGGACTTGACCCGCTCCAAGACCTCCTCAAGCCTCGCCCTAGTTTGGGCGAGATCGAACTCCATCGACACTCCGCTCTCCATCAGGAAGTGCCAGAGCGCCACCTCCTCATCATCGCGAAGGACAAACCGAGCCTTCCTCGGGTCACTAGGGTAGGGCCACACCAGATTACAGCTCACCCCAAACCCACTGGAAGGCTCAACTAACAATTCGACCACCGCCAGCTCCCACGACGGTGCCGACGGCTCCACCTTGTCACCTGCTTCGCCGTCAGAAGGGATCTCCACCACCTCGACTTCACGGGCTGCCACTAGACATTCCACCTTCGGCTCGGCCACATCTCCCCCCGGCACCTTCAGCTCCGATAGGGAGGGTGAGCCATGCGGCCCTCCGCCCAGTGAGGCAGGGAGCCCGGTCTCCCTCTCCTCTTCCACCACAGCTGGTGGAGGAGGGGCCATAAGGGTTACCTCCAACGCGGCCTCCGCTGTCACCACCGAGATCACCACCAACACCAACGCTGCCGATGCCACCGTACTAGCGACCGACCCAAGGGACGCAGCCCCTGGAAGGAAAGGACCCGTCGCTTGCCACGACGTGCTGCAAAGTAGGCCTTCATCCTCCCACATGGGAGTTGGGGTGAAGCTCAGCCCCGTCAGCATCCGGCCGCTATAAAAAAAGTACAGGTTAGTCGCACTCCAAAAAACTCACCGGCAAGATCGAAAAGAAACAAAGAAAGGCATACCAGGATGTAAGCGGTACGACTCTAAAGCCCTGACCCGATGTCAATGGGCCCGCTAGGCAAGGATAGCTCCTAGGTCATGACCCACGCCCCCTCGCTTCAACTGGGGGGAGTCGACCCAACCGGCTCCTGCTTAGCCCGTGAGTCACCACGACCTTCGGCTCGGTGCAGGCCAACCGGGGCAGCTGGTGGGGCATCCTCTCGTTGTGGGTCACGCACTGGAGCTGGTCCTGATGACGCATGGGTGTGAGCCTGCTCCTCTGACCACCTGGCTTGCTCCGCCGTGCCTAGAGCAGGTGGGGACAAGGCTGGTGATGCCTTTGAAGGGCGTGATGACCACATCCACTTCGCCTCCCGTTCGCCATAAGCGTCCGCGCTCGTAGCACGCTTCCTCACCACAGGAACATCACCGTGCCTCTCTGCCTCCTGCTCGCCACTAGCATGTGTGGCCACAGGATCCCAATGCTCCGCCGAGGTCACAACGACCTCCCGGCTTTCCTCCTCCTTGGAGAAGATCATGTCATCTCCCACCTCTATGGGGTCCTCCGACTCGAGCTCTAACTCGACGTCGCTCCTATTTTCCTCGGCCCGCACTTGCCAGGCTATCTCCTTCTCCTTCTCATGCTTCCACCGAGCCTCCTTGGCTTTCTTATTCTTCCTCTCAACCGTCACATCCTTTTGGGTAGCCTACTGGGCTGCTCCCTCTGGCCCCTTCGGAAGGTGCGGTCGGGACTTGTAAACTCTAAGTCCCTATGGAATAGGCGACTCAAAATAAAAAAACAGGAGAGCAACGGAGAAAAGAACATGGAGTAAAGAGAGGGGAGAATACCAGTTTGGACACCGTTGTGATGTTGAGAGGTCCAGGCTTTCCATCGAGGGTATCTTTGGGCTTCAGCTGCAGCACCCGGTCAACATGACTCCAGACATCGTCGTTCGATAGCTCCTCTAGCGACGCGCGGTCGAGGTCTGTCGGGCCGCTGTACTTCCACATCGGTCATGTCCTCTCCGCTAGGGGAGCAACCCGATGACGGAAGAGGGTGTGGAACACCCGCACCCCATCAAGGTCGTGCCGCACAAGCTTCTGGAGCGCCATCTCGATAATCTCCACCTTCTTCTTCAGTCGGCTGGCGGGGGCCCATGACTAGCTTTCCTGCCTCTCTGGCCTCCCACGAGTGAAAGGCGAGAACGGCACCTCCACCAAGTTCTTGATGTAGAACCATTCCCTATGCCACCCCCGATTGGAATCGTAGAGGGTGTACACGGGGTACGAGCCCGACATACTCGGTTTCTTCTACAACGTGAAGCCACCCATCGGCGCAATCATGAGTGGCTTCCCCTTCGACAAAGCTCACCCAGAAAACATCCGCTAGAAGAAGTCCGCGTGCGCCTCCATCCCAAGGAAGGCCTCGTACATGGTGACGAAGTCGGCGATATGCAACACCCCAGTTGGATTGAGGTGTTGCAGCTCCAGGCCCCACCCATTGAGGATTCCATGTAGGAACCAGTGCGTGGGGTATCCTAACCCGCGCTCATGGAAGGCAAGGAAGGAAACAACCTTGCTGGCCCAAGGTTGCTGGAAATCCTCCCTCCTAGGAGCCCTCCAGTGCGCCACCTCCTTCGGCGGTAGAAACCCCTTCTCGACGAAGGTAGCCAGCACCGACTCCCTCATGATGGATGACCTCCAGCTCGACATTTCGCTCTGGGTTTGCGAATGGATCTGTGAGTTTTCTCCTCTCCCTCACTCTCCCCTTTTCTCTCCTAGGAACCGCTGCGGCACTCAGACACTCTTGGCGAGAAGGAAGAAAGAGAAGAGATGGCAGATGAGGAATGGGCGAAGGAACGGGGCAAAAGCCCTCTCCCTTCCCCCACTTAAAGAAAGAGGCACAACAGTTAGGAAAGGCACGGCGATCGAGGAAAGGTGAAATGACGGGGGCAAAAAAACCCTCTTCCTTCCCCCATTCAATGCGGATGGGATACGATGGGACGCGCCCTAACTGATGGGACGCACCCTGCCTGATGGAACGGCGCCTGGTCAGACGAGACGTGGCCTAGGTTTGGCCCACCACTACCGCACGTCGGGCGTAAGAAACAAGGCGCCACTATACGTAGCCGGTCCTCCACCTTCCCAGGCGGGACTTATGATGGCCCAAACGATGGGATCTCCATCAGGCGAGACCAACGGGCTTCTTGAGTCGACCGAATAGCTCAGGTGAACACCAAGAGACAAGTAAGGAGTAGAGGGACGCCCCATGTGGGCCATGCCAACTTCATCACGAACGACGAGCGTGGATCCTGGTCGGACATATTCGATAGGAGCTCCTCAAACCCCATCACTC
Organism: Miscanthus floridulus; assembly: GCF_019320115.1. Classification (NCBI taxonomy): domain Eukaryota; kingdom Viridiplantae; phylum Streptophyta; class Magnoliopsida; order Poales; family Poaceae; genus Miscanthus; species Miscanthus floridulus. The sequence goes on from NC_089587.1 coordinate 3,003,836, forward strand.
GAGTCATCAAGGTAATGTTACAAACCCCCACTATTTCTTTATATAAACATTCATTCATCCATGCACACATTCATTCATTCCATACATCCAAAGCATTGCATATGTAGTCAAATGCATCACAACGCTCCGTGTTGCGTCATGAAGCGGCAGTTGCTCATTCAACATGAGCAATGACCGACCGGGGTTCGAAGGTCAGCCCATGAAGGGCTCAAGGCCACCTCACGTCAAACAGAGCTAGGGGATAAAACATAGATGAGCCCTGAGCGGCCCTCACCTAGCCTACCCCAAAGCAGATAGGGTCATCTCAACCTTCTCGTTCGATCCTAACCTCGTCAAACCCACAGAACCTCCATCGAGGGGAGGCCAGCGGGCCACCTAGGTTGGTCTCCGGAATGATCCAGGCATCTACCGGGTTGCAGGTTAAGGAGCAGTGGAGTGCCAAATGAGGGCTATGCCGACCCCGTCACGAACGATGGACCCAGACTTCACTCGAACGTGCCTGTTAGCGAGCTCACCGAGCACGTCACTCGAGCCATCGAGGCAAGCGACGTTAGCCCAACCCTCCGGTTGCGAGAAACCGCAGACCTGGTAACACACAAAACTCAAACCGACCCCAACCAAGCCCAACGACGCTCAAGGGCTCAAGACACCCAAATGCCTCGGCTATGCCTAGATCCACGACTTCGACTCGCCCGATCCCCCAGTGCGCTCGACGCCTGGATCTACGAGTTCATCTTGTCTGATCCCTTGGCATAGCCAATGCCTAGATCCATAAGTCCATCTTGTCTGATCCCTTGGCATGCCCGACACCTTGGTTAGTGACTCTGACTCGCCTGATCCCCAGATCCGCGACTCTGATTCGCCCAAAACCTTAGCACGTCGAACGCTAGGATCCACGACTCCATCTCGTCCGATCCCTAAAAATTGCCTTGGCAAGCCCAATGCTAGGATCCACGACTCTGTCTCGCTTGATCCCTAAAACTGTCCTGGCTACGTTCGATGACAGGATCCGCAAAACTCCGTCTCGCCCGATCCCTAAACTAACCGCTGACAAAACCCCCCAGGCAATTCTGACGACATGGGCAGCATGACTTAGCATACGTATACCCTCTCCCTCTCACTTGTAAGGCCATCCCCTTCATCTATAAAAGGGGATGCGCTCTCTCCAAATAGATAGATCCCTCAGTTCACTTACATCAATTCACTCTTTGTAGATTTACACACTCTAAAGCCACGCAGAGCACACACTCAAACACTTAGCACATAGCGGAGCTCTCATCACTCTTGACCCTTTAGACCAGAGTCTGACCGGACCTCTTGTACCCCCCATCTTTCTCCCTTCCGTTTGTAACCCCACAGCAAACTTTGAGCACCTGGGCTCAGGAATAAAGTCACCGACCGACTCAAACTGGACATAGAGCACGTTGCCTGAACCAGTATAAACCCTGTGTCATTGAGTGCTAGGCCACCTCTGATCACAACATACAGTAAAACTACAAATATTTACATGTTGGTCATTTTCTGCACCGACACCATGCTCGCGGGCATTTGAAGAAGCGACGGCCTCCATCCATCCCCTCGGTGAACATCTGCACTAAGTAGACCTCACCATGCATGCATTTGGGCCAATCTTGTTTTTGGTTATCGTATCCTCTAAGAGGGCACTCTTTGGTGAAATCACACTTGCTCTCGGAGGGGGGGGACTGATCAACTAGTTCCTCAAAGAAATTAGGACCAAGAGACCCCTCCCACACTATGGGAGTTCCCTTCGTCCCCCCTTTTCTCTCCCACTACCGAAACCCTTTCCTCTAGACAACCCTCCAGACATTCATACTCCAATGAAAGCAAATACTAGTTTTGGTTTTGGTTAGCAATGCATCCCGCAATGCATATATATAGGCGAAGGTAGGTTTACTATCCGTTGTATTATGTATGAACTGTTCCTAGAAAGCCTACTTAGAATCACTAAAATGTCTACATCAAAGGACACTAGAAAGTCTAGATTCCTTGACTGAAAAGCCTATTCGAATTCACACATGAATCACTATTTCAAGGCAGGTTGAAAAGCCTATTTCATAGCTCAACTAAAAAGGCTATATTCCTATGCGCAATCAATGCATCTGTAAAAGTCTGTGTATGAAACAATGGCGACATGATAAATCACTATAAAGGCTAGATGCTATAGGTGTACTACACACATGTACTTTAGCTAGAAAATTTCAGCATATTTTCTCCTATATTTTGATGCAATCCATACACAAATATGACATGAATATATAACCTCAATACAACATGTTCAGATATACAAATATATACCACATTCATCTAACACCAAACACATGAGCATATTAATAGTGCACACAGTCCATAATTATAGTCCATAAAGTCCATAGTACTCCATATAGTCCATAATAAAAGTTCATACAAGACATAATAGTTCAAAATAAAAGTCCATGAAGTCCATAATAGTCCATAATAACATCTACCACAAAATCCTACTACAAAGTCTACCACAAAGTCTACCAAAAACCCTCAATGCCTCCTAGTCTTACCCTTACCCTTGTGGCCAAGAACGTCAGTGTCTGGAGTGAAAGGGTCAGGTGGACGACGTCGCCTAGTGCCTGCATGTTGCGTAGGTTGAGTTGACAGAGCATCCTATAGCTGAGATGGTCCAAGCTCCTCATAACCACGCTCATCCTCATCCTCGCCGTCGTGGCCCTGAAAAGTATCCACAGTAGCATGGGATGAGCTCTGGCCTCCCGAAGAAGTACCGCCATGAGTAGAAGTACTGAGCCATACATTTGTGTCCGATAGTCCTATGGCTGGTGCGTGTGCCTCCATCGCAGCTCTAGTCCCATAACCACAATGAGTAGCAGCACGGCCCAACCGATGTGCTAACCTCTAGATTTCAAAATTTTATTAGTCACGCATAATTCAATATGGTTTGTATGCCAAACTAGTGGATGTTGTTGTTCAAACTTACTATAAGAAAGTTCTGTCTCATTGCCCTATCTTGTACACCTATTCTTGAGAAGTGTTCAATGTCAAGCATGGACTGTTTCAAAGTGTTGCCCTGCAAACAACAGCATTAACAGTTACACCGCTAAAATTGGAGGAACCATGGTCTATATGCATTGCTAATAAGTGTTCATTCGCTAAAACTATAGATATCATGGTCTTTTTGTGGTACCAGTAAGTTGTAAATCTCTTAAAACATAGCTATCTTGATATTAAGTGTTGATTCGCTAAAATTACAGATATCATGGTCTTTATGTGTTACCAATTAGTTCTAAATCTCTAAAAACATAGCTATCTTTGTATTTAAATGATGGGATTAGAGTTCACATTACCACTCGGTCCAAGATAGGTGCAGCCTCCACCTGCATCCCTGCCCTTGTTGCAAGGTCATACATCATCCGTGGACTCAATGTCGGCGTAGTCTGCTTGGGTCCATTGCCCCTTCAGCTTGGTCTTTGTTGCACGTGCGTACCAAGATAGGTATGCTCTAAAGTTGTTGTTCGTGTGCGGCTGGTCATTGACGTACAAGTTCTCATGTAGGAGGTCCCAATTGTGGATGTAGTCATGATGGAAGGTCTCGAAGTCCGTCTCCTTTTTCTGCTTCTGGCGATCGATCCTTCAGGTAAAATAAATGAATATGCAAATTTTTAGGCCCAAACACGATATCTTAACAAAATGAAATCAATAGCATGACATAAACTTATAGAGGATAACATTACACATGGCTTAGAAAGCAAACAATTTTTTAATAGTTTCAAGACGCTTACTTGTGCAAGTCTATGGGTGTTGAGAATGGCTCGACGGGCCACTCCTGCCTCAACCCAAACGGGCGTGCAACCCTATGTGGCAAGTAGAACTCAACTGTGTAGAAATAGATCAGTGGGCACCGCATCAGGTACAGGTCTTCGTCCTCGCTGCACATGGTGCTCAACCCAATGTGCTCGAACTGTTGGTCGTCGTACGGCTCCCAAGTAACCTACGAATGATTCATTAGTGAATTAGTGATTACATTGCAAAAACAAATTAGTATATTAAACACAACTAACTCACCATCCCCAGCGTAAGTGTGTCAAGCTCATTGTCGAACTCGATGTAGGCACATTTACTCCGGGAGAAGGGACCCTTCACTTGGTCCCAAAGGTACGCATACATCGGGCGACGTCGCATGCTAGGCACCTAGAACTAGTCACGAGGAGGTAGAACTATGGGCCGCCCCATCAGTAGATATGACCACATCCAAAGCTAAAGTAGGTAAACACAGCCTCCTAGCGAGGAGTTCTACGAACTCCGGTGACACGCCTCGCAAAGCTGATGGTATAGGAACCCCAACACTCTAGAAGCCCAGCTATAGCCCCCCACCGTGTCCTAGTCAGTGAGACAGAGGAGGTACATCCATGACGTGGTGTCTCCCATAGCATCAAGGAGGAGAACACAACCAAACAGCTGCATGATCCATGCCCTGCAGTAGTAGGTAGTTGTCTGCTTGTCTACGTGTCCTGAAGAGTAATGGTCATCTCACCACAAGGAAGGTGGAAGTTGTGAGTCACTGGCTTCCACCTACAAAACAAAGACCAAGTACTAGGGTCATGTGCTCATCTTAAATGTCCTTGTGTGGTTTTGGTAATTGAGTGACAACCTAGGTGGACTAATTGTGTTTATGTTAGATACATAGGTGATTAGTCCATAGGTACATGTGTGTGAGCAACATATGCCATGGAAGTGAAAATGGCTCAGAGATGTTGCAAAGCTCACACATGTGATGATGAAGGAGCTTATTTCACATGAGACATGCCATCGAGTCATGTGATCAAGGTGGAGAAGATCAAGGCAAGACTTGGCTTGATGGACCGGTTGTAAGCGTGAAGGGCAAGTTGGAGGCTTTGGAGCAATGGACCGCGTGGCGGTGAAGCTTGAGCAAGACTTGGCGCCGATAGACAAAGGCAACGGTGAAAAGCAAGTAAAGTCAAGATCGATGAACCAATATAATCACGTGATGATATGAAATGGAACACATCATTGTTGATCATGTTGGTGCATGTGTTGCATCGACATTGGAGGAGATGGAATGGAATGCGTAAGGCAAAGGTATAACCTAGGTCATTTCATTTCACCGATCATTGGTGTGTAGAGAAGTTTATGACCGAGTTTAGGATAGATGACCGTACTATCAAGAGGGGCAAACTTGTTTGCATATCGGTCATCTAGTGCCACTCGAGTGATCTAACTTTGCATCATCGCTAGGATCGAGTGGCGTGGCAAGTTGAGTGGCTAATCCTTTGGAAAATGTTTGTGAAAAGCTAACACACATGCACAAGGTGTTGTACACTTGGTAGTGTTGGCACATTTGCAAAGGAGAAGTTGGTGAATAAAAGGAGTTAGTCACGCTAGTCATAGAGTGACCGGACGTGTCTGATATTTGGACCCGAGGTGAGTGACTAAGTGAAAGTGATCGGACTCTGGCTCAGTAGAGTGACCAGACGCTGACGAGTTACTGTTTAGTGTCAGGTCAAAGTGATATAGCTTGAAGTAGGATTGCAGACAGCGACCGGACACAGCGACCGGACACATCTGGTCGCCACACCGGACGCATCCGATGTGAACCAGCGAGTCTCGGGTTTTTAGCGCTATAATTGATCGGATGCTGGGAGCGTCTGGTCCGGAGTGACCGGACGCATCCGGTCGTTGTTGAGCGGCTCTGGTAGCTCTCTGGACTCGACCACATGCTGCCCCTCCTGCGTTCGGTCAGCACACCAGACGCATCCGATCGATGTTGGGTGGCAATGGCTATTTCGTTTGAATGGGACACATGTCGGTCAGGCAGCGACCGAACACGTCCGGTGCACACGACCTGCGCATCCAGTCGTCCTAAGTTTTGCCCAGTGAAGGGGTAACGGCTAGTTTAGCCCGTGGGGCTATAAATAGAAGGGGGTCTCGGACATGGCTGGAGTTGAGCACCTTGGGGGATTTTGTGTCCATGATTGAGAGTGCTTGGGAGCCCTCCATCTCACATATGCTTGATAGTGATCATTCGATTGTGAGAGTAAGCGATTCTAGTGTGATTGCATCGTGAGGTTGCATTGAGTGGCACTAGGTGGTCGTCTTGCAAGCTGGTGGTGCTTGTTACTCTTGGAGGTTGCCACCTTCTAGATGGCTTGGTGGTGGTCTCCGTCAAAGCCCATAAGAAGCTTGTGCGGTGCTCCAAAGAAGAGCTTTGTGAGGGGCATTGTGCTCGCCCCGTGGGAGCCATGAAGAGCAACTCTAGTTGAGCGTGTCATTGAGGCATTGAGCTACCCTCACTTTTGGGGTAGGTTCTTGCGGTGCTCGACATGCGGGCTTAGCGGGTGATGCCAATTAGCCGCCGAACCACCAAGTGAGCGGTCGACACAACGGGGACGTAGCGTGTTGGCAAGCACGTGAACCTCAGGAGAAAAATCACCGTGTCAACATTGTTCTTCCCATTAGTTTGCAATCCCATTACACAAGCTTGTAATTACTTTCATATACATTGTGCTTGTGTAGTTGCTCTTGTAATTAGTTAGCTTGTGTAGCTCACTAGTTACCTTCTTGCTTGTGTAGCATAGAAGTAGCTCCCTTTCGTGACTAATTTGGTTTGTGTAACCTTGTTAGTCACATTGCTTAGTTTGTGTAGCTAAGTATTTGCACTCTCTAATTTGGCATTGGTTGTCTTGTTATTGAGCATTGCTAGTGAGCTTAGGTGGCTTTATGCTTTTGCTTACTAGCATGTGTAGGAGGTCCCTCGTTGCTTGAAATACTAGTGGCATAGGTATGTGTGACCTTGATCCTAAAATTAGATAGATGAGCTCTAACTAGCCTGGCACCTTTGTTGCCTAATTAGCATTTTTATAAGGTGCTTGTGAACTTCGATAGAGGGGTGTAGTCTTAGCTAGACCGATTGTTTTAATTCTGTATTTGTTTCGGCTAGCCGGCGTGATTAAATTTAGTAACGACTATTCACCCCCCCCCCTCTAGTCGCCATCTGGACCCTACATCATCGACAAGTGAAAATATAAATCTAAGTGGATTAATTCATATTTATTGTACCTGTCGACCAGAGCTAAGATTGCCGCGGGGTTGATGGTGGGGAACCCACGGTGAACCTAGAATGATACAACGTCTAGGCCAGCCCTCTCAAGGAGAGGAGTGTACCTATCGTCATACCGCATGTCCTCAAACCTATCATGGGTTCGAGGACGAAGAGGGTGCAATTCCTATAAACAACGGAATTTGTTAGATTAATACGTGAACATAAATACATATGCAGTGCAAAAAAATAAAGAAGTAGAACTTAATAAGTTACCTCCCCCTCCGCGGTAAGTCATCCTCGGTGGTGCTCCTCGTAGTACGGCTCCAGCAGGTAGAACAGCTCCATCCTACAAAAATTGAGAAAGCCTAGATTAGTTAAATGTAAAGAAATAATGAACTCTTACATACTAGTAAACATGCTTCTCAAATCGGACAATTAAAAAATGAAGTACATTGAACAACATCGGCAATTCATAAATGAGGTTCATTTGTTATTTGCACCAGACTAAGCGGCCAATGGCATGTACGTGAATTATGTCCAAGTCTCCCGCATTTGCCACAATGGTTTTGCTTGAGGTCAATAAGAAAGGGGGTTGCTCTGCCTAGTCTCATTCTACCGGCCACCTGGTCCATGACCATCTTGTGTCTCATCCTCTTTCTGGTTCCATGTTTGTCCCAATGTGTACCTGGGTCCGCAATGTACCTCAGACTAGTGTACGGTGGCCACTGCCCCTTGTCTAGGTAAGGCTCAAAACGGGGAGACCATGTAAGTACAAGGCTGTCAACACTGAACTCCCACGATATCTTGGTCTCATAGGCAAAGTTGCGATGTTGAGATGCTACAATATAATGAGAACAAGGAAAGTGGTATTGTTTGGTTCTCCCACATCTGCATGAAAATTATTAAGTACCACAATATAACTCCTTGATGGCCGGACCTCACCACTGGACGTTGTACCACCCCATTCCATGACCTGATACTTGCCAATGTTGTGATCAAAACATTCGACATCATGTGTGAGAGCCCTTTCCTTTTGCCTTCTCTAGATGCTTCAGAGGTTTAGGTACCCATGCCTGATTATTCCTCTATAGTGCCATCGCTTGAGCGTGTCTCTCATTAAACCATGCAACCAACCTATAGAAGGTGAATGATACAATGGCATTGATGGGCATGGCACGTATACCCTTAAGCACACTATTAAATGATTTGGCCATGTTGCTAGTCTGAAACTCGTACCTCCATCCACCATCGTTGTAGGCTCTTATCCATTTTTTAGGTTCTCTCATCAATCCTCTCAGCCACTGCCTACCTTCTCCATTTGTTGTCGTTTTAAGCTGCTCCAACTGCTCCTTGAAGAACGGCACCTCAAGATTGCGAGTAACTTCCTTGAATAGAGGAAAGTTGTCCTTCATACCATCCTTTCGAAGTAAATTCTTGGCAAGGTGCCGAGTGCACCAACAGTGGTACAAAGGTGCATACCCTAGAATCTGCTCCTGTATGGCACTGAGTATGCCCTGGTGTCTATCAGATATGACACCAACTTCCCTACCAGGGCCAATGACATGTATTTGGACAAGACGCAAGAACCATCCCCAACTGTCTTTGTTCTCCCTCTCCACCAAACCAAAAGCCAAAGGAACCAATGCATTGTCTACGTCATAGGAAATGGCTACCAATAGTGTGTCCATGTACTTACCAAGCAGAAAAGTACCATCAATGGATAACACTGGACGATAGTGCCTGAAGGCCTCAACGCACTAGGGAAAGCACCAAAATGCATGGAAGAATATCTGCCTCCCGTCCTTCCATTCATTCAGCTTCGGGATGTACTTGTAATTCATGCCTGGATTTGCTACTTCCATTGCATTAAACATTGCAGGCAACTGCTCGTACCCCTCCTCCCAGTCCCCATATATCATCTTCCAGGCCCATTGCTTTGCCCTCCATGCTTTCCCATACTTTATGTCATACTAAAATATCTCTGTAGTCATCTCCATAATTGTCCTGACCTTCAAGTTCGGCTGACCCTTCAATGTTGTGTACAACCTTCTGTCAATGAGGGTAGAGGTCAACTATCGATGCTTCTGATTTAGATATTTCTAGGCACAAGTGTGTGGACCTACAATTTTTGTTATCTTGAACTTCCCTGTGGCCTTCTATTTTCGAGCACAGACCCTCCAATTATAATCTGCATTCTCACACACCACTGTGTAATGGCGCTCCACATAGTAGTGCCTCACCTTGAATGGTCTTTTACGTCTCACAGAATATTCCTGTAACCACCTTCTCAAGGTGGGCAAGTCCTTGAAGACCATGCCCTTCTGAATTTCCACGCTATCACTGACCTCAGGAGCCTCTAGCAGCTCGTCATCTCTTCCTTCTCCATAAGCATGTTGAGAATGACTGAGGTCGCTGAATTCATAAACTAGTGGATCACGATCAGGACACAAACGCCTGATGAGCTCCATTTCTTGTTCGCTCAAAGGTGCAACTGGGCAGTCATCATCAGAATCAACGGCTCTTGCTATGCCATATGGCTCCTCATCATCCACAATATTAGCATCCACACTGTTAGAGGCTATAAACCCCAGGTCCACGTTGGTTGATGGAGGCATAGGAGGACAACCATCATTATTAGGATTGTCTCCTACATATAAAGCACAAATATGGATAGAATTGAGACAAAGGAATGGAATGAAGGAAGAATAACGAAAGTGAAAGTGTTACTACGTCATTTACTCGGATGATTCTGGGTCAAAGGGATCTCTAGAGGGGCAGCAACTCCATCATCGGATCGACATTCTGCATGAACATCGGGACGCACTCCAACCTCATTCAGGGCAAATTGAGCATCGAGCACCAGAACCACATCTTCCACATCCACCTCATGGTTGGGTAACGGACGATCAAAAGATGTTGGATTCTCCGATTCTGGAGAGAACCCACGAGGGGGTGAATGCCCATAGGGGGTGAATACCCATAAGGGATGGGATCAATGGACAACTTCTGCACAATCAAATCCAAACATTGAAACTCATTCTTCATGATAGTTTTGACATATTTGTCACATTGAACCTCTGATGAAATTGGGACCAACCGCCTAAAAATATGGCCTGATTTACCATAGTGAAGTACCCCCTCAATTGAGATGCCATTCTCATTTGAATTGCAATGAAGCTCATCACGAGCACTATCAAACAACTCAAAAAACAACGGCCGGTCATCGAACATGAGAGGCACCCTTTACATTCCAACAAAACTGATGTTCCCAAACTCATCTTCCTCCACACTTCCTCCATGACACAGGGTGACTACGTTGTCCGTCTAGTTGATATGCACAACATCAAAGTTACTACGGGTTTAACTAATAAGGGTATAACAAATTTACATATATAATTAAGTATCCCACTGTTTACCTGTCGACATGGAATTTCGTCCCGTGCCGAGGGCACACGAGCAAGCCAGAAGGGTCTGCTCGATGGAGCTAAAGATCCGCCTAGCTTCAGCGCTGGGGTGGTCGATCCTATGCACTCCTCCCAAGACATGTCAGTCAATTTGACCCTGTAATTGATAAGGAGAGAAAGTTTATCAGTAATTTAGGGTGAAACGTGCTGGTGTTGTCAGACAGTCCCGAATGTGCGGCTCTGAGAGCCGATATGGAAGGAGATTGACTAAATAGTCGATTCCAGCATACTCATAAGAATAAATCAGTTAAAGCTCATGGGGTTGTGTCAGAAGAATCGGTTATCGTTCAGGATGAATATCATTATTGAGACAAATATTTGGTCAATGGCAAAATGATGCCAACAATGATTAATTTATGCTAAGCCAATGACTGCAAGTAACCAAACCTCTTTTATATGAAAGAAATAGTTCATCACCATTCAACCATTTAATAAAGATAAATCTAATGAACATATTAGATCTCATCTATCGCTATGACCAGTGGGGCATGGGGCAGAATCATGCAGGCCGTAGAAACAACAATAGACTCGACGACCCTAACTTATCACTAATATCAGTGGGGCATAAGGCAGAATCATGCAGACCATAATACAATAATAAGATCATGGGGCTAACACATTTTTTCAACCTATCCCTACTTCAACGATCTCGTGATGTGAACTGTTCATGAAAGCGCTCGATATCGGCTAAAACAGCCGATTCAGGCATAGCGCGTAGTTAAGGTCATGCCCTCTCAAGGACAGATCTACCAAATAACGATCCCCACTCCACGGTGCTAACAGTGAGGTGTGAGGCAGAATCACACAGGCCATGATAACGGGCCATGTAATAGTTTTTGCTAGCCAGTAGATCTACTCAGGATCAGACATGCCCTAACCGCACGCTATGCACGATCAAGATTGATATAAAACAGTCGATAAAACATAACTCATCGTTTAAAGTACAGATTAGATCAGTTTAGATTAACAAACGATGGGTTAAACAAGATATAAGGCTGATCTAGATCAATCCCAATCGGGCGAAGTGATATTGTTGTAATTAAATAAATAATGGAAGCAATAAGCAATATCGGTAACTTAATGAATCTATCCGAAGGAACGCCACCCTTAGATAGAGCCGATAACTTGACCTTAATCTAGTTCGAGCAGTGGAGGTCGACCGGATCGATGTAGCCTTACTTGAACTAGACAAGAATCGATAACTAACTTATACCAGAGTCGCAGTGGAGGTCGACCGGATCGATGCAGCCGTACGAACAAAGGTATAAGCCATGACGGTACTTACAGACAAGCAGTGGAGGTCGACCGGATCGATGCAATCGTACTTGCTGAAGAACTCGTCGAGATCTACTCTACTACTCCTAAAGGGTGGCCGGAGCCAAAAAAAGTAAGTAACTTGTATTAGATTGATTGTGTATTTTGATACAATAGCCGGGGTTTATATTTATACCCTGGGCTGATAAGAGTCCTAAACAAACACAACTAGATAACAAAAAGAAATATCAAGATACATGGACTCTCATTTTCCCTTATGCAGAATCCTTGCTGATAAAGCTTCCTTATTTGATACGTGTCCTTGTTTCTTTTATCCTGATATGCACCTGGACATCATGTCTCTATCAAATTTATTAAATAATATTTTCTGGTCGGCTCATAAATATCCCTTAATTAGGAAACTTTCTTGCTTTTGACATCATCGGTTGATCTCTTCCTTTCTAGGATAAGCTTATCAAATTTTGATGTAAACATTACCTAAATAAATAAGTATCTAAACTACCTAGCTATCTATCTAACTACATAAGTAATTATACTAACTACAATTACTACAAGTACTACCTATATATAACTTAATTACCTAACTATCTAACTTACAAATAAACTAAATAACTAAATTAACTACCTACAAAAGTACATAAATAACTAACAATCAAAGAATCTATCCAAATTACCTAAATATATAACCTCTACATAACTAAATTATCTCACTAAATACCTAAATTAACTAACTAAATTACATCACTATATAACTAAATTAGCTAACTAAACTATCTAAACTAACTAAATTGTAAAACAAAATTTAAAAAAAATACCTGAGGCTACCGGCCGGCCGAGGGAGAGGGGTGGCGGCGGCCGGTGGTGGGGGATGGGCGGCGGCAACGCCAACCGTAGCCGCCGCCGGCCCACCGGCCGGCGCGGAGGTCGGGGACAGGCGGGGGCCGCCCTCGCCGCTAGTGCACGTGAAGGAGGAGGATGGGGCAACGAGGGTGGCCGAGCGAGGTGGCGTGGCTGGCCGGCGGTGCTGCTACGGTGGCGCGTGCGGCCGAACACGGTGGCACGGGCGGCCGGAGGTGCTGGGGCGGGCGGCGGCCGGAACGGGAGGAGAGAGAGAGGTCGAGCGGAGTAGAGAGGAAGAGGAAGACAACGTGTTGTATAGGTATAAGACCTCGGTGCCAAGATCTGTGGCTCCGAGGTCGGCGCCAAGATCTGTGGCGCCGACCTCGGTGCCATGGTTCGTGGCGCCGACCTACCTGCCACGTTAGCGCCACTTGGATGCTGCGTTTTTCCCAACCAGGCATCTTGGTGCCACGACCTATGGCGCCGGGATGTGTTACCTCGGCGATGTAGGCCACGGCGCCGACCCCCAGGGTCTAAACATCAGTTTACGCCGCCTAGGGGGTTAAATGTAAATTTTCTTCAAAAAAGGGTTAAATTGCAAAAAAATTAGGACCAAACGTTAGGGGGTTATATAGTATTTTTCCTTTAGAATAGCGAGAGTAATTCACAATCGGTATTTTTTTAAAAGACATCGAGAAATCAACCGTAAAAATGAGTTAAAGTGTTCTCCAGATTTTCCTTAATCCACAAGCTCCTAAAGTAAAGTTATGGATCTCAAAGACTTTGGGTTTGTTTGGTTTCCTTGCTAGGCACTACGCTACCTAGCTGAGCAAAGATTTGTGAGCAAATATTGTAAGCGACTAGGGATTTGTTTGGTTTCCTTGCTCGACACTGTGCTACTTAGCTGAGCAAAGATTTGTGAGCAAGTTTTGCTGTTTGGCTCTGCCTCTAAAAGAATGTGTTTGAAGTTCCTTTTTGGCACATGTCGGAATGTTCATATAGAAATTTGGATATTTGTGCAAAATATTGGCTCTGCCCCATGAATTTTGATTTAATGGGTAGAAATATTTGACATTGAGGATGCACAGGGGTCACTATCTCACTGAATCGATGCATCGTTTGTTTTTTGGAAGCGCTCGTTATTGGCCGTCCGTCCGTCCAAACAGACCCGTCCTCGCCCGTGCTGGCCCAGCTCACGCCCCCACTGTGGCAGAACCTCCTAAGTTATAGGGCCCACATGCACCTGTCACTGTCCGACGACCTTTGACATTTATGCATATGTTTCCATTAACTTAAAAAGACTGTCGGGTGTCCCCATGGAACCCCGAATCATCCACGATTTCCGAGCAGGATCACGTTACAGAGTCATTGTAGTATTACAACATTTATTCAAATATCAGCACCAGAGTAAAAACAGCGGAAGTCTTACAATAACATAATTTACAAAACAGTAGTTTCAAACCTCACAACTAGGTTCGATGTTTATTACAACACGAAATAGTGGAGTGGCATTATAATATAATACAAAACACACAAGGAGATTGCCCTGCCCCAAGGGCCACACATTTACTTCTCATTGTCATCACAAGGTACAACTGTCATGCAGCACGATCCAAAACAGATCTGCTCATGAGGCTCACCTGCAACAAGGGTCAACGAACCCTGAGTACAAAAGTACTCAACAAGACTTAACCGAAATAAAACTGATAGAACTCAGGAATGCAGGTTCAGGGATTCAAGGTATGGTTTTAGCAATAATCAAAGTTATTTTGCGTAAAAGCTCTTTAACAAAATTCTTTATTTCAACAATTTAAACTTCATAAATTCATATACAAAGATGACACGATCCGTAATGAGATCATGAAACTTCATATCCAACACCTTCATCGACCATTCTCAAGTTCCAGTTATTAGTACTACGATGATGAACAGTGAGTTGAGTCTCCATAACCAAGGAGCAACGACGATTCGAACCGATTAAAAACCCAGCTGGGACTTCCAGACCACACGACATATGCAGGTCCCTGACCTACATATACCAACCTACCCTCGGATCCTCTGAAACAAGAACGGGTCCGCGCCACCCGAGAATACAGCACACCTCAAATCCGGCCACATTCCAGCCACGAGGGTACACGCTATTCCCGCCATCTCTCCACTCCCAGTGCGCGAGTAGCCATTCTCGTAATAGAATTGCCAAGTTCAGGCTTACCGGAGTATGTGGTTAGTACTACAAATTCTCACCTCATGCAATTCAACAACGGACGTGCCTTAATCGACACAGGCGGAAAGAACCCGCTCACAAGACCTCCATGTCTCGTGGCTCACCCTCACCGAGTCCGCCCGGTCTAGATTTATTACTCCACATTCCCATATCACATGTTAACATAATTAACCAATGTTCTATTTAAAACTTGCAGGTGACAGGCAATCACCTAACTTTCATCGTTCTATGCATAGCTAAGCAAGACTAGGCATATACGAGTTTAAAACTGGTAATATGGTAAATATGGAATAACAAGGGTGGTAATGCACCAATTAGGCTTTTACTTAACTCCTAATCACTTAATGCAGTAACGGAAAGCAAAAGCGAAATTAATTTATAAAACACAAGGTAGGGTTGTATGCATCCGGGGCTTGCCTTCGTTGACGGAAAAGTCCGGCTCCTGCGACGTTTCACAAGTATTCGATCCGACCTCAACAGACGGATTAACCTCCTCAACAACTTGATTAACTATCACGTGTTCACCTTCGTTCACTACACGTAATAACAATGCCATATTTAACATGATGCGGAATTACGAAACATGATGCTCGAGGATGGATACAAAAATTAAGAATTTGAATACAACTTTCCTTCGCGGTACAGTTGCAAGTCAAACAAACTAAATCTTTTTCGTAACACATACATCAACTGCCAAGGATCATTATCCACAAATGACCCAAGGTCATCACTCAATCCAAAATTTCAAACAAAACCTAAATCATTAAAGGTTACTATTTGCTTTTATGAATTAATTATTTAATTCAAAATTATGAAATAAATCAACTTATTCTAATTGAGCTCAAAATTTTTAGTAAATGTTCATTACATGATAACTAAGTGGCAAAACAAATTTCATAATTTTTGGACAAGTAAATAAGCCTAGAAAAATCATGGAAAGTCATTTATTAATTAATTGAGCAATTTTTATCATACCCCAAAAATACTGAAAATCAATATTTCAAATTTTTGTCACATAATATACATCATAGAGAATTCACACAAAAATTTTCATAATTTTTGGAGCTCTAAATAATTCTACACAAAAATAACAAATTACAGCACTATTCATTTAATTCTGAAAAATAGAAAATCCACTCAGAACGCTGAGTCACTGACATCGGACCCCACATGTCATCTTCAACCTCCGACGTTGACCACGGCAACACGCGCGCTGACCGGCGAAAACTCGCCGACGGCAAGCTCAACGGCGACGACCAAGGTACTGAAATGACCCCTACACCCCTACGCGTCGATTGGTGGCACAATCGGGACCAATTACAGCGGCGCATGAGCATGACGACGGCCATGGCGGACACGGCAGCGCGGCTGCGCTACGCCGGCGATAGGAGCTTGGTAACGATGAAACAAACAACTTGGGTAGAACCAGGAGCTCACCCCGAACACACTGGAGTCGCTGCCCAAGCCTGAGAAGCAACGGAGACACAGTTCGACGGTCACAGCGGTCACGGCAGCGCAACTTTCGACGACGGCGATGCTCCGGCGACTGCGGTGGAGAAAATGGTCAATCAACCGGGCACAAAGCACCACGGCATCGAGGCGAAGCTGAAGCAAGAGTCAGAAATAGCAGAGGCTCACCGTAACGCGCTGGCCACGGCGACACGCACACCACGGTGGTGCTGCCGGCCGCGAGGAAGAAAACGATGAACGGTGAGTTCACGGCGAAATCAAGCGACTAGAGCTAGCTGGCTGGGTGCACAAGGAACTAGCGTAGCTGGGACACACTTTGCTGCGATGGCGTGGGCGCTGGTTCGACGACGAGGGCTCGCCGGAGCTACGGCGGTGGTGACTGGAAAAACAGAGCAAGGGAGAAAAACGACGACGATGGCGTCTCGGTTCTTAATAACGTGACTCAGAAGCTCAAGGAAGCTGCGCTGTGGCCTTCACCGCGCCAGCGCGACGTCCAAAGACGGCCACGACCGCGCCTGGAAGCAAACCGAAGATCGCCGGCCATGTAGCTTCGGCGGTGGACACTGTTCATCCAAATTACAGAATTGCCATTCGCCAAAATTCACAAATTACTCTCAAATTTTCATAACAACTCAAAAATCTCCAAAAACAAAAGTTGTTCAAAATCAAAAGTTCTACAACTTTGCTTTTATAACCATCTTCTAATTCGGTCTAGATTTTGAAATGATCTTTTAAATTCAAATAGGGGATATTTAACGAATTACGCCTTTTTGAATTACTCAAAATTTTTCTAAACAACTTGAAAAACTCCAAAAATAAACTTTGCTTAACTTGCCAAGCTCTACACTTTTGCTTTTGGGCCCAACCCCAAAATATGCTTAGATTTTGAAATGGATTTTTAGGGTAGGATTTAAATGCTGAAAAGCGGGGTTTTCTCGAAAAATTCAAAATCCAAACAAACTTTGAATTTAAGTCAAACAATACAATTCAACACATACCACATGAATATAAACTCGTTTTAGTGTATGCATCTCAAAGTTTTCACCAAATGCCAAATGCTTTGCAATGCATATGATGACATGTCAGGTTTTAGTATTTTAAACACCCGAGGTGTTACAATCCTTCCCCCTAAAAGAAATCTCGCCCCGAGATTCAAAGCCATAGAGTAAGTAATAGAAAAGGAAATGTGTTAATCCAAAAACATCCAGAACTTTTCCATAAAACAGCTGAGGTTCTTTTACAAAACACAATTTGTAGCAACCGAGCTCAACTAACCTTATTCTATTCTATATTGACGCTAGAAACTCTGGAAACTCTTCTAACAAGTAATCTTCTGATTCCCAGGTAGCTTCCTCTTCTGAATGTTGATTCCATTGTATTTTATAGAACTTGATTGTCCGTCTTCGAGTAACACGATCTTTCTGATCTAACACTCGGACAGGATATTCGGAATAAGTTAAATCCGGTTCTAATTCTACTCCTCCAACTTCAACATTCTGTTCAGGCACTCGGAGACACTTCTTCAATTGAGAAACATGGAACACATCATGCACAGCTGTGAGATGTTCAGGTAATTTCAAGCGATATGCCACTTTTCCATATCTCTCCAAAATTTGATATGGTCCAATATATCGAGGTGCCAACTTTCCTTTAACACCAAAACGGTTAACTCCCTTCATTGGTGATACTTTCAGATATACAAAATCTCCTTTGTTGAATACCAATGGTCTCCGTCTTCTATCCGCATAACTCTTTTGACGGGATTGAGCTATCTTCAAATTATTTTGTATTTGCCTAACCTTGTCTTCTGTTTCTTTCACAAGGTCAACTCCAAAGAATCTTCTTTCTCCAGGCTCAGACCAACTCAACGATGTTCTGCATCTACGACCATAGAGTGCTTCAAATGGAGCCATTCTAATGCTTTCCTGATAACTATTGTTGTATGAGAACTCGGCCAAAGGTAAGCACTCATCCCACTTATTGGAATAGTTAAGGACACAACACCTTAACATGTCTTCAAGTACTTGATTGACTCTTTCAGTCTGCCCATCAGTCTGCGGATGATAAGCTGTACTATACAGAAGTTTGGTACCTAACGAAGCATGTAAGTGTTTCCAAAAGCTGGAGACAAACTGTGTACCCCTATCTGACACTATGGTTTTTGGTACCCCATGCAAACTCATGATTCTTGCTAAGTACATCTTGGCATATTGGATCGTAGGATATATGGTCTTGACTGGAAGAAAATGTGCTGACTTAGTGAGTCGATCTACAATAACCCATACTGAGTCAAATCCCTTTGATGTCTTGGGTAGACCAATAATAAAGTCCATACTTATGTCCTCCCACTTCCAAGATGGAATAGGTAATGGTTGTAATTCACCAGCAGACCTCAAATGTATAGCTTTCACCTTTTGACAAGTATCACACTTTGCTATATATCTAGCAATCTCTATTTTCATTTTAGTCCACCAGAATCTTTGCTTCAAGTCATGGTACATCTTGTTACTTCCCGGATGGATTGATAATCTAGTAGTATGTGCCTCATCTAGAATTGACTGCCGCAACTCAGGAACTTTTGGTACCACCAGGCGATCCTTGAACCATAACACATCTTCATCATCTATACCAAAACATTCTGCTTTTCCATCCCTGACTCTTTCCTTGATATGGGATATACCCTTGTTTTCCTTTTGAGCAGCAATAACTTGATCTCGAATAGTAGCTTCAACAATTATGTTGGTCAAACTTCCTTGTTGAATTACTTCTACATTCAACTTCTCCATTTCTTGGCATAAATTCAAACCCATGGTTCTCACTGTCAGACAATTGCAATAACTTTTTCGACTAAGGGCATCTGCAACCACATTTGCTTTACCCGGGTGATAATGTACTTCCAAATCATAATCCTTAATCAATTCTAACCATCTTCTTTGTCGCATGTTCAACTCTGACTGAGTAAAGATATACTTTAAGCTCTTATGGTCTGTATATATATGGCACGTATTACCAAGCAGGTAATGCCGCCAAATCTTTAGGGCATGAACCACAGCTGCTAACTCCAAGTCATGAGTCGGATAATGTTTTTCATGTTGCTTAAGTTGCCTAGATGCATAGGCAATGACTCGGCCTTCTTGCATCAACACACATCCAATACCAACACCTGAAGCATCACAATAAACATCAAATGGCTTCTCGATGTCAGGTTGGGCTAATACTGGTGCAGTAGTCAACAGCCTTTTTAAAGTCTGGAAAGCCTCTTCACAATCTGATGACCAGACGAACTTGACTTGGTTCTTTAACAATTCAGTTATAGGTTTTGATATTTTTGAGAAATCTGGAATAAACCGACGGTAATACCCCGCCAATCCAAGAAAACTCCGAACTTGATGAACTGTGGTTGGCGGTTTCCAATCAAGCACATCCCCCACTTTGCCGGGATCAACTGCAACTCCTTCGGCTGACAAGACATGTCCAAGAAATTGCACTTCCTTAAGCCAAAAATCACACTTGCTAAACTTGGCATATAGTTGATGTTCTCTCAAACGAGTCAGAACAATTCTGAGGTGTCCTGCATGTTCTGTCTTATTCTTGGAATATACTAGTATATCATCTATAAATACCACTACAAACTTGTCTAGCTCAGGCATGAATACTGAATTCATCAGGTACATGAAATGAGCTGGAGCATTTGTCAAACCAAAAGACATCACCAAGTATTCATATAATCCATATCTTGTGGTAAATGCCGTTTTGGGAATATCTTCAGGTTTTATCTTAATTTGGTGATACCCTGATCTCAAATCTATCTTGGAGAAAACTTTGGCTCCGGCCAATTGATCAAAAAGCAAATCTATCCGAGGTAATGGATACTTATTCTTGATGGTCACTTCATTCAATGGACGATAGTCAACACATAACCTCAGGGTCTCATCTTTCTTTTTCACAAAAATTGCCGGACATCCCCAAGGTGAGGAACTAGGTTGGATAAACCCTTTCTCAATCAATTCTTGTAACTGAGTCTTCAACTCGGCCAATTCCTTAGGTGGCATTCTATAAGCTCTCTGAGAAATCGGAGCTGTTCCAGGTTGTAACTCTATATTGAACTGTACATCCCTATCGGGTGGTAGACCGGGTAAATCTTCAGGAAACACATCCGGAAATTCACACACTACCGGAATATCTCTAATCTCTTTGACAGCAGTCGCACAAATCTTGCCCACTGATCTTCTTAGGGTTGGAAGTTGGATGAGAAGTTGAGAATTACTATCAGGCAAACTTACTCTTAAAGTCCTATTCAAAGCATCTATAACAGCCTTATGCTGATACATCCAATTCATTCCTAAGATTACATCTATATCCTGATCCTTAAGGATAATCATGGTAGTGGGAAAAATATGCCCACCCAGGTTTACGGGTACCTGGTATACCATTTCCTTAGTACACAGACGTCCCCCGGGCGACTGTATAAAGAAACTTTCCTTTGTTGCCCCAATTGAAATTTCATGCTTCACGACAAAGGTTCTATTGATGAATGAATGCGATGCGCCAGAATCAAAAAGTATAACTGCAGGGTGATTGGCGACAGGAAACATACCCATCATCACTGGCTCTCCTTCAGGAATTTCCCCGGCTTGAATATAGAAAACCCTTCCTGTCTTCCTCTCATCTTTGCCCTTCTGAGCATTCTGATTGTAGTTCTTGTTTGGTGCTTGACCCTGTTGTTGATTGGCAGGAACCTTCTGATAATTTTGATTAGCCTGCCTAGGATATGGACATTCCCTAGAGAAATGACCAGTCCTTCCACAATTGTAGCACGGATAGTTGTGACCCTGTGACGTTGGAGCATTACCACCAAGAGCATTGGTTGACTGTGAGTTCGGATAGGTTATAGCAGGACGGACATTTGACTGTTGCCCGGCTTGGAACTGCGGCGGACGATAAGGAGGACGATAATGGTTTACAGGATGATAAATCACTCTCTGCCTCTTTTGGTTTCCACCAAAAGGTCCAGACGGCACATTCTTTTTCTTCTTGAGCTCCTTATGCTGCCGATACTTTGCCTCTGAAGCAATTGCAATATTTACTGCCTCATGATAAGTGATATTGGTACATGCTGTCATCATTGTCTGCAGTTTGGTATTCAGACCTCTCATGAACCATTTCTTTTTCTTGGCATCCGTATTGACATGTTCAGATGCATACTGCGACAGATGATTGAATCTTCCCACATACTGCATAACCGTTTGATCCCCTTGCCTCAAAGCAAGGAATTCATCCAGCTTCATAGCCATCACTCCTTCCGGGATATAATGGGCTCTGAAAGCAGTGCGAAATTCTGTCCAAGTTAACGGAATGCCTGCGGGTTGCATGGCCATCAGATTTGCATACCAAGCACCAGCTGCACCTCTAAGTTGCTGGGCAGCAAACACCGGTTTCTGAAACTCTGTGCAGTGAATAAGATCAAATTTCTGCTCCATGGTCCTAAGCCAGTCATCAGCCTCTAGTGGTTCATCTGCCTTGGTGAACACTGGGGGTTTTGTATCCGTGAAATCCACATAGGTAGCCTCATGCCTGTTATGATTGCGGCCACGGTTTCCATACATCTGATTCTGATTACTTTGAGCCATCTCATGAAGCAAACGAGAATTTTCCACAGTCACATTGACTAATGCAGCGATAGCATCAGCCAGATTGGTCGGCATTGGTGGCGGGTTGGGGATATCATCATCATCTTGTGATGTACCAGGAATATGCGATCCCCGCGTACGACGCATCTGCTCATAACAAACCAAACTTTATTCACAAGCCTTTATTGAATTGCACAAAAGCTTACTCCAGACACATTACATAGGGTTTACTACTATAAACACCAGGCCCTATAAGTACCAAAACAAGATACATAGCTTAACCATAATTAACTATTATACAACTCTACTCTTTTTCGTGATTACTTCAAACTTCAGGCTCGGTATCCATTCCGGAATTATTACCGCCTTCATCATCACTTTCATCTATCATTACTAATTCTTCAGGATCTTCTTCTTCTTCCTCTTCTGATTCACTTTCATCAGCAAGGATGACACCTGGGTCCATGGCATCAGCTTGAGGCTCATGATTCGGGTTTAGTAGATTGCTAAGCCTATGAACTTCCTCATGTAGATAGGTATTATGTTCTTCTAAATCTTCTACATAGAATTCTAGCTCATGAGTTCTAGCTCTAGCTACATCTTCCCTATGCCAAGCCTCATTTCGTCCCTCCACCGTACGAACTAACATGCTTTCGCAGTTCCTGTGTGCGGTGGTGAGACGCCTCAATTGATCCGGTAATTCTCCTAACTGTATAGCATCCAAAGCCCTATCTCTAGTAGCTTGTGCTAATTCTGCAGAAATCCTCTGTATCTCTGTTTGGGGATCAGGCCTAGAACTGCTACTGCAAGCACCATCATTTCTAGAGGCAAGTTGGTGACGAGGAACTCCTTTGGGTCCAGTGGACTTACGGGGCGTCATCTTGGCACGAGCCATACTGTAGGAAACCAATTTAATCCAAGTAAGACCATTTGATCAAAGTCTAAAGAGCAGCTATGATGGATTACATTACTCAAACCAGTCTCACTACTCAACTCCAGACTAATAGGTGAAGGAAGTAACGAGTGAATTAATAATGATGCATGAATCGTTCTTACGAACAAAAACATCAAAGTTTATAATGCACATAAACAACATTTATTTTTATATAGGGCATAGTAAGATTACTACTCCACCACACAAGACCCTTTTAATCAAATAAGGAATGGTGAAAAAGAAACAAGATAAGTCAGAAGCAATTTGGACCAAATTATCAAGTTAAATTTAGTCATCCAAATCCTTTTGAAGTTTTTGTAAAACAATACAACAAAAACCTTGTAACGATCGCTCTGATACCATTCTGTGGCAGAACCTCCTAAGTTATAGGGCCCACATGCACCTGTCACTGTCCGACGACCTTTGACATTTATGCATATGTTTCCATTAACTTAAAAAGACTGTCGGGTGTCCCCATGGAACCCCGAATCATCCACGATTTCCGAGCAGGATCACGTTACAGAGTCATTGTAGTATTACAACATTTATTCAAATATCAGCACCAGAGTAAAAACAGTGGAAGTCTTACAATAACATAATTTACAAAATAGTAGTTTCAAACCTCACAACTAGGTTCGATGTTTATTACAACACGAAATAGTGGAGTGGCATTATAATATAATACAAAACACACAAGGAGATTGCCCTGCCCCAAGGGCCACACATTTACTTCTTATTGTCATCACAAGGTACAACTGTCATGCAGCACGATCCAAAACAGATCTGCTCATGAGGCTCACCTGCAACAAGGGTCAACGAACCCTGAGTACAAAAGTACTCAACAAGACTTAACTGAAATAAAACTGATAGAACTCAGGAATGCAGGTTCAGGGATTCAAGGTATGGTTTTAGCAATAATCAAAGTTATTTTGCGTAAAAGCTCTTTAACAAAATTCTTTATTTCAACAATTTAAACTTCATAAATTCATATACAAAGATGACACGATCCGTAATGAGATCATGAAACTTCATATCCAACACCTTCATCGACCATTCTCAAGTTCCAGTTATTAGTACTACGATGATGAACAGTGAGTTGAGTCTCCATAACCAAGGAGCAACGACGATTCGAACCGATTAAAAACCCAGCTGGGACTTCCAGACCACACGACATATGCAGGTCCCTGACCTACATATACCAACCTACCCTCGGATCCTCTGAAACAAGAACGGGTCCGCGCCACCCGAGAATACAGCACACCTCAAATCCGGCCACATTCCAGCCACGAGGGTACACGCTATTCCCGCCATCTCTCCACTCCCAGTGCGCGAGTAGCCATTCTCGTAATAGAATTGCCAAGTTCAGGCTTACCGGAGTATGTGGTTAGTACTACAAATTCTCACCTCATGCAATTCAACAACGGACGTGCCTTAATCGACACAGGCAGAAAGAACCCGCTCACAAGACCTCCATGTCTCGTGGCTCACCCTCACCGAGTCCGCCCGGTCTAGATTTATTACTCCACATTCCCATATCACATGTTAACATAATTAACCAATGTTCTATTTAAAACTTGCAGGTGACAGGCAATCACCTAACTTTCATCGTTCTATGCATAGCTAAGCAAGACTAGGCATATACGAGTTTAAAACTGGTAATATGGTAAATATGGAATAACAAGGGTGGTAATGCACCAATTAGGCTTTTACTTAACTCCTAATCACTTAATGCAGTAACGGAAAGCAAAAGCGAAATTAATTTATAAAACACAAGGTAGGGTTGTATGCATCCGGGGCTTGCCTTCGTTGACGGAAAAGTCCGGCTCCTGCGACGTTTCACAAGTATTCGATCCGACCTCAACAGACGGATTAACCTCCTCAACAACTTGATTAACTATCACGTGTTCACCTTCGTTCACTACACGTAATAACAATGCCATATTTAACATGATGCGGAATTACGAAACATGATGCTCGAGGATGGATACAAAAATTAAGAATTTGAATACAACTTTCCTTCGCGGTACAGTTGCAAGTCAAACAAACTAAATCTTTTTCGTAACACATACATCAACTGCCAAGGATCATTATCCACAAATGACCCAAGGTCATCACTCAATCCAAAATTTCAAACAAAACCTAAATCATTAAAGGTTACTATTTGCTTTTATGAATTAATTATTTAATTCAAAATTATGAAATAAATCAACTTATTCTAATTGAGCTCAAAATTTTTGTAAATGTTCATTACATGATAACTAAGTGGCAAAACAAATTTCATAATTTTTGGACAAGTAAATAAGCCTAGAAAAATCATGGAAAGTCATTTATTAATTAATTGAGCAATTTTTATCATACCCCAAAAATACTGAAAATCAATATTTCAAATTTTTGTCACATAATATACATCATAGAGAATTCACACAAAAATTTTCATAATTTTTGGAGCTCTAAATAATTCTACACAAAAATAACAAATTACAGCACTATTCATTTAATTCTGAAAAATAGAAAATCCACTCAGAACGCTGAGTCACTGACATCGGACCCCACATGTCATCTTCAACCTCCGACGTTGACCACGGCAACACGCGCGCTGACCGGCGAAAACTCGCCGACGGCAAGCTCAACGGCGACGACCAAGGTACTGAAATGACCCCTACACCCCTACGCGTCGATTGGTGGCACAATCGGGACCAATTACAGCGGCGCATGAGCATGACGACGGCCATGGCGGACACGGCAGCGCGGCTGCGCTACGCCGGCGATAGGAGCTTGGTAACGATGAAACAAACAACTTGGGTAGAACCAGGAGCTCACCCCGAACACACTGGAGTCGCTGCCCAAGCCTGAGAAGCAACGGAGACACAGTTCGACGGTCACAGCGGTCACGGCAGCGCAACTTTCGACGACGGCGATGCTCCGGCGACTGCGGTGGAGAAAATGGTCAATCAACCGGGCACAAAGCACCACGGCATCGAGGCGAAGCTGAAGCAAGAGTCAGAAATAGCAGAGGCTCACCGTAACGCGCTGGCCACGGCGACACGCACACCACGGTGGTGCTGCCGGCCGCGAGGAAGAAAACGATGAACGGTGAGTTCACGGCGAAATCAAGCGACTAGAGCTAGTTGGCTGGGTGCACAAGGAACTAGCGTAGCTGGGACACACTTTGCTGCGATGGCGTGGGCGCTGGTTCGACGACGAGGGCTCGCCGGAGCTACGGCGGTGGTGACTGGAAAAACAGAGCAAGGGAGAAAAACGACGACGACGGCGTCTCGGTTCTTATAACGTGACTCAGAAGCTCAAGGAAGCTGCGCTGTGGCCTTCACCGCGCCAGCGCGACGCCAAAGACGGCCACGACCGCGCCTGGAAGCAAACCGAAGATCGCCGGCCATGTAGCTTCGGCGGTGGACACTGTTCATCCAAATTACAGAATTGCCATTCGCCAAAATTCACAAATTACTCTCAAATTTTCATAACAACTCAAAAATCTCCAAAAACAAAAGTTGTTCAAAATCAAAAGTTCTACAACTTTGCTTTTATAACCATCTTCTAATTCGGTCTAGATTTTGAAATGATCTTTTAAATTCAAATAGGGGATATTTAACGAATTACGCCTTTTTGAATTACTCAAAATTTTTCTAAACAACTTGAAAAACTCCAAAAATAAACTTTGCTTAACTTGCCAAGCTCTACACTTTTGCTTTTGGGCCCAACCCCAAAATATGCTTAGATTTTGAAATGGATTTTCAGGGTAGGATTTAAATGCTGAAAAGCGGGGTTTTCTCGAAAAATTCAAAAATCCAAACAAACTTTGAATTTAAGTCAAACAATACAATTCAACACATACCACATGAATATAAACTCGTTTTAGTGTATGCATCTCAAAGTTTTCACCAAATGCCAAATGCTTTGCAATGCATATGATGACATGTCAGGTTTTAGTATTTTAAACACCCGAGGTGTTACACCCACCGCCCACCCGCGTCGCGCACAGTGAGCCCGACGCGCTAGGCGCTCACTAGCTCGCTTCGACTCGCGCCTCCCGTCGTGGTCGTGCTCCATCCGCCTGCCCCTACTCCTGCCGAGGTCCGTGCCGCCACCGAGCTCACACCGGCGACTTCCGCACCACTCTGCGGCTTCAAACTCCACGCCGACGAGCCTTCATTCGTCCAAGCAGCAAACAGATGTTACGCTGAAAGTACATGTTGCAATAGTATGTTTCAAGTGTTTCAGATGTTTTCGAGGTATGTTGCAAGTGTTGTATATGGATGTTGCAAGTATTGTATATGGATGTTGCACATGTTGTAATGGTTATACATGTATGTTTCAAGTGTATGTTCCAAATATTTCATCTGTTCCAGATGAATGTTGCAAGCGTTGTTTGGATGTTGAAAAGTAGGTCTAGATGTTGTATATACATGCATGTCGGAAGCATATGTTTTAAGTGTTTTCAGGTGTTTGTAAGTGTTTCATCTAGATGTTGCATATGTTTGCAATAAATTTTTAAATGTTTTCGAGCGTTTTCACAAGTGTTTCAGATTCTTGATCTGTCTTCTTTTATATGCTGCAACTGTTGCATCTGGATGCCTTTTGTATGCTGCAACAGTTGCATATTGACGTCTAGGACAGCGTGGACAATGTCTAGGACAGCACGAGACTACTACTGTTGCGCTCCCTCGCGCGCCCAACACACTAAGGGCTCGTTCGCTCGGACAGCGTCCAGACAGATGTCCAAGCACTAGCGAGTCCATTTGTTTTTTTTTCTAGAACCAATGACACGTCAATTGCCTCACCTAGCGCTCATGTAATAAAGTTGCAACAGATCCGACATCAAGTCATTGGTGGAGAAACCCAAAGCAAATGGGATGCAACGTGTTTGTCTTCAAAAAACTTATTTGGAAAAATTGGAGATAAAACTGAAAAGTTTTTGAAGAAACTGAAAGCTTTAACGTGTTTGTAAATAGTGAAGTTTTTTTAAACATTCGTCAATCCTAACTGTTTTTCCACCCCTCACATCTTTTCCAAAAAAGAGTAACACAGAGTCATCCGCCGCCTTTTTCAAAAACACTAGTCCTCCAGCCACAGCGGCTCAAAAATAAGACAGTAGTGGCCACTCACAGCAGCAATATTGAGTTTTCCTCATTGTTTCGAGACAATTCAATCTTAGACAGTTTTTTTTTTCAAAAACACTCTTGGACTAACACAGTAGGATTCAGCCACAGCGGCTAGAACAAAAAGACAGTAGTACATAGATAGCACAACATGGGGCAATTGATCTCGCCGCACGCCTAGCACTTGATCTCCTTCAGACCATGGGAAAAGTAGAGGAAAGTCGGATTAGTGGCACCATCCTTGTAATAGGCAAACACCACAGTTGCATCATCCTTCATGCTCTCACCAACAAAACTGTTAAAAAACACAAATGACAACAATGTCAACATTAGACTTGACATAAATGAACTTAAATTATCTCTTCGAAGGCATTAAACTTGCATAAATGTCGACATTAGACTACACTATAGACAGTTGTGAATAAATCATGGTAGGAATAAATGTAAAATTAGACTAAGCAGTGGTAGATAAAAACTATTAAGGCAGAATAATGCACCGCAACATGAATTTAGTTAGAGCAGCATTTTAGGCCAACAAGAGGTTATAGCAGCATTTAAAACTAAGGTTGCACTGCACGTGTAAAACAGTTACTAAAATGGCAACACCACACCAACAAAAAAATGCTGTAAAAATGAGAAGCTCATTATATGAGCAAAAATAATCCATGCCCAACTAAAAATGAGAAGCTCATTATATGAACAAAATTAATTCATGCCCAACGTGTGATCACAAAGGCTGAGACACATTTGTGTACAAGTTTATCCAAAGTTCCCATTCATATCTACATGAGAGTATCCAAAGTTCCCATTCATATCTACATAGCAGAAAAAGATAGGATGGTAGTTCACACAGCAAGGATGGTACTAAGCTATCAATAGATATGATATGTATTTTCGATAGATTCTTTGGGTATAGAACTTGAGAAGGACAGTAGTTCACACAGCATTACTAAGCTAACAATAGAGATGAAATGTATTATCAATATCGTGGGTATAGAACTTACAATTGAAGGTCCTTGAGCTTGCTAAGAAGAAACTTGGTGGCACCCTCAACGCCCTTCTTGAATTCATCTGCCTTCTCAGGCTCCAACACGGCAGTGAGGTTCTTGATGTACTTCTTAATGTAAGCCACGAACGATTTCTTGTCAAAAGGGGGTTGCTCCTGCAAACAGGAATACACGGATTAGTACAACAAACATATGCACAAGGTACATTCAAGATAAAAAATAACTCCTGACACATTGAAGGGCAGCAACCTGAAGGCGGAAGGTGTCAACAATGTCAACAACCTTGACGGCCGAGTCATCAACACCTTCATCTTCGCCACCCTCGGCAGACGGGTTGGCACCAATATCCACATCAACAGGTCCTTGGACAACCCACTGCAAGCATAAAGCACAATGTAAGTAACAATCACACAAAACCCTAACCAGCATAATGGAATAAGTAAAACAGAGTATTATTGCTGCACACATCAAGACTATGCAACTTACAAATTCATCCAAATAGATAACCAAACATACAGAAGAATACTCACACACTCAGGGCAGGGGCGCATATGAAAATTAAGTTTTGGTGCAGCTGCAGGTTACAGTCATGAACCAACAAAAAAGTCCTGGGCTGTAAAGACCACTAGACTAAACTAACAGTAGGATATATCAATTTGAAACAAGGGTAAACTACGCAGCAACCAAATTACAAATGTGGAAAAGTTGTAGGCACACATGAAAATTAAGTTTTGGTGCAGCTGCAGGTTAGTCATGAACCAACAGAAAAGTCCTGGGCTGTAAAGACTAAATTAACAGTAGCACACATCAATTTGAACCAAGGGGGTAAACAACATGGTATGCCTAACTAACAGTAGCCTACATCAGTTTGAACCAAGGGTAAACAACATGGCATGCCACAGCAAGCAATTGTGGAAACCACTAGACATAATTGGCTCCAACAAGGAAACCACAAAATCTATCTACAGCAACTACCAAAATACATCTGAGGGCAGCAGCACACAGTACATCTAGACTAAACCTAGTATGATGGCTACTGTCTAAACACAAGCTACTGACTGCATCAAACGGATGCTATCAGATCACAACACATGCTAGCAATCAATTCGGTGAGTAGGATGGGCGAAGATACCTTGCCCTCGACCTCCCAGAGGACGCCGTTCTCGAGCTCCTTGTAGGGGAAGGAGTCCGACAGGAGCTCGTCACCTGCAAGACACGAAAACCAGAGCGCACAACGAATTAGACGGATCGCACAACGACTCATCCAATCGATCGCAGATCTAAGCCAGCAGCAAAGCGACGACGAGATCGGTTTCTCTACACATCGCATGACACGACTAGACCACCAGATCCGGCAATCGGAAACCAAGCGAATACAAATACAAACGGGTAAGAAAATTGGATCGGGTGAAATTCGCACGCACCAGAGAGCAGATCCTGGTAAACCAACATGGCGCCGCCGGTTCTCGGAACCCTAGCTCGCTCGCTTGTGGAGGACGAGGAGACGAGGCAGGAGGCGCGGCACAGCGAGCGAGGGTTTGGGGCCGAGGGCGGCCGCGGCGCATTTATGGCCCCGGAGAAACATCTGGGCCGCGGTGGCAGCCGTCCGATCCGCGGCCCCGACGGCCCAGATGCTCGATCTGGCCGTGACGGGCGCTTTTGGGAAAGGAGTCCCTTTTCCCTTTCCCGTGGAGACGCGTCGGGCGAGAGCGAGACTGGGCCGTCCGATCGGGGTATCTGCGCCGGATATTCGCGCGCGGACGGCTGGGATGCGCACGTGCGCCGCCGCCGTGGGGTCAGCGTTGGTTGGTTGGCACCCAACCATCGGTCGGGATTTCTTTTGGAAAAGCCCCTGTCGTAGCGTGACGGAACGGAATCAGGCAGGCATTCAGGCGTGCGCGTCTCGTGCTGCCGACCAGCCGACGACCACTGTGGCCGTGCCGCGTCCCTGTCGTCGTGTCCATTACAAAGCTCCCGTTCTATGGATCTCTTTAGACCGCAAGATTAATTAAACAAGGAAAAACATAAGGATACGATAAAAGAATGTAACAGAAAAGAAGTTTTTCATGAGGTTTAACCTTCTTATAATTCTTCAAAATTCCTATGAAACAAGCCATTCTATAAGAGTTTTATAAAAAAAAAATATATACGAACCCAACCTTAAATCCAAATATTTTTTTTTAATTTTTTCCCCTATGGGGTAGGATGTCAATCCTCTATAATTTTTCTATTTTTTCTTTGTTCGAGGGGGCTAAAAAAAGCAAAGGCTAAAGTCCTGTTTGTATGGTATAGTACTTAAAAAATGTGAGTATTTTAATAAGACACTACTGTATAGAAGATAACTCATGCATCCCCATAACTCTTTGAGAAAAACATCTAGGAATTCATTTACAACCCGATGTCTTTAACTCCGATAGGATCTTGACATTCAAAGAGCAAAAGTTGTGGGCTGATTTTGCTGCTAAGTGCTAAGCTTTAGAAGTGTTAAACATAGAAGTGTGTAATCTATATTTAGTAAGAGATCATCTATATTTGGAGCTGTGTCTCCTGATTGCCGTGTCCCATTGGTCACACTTGTAACCTTCCATGTATGCGATCTTCTATATATATGAGTGGTCATGACCCATAGAGGTCATCCAGCGCCAATTACATTAACATGGTATCAGAGCCGACTCTCGCGGTTTCACATGCGTGTGTGTCGTAGTTGCGCAGGCATAGTGCGCATGGCTGGAGTGGTCCTAGAGTGGTCACACAGCATGGCACATGCGCTGGCACTAGACACACGGATGTGGCCAAGAGAGGACGTTTCTGGCTTGGGATTGACCGACGAGGACGTTGGTCTCTTAAGGGGGTGAGGATGTAACATCCTGGCCCAGGGCTTAACAGGTTAATAGGATACTCGTACCAATAAATTGCAACTTCTTTTTCGGAAGTTCATCTCTAAAGAACTCTGAGGTTAAGCGTGCTTGGCCTAGAGCAATTTCAAGATGGGTGACCGATCGGGAAATCTTTCCCGGGTGCGCACGAGTGAGGATAAAGTGCGTAGAAAAGACTTTGTGTGGGTCTGTGAGGGCAGTCTATGTCCTAGAAAAGCTACCAGATGTAAGCGGGCCCGATGTTGAATTCTTCAAACAAGCACTTGTCAACTCATGCCATTCATCGTTCTACATCGCCTCTTGAACTTGTTTTTTCAGATGTGTGGGGCCCTGCCCCAAAATCTGTTGGTGGATACAAATACTACATAAGCTTTATCGATGATTTTAGTAAATTTACGTGGATATATTTGATGCATGACCGCATTGAGGCTCAACGCATTTTCTTGCAATTTCAAGCACATGTAGAACGCCTCCTTGATACTAAAATTAAATGCGTCCAATCCGATTGGGCGGGGAGTACCAAAAACTTCATACTCAATTTTTCGATCCCTTGGCATAGACCATCGTGTTTCCTGCCCACATACTCACCAACAAAATGGATCGGCTGAACGCAAGCATCGTCATATAGTTGAAACTGGCCTTGCTCTCCTAGCTCATGCCTCCATACCGATTAAATTTTGGGACGAGGCCTTCCTCACAGCCACTTATCTCATCAATAGATTGCCCACTCGAGTCATTGATAATTTGTGCCCTCTAGAACGCCTCCTCAAAACTCCACCAAATTATTCCATGCTCTGTATATTTGGTTGCGCATGTTGGCCCAATTTGCGACCTTATAACCAGCACAAACTTTCCTTTCGATCCAAAGTCTACGTGTTCTTGGGATATAGTGGTCTTCACAAGGGATATAAATGTCTTGATATGGATTCTGGACGTGTGTATGTGTCCCGTGACGTTATATTTGATGAAACACTTTTTCCTTTCTCCACTTATCCTTCATCCAACGTTGCACCTAATCAGGACGGTGGTAGTTTTAATTTGAACAATTACGATATGCATATGTTTCCTGCTAACCCTGTGAATGCAGCCTCTCAGCATGCAGCAAGTCCCGGGATGCCTGAAACCTCACCAGGATTGGCGTCGACACTCCCTGCCTCTCCCGTGTCCCCTACGGCACACACAGAGGCTGTTGCTGGGATGTCATCTGTCGGCCCATCATCACCAGCATCGCGGCAAACTACGTCACCGAGCGTTCGGCTTGAGGCCGTGCACGACTCAGAGGTTCCTGCACCGGCTCCTCCTGCCCACAAGTATGGCACGCACTTAAGCCACAACATCCAGAAGCCCAAGGTTCGTACTGACGGCATGGTTACTTATTCTGCCATTCGGACTTCAGATACAGAGCCTACATCGCATGTTACTGCTATGGCACACCCCCTTTGGAGGTCAGCAATGAATGATGAATTTCAAGCACTTGTCAAGAACAAGACTTGGCATCTGGTTCCTCCATGTGATGGCCTTAATGTCATTGATTGCAAGTGGATTTTCAAACTGAAGCACAAAGCTGATGGCTCCGTTGATCGCTATAAAGCACAATTGGTCGCCAAGGGCTTCAAGCAACAGTATGGAGTTGATTATGATGATACATTCAGCCCGGTAGTGAAACCTACCACTATTCGAGTCTTATTGTCTCTTGCAGTCTCCCGTGGTTGGTTTCTTCGACAAATTGATATTCAAAATGCATTCTTACATGGCCATCTTCAAGAGGATGTCTATATGAAACAGCCACCTGGTTTTGTTGACTCGTCTCATCCTACTTATCTTTGCAAGTTGGACAAGTCATTATATGGCCTCAAGTAGGCCCTGCGTGCCTGGTTTTCTCGTCTTAGTACCAAACTATTACAACTGGAGTTTCAGGCTTCTAAGGCTGATGTTTCTCTTTTCATGTTCAACAAAGGTGGCCTTCAGATGTATATTCTCATCTATGTTGATGATATTATTATTATGAGCTCTTCGTCATCGGCTACGGATTGTCTACTCATTCAACTTGAAGCTGAGTTTGCGGTGAAAGATCTTGGCACTCTTGGATATTTTCTTGGCATTGAAGTACATCATACTTCTGCTGGCCTCATCTTGAGACAACACAAATACATCCAAGACCTGCTGTAGCGCACAAATATGGCCTCCTCTAATAGTGTTCTGACACCTATGCTTCCCAACGACAAGTTACTCTTAACAAGTGGCGACCCTCTCTCAGCTGAAGATACTACACGCTATCGCAGTGTTGTTGGAGCTCTCCAATATCTGTCTTTCACTCGCCCCGATATCTCCTTCTCTGTCAACCGGGTATGCCAATTTCTGTCAGCACCAACGATGGCTCATTGGGCGGCAGTAAAACGCAAGCTGTGTTATCTTCATTCCACGTCTGATGTGGGGCTATGCATCACTAAATCTGGGTCTTTATTGCTAAGTGCGTTCTCTGATGCCGATTGGGCCGGGAACCCAGATGATCGGCGTTGTACAAGTGGCTATGCTATTTTCTTTGGTGGCAATCTAGTTTCTTGGAGCTCTCGCAAACAACCAACTGTTTCTCGCTCAAGCACAGAGGCTGAATACAAGGCCGTCGCTAATGCTACTGCTGAAGTAATATGGATATAAGTGTTGCTAAGGGAACTTGGGATCTCTCATCTTCGGCCACCGTCCCTATGGTGTGACAACATTAGTGCCACTTATCTCTCTGCCAATCCCATTTTTCATCGTCGCACGAAGCATGTCGAGGTTGATTATCATTTTGTTCGTGAACGTGTTGCCTCTCGCCAACTCGACGTTTGCTTCATCTCATCAAAGGACCAGGTGGCCGACATCATGACTAAGCCGCTCCTAGTTACTCCCTACTGCAATTTACGGCGCAATCTGAACCTGGTCTATCACCCTCTAGATTGAGGGGGTGTTAAACATAGAAGTGTGTAATCTATATTTAGTAAGAGATCATCTATATTTGGAGCTGTGTCTCCTGATTGCCATGTCCCATTGGTCACGCTTGTAACCTTCCATGTATGCGATCTTCTATATATATGAGTGGTCATGACCCATAGAGGTCATCCAGCGCCAATTACATTAACAAGAAGTACTCATTGTCCAGAAGGAGGTCTACACCGAGGAATAGGTTAAGGGGTGCACTCTCCTAGCACTTGATCCCCCTTGGATGATGAGAAGGGGAGAGAAAAGTTTGGATGGGTGGTACCATTTGTAGTAGGCGAACACCAAGCTTTCGTTATGATGCATTACGAACAACTCATCTTACTTTTGTTGCTATCTATCCCATCTTCTTGGCGCATCATCATGCCAACGCTTCCTGACGCATCAAGCCTTTCTAAAAAATTTACAGAACCATCATGAGTAACGTGCTCGCTACCACATTTTTTATAAAAGCATGAAGTGATCACATTTATTTTTACTTGTGATTTTTTTTTGAACAAAGTTGAACGATGTTCGCTGATCTTTGTGAGGGCTCTCACATGTCGAGAAAAATCGATAGGCTAATTACATATGAGATATAAAATGCTATTGTCTAAGTCTCTCAATTTGTTTAAGTCTTTTGTTGTAGATCCATATTTTCATGATCTGGTTAAGAAGGCTTCTTTTATGAGATACCAACACATACATCAAGTTGGCCTAATGTCAAGCGACGATGCATGATGAAGCCTGATGCTTTCGTCATGTTCACCGCCAGCCATGGCTCTAGCTCCCGAGCCATCCTCGCCACTCTATCTCCCGAACCACCACTTAATCGTTTAACTTTTTTTCTTAATAGCATCTTTAACATATTACTTATCTCATCCATAATACAAAAAAATACAATATAAGAGATTATGGTTACTTCAATATAGACTATTACTTATCATATCATGATATCTAAAAGTTTTAAGTAATTGCTCAAAAGATACTCCCGTCCCTTAAATGTAGGAGATCCACCCTCTCTATATCAATTTTAAATGTGTTGATTGATAATGAGCCTGTTCGCTGGTTGGTTTCTGGGCTGATAAGCCCGGCTAGTGCTGGTTTGTTGTGAGAGGAAAACACTGTTGACTGGCTGATAAGCCCTGGCTGAAACCAACAAGCAAAGAGGATAAATATGTTGGAGAAGAAAGAGAAAATGATACGCTATGAGTAATAAGAAGACCACTCATATAATTTTTTAGGAAACTAGCCAGGGCCCCGCGTGGTGCCGTGGGCGATAATAGTGAGAAATATGAGTAGAGAATGTATTGTTCAATGTTTCACACAAAATGAATTGGCCTGCTTTGATATGTAAAAGAATTACCTTTTTTTTAGGAAAGAAATGGTCTAACCTATTATAAAAAGAACATTAGCTGTTTGGGAGTGTCTAGCATTGGAAAGGAAGAGAGCAAAAGTAGCAGAAAAACAGCGGTAAGTAAAAAAAAGCAATACGAGCATTGTTTTGGAGTGTGTACCATTGGAAAGGAAGAGAGCAAAAGTAGCGGGAAAACATCAGTAAGTTCAAAAAAACAGTACGTACCATGGAAAAAAGAGAGTAGTAGAAAAAGGGGAAGAAAAGGGAAAAATCATTCGCTGCAGTAGTCGGAGTCCTGTATTGGAAGGAAGAGGGAGCATGGGTTGGTACAGTAGTCGAGTACTGCTTATCTGCTAATGTTTCAAGGGTATGTACTGTTGTTAACGGGTAAGTGTTTTTTGAAAACAGGTTTATACTGTTGCAAACGGATAAAATGGCGTTAATGGCTAAAGGGTACGTACTGTTGTGTAACGGCAACACTGCTACAAACAGGGAAATACTGTTCATATCGGACGTACTGTTTACAGGGTCGGTATTGGGCACAGTAGGTGGTACTGTTCATAGAACTGTTGCTGTTCATATGGGGCGGGTATATAGGTTTAGGAGTATAGGGTAGATTGATGGTAGGTAATTTGTTGAAGACGCTCTAACATGCTCTTCAGTCCTGCTTGTGAAGAATAAAATGCTACATAACGTGATAAATAATCGGTGGAAGGACTCGTAATGGGGTCTCGCGAGTCGCAACCAACTCTGGTCCCCCTCCCTTCCGTCCTTACGGACTCTTATCACCGTCGCTGGTCCCCCTCCCTCCCCCTCTGGCATATCGCCGGAGGCCGGAGGGAGTGAGGATCCATCGTTTTTCATAAGTTTTCTCAGTAGATCGAGTCGTTAGGGTTAGGGTCTCTCCATGCAAGTTTTTTGGTTTTGTGGATTTATTTCCTTCTCTCTCTGGCGACGGCGAGAGGGCAGGGTGGAATCGTTTTCTCCATGCCGGTTCTGTTGAAGATGAGGGTGACAACTACGGCATCAGCATCTTCACTGGTTTGATGATATGGAGATTTTTATTTCGGGACGACGATATCAAGGCGGAGATGGTGTTGCAGCCATGGAATAATTTTTTCTGTTTTCTTCTCCGTTTTATTGTGGTTAGATCTGGCCATGATAAAGGACCAGGGAGAATAAGTTTCAGATCAGTCTACCTCATTCTTCGGTGGCACAAAGAAGAATAAGTAAGACACCAGAAAGAAGAAGTTTCTCAACTCCGCCTACATGAATATTGGCCGTCATTCGTTGGGCATCTGTTCTCAGGTCTTTTGCCGAGTGTTTGCCTTGTGGTCATACATACTGCAAAGCGTCGTATAGGTTTGATTTTGAGATTTGGAGCTATTCACAGCGTGAGTACAATTTAGATAAAAATAAGTTTCTGGATATTTGTGTAATCCAGAGTGCTGGTAATATGTTGATGTACCCCAGCTATTATCTAATATAATATAATTCTTCTTTCGTCGTAAAAAAACATGATAAATATTATTGGCCTTTTCTTTATAATAACCCATCTCATGTTTATTTTTTGACAAGAAGTCAAGAAAGACCCAGTGAGCTACTATGTATGGTGATGATACAAGCATGCACGGAGCGGTGATTCACAAATCATCACGGCGGTGAAATCCAGTGCCTCCCCGCCATGTCCAACGCGGCGGCGGCGACGCCACACCATCCACTTTCCACTGCCATTCCACTCCACTCCACTCTAGACATGGATGCGTCACATCCCACGTGGAGCTAATGCCTAGCGACGATGCGTGCACGGAGCGGCTGCTTCATAACGACGGTGAAGTCTAGCTCTTCCGCCATGTCCACCGCCGCGCCATCCACCGGCGGGCGCCACTCCAGGTCCCGCACCATCCTCGCCACGAAGTATGGTGGATGCCGAGCGAGTAGCCAGGGCACATGCGCCGCCCAGCGCCGAAAGGCATCATCTTAATCTCCCGACTGCCAGTGATGTCAACGCCACAGCCGTCCCCGCCATCCAGGAACCTTTCCGGCCGGAACTCCCGCGCCGCCGTCCACACCTCCTCGTCGCGGCCGATCTCCGCCACTAGGAAGTTCACCTCCGCGCCCTTGGGCACCGTGTAGCCGCCCACGTCCGCGTCATCGCCACGTACGCCGTGCGGGAGCACGAAGTGTCCCGGTGGGTGCAGGCGCAGGCCCTCCAGCACCACGGCCTTGAGGTACGGCATCGCCTGGACCTGGACGTCGCCGCCGCCGTGCTCTGCCGGATTGGACGACGATCTAATCACCTCCTCGTGCACCTTGGCCTGCACGTCCGGGTGGTTCAGCAGTTCGGCCATGATCCACTCCACCAGCGTCACCGTCGTGTCCGTCCCGCCGTTGAGGAACTCGGAGCAGAGGCTGACCATCTCGGCGTCCGTGAGCGGGCGGTCGCCCTCATCTGGCACTCGCAGCGCGCGGAGCGAGTCCGCGTAGCACGGCGGGTCGTCGTTCCCGCGCGTGGCATGGATGAGAGGCACGAACAGCTCATCCTGTCTCCGCCGCACCGCGACGTTGGCCTCCCACCGGCTGCGGAAGAGACGCTTGGTGACCGCGGGGAAGAAGGCGAAGATGGGGAAGGTAGTGACGGACCGGAGCACGCGGTGCTGCAGGTCCTCGATCTCTTCGAGCACGTCCTGGCCCAGCCGCTGTCCGAAGCACATGTACACGAGCAGCTCGAACATGGCGCGGCGGAGGAACGGCCGCAACGTGACGGCGCCGCCGGCGTCGTCTTCACCGGCACTTTGCCTCCGTAGGCTGTCGACGAGGCCGTCGCACGCCCACCGCCTAGCGGGCGCGAAGAGGGCGACGCGGGCGGGCTGCAGCGCCTCGGCCGCAAGGTTACGGCGCACGAGGCGCCAGTAGGCTCCATAGGGCGAGGAGCTGACGTCGCGGCCGCCGGCGGTGAAGAGGCTGTTTGGGTCGACAAGCGGCGGGCGGTCGGCGAAGGTGGCGCCTCCCTGGACGAGGATCCGGTGCGCGAGGCGGCGGTCGGCGACGAAGACGAGCGTGCGGGCGAGGCGGAGCGAGATGACGGGGCCGTAGCGCGCGTGCATGTCGCGGAGCAGCGGGGCCAGGTCGAAGATAGAGCGCCGCAGCGCCAGGAACTTGGCGAGGAAGAGCAGCGACGGCGGGCCCGGCGGGAGGCGGCCGGTGCCGGCCTTGCGGTTCTTGTGGCCGCGGGCGAGGAGGACCAGTGAGAGGGAGACGAGGGCGATGACGACAGTAGTAGCACCGGAGGTGGAGGAGGAGGAGTCCGTCGTCTCCATTGCTGTCGCCAGGGAAGGGACTGCTGTGGCTGCCGGTGGCCGATGCCTCCGGGATTTGATTTGATTTCTGCGCGCGACGTTATCGGCGCTTGGAAACGCATGGCAACCGTCCTTAAATTGCTGCTGCTCCGTTGGGAAAGAAATATCTCGTACACTTGGCAGCATCGTTGTCGAGTAAGAAGAAGAGTGCGTGCACAGGCCACATACATCGATATTCGATAGAGATCGGAGATGGTATTTATCTCAAAGCACAGGAATTCCCTCCAAAATTTACAGGAAACAGACGAACGTACGTGTGGCGAAATATGTGCCTTGAGAAAAGAAGAAAGAAAGAAAAGGCAAGAAACTAATCCATGAAAATTGTCGCGTTTCTCTAGAAGAAGAAGATGGTACAAATCAGGACCGGAGAGGCCAACTATCTATCCACTTGCAGGACTGTTCTTCGACCACAGTTCAGGCCAAGTCATCCACGACGACTTCAGAGCACCTAGCAGTAAGTGCTCGTGCTCCCTTCCTTCTAGAAACAATGTAATTCTAGATTTTATTAGAATCAAAGTAACTTAAGTTTCACTGAGTTTTTAGATATAGTATCAACATTTAAGACTCCAATTAGGTATATCATAAAAATATATTTTACGACAAATATAACCATACATATTTAGTACGATTAAAACTTAAAATAGCTTGATTGAGCTGCTCTACAATTGTATTTTTTAGAGCACAAAGAGTACATTATTTATTATTATATCTCTATATAACCGTGGAAAAAAATATTCCCTATAAGCTGTCAAAACAGTTCCCTGCTCCAAAAATTAAGGCAACTCGCTCTACACATGCCACTGCAAGTCTTAAAATATACAACTTGAATCTATATTCTAAACGATTAAGGTCCTGTTTGGATCCGTGGTCTAAAATTTTACCCACTAAACTTTGGATCACTTTAGCTCTCGAGGCTTAAACAGGGAGTCTAAAGTAGTGTCTAAAGTTTAGACAGCCTCATAAAAAACTTTTAACATAAAAGTGAATTGAAGTGGTCTAAAGTTTTAGTCTTTAACTTTATTAGCCAACTAAACTTTGGACTAGAGAAATGTATTGTGTGTGTTTTTCCATTGAAATTTGGTTTTATACCCCCAAAAACTTAGGATTGTTAATATTGCAACACTAAAAAAAGTTACAATCCATTATCTAAAAAAAGTTACAATCAAATGAAAAAAGATGTTCATACAATGAGAATGTGTCCCATTTGAATAAAAATGTTTTTGACTAGAAGACGGTAACACGAGTTTGATACAAGCTTATAACATTGTTCACTTGTATTAGGCCCCATCCATGAGACTGTCGACAAAAGATGCTCGGCAGTCCTCTGAGGGGTATTCCACTAAGGTAGATTGATCGGCAGAGGTGCGCGTAATCAGGAACTAGATGGTAACAGAGACACAAGACACAAGATTTATACAGGTTTAGGCCATCGATGTGACGTAAAACCCTACGTCATCTGCTCTGTTGGTTTGTATTAATGAGATGATTTCGAGGGGGGTCCCTGTCCGCCTTATATAGTCTTGGGGGCAGAGTTATAAGTCGGTTAGATCTAGATCTATTCGGCTATATGGTAAGTATTTATAAGGAATACGACATCTATCATACCCGAACAGATCCTTCTTTATCTTCAAGATTCTTCTGATTGCCTTGCGGTGCATGCCGACCAG
This sequence comes from Miscanthus floridulus, assembly GCF_019320115.1. Lineage (NCBI taxonomy): Eukaryota > Viridiplantae > Streptophyta > Magnoliopsida > Poales > Poaceae > Miscanthus > Miscanthus floridulus. The sequence continues at coordinate 3,045,074 of NC_089587.1, forward strand.
AGCCGAGCACCGTAGGCCTTGATCTTATGGGCTGGACCTCCCCTAGTGATGTGGCCCATGTCTTGTCCTATGGATACCAGGGGTCATATCCCCACAGCTAGTCCCTGAGCGCTTTGTATCCGCTTGACGACGTCGTCTTGATCAAGTCCGAGCAGTTTAACATGAAGCCGATCAGTTTTGCTGATGACCTGGACGGTGAAAGTCAAAGCCGACCAGTTAAACTGGTGACCTGGGCAGTGAAAGTCATAGCCGACCAGTTAAACTAGTGACCTGAGCAGTGAAAGTCAAAGCCGACCAGTTAAACTGGTGACCTGGGAGGTGAAAGTCGAAGCCAACCAGTTAAACTGGTGACCTGGGCGGTGAAAGTCGGAGCCGACCAGTTTAACAGGTTAATCGATCTTGGACTTAGCCAAGTAAGGCTTGCCAAAAGGATGTAAGGGGCTCAAGATAAGAATTGAAAAATCCTCCAGGCGAAGTGTATCCACATAGACTCTGTTTGCGAGGAATCATCCATGACTTAGTCAATAAGGAGGGTAAATCAAGAAAAGAGCACTAGATTTACCGCTAGGTGAAGTGTAGCCACTTAGTCCCCAAGCCTGCGGAAAGATAAAGAAATAAATCTTGTAGCAGAGTCAAAAAAAAAATAAGCCTGAAAGCTTGACAATGTCATCTGTCATGTGCGTATCAAGACCCCAGACGTGCTGCCCAAGATCAACACCCTAATCCGAATAGCATGGAACAACTTGATAGCACACCGATGAGACGTAGAAAGATCCGACCACCAAGGGAGTCCCCAGCGTGGCTAGCGACGCTTGTATGAAGAATCCGAACGCCGAGGAGTCCCTAGCGTGGTTGGCGATGAAGTGACGAACAATCTAAACGTCAAGGAGTCCCCAGCATAGTTGACGATGAAGCGACATACAATCCGACCAGTTGGTTGTCGAATAATCGAGCACCGAGCAGCCCACCAACTGGTTGGCGGCGAAGTGAGCGCTGAGTAGAAGTGAACGTCGAACAGTCTGATCAACTGGTCAGCGACGAAATCCATGAACCTAGTGGTCCGACCAGTTGATCGACAGAGAAGTCCGAACACCGAGGAGTCCCCAGCTTAGCTGGCGATGCTTGCACGAAGAATCCGAACACCGAGGAGTCCCCAGCGTAGCTAGCGATGAAGCGACGAATAATCCAAACACCGAGGAGTCCCCACGTGGCTAGCAAGCCCCCAACGTAGCGGACGATGAAGCGATGGACAATCTGACTAGTTGGTTGGCGAAGAATCGAACACCGAGCAGCCCAACCAACTAGTCGACGGCGAAGTGAGCGCTGAGTAGAAGTGAACGCCGAACAGTCCAATCAACTGGTTAGCGACGAAGTCCATGAACCTAGCAGTTCGACCAGTTGATCGGCAGAGAAGTCCAAACACCGAGGAGTCCCCAACTTAGCTGGCGATGCTTGCACGAAGAATCCAAACACCGAGGAGTTCCCAGCGTAGCTATTGATGAAGCGACGAACAATCCAAATGCCGAGGAGTCCCCAGCGTGGCTGGCGATGAAGTAATGGACAATCCGACCAGTTGGTTGGCGAAGAATCGAGCACCGAGCAGCCCAACCAACTAGTCGGTGGCGAAGTGAGCACTAAGTAGAAGTGTACGCCGAATAGTCCGATCAACTGGTCGACGATAAAGTCTATGAACCTAGTGGTCCGATCAGTTGATCGGCGGAGAAGTCTGAACACCGAGGAGTCCCTAGCTTAGCTGATGACGCTTGCACAAAGAATCCGAACGCCGAGGAGTCCCCAACGTGGCTGGCGATGAAGCCCATGTGATGAGTAGTCCAACCCACTGGTCGGTGGCGAAGTTAACGCCGAGCAGGAGTGAGTGCCGAGCAGTCTGACTAGTTGGTTGGCGGTGAAGTCCATCCGATAGGTGGTCCGACCACTCGGGCGATGATCATCTTGTTCAGTTCCTGAGCGTAAGCTCATTGACCAAGTCGTGCCCCTACGAAATAAATATGTAGAATTGGTAGTATATGATGTAAAAATAAATATATGAACTCGGCGATGAAGGCAATAGAGCGGAATAGATAAACATTATGTTTGTATGATGTGTTCATATTTTAAATATGAGTAACTTCCTGTCAGTTGGTTCTGTATCGCATCACCAGCCCCAACTAGCCCAAACTCTATAGCGCGGAGTGGCTGGCACCCGTGTACGCGTAAGAGCACAGGCGTCGCCGAGGAGCCACTACCGACCACCCATAACGTAGAGGGCTAGCGCTCGTGCACGTGTAGGAGTGAGATCGAGAATAGGGCTGTTTCTGGTAACGCAAGTGAGAACGTTGCTGGTCGGCGAGTTTACATAGAATATGTTCAAGATATTGCATTATGGAGCATCTTAAACATGGAGATATTAAACGTGGAGACATTTAATTATGGAAAATAACTGGAGAAATAATAATTGGAGAAGCACGGTGAAAACTCGGAGAAAATAATTGAAGAAAGTTGCATTAAATGCAGATATAGGAGAGGTACTTAGCTGTCGGGGACCTAATACCGGGGTACCCCAGAAGGTGGAACCAATAACCACCGAACATGAAAAACTTCTGGACGCATAAGGGCGCCGTTTCATCCCTTGTTCGGGAGACAGGAGTTTGGTTCCGCCTCGCCGACACCTTTGGGAGATAACTCTGCCTTGCCCGAGGGCTCAAGGTTAATCTCTGTCTCGCCTGATGCCATTGGGACAGGCTCGGTCTCGCCCGAGGGCCAAGGGATAAACTCCGTCTCGCCCGACGCCTTGAAGGCGGGCTCGGTCTCGCCCGAGGGCTGAGGGATAGGTTCTGCCTCGCCCGACCCCGGAGGGGCGAGGTCGGTCTCACCCGAGAGATAGGAATTGGTCTCTGTTTCGCCCGACGGCAAGGAACGAGTCTCACCCTGCTCCATATCTAAAGATTGGATTCATCCTCCCTGACAACTTCTCCCCATTCCCTCAAGATGATAAGTACAGGGCAAGACAAGACGTTCGGGTCAACCATGGCTCCAAAGACCATACCCTGCGCCTGCCAGGGGATGACAGGACAGGTACTTTAGACCCTTCCGGGCGCCGCAGAGCCCGAAAGGCTGTACAGGTGCGTGCTCCTCACCCCAACCCGATGAAGATATACGACAACCGCTACGCTCCAGAAAAGGACTTAATATCTCCACGCACGATGGACATTCAGTCACCATACTATGGACCCAAGGGAGCGGCACCCACTTCCCGACCCCTCAGGTCTGCCAAGTCAGAAGGCCTTGACCACGTCGTCGCTCCGGACCCCGACCCCTCGTCCCTCCGACGAAGACTCACAGGAACTAGAAGGCATGCAGAGCAAGGCTGGGAGAGGCCAATAAGTCAAAACCACAGTACTATGGCCCACACCCTGGCAGGGCAGCATTCTGTAATCAACCTAACATTCTATAGAGACATCAACAGTATTATAGGCGCCTATCGTCCTTCGCACTCACCAGAATGAAGGAGGAGGATTGGGTAGGCGTGAGCCATAAGACTAAGTAGAATATACATCCTAAACCCTCGCCCTTGTAAAAGCCACCCCTTCCTCTATAAAAGGGGATGCGCTTCCTCCATCAGAGGGATGGACTCTGAAGACCGAACAATACGACGCACTCATACACACAGTCAAGCAGCTACGAAGCTCTTGACCACCTTTCAACCCTTCCATCAGAGACTTGGGACCAGTCCCTCTCTCGATCGTTTGTACCCCTTACTACAGACCGTTCACGATGCTAATAACACGAGCAGCAGCAAACTGGACGTAGGGACATTCGGCCCGAACCAGTATAGATCTTGTGTCCTTTAGCGCACCATCCGAGCCTAACGCACATTACTATAAATTTACTTGCCGGTGCTTGTATGAAACACCGACAGTTGGCACGCCAGGTAGGGGGCTTGCGCGTTCCAAATCAGGCCTCAGATGGCCACCCATGCGATCACCTGGGCCCCGGGCGCACACGTGTGTTTCAGCGACCTAGATTTCATCATCACACTAGGAGAAGAGCTGGCGCTGACTCACTCAGCCGCCCCATCTCCCCATTCCATCAACCTCAGCCGTCTTAGGCTTGAGGGCCCACCGGGCAACTCCCGGGGAGTCCCGTCATCAAAGGAGGCCTCTCACAACGCCACCCTATGTCCGGAAGGGTCCGTACAGAGCGCCCCGACAGCATTTCCGTTCGGTCTCCGCAACGCTGTGGCGACCGCTGCCCGCCTTCTAGCGCTACGTATGGTTCAATCACCCATGGACATCGAGTTCGTGGGGGCGATTGAGCGGAATACGAAGACCCTCTACGAGCTCCTCAACGAGGAGTCGAGATCGTTCTCTAGCTTGGATTCTAGTAGGGGGAGCCACCACCCTTCTCAGGAGTGCTTCATGACGCAGACCCTCGAAGGTCACATCGAAAGCGCCTCCAGGGAAGAGGTCACCCCTACAAACAACCCTGACAACAGATCCAGGGAAGAGATGACAGCCCCACCTCGCCTAAGGATGGAGCAGCTGAGGGCCCGTCAGCAAGAGATCGATGAGGCCGGGCAAGGGCTCGTCCGGGAATACGCGGACATCAATCGCGAGATTGAACGCCGCAAAGACGGGGGGGGCACGCGCCACGGCCTGTACCGTACATCAAAGGATCCTCACCAACGATGGAGCCCTTCCTCACTTTGCCCGAGCCAGCCAGAACATCGCCACAGCAACCGCCTTGCTGCATGGCCTTCCGGAGGCCGCGACGTCCGAGGATCGCCACGCTCGCCGGGAGATTCGCACGTTGCTCGAGTGTGCAGCGGCGCAGCAGGCGGAAAGTTCGTTGTCTCGACGACGTGAACCCAACACCAGCCAGCGCGTGCCCTCAGTGCGTCCCACCAAGGACGCATCCGTACACCAAACACCACTAGCTGGCGGGTAGCCCTCTGTCGTCCCAGTACAGCAATGCCTCGGCCATGGCCGCGACGTATGCAGCATCATCGACGCTTGGAGATGTGCCCACGGCGACGATGGAGAAGCAGCACGCTGCGGCTATCATCCCCGACGTGGCGGGCGCTACGACAGCAACGAGGACCGAAGCCCGAGCCCTGGCCTGCCAGGCCCTTAGGCCTTCGGCCGACACATCCTCAATGCTGCGTTCCCCCTAAGGTATCGACCACCTACCAACATCCCTAAATATTCTGGCGAAACAAATCCCGGGCTTTGGCTCGAAGACTATTGGCTTACATGTCAGGCCGGTGGTGCGAGTAATGACAATTTCATTATTCGCAATCTCCCACTGTTCTTGGCCGACTCGACGCGAGCATGGCTGGAGCACCTACCGTCCAATGCTATTCAGAGTTGGGCGGATCTGATGGAGATCTTCGTGGGTAACTTTCAGGGCACGTACAAACGCCCTAGAAACCCATGGGACCTCAAAAACTACCGCCAGAAGACCGATGAAACCATTCGTGGGTACATTCGGCGCTTCTCTCGACAGTGCAACGAGCTCCCTAACGTCGCCAACGCCGACGTGATAGGAGCCTTTCTGTCTGGAACAACCTGTGAATCCCTGGTCCACAAGTTAGGATGCAGGGGCCCGCAAACTACCAAGGAACTCCTAGACATCGCCACCAGTTACGCCTCTAGAGAGGAGGCGGTCAGAGCCATCTTTGATCACTCCGATAGAAAGATGAGGCAGGACAAGGACGCCGGCGAAGGCGCCTCCAACCGTCCCGCCAAAAAGAAAAAAAAGAAGCAACGGCGCGACAACCCGCTCGTATCCGCTGCCGACCGCAAAGGTGGTCGGAAGCCTGCGGAAGGCACTCCGAACCACTTTGAGAAAATGCTTGAGGGGCCATGCCCAAACCACACCTTCCCAGCCAAGCATCTATACAAGGATTGCGGCCTCATGCGCAAATACTTGGCCGGGGGCCTTAACAAAGGGGAGCAGGAGAAGGTGCCTATTCCCACCACTGACGACATGGAGGAGAAGGACGACACCTTCCCAACGCCGACCGGTGCCCTCATGATCTTCAGAGGATCAACGGCCTACGACTCTAGGCGCCGCCAGAAGGTCGCACGTCGTGAGGTCTATACCGCCAGACCGGCCATGCCAGCCTTTCTCCGGTGGTCGGAATCCGCCATAACCTTCGACCGGACCGACCATCCGGATGCCATCCTACACCCGGGAAGGTATCCGCTTGTCGTCGACCCGATCGTCGGTCCAAAGCGGCTCACCAAGGTACTGATGGATGGGGGCAGCGGCCTCAACATCATGTACGCCAAGACGCTCGATGAGATGGGCGTCGACCGAACGCACCTCTGTCCCATCCGAGCACCTTTCCATGGCATCGTGCCTGGAATGCAAGCCGTGCCACTGGGGCAGATCGACCTGCCCGTCACTTTTGGGGATTGGTCCAATTACCGGACTGAGACCCTCACCTTCGATGTAGTGGGGTTCCCGGGGACTTTCCACGCCATCCTGGGGCGACCATGCTACGCAAAGTTCATGGCCGTACCCAATTACATGTACCTGAAGCTGAAGATGCCGGGTCCTCATGGGGTCATCACCATCAGCACCTCCTTCCAGCGCGCTTACGAGTGCGAGGTCGAATGCTGCGGACACACATCCACAGTCATCGCATCCGAAGAGCTTGCCACCCTCAGGGAGGAGGTCCTTGAAGGGACACCCGATGCAAAGAAGTCGTCCGGATCGTTCGAATCGGCAGAAGGCTCCAAGGACATCCTCTTGGATCCCAGTAGCTCCGAGGGCAAAAAAGTCCGTATCGGGACCATGCTCTCCTCCGAATAGGAAAGCGCGCTTGTTGACTTCCTCCGTGCCAACAAGGACATCTTTGCGTGGAAACCCTCGAATATGCTGGGCATCCCGAGGGAGGTCGCCGAGCATACTCTCCAAATCCTCCCGGGCTCCAAGCCGGTGAAACAATGCCTACGCCGCTTCGACGAGGAGAAACGCAGGGCCATCGGTGAGGAGATAGCCAAACTACTGGCCGCAGGATTCATTAAGGAAGTATACCACCTAGAGTGGTTAGCAAATCCTGTTCTTGTCTGAAAAAAGAGCGGGAAATGGAGAATGTGTGTCGATTATACCGGCCTCAACAAAGCATGTCCAAAGGATCCGTTTCCTTTACCACGAATAGACCAAATAGTCAATTCCACCTCGGGGTGCGAAACCCTCTGCTTCCTTGACGCATACTCCAGCTACCATCAAATTGCGATGAAAGAGTCCGACCAGCTCGCGACATCTTTTATCACGCCCTTCGGATCGTTTTGCTACATTTCAATGTCGTTCGGTCTGAAGAATGCTAGGGCAACGTACCAGCGCTGTATGCTTAATTGCTTCGGAGACCTCATTGGGCGAACCGTTGAGGCCTATGTCGACGACATCGTAGTCAAATCCAAGCGAGCTGACCACCTTGTCGCCGACCTTAAACGAACCTTTGCAAAACTCTGGGCAAACGGCATCAAACTCAATCCCGAAAAATGTGTTTTCGGGGTCCCGAGGGGCATGCTGCTCGGCTTCATCATCTCCGAGCGTGGCATCAAAGCCAACCCAGAGAAAATATCAGCCATCACAAGGATGGGCCCGATCCAAAACATAAAGGGGGTTCAGCGGATCACAGGGTGCCTTGCCGCCCTCAGCCGATTCATTTCACGCCTCGGCGAACGAGGACTCCCCCTTTATCGACTCCTGAAGAAAACTGACCGCTTCGAGTGGTCAGCCGAGGCTCAGGAGGCGCTTGACATGGTTAAATGATTTTTAACTAAGCTACCGGTCCTAGTTCCTCCATACGATGGAGAATCTCTCCTACTGTATATATCGGCCACCACCCAAGTGGTCAGCTCCACCTTAATAGTAGAGCGAGAGGAAGAGGGGCACGCCTTCAGGGTGCAGCGCCCTGTATATTTCATCAGCGAGGTGTTAACCGACTCCAAAACCTGCTACTCCCAAATCCAGAAACTCCTCTACACCGTCCTCATCACCAAAAGGAAGCTACACCACTACTTCGAGTTGCACCCCGTGACAGTAGTGACATCGTTCCCCCTCGGCGAGGTCGTTCGTAGCCATGACGCTACGGGAAGAACCACAAAGTGGGCACTCAAGCTGATGGATCAGGGCATTTCTTATGCCCCCCGAACGGTGATCAAATCTCAGACACTAGCTGACTTCATCGTGGAGTGGACCGAGGTCCAGATGCCACCAGCAGCCGTCAATCAAGAGTACTGGACAATGTACTTTGATGGATCGCTAATGAAGAAGGGCTTCGGAGCAGGACTAGTCTTTGTATCCCCCCTCGGGGTCCACATGAGGTACATGGTTTGGCTTCATTTCCCCTCATCAAACAATACTGTAGAATACGAAGCGCTCATCAACGGCCTACGAATCGCCATCGAGCTGGGCATCCGATGCCTCGACGTTAGGGGCGACTCTCAGCTGGTCATCAACCAGGTCATGAAAGAGTCGTGCTGCCACGACGCCAAGATGGAGGCATATTGTCAAGAGGTCCGACGTCTGGAGGACAAATTCGACGGCCTCAAACTCAATCACATCCCTAGGCGCCTCAACGAAGCGGCCGACACGCTCACAAAAGCAGCATCCGGCCGAGAGCCAGTCCCAATAGGTGTCTTTGCCAGTGATCAACACAAACCCTTGGTACGTTACGTGGGGCTGGAACAAGCCAACGATGGCCCTTCTAGTCCGACCCCCAGGGCCGATCCGCCAACTGCTTCGCTCGACCCCAAGGTCATGGAGCTTGGAGAGGACCCAGCAGTGGAGTCCGACCCTCCCGATGACTAGAGAACGCTTTACCTCGACTACCTCCTCCGCGACATACTACCGGCAGACAAGACGGAAGCCCGACGGCTCGCACGACACGCCAAGTCCTTTGTTCTTGTAGAGGGCGAACTCTACAAACGAAGTCACATCGGAATTCTACAACTCTGTATCCCTGGTGAACAGGGAAAACTCCTGCTGGGCGACATCCACGGTGGAGTATGCGGTCATCATGCCGCACCAAGAACCTTGGTTGGGAATGCATTCCGACAAGGTTTCTACTGGCCCACCATGGTAGCCGATGCCGAGCAAATTGTACGCACCTGCGAAGGGTGCCAGTACTACGCTCGGCAAACACACCTCCTGGCCCAGGCTCTCTAGATGATCCCCATCACGTGGCCCTTCGTGGTCTGGGGACTCAACCTGGTTGGGCCACTCAAAAAGGCGCCCGGGGGCTTTACCCACCTGCTTGTCACCATAGACAAGTTTACAAAATGGATTGAAGCTCGACCAATATCCACGATCAAATCTGAGCAAGCTGTGCTGTTCTTCCTCGACATCATCCATCGCTTTGGAGTACCGAACTCCATCATCACAGACAATGGCACACAATTCACCGGTAGGAAATACATTCGATTCTGTGATGAACAACACGTCCGGATCGATTGGGCAGCCATCGCGCACCCCCGGACGAACGGGCAGGTCGAGCGCGCAAACGGTATGCTTCTTCAAGGCCTCAAACCCAGAATTTTCAACCGGTTGAACAAGTTTGGCGCGCGCTAGCTCGCTGAGCTCCCGACTGTGCTCTGGAGCCTGAGGACAACTCCTAGTCGGGCCACTGGCTACACACCTTTCTTCATGGTCCACGGTTCCGAGGCCATTCTCCTAATAGACCTCGACTATAGAGCACCAAGAATCAGAGCATACGACGAATAGGGAGCCGAGGCATCTCGCCAAGACGCCATGGACCAGCTGGATGAAGCCCGCGACGTCACCCTCCTCCGTTCAGCTAAGTACCAGCAAGCATTGCGGCGATACCACAGCCGACGGGTGCGGGGTCGAGCCTTCACCGTCGGAGACCTCGTCCTCTGTCTTGTGCAGAGCAACAAGGACCGCCACAAACTCTCCCCGCCCTAGGAAGGACCCTACGTCGTCGCGGAAGTACTTCACCCAGGCGCCTACCGGTTGAAAACCATCAACGGCGAGGTCTTCACCAATGCCTAGAACATTGAGCAGCTACGCCATTTTTATCCTTAAAATAAGTATACACTCTTCCTTATCAGTTTTTATCATAATAAAACCCCGATCCTTAGTGACTTCTGACCCCTGCAAATCACGAGGGGTCAGACCTCACTCGGGGGCCGGCATGTGGACATAACATGTGGCATATGTAATACAACTATTACGCTTGCAAAAAGCTCCTGTGTTATATTTGCAAACATTCGCTAAGCTTTCCATTCTTCTCATAAATAAATCCTAAGGGCTAAGATTTTGAGAACAAATTCTGAATACAACTAGTAGGACTGCGGGAGACCCACGCCCCAGTGGCTGCAACCTCTTTGCTCACCGGCTCATGTCAGAATTGGTTCACCCACGTTCTTAGTTTCTTACGACTTAGATTGTGAGAAGGGTCGGAGGACACTAAGACCGTTTCTACAAAAAGAGAGAAAGTTATTGAACTACCTGCCATAGGCAATGGATGAAGATTTGTTCATTTTTCGCACAAATTCACCACTTACAAAGTGATTTCATCACAAAAAGGACTAATATACTTGTAAATTCAGGACTGTTTACTCGGGGGCTTCCCCCATAAAAATAATTCGATTACAGTCTCTGCTTAGCTTACTACAAGTATTACCACGGCCGCCGTGCCACGCTCTCCATCGGCGACGTCCAGGGCGTGTACACGGGCCAGCTCGTCTACCCCGATTACCGTGCCACGCTCTCCATCGACGACATTCCGCCGCTTCGCAGGATCCTCGAAGGCACTGTCATCTACAACGCCTCTACCGGGGCGTCTGGGGACTATGCCATCGTCGATGACCGCGACCCCGATAGCGACGTCTTTGCCTGGGCATCTAGGGACTACGCCATCGTCGATGACCGTGACCCCGATAGTGACGTCTCCGCCAGGGCGTCTAGGGACTACACCATCATCGCCGGCCACAACCCTGACAACGGCGTCAGGGCAGGGAACCCCTCCCACCAAAGGAGGAGCACGGCGAACGACGGCGAAGTCGACGACGCACGGCGCCCCCCAGCGCCCCTTCTCCTTCGGCAGCAGCGACTCTTCACCAAGGGTAGCATACACCATCTCATTTTCGTTGGATGACCTTCGGCTCGACATCACGCTCTAGATTCACGAACGGATTTGTAAGTTTTCTCTCTCTCGGGCATTACTCTTCCTCACTCAGGAACCGCCACAACGCACGGATGCATTCGGCGGAAAGGAAGAAGAAGGAGAGATAGCGGCTCAGAGGCAGAAGATGAGGTAGGATGAGAACTCCCCTCCCCCTCCCTATTTAAAGAAGAGCCACTACAGCTAAGGAAAGGTGAAAGGTTGGATGAATACCCCTCTCCCTTCTCCCCTTTAAATACAAAATCAATGTTGATTGATACCTGAGGGGACACGCCGGAACTGACGGGACGCGCCCCGGTCGATGAGGCGTCCCCCCCGGTCAAACTGGACACTGCTCGGGTATGGCCTGCCACTGACCCATTCTGGACGCGGTAATTAAGGCACCCATGTGGGCAGACAACCCTTCGTCTCCCCAAGCAGGACCACGGGACGATCCGATGACAGGACCTCTGCGAAGCAAAGCCCTAACAGATCTCCTGGGCTGGCCATTCAGCCCAGGAGAGACGATGAACGAACGTCCAAAGAAAGATAAGCATCTCTACCTTCTTACTTTACGCGTTAAAATTCATTCTCGAGCTTCCGACCCCGTCAGACGATAGGGACATGAACATCACTCGGGGGCTGCCGAGGATGTCAACCAGTCTAGACATCCTCCTCACCCGACCCCTCCGTACGCTTGAAACTAAGGGCGCGACATACGGGCACAAAACTTTGAGTAAAACTGGACGAACTAGCAGACCCTACGCCTCGGTAGCTACGGTGTTTTTGTTCACCAGAAAAATCATACTCAAACACCCCCCGCATCTCCAGCTTCGACGCCTGCCTTCGCAATAAGGATTCGGAGGGGTCCGCCTACAGAATCTCCCCCATGGGAGAAGCTGTCAGGCTGCCCAAGTCAATTGAACGGCTCGGACCATCACCGAGATACGAAAAACAAAGAATAGCAATTCTTATGCAGGTTACTCCAACCCCATCGTCGGGGCCCGAACCCCACACGAACATACCGCCAAGGTAACGTTACCGACCCCGCCTTCATTTCAATTATATTATACATATATAAGACATCCCAACGCTTCGTGTCACATCACAAAACGGCCGTCGCCTCATTCGATATGGGCGGCAATAGGCCGAGGTTCGAAGGCCAGCCCGCGAAGGGCTCGAGGCCGCCTCGTGCCGAACAGAGCCAGGGAGAAAAAACTGAGACAAGCCCCAGCGGCCCTGCCCGACCCCGCTTAGAAGCGGACAGGGACATCTCAACCTTTTCTCGTTTGATTCTAACCCCGAGCCAAACCCACAGAATCTCCATCAAGGAGAGGCCATCGGGTCGCCTGAGCGTATCGAACGACTCGGGCATCTGCCGGGAGGTGGGTTAAGAAGTTGTGGAGTGCCACCAGAGGGCTCTACCGACCCCATCAGCAAATGATGGACCCGGATTCCACACAAACGTACCCGTTAGTGAGCTCATTGAGTGCGATACACGAGCCATCGAGGCAAGTGTCGTTTACTCAGCCCCTCCAATTGCAAAAATTAAGGATGGGGTAACACGTGAATAACGGCCAAACCATATCAGACCCTAACAAGGCTCGGGGGCTCGAGCCAATCAATACAGGGACACAGGTTCGAAGGCCCCACCTTGCCGAGCCCATAGAGTCCTCGGTCGGGGATTTCTGTTGGAAGACAGGGCGGGGAATATTGCGATGACATCCATGGACTTCGTCGACCCTGTCACCAAAACCACAGTTCCGATCTCCAGTAACCCTCGACCCTAGCAAATGCAGGGGGTCGGACCTTACTCAGGGGCTGGTTAAGGTACAGCTACCTCCTTTCTTTCTTTTGGAACAATCTCCTCACATCATGACCAGCGGCATAATTCAGGGGAACAGAGTGGTAAGATCGTAAAAAATCAAACAAAACGAAATTACGACGCAAAATCACGAAAAGCGTCCAGACTTGAAAAATACCGACACTTGTCCACATATTACATATAAGTTGTTCTCAAAATTGTTCGACTAATTACTCCCGCGGAGGGAGAACCATCTCTTTCAGATTGTCTGCCAGGTTTTTTGCAAGGGGAGCAACCATCTTCTCCATTTCCTCTAGCTCTTCATCCTCGTAGGTGGACGGGAAGCCTTCGCTCATCACCTTCAGGTTGATTTCCTTCTCATAATGAGCGTGGGCGACGGTGAAGGCCTGGGTAATCCTGGCGTGAAAGGCACTCTCCTCAAGCTGGCCCACCCGAGCCGTGATACCTGCGACACAAGCCGCGAGCGGGCTGGTCTCCACCGGCTCCATCACATTCAGGGCATTAAGGACCACCCCGACCGCAGCCTATAGAAGATCGTGCTCATTGCTCTCAACCTGAAGGGCCCTTCATGCATAGGCAGCCTCTTTTTCCAGCTTGATGGAGGCATTTTCAGCACTCAACCTTCGGTTCACCGCGTCACCAAGCTCCGCCTGGAGAGAGCAGACCACCTCGATGTCCTCATCCATCTTCTGCTGGAGGGCCGTGGCCCTACTCTCGGCCTCCCGACGGAGTTCCCGCTCCATCTCCAGCTCCTTCAGGACTTCGCCGGCCTTCTCATTGGCCACGGCATTCCTCTGCAGCAGCTCATCTTGCTCTTTTTGGAGCCTGGCAATCTCCTCTCCATCCAGTTTAGACCTCGCCGACAGATCCTCGAACATCCCGTGGGCCTCCTCCACGTCCTGACGCGCCTGGGCCTCCCGCTCCTAGGCGGTAGCAAGCTGGGCAGCCATGTCTGCTCGCAGCCGGGCCTCCTCGGAGAGGCGATCCCACTTCGCCTTCTGCTCGTGGAGGAATTGGGATTTATTCCGGCTACGAGCAACAAGAACCTGAGGAGGAAGAAGACTAGTATCAGAAATACGAAAACACAAAAACATACGAAGAAATAAGAAAGCCTAGAAAATACCTGAGTGGTAGGGATAACGATCTCACGGAGGGCTCCTCTGGCCTGATCCAGGGTGTTCAGCATGGTCGAGATCCCAATGTCAAGACCCTCCCGCTCCATGCTCTCGGAATGATCATCGAGCGAGAAAAGAGCCGACGTCGGGTCCTGAGCGGCCATCCACTGGAGCGGCGGCTCCCCCCGTGTAGGGAAGCGGCTTCCTCCCGACAAAGGGGCTGGGGGCGGCTCCCTCCTAACCCTGTGTGGCACCACCGCCGCACTCGAGGACCCTCCAGCTGGACCCTTCTCCGTCTGGGCCACTTCGAGTGCCACGGATGGATCCACCTAGGCCTCTGGTGGCGCGGATTGCATTACGCCCTTGGGCGCGACTACGACCACGCTTGGCTGATCCTGGCTTGGTGTGGTCATGACCACCTCCACCGGCGGTATGTGCCCCTCGGCCGGCTTTTCCATGTCCGCCACAGAGGAGGCCGCTCGCTTAGTAACCTCCGCGGGCGTGGGAGCCACCACAGGCGCCGTCGGATTGACCAACGCGGCCCCGACATCGGCACCACTCCTGCCTGAAACGGGGGTGACCCCAGGCGACGCCGTCTGTCCCGCTTGAAGGGCGAGACTCTTCTTGGGCGCTAGCCCCAGGGGGTGACCCATCCGCAAGAACCTGCACAAAGGTAATAACCATTAGAGTCAAAATAGAAATGGAAAAAGGATGAAAACAGGGGAATCAGCAACTTACGTTGACGTCCTCGGCCGACGGAAGTGTTTTGGGGACAGATCCCCAGATCCCTGCCCCGACTCATCTGGGCGGGACCGTTTCAAGCCTGCCCCCTGCTCTGGGGCAGGGGGGTTCATCTCGTCGGGCGCGGCACCAGAATCGCTCCCCTCCATCGTCTCGTCGGGCGCGGCACCAGAGCCGTCCCCCTCCATCGTCTCATGGAGTGCAGCACCAGAGCTGCTCCCCTCCATCGTCGCCTCGGGGTTGGCGGCAGCAAGCCCGCCCTCCCCCGTCCACCGGTCCTCGGCCGGCATGCCGTGCGAAGCGGCGGACTCACCGGCCTCCACTGACCTCATCGATTCACTTCCCTCCATGTGGAAAGGGAAGGGCCCCTGCACGGATGGGTGGCCACTTGTCAGCGTGTCCTCGTCCTCCAGGACGCCCCAATCCACGCCGACGGCTACCTCGTCGTCGTCGTCGTCGTCATCATCGTCGTCCTCACTGCTCATGTCCTCTCCCCGATCCCGTGCCTCCTACTTCAGTCGTTTCGCCTTCTTCATCTCCTCCCTTGCTTTCTTGTCCCGCTCGACCATGAGTCGATTTGCCGCCGCCACGACCTTGTCCTTCGGTAGTGGAACCGGACTGTCCTTGAAGACTAGCCCCCTCGGCTGGTCCCAACGTCATAAAGCAAGTGTTAAAAAATGGAGATCTAGGAAAAAAGAAAAGAGCACGGGAGAAGAGGGCTTACGAATTCAAAGAATCCAGGCTCTGGCCGCATTGGAGGGTGTCCGGGCACCGGATACACAATGTCGAGGACCCTGCCTACAGAATCCTTCGTCGGCTCCGTCGCCTCCTTGATGCGCTGTGCCACTTCCGAGTAAGGGAGCGCCTCGTCAACGAGCACCATCCCCTCGAACGATATCCCAGGCATCATCCGATGCAGGGGAAGCACACGCGCCATTAGGGGCGCCACCCTCCTAGCGTGGTAGGCACCAATAATCCCTGTCCTCTTTACACCCCGACCCTTTAGGGCTTGGAGGGCGGAAAGAAGGTTGGAGATGTGTTTCTTGTCTTTGGACTGGACGCCCCAGCCCCACGACTCCGGAACGTCCACAATAAGACGTCCAGTATAATTTGGTAGGGTGGCACTCGCATCATCCCTAACATAAAACCACTGCGAGTGCCATCCCTTGTTGGATGTCGCCAGACGCATGTATGGGTAACCCTTCGACCGGGTATGGCGCAGATGAATGCTGGCACATCCCATCGGCGCGTTCACATCCTTCCCCCCAATCTTCCTCTTTGACAGACTAATGTTAAAGAAATACCGCCACAGATCAAAATGGGGATCGATCCCTAGGAAACCCTCGCACAGGGCAACAAACGCTGCCATGTGCTAAATCCCATTGGGAGTTAGATGCTGCAGCTCTACCTCATAGTAATCCAACAGCCCCTGAAGGAATCTATGCGTGGGTACCCCGAATCCCCGCTCATGGAAGATGGCAAAAGAGATGACATACCCTTCAGGCGGCACCGGCTCACCCTCGTCGCCAGGTAGCAACCACTCCTGGACGGCGGACAGTGGGCGGAGAAGGCCACGGTGGGCGAGGCCCTCCAAACGCCGGGAGGTGATGCTTGATATGCCTCACAACTCCATTAAAGTAGTAGGGGGGAAGGGCAGGCATGAGCTTGATGGCGGCTGCAAAACGAACGCAAGCCGGTCAATGGTGGTGATGTGGGCGCGGGAGGCTGGGACGATTGGCGGCGGATGTTTCAGAATGCAAAGGTAGGGGAGCGAAATACGGAACCTTAGGGGCGAACCCCATGGTTTTATAGGGGGCGATGGACGCGAGAAGGGCAACTGTCTGCCTCGATCTCTGGGCCTACCACGCGCGCCACCGCGTCACGTCGCGGGACACGCGCCCGCAGTCCCTATCCTCTCACCCCAAAAATCTTGGCGGACGGTTCGCCTTCCCCAGGTGAATCCGGACTCTCTACCCACCTGGGAAACGCAAGCCACGAAGGCCTGTTCTTTTCTCTTTGGCCCACCTAGGGCCCAGAAGTTCACCGGCCGGCCCAACTAAGAAAGGATCCATGAACGATCCAAAATCAAGGGCAGAAGCACCAGTTAGATCAGCCCCGAATCAGTTCCCAGCAAATGGGATGCCACGACCCACTCAGAAAAACATCCAGTTAATAAAAAACTAAGTCCTTCAGCCTTACCCGCGAAGGGACCGATACAACCCCCCGGGCGACTCTACTCGAATCACCCGGGGGCTCGGGGGCTACACCCATCGGGTGCGCTCACGCGCACCCTCTAGCGAAGTAACTTCGACGAAGTAAAAAAAAACACCCTCCAGGCGGTTCTACTCAAATCACCTAGAGGCTCGGGGGCTACTGTCGGGGACCTAATACCGGGGTACCCCAGAAGGTGGAACCAATAACCATCGAACGTGAAAAACTTCTAGACACATAAGGGCACCGTTTCATCCCTTGTTCAGGAGACAGGAGTTTGGTTCCGCCTCGCCCGACGCCTTTGGGAGATAACTCTGCCTCGCCCGAGGGCTCAAGGTTAATCTCCGTCTCGCCCGACGCCATTGGGACAGGCTCGGTCTCGCCCGAGGGCCAAGGGATAAACTCCGTCTCGCCCGATGCCTTGAAGGCGGGCTCGGTCTCGCCCGAGGGCTGAGGGATAGGTTCTGCCTTGCCCGACCCTAGAGGGGCAAGGTCGGTCTCACCCGAGAGATAGGAATTGGTCTCCATTTCGCCCGACGGCAAGGAACGAGTCTCACCCTACTCCATATCTAAAGATTGGATTCATCCTCCCTGACAACTTCTCCCCATTCCCTCAAGATGATAAGTGCAGGGCAAGACAAGACGTTCGGGTCAACCGTGGCTCCAAGGACCATACCCTACGCCTGCCAGGGGATGACAGGACAGGTACTTTAGACCCTTTCGGGCGCCGCAGAGCCCGAAAGGCTGTACGGGTGCATGCTCCTTGCCCCAACCCGACGAAGATATACGACAACCGCTATGCTCCAGAAAAGGACTTAATATCTCCACGCATGATGGACATTCAGTCACCATACTATGGATCCAAGGGAGCGGCACCCGCTTCCCGACCCCTCAGGTCCGCCAAGTCAGAAGGCCTTGACCACGTCATCGCTTCGGACCCCGACCCCTCGTCCCTCTGACGAAGACTCATAGGAACCAGAAGGCGTGTGGAGCAAGGCTGGGAGAGGCCAATAAGTCAAAACCATAGTACTACGGGCCACACCCTGGCAGGGGCAGCATTCTGTAATCAACCTGACATTCTACAGAGACATCAACAGTATTGTAGGTGCTTATCGTCCTTCGCACTCACCAGAATGAAGGAGGAGGATTGGGTAGGCGTGAGCCACAAGACTAAGTAGAATATACATCCTAAACCCTCGCCCTTGTAAAAGCCACCCCCTTCCTCTATAAAAGGGGATGCGCTTCCTCCATCAGAGGGACAGACTCTGAAGACCGAACAATACGATGCACTCATACACACAGTCAAGCGGCTACGAAGCTCTTGACCACCTTTCAACCCTTCCATCAGAGACTTGGGACCAGTCCCTCTCTCGATCGTTTGTACCCCTTACTACAGACCGTTCACGGTGCTAATAACACGAGCAGCAGCAAACTGGACGTAGGGACATTCGGCCCGAACCAATATAAATCTTGTGTTCTTTAGCGCACCATCCGAGCCTAACACGTATTACTATAAATTTACTTGCCGGTGCTTGTACGAAACACCGACATTAGCTTTAGTCAAAACGTCTGATCGGTGACGTATGACGTTGTCCGGCCCTCGAGCTTTTCGATGACTCGGGCGGCTCGCTTAGCGGCTCAAATGGCTCGGGCGGCGACTTCTCGGAGTTCTCTCTAATCGGAGTCGAAGTAGTCGAACTCAGCGGGCGGAATCGGCTTGTCGATGATGCCGTCGATGAAGTGGTTTACGATCGTGACGAGGCGGTTGCATCTTCGTCCACGAGGCACCTCAGCTTGCATGCCTCACGGAGATATGCGAGCCAGACGGAGACCTTGGCTATCTTTAGCTTGCATGGCACTGTGGATCATCGCGGGCGTGCCTGGCTTGCTAGCCACTTGTGCATGCAGCCGTGATGATGAACGCAGTTGAATTCCTGAAATAATCATATGTATATGTAGACATCCAGATACATATTATATCATAGAATATTGTAGATTAAAAATTAAAGATTGACTTAGCTTTGTTTGGGTCAAGCGGAGGCGTTGCACGATCAGCTGATGGAGAGTCTCCCCATGAATGGCATACATGTATATGCATGCATTGCTGCTCCACATAAGACACGTCTTGATTATTTGCCTCGGGATCTTGTCAGCTGATGCACACGTGGTGCCGCCGAGTACTCCGAACTCCGCAGCCTGGAGCCACGGTTGATGATGCATCGAACCAGACATAGATCGACAAGGAAAATCCACCATATCTTGCCGCCGATGCCAAGCCTGATTAATCGGGTTGCTAGAGGACGCAGAGCCGTGTGTGTCGAACAGGATCTGCCGCTTGACTCCATGTATCAAAATTTGTTGCCGCGAATTCACAACAAGTTGCGCCACGGGTGATGTTGACGTTGATTTTGAGATCCATCTCGTTCGTCATGGATCAACACACACACCCCTACCTGACGCGCCAACTGTCGACAAAAGATACTCGACAGTCCTTCGAGGGGTATCCCATGAAGGTAGATTGATCGGCAGAGTTGCACGTGATTAGGAACTAGATGGTAACAGAGACACAAGATTTATACAGGTTCATGCCGTTGATGTGACGTAAAACCCTACGTCCTGTGCTCTGTTGGTTTGTATTAATGAGATGATTTTGAGGGGGTCCCTGCCCGCCTTATATAGTCTTAGGGACATGGTTACAAGTCGGTTAAATCTAGATATATTCGACTATATGGTAAGTATTTACAAGGAATACAACATCTATCATACCCGAACAGATCATTCTCTATCTTCAAGATTCTTCTGATTGTCTTGCGGTGCACGCCGACCAGAGCCGAGCACCGTAGGCCTTGATCTTTTGGGTTGGACCTCCCTGGTGGTGCGGCCCATGTCTTGTCCTATGGATATCGGGAGTCATATCCCCCACAGAGACAAAACGGTTGCATCCCAAAATTCAGGACTTTATATCTTTATTATGGGAAAAATGTCCCACAATGGAAATAAGCAAAAGTATGGGAAACAAATAAAAAAATCAAAGTATATTTCAAAACTCGGAGATATAAATTAGTTAACATAAGAGAAAAGAAAAAATATAAAAGAAGAGAAAATAAAATAAAAATGTAACCCTCCATGGGAAGAAAGAAAACAAACAAATAAAAATTAAAATAAAACAAAGAGAGAAACGGTGGATTTTTTTTTAAAAAAATATACCTGGATTCTAAAGTCTAAACTCGGAATTCACGTGGCACTTGGGCCGTAGCGGCATCTATAGAGACAGAGCAAGTGGGCCTGCGAATTTGACTAGGGGCCGAGAGAGCAGGTTGGGCATGGATGGGTACAGGTGATATGATTCGGCGACGACAAATTTGTTTGTGGCCGCATTACTTGCCTTCACTTTCCTAAAAAACACTGCCTTCACTTATTACTAGGCAGCACATGATAAAGTAGCAGGCCTGATTGGTTTCTACGAGAGCTCCTAAAATTTCTATCACATCGAATGTTTAACACATGCATAAAGTATTAAATATAGACTAATTACAAAACTAATTGCACAACTTACGACTAATTTACAAGGCGAATCTTTTAAGCCTAATTAGTCAATGATTTGACAATGGGCGCTACAGTAAACATATGCTAATAACGGATTAATTAGACTTAAAAAATTCGTCTCACAAATTAGCCTCCATCTATATAATTGATTTTGTAATTAATCTATATTTAATGCTCTTTATTAGCATCTAAACATTTGATGTGACATGAATTTTAGGAGCGTATAAAGAACCAATCACCCCCATACTCTCTCTCTCTGCGTGTGTGTTAAAAAAAATGACAGCCTAGTTTTACCTTATGTCGAACTATCTTAGATTCGACCAACTTAAAATAATAACAATATTTATATTATTAATGACTAAATATGGATAATTAAATTCATTATTTTTTTCGAGATCATGTCTTAGCACGTTTTTCATTAAACAGGAGTAGAAAGTTTATTACAAAACTGTCAAGTTACAGTAATCCAAATATTACCGAAACCCATAACCCACACCTCTCACACTACTCGCACGTGGTTGTGATTACACGAGATACAATTATGCGACTAAAACAAGGATACACATCAAACCTCGTCCATCCCGACCATATCGAAGTTCATGGCCAATGGGTCAAAATCCCCATCGAAAAGAAGCTGAAGCGCCTCCTGCTTAGAGGCCGATAACGGTGCCTAGAAGGTAGATTTGTACTTGCGCAAAACTCTCAGAGTCGACGATGGGTGAGCTTGCTACGACTCCCAGCTTCTGCATGAGCACGCACTAAGCCTGCTTGATGGAGTCCGCCTTGCGTGGCTTCGCCGCCAGGTGTTGACTACACCGTAGCGACTGAACGCAGACCGACGTCCTTGGCCTACGCAGCCTAGGCGGTTCGGGGATGAGGGACATCTACAACGGAAGGCAAAGCCGCACCTCTAGCGTTTCCACAGTCCCCGACGACGCTGGCCTACCCGCGTCGTCATCGCTCGAGGAGTCCCTCGGCGCGCCCAGCATCTCCACTTCCCTGGGCGAAGTCGAGACCGGCTGGCATAGGTCCGCCTCCGACACGGCTTAGCTCGTGAGACCTGCCCGAAGTGGCCTTTTGGCCAGACATGCCGCCACCTCAACCAACATGGGATCGAAGTCCCAACGCTGACCCTCCGAGCAACGGTCCACTGCGAGCTCAGGCTTAGGGTGCACCGCTTGCCCGCCTCCCTGTATAGCGACACTAGAGTGGCCGTCCTGCTGACACTTGCGCGCAAAGGAGCCCCCGAGCCAAGCATAGACCCCAGTCATGCCCACAGACACACGGAACCTCGAGAAAAGGTGAGTCTAGAGCTCCTCCGACGTGACTGCTAGCTGGTCTCCACCAACGAGTGCGACGAGGACAGGGGGCCCGCTCTAGACGCTGCGAGCTCCACGTTCCTCTAGACGACGTAGACCTCGACCTTGGGACAGTTATCAACGACACCCAGAGGTGGTGAAACCGGCCGGCTGCTGTTGTGGTGCTGCTAATGATGACGGCGTGGTCGACCGCAGCACACGACACAGCAACATTGTGGGCGTCGGACCTGTCGCGGCGTGACATTCTGGCAGTCTGGGTCGCGCCGGACCATCAGGGCGACGTGCCCTAAAGGCACTCCGGCTGGGGCGACGCGCCACCGACGGCGACGGGCCTCGCTTGCCTGCTGGCGAATGAGCACTCTTGCATGCCCTGGCATGATGGCCGGTACCTCGACAGCGTAGGCAGTGGATCGGGGAACGACACTGAGCAGCGATGTGGTCGTGCGCGAGGCAGTTGAAGCAGCGACCCACGAGCTCCGGCAGGACGGGGCGGTGGCGTTTGGTTGTTGTACTCCTCGGGGAGCGCCGAAGACGACGACGCTCGACAAGCTGGAATCCGTCGGCGTCGACGTTGGGCCTTCGATGGGGTCGCCGAGACGTGTCAAGCACGGGCGCCGTACGCCGCGGACCGAGTCGTTGGTGCACCGGAACTCTCGCCGTTGGCTGCGAACCTAGGCGACGCTGCGCGGTTGAGTCCCTCGGCCGTTGGGCGCAGCGGTCCTGCACCGACGACGCCGCTTCCCCCTTGCAGGCACCGGATGGGTTCCCTCCACAGCGCTCTGCGCAGCGTCCGGAGCCCCAGCCGGCGGTGGAGGCGTGGCCCGGAGAGCCCTGCGAGTAGCGTCCAGGTACGACGAGCGCGCGGCAGAAGAGGCGAGTTCGTCGTCGGAGCTGCCCGCACCGGGGTTATCCTCCCAACGCCGGAACTTGCTCCTCCCAGCTAGCCGATGGGCGGGGAAGAAGGGTGGGGCATTCGCGGTGAGGGAGGACGGCGAGGGCCTACCCGAGCGTGCCGCATCCTCCTCCTCCTCGTCCTCAACCACATCCTCCTCCTCGTCCTCATCATCCAGGACGTCCTTGACGACGACCATCGTCTCGTTCACCAACCCTCCAACCGTGGCAGGTACGGCGGCGGGTTTGGGCTCGGAGGTGGTGGCACCCGGCGGCGGCGGCGGCGTCTCTGGCGGAGCCCGCAGCGGACGGGGAGCCCCAGATCCAAACCCCGCGGATGCATTTCCCGTCCCCGGCGACGGAGAGGCGTCGGCATAGGGTGGTGGAGCGCTGGAGGAGGACGCCGGCATCGTCGCGCACCCCCTAGCACCGGTGGAGACCGCGGCCGTGAGCGCCGGAACAGGGGGCGGGGTGGGTTCGCTCGCAGGGGCGCGACGGGAGCTGGGTGGGGGGTCGGTCATCCGACCGTAGCTAGATCCACTCGCGCCAACGCTGTGGCAGCCGGCGTCATGGTTGTAGGGGGCCGGGACTGGTGACGACGAGTAAGAGTGGCGGCGGGCGGCTTTGGCCACGGCGGCAGCGGAGCCCGGCCCTGGCGGCGGGGGAGGCTGGGGTGCGCCAGATCCGGGCGCCCCGCCTGCAGTCGGGAAGGCGGCGGCGGCCCCCGGCGGCGGAGGGGCCGGCGACCCGAGCGGCGGCGTTGGGCGCGCATCGCATGCCCCAGCGGCAACAGCGAGCTCGGAGAAAGCAGGAGAGGGTAGCGAGGGGGAAGGGAAAGGGGCGGGGGAGGAGGGAGGGGCCGCCGGCGCCGGGAGGGCGGCGGGTCGGGGGTGGCCAGGGGCGCCTGCTAGGTCATCCCGTGGGCTTGTGAATTCATTATGAAATATAGTTTCATGTGTTTACATATTTAGTGTAGTGAGAATTTTTACTTGGGACAATTGTGTACTTGGGACATCACCGGCAGCCAGGAGATCAAGATGATGCCTTTCGGCGCATGTGCCTCGACTACTCGCTCGCCATCCACCACGCCGAGTCGATGATGTGGGAGCTGAGCTGGAGTTGGCGCCCGCCGGTAAACGGCATTGGCGGAAGTGCTTGACTTCATCGTCGTCCGCTCCGTGCACGCATCGTAGCCAGACATTAGCTCCATGGCAGCTGAAGGTGGATGGTGTGGCGCATCCGCCGTGTTGGACATGGCGGAGGGGCGGGATTTCACCGCCGTGATGATTTGAAGCACCGCTCCATGCATACGTGCATCATCATTACCATACATAGCTAGAGGGTCTTAACAACATGGCATGGGTTCTTTACTTCTTGTCAATCAATCAAACAAACAAACAAACACCATACGATGGGTTATAAATAGATAAAAGGCCAATATTTACAGTGATTATTTAATCATGTTGTGTAGCATTTTCTTCACAAGCAGAAATGAAGAGCGTGTTAGAGCGTCTCCAACAAATTACCTATCATCAATCTCCTAAAAGTTTATATAAGTGAATCTCCTATTATTGGTAGCTTAGCCTTTCCTTTTCTTCTCCAAAACATTATCAACACATTTTAAATTGATAGAGGGGTTGAATCTCCTCATTTAAGGGAGATGGGAGAAGATTTTGAGCAATTACTTAAAGTTTCAGATATTAAGATATGATAAGTAATAATCTGTTGAAGTAACCATAATCCCTTATACATTCAGTTTCAGAAGCATCTGTTATGCCCTCTGAAACATTGCCTTCTGTAATTGGGAGAAGTTAAATTGTTTGCCAAAAGTTGGACAAAACTGTTTGCCAATGATTTCAGAAGTTACCTTGCTGCTTCGTAATTGGGGGAAGTTAAATGAGTTTTACTCCGCTCAATCTGGTTATCGACGTTTCTTTGTCGGCTCCACACATCTTTTGAGCCCTGCAAACTGACTGTGGATGTCTTGGGCACCGCTTCGCTGCAAGTTCTTCCTGTGGTTAGACAGATGTTGGACAGTGGACAAGTTGGCACGCCAAGGCTTGCCGTACCAGCCCTGCTGGCCGCTATGCGACCATAAGGAGGAGGAAGACATCGAGCACCTCCTTTCAACTTGCGTCTTCTCCCGCCAAGTTTGGTTCGCTGCCCTAGGCAAGTTCGGCCTGCAAGCAATGGCACCAGGTCCACACGATGACTCTTTTCCAAGATGGTGGCACGAGGCGACACGAAGGGCTCCAAAGGTGGTGCGAAAGGGCCTCAACTCCCTGATGATCCTCCTACCGTGGACCCTATGGAAACATAGAAATCGGTGTGTGTTTGTTGGAGTGACAGTCTCGGTAGTGCTCCAAAGAGGCAAGTGAGCAGGCACATTTCTGGACTTTGGCGGGCGCGAAGGCCCTGCGTGTGCTGCTAGAGCAAGCTGCATAGGCAACCAACTTGTAGGGGCTGTATAGATTGTTCAATGGGCGCGTTCATGCAAAAATACTAACCCCAGCCATGGAATCAGCTTGTAATCAGACCATTTTTTTCTATCTATCAATGAAACGACACGCAGCTCTCCTCCCCTGCGTGTAAAGAAAACATATCTCGGATACTAAAAAGAAATTGAAAAATAAATAAATTGAAGGGCAGTGTTTCCAAACAGCAGATTAAAGCTGGTTTGTGCAAGTGCAACTCATATAGAGTCTGACTTCACACACTTTAGTCCTTGGTATTAGCTAAGCACATCAATGCATCACCCTGGAACCAAATGCACCTAACGATCACAGGAATTATCTACTGCATGTCTGCATATGAGACATCATGGTACATGTGATGGAAAGATGAGTGACATACAGGCTTCAAGCGCTCTTGCATTGACAATGATGGAAAGGACATTCAACAACTTGAAGAGTTCATTCCTTGTTGCTTTTGGTGCTTCAAAGTATCATTGTCACTGCTAAGCTGGCTGTTCGTCTTTTTAGCAGAAGTGCATCTGTATGCTTGTTACCTAGCCTGCAAAATAGAAGGCTTGACTCAGGGTGTAGAAATATACCTCTGAAATATGAAATGGCATATATGAATACAGAAGGAAGCTTTTGATAAGCTTTGTGATAAAGAGAAGGTCAACCGACCCAAAAGGAGAGATGAAAAGCACCCATAGTAAACTGTAAACCTGAGCCACTCACTCAGTCACTCAAGAGGTGAAAACAGACGCTCCCTCCTGTGTACAGGCTGTCTCTCACTGCACTGATTTGATTTGTTGCAAATACGTTAAAAGCTCATTTTTTTGTGAGAGAGCCACCAAATTCAGGACAAGTAATGACAATGAAGGGCACCCTCAAAGAATCGAAAAATCCCAATTCCTTTGTGTCAAATCAGATTCCATTGCATCCATTTGACATTTGGACTCAACTTTTTCGTCATATCATAATGGACAGCAATAGAATTGGGAGATTCTATTCCCTGCTAGCTAGCAAGTAGTAGCAGCACCTAGCAGCCTAGCACAGCATCCATCCAGTTCCTCCTCCCTTTTGAAAATGAGCAAGAAAAAAATCATCTTTTCTTTACTAGTAGTAGAATAGAATTTAGGTAGCAGATAGTACAGCACAGGTTAGTCATATCCTACAATAGTTATTAGATTGCTGTAATTTACAATATCCGGCCTGCACCGGCAAGTAGGGACAAGTGAGTTGAATTAGTCTGCACATAGAGAGGAGATGAGTGGTGACAAAGTGACGAGGTCTCCGTCGTCTCACTTACAGCTATGACCAGCTCAGCCGATGCTGCCCCCTTGATGGCCTGCACATCTGTCTTCAGGTTCAGAGAGTCTGCCCTGCCCATGGAAATCTTGGTCAGTGCAGTGTTAGGTGCAGGCCGATCCTCAACCTCCGGAGTCAACCCTTTGATTCGATGTCATTTGCACTTGCAGCACCAACGACTGCCTCTTTGCACGCGAAAAGCAACAGCATACTATATAGTAGCTTCAGTAAAAAAAAAGCTCGAATTCATATTCAGTAGTTGCCCCTCTGAATGAAC
This sequence comes from Miscanthus floridulus, assembly GCF_019320115.1. NCBI lineage: Eukaryota > Viridiplantae > Streptophyta > Magnoliopsida > Poales > Poaceae > Miscanthus > Miscanthus floridulus. Next base: position 3,071,897 of record NC_089587.1, read on the forward strand.
GAATGACTGAATTGGGTGTAAAGACAAAAAGCAACAGGATATATAGTAGCTTTGGTAGTAATTAGTAGTTGTAGTTGCCCCCTCTGAATAAATGAACGAATGAATGACTGAATTGGGTGTAAGATTCAGTCAGCAAAGCACACGGCCGGTGCGGAGGGGAGGAGCGAGGTCAACCGCAACTTGCAGCTGGTCCAGTTGTGGATTGCTTTACAGTTAGTTGTTGGGGAGATGAGAATCAGAAGAAGAAACTAGTCAAGATTCGACGAGGAAACACAAGAATTCACAAAGGCTATGCTAGCTCTTGCTCATACAGCAACGGACAATCTCTTCTGCTATGCTCTTCAGCATTCACAACAATTAAATTAAAACACACACAAACTAATCCAACAAGATGTTAGTTTTACATACAGGCTCTTCATCTACAGGACATGAGAAACAAGAGAGGCATTTTTACTGGCACCCTGGCAGGTGGCAGCAGTACAAATCAAAGAATGGTACAGTACAGGGCAATGGGGGAAGAATAATTTGTGATCCCCAAAGCAAGCAAGCAAGCAAGCAATTCGTCGACGAACGCCGCCCGCCTCAGAAGGAGTACTGGTGCTGCGGCGGCACGCCTGACGCGGACGCAGCGGCGGCATTGGCGGTGCCGGCGCGCGCGCTGAGGTCCATACAGCGGACGACCTCCGCGCGGCAGGCGACGACGCGGTGGAACACCGCGCGCACCTGCCGCTCCAGCGGCGCGAGCCCGTCCTCGAGCGCCCGGCACGCCGCCGCCAGCTCCTCGGCGCGCTCCGTCACGTCCCGCGCGCGCTCCTCGCCCACGATCCCCTGCCGCCGCCGCTCCTCGTCCTTCTCCTCGTCCTCTTCCTCGGCGATCTCCTCCAGCACGCTGTTGAGCTCGCGCGCGGCGCGCTCCACGGCCTGCATCTCCGCGAGGAGCCCCGCCGTGGGCGCGGAGCCGGAGCAAGACCCCTTCTTTTCCTTGCGCCTCCACTCCTCCGCGATCCGCTCCTGCAGCGCGGACATGGGCGCCGCCCACTGCGCTTGCTTGGGCGGCGCGACGGGGGGGTTGCTGGCCGCGGACGCCCGGTCCTGGCACGGCACGGCGCCGACCAGCGCCCACATGGCGAAGACGAGGACCGAGCTCATGGTGTAGAGCGCCAGTCCGAGCCCGCACCCCACCCCCGCGGCCGCCGCGGCGGGCGACGACTGCGGCGGCGGCGCGAGGTGCGCCGCCATCGCGTTCATGTGTCGCCCCGCGGACCAGTTCTTGGAGACGCTGAAGGAGCGCGCGCGCATGGTGCGCGAGGAGGGCGAGGCCACGGACCCGCCGTAGCCGCCGCAGGCCTTGGCGGAGGCGGAGTCGTCGGCGGGGAAGAGCCTGGCGATGGCCCTGCGCGCGCGGGCGAGGTGCGCGGTGTGAAGCGACGGCGCGAGGAGGAGGCAGGACGCGGCGGCGAGCGCGGCGCGGTGCGCGGCCCGGAGCGAGGCGAGCGTGAGGGACGCCGCGTTGAGGACGTCGAGCGTCTTGACGGCGCGGTCGAGGAGGTCGGCGGCGAGGCGGTCGGCGGGGGGCCTGGCGAGCGCGGCGGCGACGGGGGTCAGCGCGAGCACGCCGCGGAAGGCGGCGTCGGAGGACACGACGGCGTCGAGGAGCTTGGAGAGGAACGGGAGGGAGAGGAGCGGGGCGCCCGGGGTGGCGTGCGCGGAGAGCGCGTTGAGGCGGTCGGCGACGTGGGACTGGAGGGCGTCGAGCGCCAGGAGCTCGTCGTCCTGCGCCGGGTCGAAGGACGCGACGGCGGTGGCGCTGCGGCGGAAGCTCAGCATGCCGAAGAAGCCCATCCCGGACGGCGGCGGCGGCTCGGCGGCGGCCATGGTGTTTATCGGCGGGGATGGGCCTGGGCCTTGCCTTTCTGGGAAGAGGATGAGGAGGAAGAGGGAGGCGGAGTCGTCGTGGTCGGAGGCACAGGGAGGAAGAGCGGAGGGGAGGGAATGGTGGGGAACCGTGGCTTCTGCAGTTCTGCGGGGCCGCCATTTATACGGCCTCGACGATGACGGCCTTCGGTGGTGGGCTCGCATTCCCCTCTGCCAGCGTGGGTCCACGGTCTGTTGGGCGCCACGTGTCAGTGAGATGAAGGAGGAGACGCGGGGAGAGGCGTGGACTGGTTCGTTGGGGCCGGAATGGAAGGGAGGCGGCTGACTTGGTTGCCTCCCACTACGTCTACGTGTATATGTTTCGCCTGCTGACTCGGCAGTCTGCTCGATGGGGTAATGGACCATTTCCATTTTATTTCCAATTCTTCTTTTGTTTTCCCATATATTTGGACAGATATAACAAACTTACCTGTAACTGTTATACTCCTATCTGCGTGTCTTATTATTCCTTTTTTTGCGACAGATATTATGGGAGTGGCGGATCTTGGCGAGAAATTCATTTTAGCTCCATCTTGGAAAAAATGCAAAATAAAGTTTCACCAAATTCATTTGTAGAAAAAAACTAGCAATATTTATGACACCAGATATATGCACTAGGAAAATACATTTCATGACACATCTTATGATAATACCTATTTGATATTATTAATATTACTTTTTATAAGCTTGGTCAAACTCAAAACGGATAGACTTATACTTTGCAATGTCTGTTTAATTCATTAGACGGAGGGAGTACATGGATAAAGCAGTCTGTCCATAGGTTGCCGGTCAAGGTGAAATTAAACCTTTCCTTAACAACATTTGAGGTGGAGGGTGCGGGATAGCCCCCTTTGTCTTAGGGTAGACCAGTGCCCGGACGTTTGGTCCGAGGCCCGCGTCCGGATGCCCGCCGCAGCAGTTTACCGCGCTCGCACCAGCAATCCACGCTCGCGCTCGCAAAGAAAAGCACGTCCCCGCCTGCTTCTGGGTTTCACGTGCCCACGCGGGGACCGCTTGCGTCCTCACCGTTTCTCACGCGCATTGCAACATGTGCAACACCGATCTACTTTTAAAACATTCAGATACAACACTTGCAACATAGACAATTGAAATACTTGAAACATGTTTCTGAAACACTTGCAAAAACACTTAGAAACCATTGCAAACATACGCAATATCTAGATAAAATACTTGCAGCATATGTGTGAAATGTATGCAACATCCAGATAAACACACTTGCAACAATACGTCTAAAAACACAGATGAAACATTGGGGACAAATATTTGCATCATACGTGTACAACCATTGCAACATATGCAACATTCTGATCTACATTTGCAACATTCATCTGAAACAAATCGCAACATACCTCTGAAACACTTGAAACATACGCTTGCAACATGCATTTTTAGCACATCGCAGACATCTCCTTGCTGCTTGCGAAATGGAGGCTTGCATGCGTGTGGAGTTCACCGGAGGTAGCTGCGCTGTTGCCACCATTGACCACATGGACTCCGCCTACTACGAGGCCGGCGGGGACCCCTTCGTGGCTGCTGGTATCGTGGGCTCGACACGCAGCCCCCTGTAGGCCCTGCAACCGGTGTCGCAGTCCCCACAACCATCGGATCTCTCGCCACGCAGTGGATCCGGTGGAAGGAGCAGCGAGGCAAAATGGGGCGGAGGCACGCGGCTCGTGATGCGGGTGAGCGGCCACCCCACAGCGGGGCTGCGCGCGCACGGCTGGGGCACCACCGGGCCGGCCGTGCGCAGCGCGCGGAGGTGGCCGCGCTTTGGGAGAGAGAGAGAGAGAGAGAGAGAGAGAGAGAGAGAGAGAGAGAGAGAGAGGGGGGGGGAAGGGGAGGCTAGGGCGGAGACACGGACGATGCGGAGCCAGCAGCGTCGACTGACGACGGGGGTGGGAGCGGCAGTGTCATCTACGGTAGCCGCGGATATGAAGCAAAGTGTGCGTCAATGGTTTCTTTTCTTTTTTCTTGCGATGCAGGTGAGCGGCTCGAGTGGGTCCGTCCGTCCGGACACCCGAATCTAATCATTATCGTTTGTTTTAATAAACCTCCATCCCTTAAAGCACCTAAAAGTTAGAAATAAGTTTTTTTAGAAAGGAAAAGTTAGAAAGAAGTTGGTTATAGAAATAAAAATTACTAGAAAAGCCGTATATCGTCTGAAAGTAGTCGTTTTCCTTCGAACTACACTACACTAAACGAATGTGTTGACAAAAATGTTGAACGAAGCTCCAACCTTGAACCCACTGCAAGAGAGCGCTCAGGTTGCCACTCCGAGGGGGCGATTTGCAAAAATGGGACTCGAAACATCGGTCGTTTGCAAATTTGACACTGGACTCACATTCATAGACACAGATGGACCTACTTATCATCCACCCGAGTGTCATCATAATGAAGGAGTCAATCTTTGGAGTGTCATTTTTGCAATTTTTTCCACTCCGAGACACATGTATGCTTGCGAACAACCATCGGTGGCTTCCTCACAAGATTTGAATAAGAAGTCCGTGCTTGTGTCACCACTGTGACAGACTCAAATTATGATATCCCAAAGTTGTCTAACTTCGTAGAGTGCTCCTGTCACCTGCATGAGCCCTGGGTATCCTCATCAGGTCATAGGGCGCCGGCGAGGAAAAGGGCGAGGAGGAGGCCAACCAAATGAGGAAGAAGGGGTGACCATGAGAGAGAGAGAGAGGAGGCCGACCGGCTGGACAGAGAAAGAGATCAGACATTTTTTTATTTCTATGATTCCCACTTATAAATCCTAGGTTAATCTTAAAAATTGGGACCACTTAAATAAGTAAAATCAAATCATTGCATAGGATCACAATTAGACATATATTACGGATGCCCTAAAGAGATGTAGGCACGTAAGGGAGGAGTAAGAGGAAGAAAAAAAATAACAATGAAACGAGGAGGAAGAGCTAGCCCCCATCGAATCATTGTATATATCTGCCATTAGGTGTTTTTATTTCCCCTTTTTACTCAATTTCACTTTGGTATATATATCCTTTATTTATCTTTAACAGAAAGGACCAAATATATACCGCCAACATTGAAGCGGCATGATCTGTATAATAACCTACAGCTAACACGTATATCATTTTATATATTGAATATATAAGCATCAAGAAAACAATGTTTGCTCGAAATGAATGTAATAGTAAACATTGATGTCCCTATCCGAAGTGAAAATATAATGTGTCTACAGTTAGCTAATGTGTTATTATATATTACTCCTCCTATGTAGGAGTATCTTGTATCTGTACAGTGCCAGCTGACTTAAAAAGCACAGAAGAACTTGCTGATGTTTCACGCTCTTAGCTGGCTCCAAAGACTCAGCAAACGGATTATGAAATAAAATGGAGCCTGCCTGCTTTCGTGCACGAAGCGCACCAACTTAACTCATGAGGACACCTATGCTTTTGTTTCTTATATACGTGATGGATTTTTTTTCTTCAATGTGCGAGTGTGACATCAGGTATTGATTTTTTTTATATATATATTTTGCACGACAGCAAAGAAACAGGGGAGGGGAGAGGATAGGACACCCCAAGTGGCCAAACCCAAAGTAATAGGACGGGGCAGGCTATGGGCTATGTCATCTGAATATTAATCTCTTTGATGATGATGGATGGAGAAGAAGGGCGTGTTTCACAGTGCTCCACGAGTAGCTTCTCCTGCGCGGCAAGCAAACATTTGAAAAATACTAATACGCTCCACCGATCAAGTTCTGAAAATCCCGCTAAAAGGAGCGTGGGAGCGGAAAATACTAGCTTTATTTGGCTGGCATCCTACGATCCCATGGGGCCAACATGCGGGTGAGGTCCGATTTGTCGCGAGGGCACATCGGCGCAGGTAAGGCCAGCGCGGCGGCACAGGGAGAGGTGGAGGTCATGTGATGTGGCGCGGAGTGGAAAAACAGTGGCATGAGCTTATTCGAGGGTAGCATAGGCTAGGTCGGGAGATGGGCGCAGAGAAAGGAGACGGTGGCACGGGTGAGACCACGACAGGTGAGGCCGGCGTGGAGGTGTGGCCGTGTGGGGAGGGGTTGTAGACGGGACGGCAACGTGTCCATGCGGTGAAGATAGAAGGGTACAAAGAGGTAGACAAGGCTGGTGTGCCATGCGTGTGTGGCTCTACCGGGCTATCGTGCGATGGTGATAAGGTGGAGAGAGAAAAGAATAAAGAAAAATTATAGTAGAAAAATAAAGAGAAAAATGAAGAGGAAAAGGGTACTCCGGATACTCCCTTTTCAATGAACAAGAGAATCTTTATTAACAAATATGTTTCTAACCAGTAAAGCAAAAGTTAAAAAAAAGTTGCTCAATCAGAGAAGCTATAGATAGATAGCGCGCACACGGCGGGGCCCCTTTGTCCTTCCTCCTCTTTTGGTGCTTGGTTAGTGCAGCCTCAGGTGGTACAATATAAAGAAGCTACTGCCAGTGCCACCCATCATCCAACCGTCTTACAGCTCCACACAGCATTGCAAGGGTCAGTACATCACTTGATGAAAACATGAAATCCACCAATCCCCTTTTCTTAGTAGTGTGGTACTGTAGTTACTATGACACGCGTGATGCAATTTATTGTGAGAGAAAAAAAACATTGTTATTTCGCTGAAGCGGTAAACGAACAGGACCTACATTTCCACCCGCCACACCACCACTTGCATATAGAAATTATCCGCATGGTAAAAACGACAGGAAGAGGCTTAAAAAAAAGAAACATAGGTAAAGGCTAAAGCAGAGATCACGGCTGATAAGCTCAAGCAGCCTGTAGTTGACTCGGCAATGAGAGGGCGTTATTTCAACATAATCTCAAAGCAATTCTACGTGAAAAGTTAGTTTTTTTTTCATGATGAAGTCGCGTGCTAGAAAAGATCTACTTCATCACCAAATCTCTTCCAGGTTAGCCAAGTCCTTTCTTTTTCTCATCCGAGAACGTGGATCGCACGTATTTCATCCAAATAAGCTAGAGCATCACAGCGACTGGACCAGTAAAAAAAGAAGAAGAGAGAATCCAAGACTGATCTCTCTTCACTCGCTGTTACTGTTAGTACGGCAAAGGTAAACACGCTGACCTGGCCAAGGGTGACTTGGTTTGTTTCACCACCCTTGTGTCGTGGACTCGGTCGTGATGTACTCCTACGGGCTACGGGCACACAGCCAAACAGGCGCAGCAGATCCGTACGGGTCAGATACATAGGGCCATCCCGTCCGTCCGTCGTACGGCGCGGACAGATCGGCACCGCTGACTGTGGAGACCCCACGGATCATACGCGGGCTGGCTTTGCAGGACATCGTGTGCGTGTGCGTGTGCGTGTGCGTGTGTCGTCCACTCGCCTAGGAAGCCAGGGGAGGGGTGACGTGTGGAGATGGAAAATGATTGGCGTCGTTGGATTGGGCTGCATTCTGGACTGTGCACTACTTTGTCAACGTATATACGATCGCTACGACTCGAATGTGTCGTCGCCGTCCTCGATCGTAGCTTTCTTCTCGTGCACCTCAACTGAATTCTGTAAAGTGATGGAAGAGAAACCAATATACTTAGTATATTAAGAAAATATATGGATTACAATGTTTGCTTGATCTAAGTCGAACATTTTTATATTTAATCGTCAATTCAAAAAGTATAAGTTAACAACAGATTTATTAAGAATAGAAATGGGCACCGTCTTGTGCCGGTTTCGTTCAAAAAAAAAAAAACTGTAGTAAAAGCTCGATACGTATGGTGTGGCGCATCGAATTAAACATGGCGGCCGGCCAAAATTAAACCACGATGTCACCTCTGGCAAAATTAAATTTGCCTCTTCAGTTTAAATACATAAATAGATATAAATAGACGGTAAGCTTTGCAGTCCGGCCGGCCGCTGGTGTGATTGATATATAGTGGGAGTAAGGCAGTCTCAATGGTGTATTGATGATGGTTTCTATCATCATTAAATGACTTGCCACGTAGGTAAAATATTGACGTGGCAACGTAATTAATGAAGAAAGAGAGCAAAAATCCTAGAAATGGTTTCCTCATGAAGAAATCAGGTCTTCTCCTGACCCAATGCACCAAGAAACCATGAAATCGCCATTGGATAGAAACCACCGGTTTTCAGAGGGCTCGTGTCACACTCCCATTGGAGGAAGAAGATAGAGTTGGGAGAGAGAAAGAGAATAATTATTACATAAAGACACCTCCACTGTGAAAAGGTAGTTTCTATAGATGATTTCCTGTGCTATGGAAACCGTATCAGTTTCTTCCATTAGGACTGCCCTAATACAGTAGGCACTTACTCATTATTATAGTAAATTGGCCAGGGGAAAGATGAGAGATGGATCATGGATGAATCGGAGATGCTAGCGTTCGGACGTCCAGACGTCCTTGCACTACACTCCGTTTCGCATTCCACACGGGGCCCGTCGCTCAAGCGACAAGTGGAGAAAGGCGCACGGCGCTTTCGACTCAGAAGGGTCCGGCCGCGACGTCGTATGGATGCCCTGTCGGCGTCGAGAGAGACAATGCAACAGAAGGTGGTGATGAGAGATGCAACACCAGATCTACTTTTGAAACATCCAAATATAATAGTTGCAACATACATCTGAAGGCAGTTGAAACACTTGAAACATGCTTCTGAAACACTCGAAAAAACACCTGAAAACACTTGAAAACCATTGTAACCATACGCAAACATCCAAATAAAATACATTCAACGTATGTATGAAATATATGCAACATCCAGATAAACACGCTTGTAACATGTGTCCGGAAAACATAGATGAAGCGTACCTCTAAAACATCTGAAACACTCGAAACATACGTTTGCAACATGCCTCTGAAACAATTGCGTGGGCGGCCTCTGCCCCGGGCAGCCGCCGCGAGCTGCGCGGTCCTAGCTCCGTTGCGGACCTGTGGTGTTTTTCTGTTCTTAGAAACTACGGCGACTCAACGGGATGAGTGGATAAGCTGGACGAGGCGAGCGGATAGGAGGTAGTCATTTGGGCTAGCTATGCGGCCCATGAACGGAAGCGTCCGGGCGAACGGACGTCCTGCTACAAGCATTACCGTGGACGAATACATACTCCATTCGTCCAAAAATAGATGTCATTCTCACTTCCCAAGAAATCAAAGACTTTTAACTATGACCAAATATATATAAAAATATTAATATTTATAATACATAATTAGCATCGTTAGATAGATCGTTGAATATATTTTCATAATAAACTTATTTAAAAATATAAATATTGCACGTATTTTTTTATAAACATAGTCAAAATTGAGAAAGTTTGACCTGCACGTATTTCATAACAACTTTTATTTTGGGAGGGAGTGAGCAGTTAGTGTGCCAAAGCCAAAGAGACGCGCTGGTAGTGTGCCAAAGCCAAAGAGACGCGGATTCATTGATGCGGATGGCACTGATGGATGGAGCAGTGAGAGCGAGCGAGAGCCGAGAGGTGATGAATTGAATGACTGCGCGTATATACGTGGATAGATCTATCATATCATGCGAGCGACGACTCTGCCTGCCGTGTCGACGACTAGCATTGCAAGACCGTATACACGTATATACTCGATCAGCTACTCTGCCTGGGTGTCCTTGCTTTAATCCCTTCTTGACTACACGTTTTTTACCAAGACCCGATGATGGATGGAAACTGAATGGAATTGATAGATGAGATGAGATGAGATGAACAATTACTTACTAATATATGCATCAGCATCAGCACAATGCAGAAACCAGCCTGCGAAAACGACGACCCATCCTCTGCCGGCCACTCGTACATATATTTTCCCATGCATATCGATCTGGTTCCTTGTCTGCGCCGGCGTCGCCGTCACGGCCCTCGCTTCATTCTCCGCTCCACCACGCGTATGCAAATACAATACAGGCGGCGCCCCTGTCCGCCGGCTCGGCTCCGGCACTCCGGCCGGCGACATGGCAAACATGAACCGACAGCAGGCTACCTAAACTATACGACATCTATCTCTGGGCTTTTCCAGGCAAGCTGGAAGTAGAAGAGAACAGCACCAGCTTCCATCTCTTTACTACTTGTATAATAACAATATAGATAATAAGATACTAAATATATACATATGCTTTGCTGTATACTACTGCACATGTGCTTTTGCATCTCCAAGAGAACAGGGATTATCATTAAACAACACTCACACAGGCTGCAGTGGGACCTTGCGCAGGCACGCCACGCGTCAAACTCGGTCAAGCAACAGCACCAACAGATATTCCGCAAAATTCAAAGAAACCGGCATTCTTTTCTCTATTGCGGCACTTTGCACATTCATTAGATAGAAAATAAATAAATAAAGATGATGTGCATGACTAATCTAGTGCATGCGAAGGCTTGATAAAGACACTACTTACGAGTGCTCAACCGAGTACAACATGCTTTTGCATGCATGGCAAGCGGTGCTGAAATGAGTAGGGGTGTGGTTGTATTCGGTTGATGATCGCTGGGATGCTGCTCGATTGCCGAACATAATCCTTTGTATGCTTGTGAAACTCTTTTCCATTAAGACGTGCCATGAGTCCATGACACGCTCGTGCGGAAAGGCAAGCGATGGGGTTGTTCGAACTAGCCCCGATCCTAATTTAAGTTGCGTGGGCCTACTAGAGCCGAATTGAAACTCAAAAGAACCTTGATATGGTAAGTGGCTTGCTATCAGAAACGCTCACGATCGCAACTTGTAGTGACTCATGCGACTCGGTATACGTACTGCTAGACCTGTGAGTACTAATGAAACTATGGCACTTGGCGAATCACAACGCGGTCGGAGCCCTAGAAATGCGAGACGTCATGACTTCGTTCACACGTCGCAGCTCAGGGCAGTCCCAATGGTGCATTGATGATGGTTTCTATCTTCATTAAATGACTTGCCACGTAGGCAAAACGCTGACATGGCAATGTAATTAATGAAGAAAGAGAGCAAAAATCATAGAAATGGTTTCTTCATGAAGAAACCAGGTCTACTCTTGACCCAATGCACCAAGAAACCATGAAATCGCCATTGGGGAGAAACTACCAGTTTCTAGGGAGCTCGTGTCGCACTCCTATTGGAGGAAGAAGATAGAGTTAGGAGAGAGAAAGAGAAAATAATTATTACTCATAGAAACCATGGGTTGGAAAGCAGTACTTTTTTGGTGCGATATCCTATGTTATAGAAACTACTAGTTTCTTTCATTGGGACTGCCCTCAGGCGGCGCCAATTGATGATGTGCCACAGTGATGGCTTATTGTCGTGTTTGAGTTTTAAGACCATACGTACGCCAAGTGCTAACACTAACATTACATATCTATAAGGAGGGACCCCCTCGTTTATTGGCTTAGAGCGGTCACTCCACCACGCCATCCTCGAGACAGGCCCTGTGAACCATAGCATGTGTTGGGGATGGTCCGTCAGGTCAAAACAACTCTCCTTTTGGTTGGAACGCGACACACTGACCCGACTTCGTATAAAAGACCTAAACCCTGGATCTTAACACAACAATTCCAATGGTTACCAACCGTGTCACAGTACGGCTGATCTCGCCGAGTAATCTAATCCCTACCTACGAAACAAAGAACACAAGCAGGAATTCAAAAGAAGCAACTCAATTCAAGTGACAATTCGCAGATCTACTATCAAACACTCGAAGTTGGGGTTTCACAACCAATGATAGCAACTATTCGAAGACAGATTGATCTCCAGCAAAACCCCAAACCTAACTTCGGCGATGAAGACTTGATATAAAGTCTTTGAGGCGTGATACCCATGGACGCGACTCCTTAATGGGATATAAGATGATACATGGCACAACGGACCAAAAGACAGCGAAGCAGCACCCTGACAGATTCTTGAAGTTGTCTTCCTTCGACGATCCCCGTTGATTCCGGCGTTCGGGGCTCTGTTTTACTACAGGCTGGTCCTAGAGGCTAAGGCATACTTGAACTCGAGTTGAACTAGACCTCTCGCTTGACTTGGACATCCTTGCTAGAATGCTAGTCTTCTCTACCTCCACACCTCTCTCCAAATACTTAATGACATTCTATGTTACTAAGCATAGTAACATCATTAGGTAGTAATCTATTTTCAAAACTATGAAAATATTGCTTAAAAACAAGCTCATCTTTAGATTTAGTTGTCGCATTCAAGCTCTAGTCATTGGATATTGCATAACGGCTGAAGGATCAACCGGTGCATCCGAAGGAACGATTCCCTCGTCAGCACATTGCCCCCAAACAAAGAGAAAAATCATCATTTGATATCCATGTGATAGGGTCTTTCTTCCGCTGCTCTTGCAAACTCGAAATTTCCTACTCCTTTCATTCAAAGGCAGACCAACAAAGAGGTGACACCCAAGCACACTGCTCTAAGGGTGTGTTTGGTTGAGCTGTGGCTGTGGGAAAAAGCTGCTGTGGGCTGTGAGCTGTGGAAAAGCTGCTGTGGGCTGTGAGCTGTAGAAAAGCTGAAAGCTGTTTGGTTAAACAAGTATAAAATATATCTTCTATCTTTATCTCTCTTGAAACAACTATGGAAGAGCTTTTTATTCCACCAATTTTAAAAAGCAGAAAGTCAAAAGCCAGAAGTAGGGTCAAATCAGCTTTCAAAACTGTACTACGAAAAAGCAGCTGCTTCTGAAAAAGCCACCTGAAAAAGCAGCCCCTTTGATTGGGCTTTTGGCTTTTGGGGCCAAAAGTCAAAGCCAAAAACCCAACCAAACAGACCCTAAGGCTAGTCTCAAAGAAGGTTTCATGAGTGTTTCATAGGTATTAAATAAACTAACATGACATATATAAATAAAGAGATAGATGATAAAAAATTCATGAGATAAAATAAGTTTTATGATAATTAAACTTGTTTACACTGTTTTTAATAACCGAAAGTTTTAGAAAAAGAGACAAATTTTATTTTCATGAGTATTTTATAGATATTAAATAAACTGAGATGATATACTATAAATGAAGAGAATGATGTTAAGATTTAATGAGATAAAATGTTTTATATCAGAATAAAACTTGTTAAAACTGTTTCTAATAAAGCAAAGTCTTGGGAAAAGAGACATAAGCCTTGTTTAGTTCTTCCCCAAAAGTTTACACTCTATCCCATCGAATGTTTGGATATATTGAAAGATTCTAATATGGCTAGAGAGGGGTGAATAGCCTATTTAAAATCTACAAATCAACTAGAGCAATTTGATTAGTATAACAAATAGCGAAATGCAAACTTACTCTAGCTCTACAAGGGTTGCAAACCACCTATCCAATAATTCTAATTGTTATGATCACTAGGCACATAATCCACTAGGTCACTACTCACTAAGAGCTTTCACAATTGCTACACTAAAGAGCTCCACTAGATGAACTTAATTCACAAAGCAAGCTCTTAAATTTAGCTACACTAAAGAGCTTGATATAGCTAGTTTATGGGAATGTAAATGAGTAAGTGAGGTGATAATACGGCCACGTAGAGGAGTGAATCAATCATGAGATGAATACTTTATCAATCACCGGGAGAATACCAAAGAGCAAGAGAACCAATTTTCTCCCGAGGTTCACGTGCTTGCCAACACGCTACGTCCCTGTTGTGTCAACCAACACTTGGTGGTTCGGCGGCTAAGAGGTGTTGCACGAACCTCGTCCGTACAATTGGACACCGCAAGAACATACTCACAAGTGAGGTAACTCAATGACACGAGCAATCACTAGAGTTACCTTTTGGCGCTTCGTCGGGGAAGGTACAAATCGCCTCACAATCACCGGAGATAGCAACCAAGCTGTCTAGGTGGCGGCAACCACCAAGAGCAACAAGCGAATCCCATAGCAAAAACACGAACGCCAAGTGCCTCTAGATGCAATCACTCAAGCAATGCACTTGGATTCTCTCCCAATCTCACAAAGATGATGAATCATTGATAGAGATGAGTGGAAGGGCTTTGGCTAAGCTCACAAGGTTGCTATGTCAATGCAAATGGCCAAGAGAGTGAGCTTGAGCCGGCCATGGGGCTTAAATAGAAGCCCCCATGAAATAGAGCCGTTAGGCTACTCACTGCACTGAACACGGGGCGACCGGACCCTCCAGTCATATCGACCGGACGTAGGACCCCAGCGTCTGATCGTGCGATGCACGCCACGTGTTCCTTCTCTTTAAATATTGAGCGCCCGATCGCAACGGTTAAGTAATGACCGGAAGCGCTGCTACGAAGTGACCGGACGCTGGACCTCAGCGTCCGGTCGTTTCCAGTAAGCATCCAGAAGTGAGAAATCACGATCGGACGCGTCCGATCATGCTCGACAGGACACACCCAACGTCCGGTCACTCAACGTCATCATACGTCAGACTGACCGAACTCAGGCCCTGAGCGTCCGATCAGTTTTCGCGCCAGCGTCCGGTCATGAGACCGAAACAGCGCGCCCTCTGCTGCCACTGACCGGACGCGCCGATCCAACCGAGACCAGCGTCCGATCACTTATAGTGACATCCATCTTTTCTATATAGGGCGCCGGTGAAGTTTATAACCCTTGCTCAAATGTGCCAACCATCAAGTATATCACCTTGTGCACATGTGTTAGCATAATTTCACAAACATTTTCAAGAGTATTAGCACTCCACTAGATCCTAAATACATATGCAATGAATTAAAGCATCTAGTGGCACTTTGATAAACGTATTTCGATATGAGTTTCACCCCTCTTAATAGTATGGCTATCGAACCTAAATGTGATCACACTCACTAAGTGTCTTGATCACCGAAACAAAATAGCTCTTACCATTTATACCTTTGCCTTGAGTTTTTTGTTTTTCTCTTTCTTCTTTTCAAGTCCAAGCACATGATCATTACCATGGCATCACCATCATCATGTCATGATCTTCATTTGCTCCACCACTTGGACTAGTGCTACCTATCTCATAACCACTTTTGATAAACTAGGTTACCACTTAGAGTTTCATCAATTCACCAAAACCAAACTAGAGCTTTCACATATGCATGGAGTATTAAATATAGACAAAAAATAACTAATTGCACAGATTGTAACTACTTTGCGAAAAGAATCTTTTAAGCCTAATTGGTTCATGATTTGACAACAAGGTGCTACAGTAACACATGTGCAAATGATAGATTAATTAGGCTTAATAAATTCATCTCGCAGTTTACTGACGAATTCTGTAAGTTGTTTTTTATTAGTATCCGAACACCCCATGCGACATCCCCATATGACACCCAATGTGATACCCCAAAACTTTACACCCAGGAACTAAACAAGACCATAAAATCCTCACTAAGACTGGCCTAACCTGTACAATTCATGAGTAGCTGATTAGCCGCTTCTGACACATGAGGTGCACACACATTTAAGTTCACATATTCATCCCGGTTCACATACACACCAAGTCCACATACATTACATAGAACAAAATACGAAGCATATGAGAATCACACTTAACCTTCTTTTACTCCTTGTGCTCATTGAATCCTCCTTTTGTCCTTGTCCATCACAGAAGCAAGTGTTTGCTCTATGATCGAAGAAAACTCAACGAAAATTGACTCAAACTGATTTGAGCCACTTTCTGACCTACACATGCATGTATGGCAGCAGAGAAAACTATCATAAAAAGGGTGTACCCAGTGCAGAGAACTCCCGCTCTGTACGGAGTCTGAGAAAGGGTGTTAGTGGCAAGCCTTACCCTCGTCTGTGCAATGCGAGGAGACCGCGAAGAGAAAACTATCATAGAATCGTCCAATTTATACAAGATCAAGTATGATTACCCCGCTAAGAACATTGGCACACGTATACCATCACTTATATAAACCCGATAGTCCGTCGATTGTCACGAAGGACGTCGAATAAGCCACATCAAAACAAAGATCATACTCGATTAAGCAAATACACATCACATACAAAAAGTTTGCAGCTAAAATAATACTACAATTGAGTTCACAAATATTTAGTACAATACTGAGTTCAAATCTGATTAGAGGAAAGAAAACAACATAGCTTTGAAATGCTAACAATAACATAAGTTCAAAATATAAAGCTAGCTTAAATGACATCCTCCAACAAAAGCATAGATGAGAAACATCTACATATTTTCGACAGCAGCACAATAGGCACTTGTTTTAGCCATAACTGAAGATCTAAACATCCAACAAAGGTGTTCTTAGACTTTTTAGAAATCTTATGAAATTACCTACAACTTTCTTATTCTCACCTAGAGCTGATTTAAAAGTTAACATGGTCAAACAACATGAAAAAGCATTTCTGTCTAGACTTCGACAAAATCCAACACTGAGCTTTAGATATTTGTAACTATAGTTCTAGTCCACCAAAAGTTATGTTATTTAACATTTAAAAATGCCTAAGAAAAGTACTACAACTCTCGTTTCCACCAAGAGTTGATTTAAGGGCTAACTAGATAAAAGAAAAGTACAACCTATCAGATCTGTACATAACACATGCAAAACCTAACATGGAATTTGTAAATTCCATAACTCCCAAACCAGTTAGCCTAAAATCATGAAACTTTAGGACAACAAAGATCAATAAGTTATCTACAACTTTTGTATAGACCCACATTCACAGAAAACATCATTTACATTAAAAAACAGTGGCACAACAGAAACTAGGTCTGCAGCCATTTCAACATATAAGTAGAAAGGTTGTTTTCTTGTTTCTTTAACAAGATCACACATTTTTCTAAAAAAAAATTTAAAACAAAAACCAAAAACTAAAACTCGAACAAGGCTAGGTATTAAATTTAGTGGTCTGTAACTTGCTATTTTGATTTAATAAAAACAACCACCGTGCGAAGAAAAAAAAAACTACCAGAGCTATTATGAGAGATAAGGTAATTAGAGTGCAATCTATGTTTTCATTCAACAAAATACAAAATACAGAACTAGTACCCTCTCCATTCTAATTTCTAGGTCGTTTTTGCTTTTATAAATTCAGAACCAGTATTTTTATTATATATCTAGACATATCATATATCTAGGTGCATAGCAAAAATTATGTACCTAGAAAAGCTAAAGCGACCTATAATTTTGGACACGTTTTGGCTTTCTAGATATATATAATTTTTGTTATTCACTCAAACATACACTATGTAGTTACATAGCAAAAACAATGTATTTAGAAAAGCCAAAATTCTTATAATTTGGTACAACGGGGTACTATTTTGATGCTCCAAAACTAGTTTTTTTTCCTTTTTTTCTTAGTTGTACTTTCCAGGGTTCAACTGTGGTGACAAAGACGGTAATTAAAATTCACCACAAGCATGTAGGTTGTTCCAATAATCATGAGAATAAATGTGAAATTGAAACCTATGTGTAAATGACATAAATGTTGCTGGTACTTCATCCACCAATGGCACAATGGGACTTTAAGCTGATTTGGTGGTCCTTACCCTCTTCTTTGGCGGTTCTCTAAGTTCTCCTTCCAGTCCAAAATGTAAGTCATTCCGGCTTTTCTAGATACAGATAATACAAACAATTTTATTATGTATCTAACACAATGTATATCTAGATACATAGCAAAAACTACATAGCTAGAAAAGCTAAGCTAGAACGACTTACAATTTGAAACAGAGAGAGTACATAATCTTCTCATCAACACCTACATGTTCATTCTCTAGTAGACCATGTTTGGATGCATGTGTATTCACCTCAATCCACATGTGGAGTGGAATGGAATGGAATTTAGTTCAATTCCACTCCAATTCACTTCAATACATGTGGAGTAGAATTTAGTGCAAGGGCAGCATAAAAACACAATATTAACACATGTGTTGAATTTCAAAATGCCATTCAGTGATTTGGTAGGATCACAATATTAAGTGAACATGTTGATGACCTTTGTCTTTGTTTACCAAACATCAACACTTGGTCTGATTTTACTTTTGTAAAAGTTTCAAGAACATCGTAGTATTGGATGTGTGCAACATCCAAATAACCTGTAGGGCACTGGTCTACAATTGATTCAATAAGATTCTTATAATATATTTCCAATCAGAATCGACAACCTTCTCTATGGAAAAATATCTCACACCCTTTGTGGCTTTCTCATGATTGCCACGAAGTTTAATTTTGAGCAAATAAATTGTATCTGGATCCATCCTGAAAGCAAAGACAACCTGATGCATGATCATTGCTAGGTAGACAAAACCAGAAAAATACAGATGCTCAACTCACCCTTAAGCCATTCATGATGCTTTTGTTGTTGCACATGCGCCATTGCTAGGAGAGGCCAACCCGGGGCCTCTGGGCAAGCACACAAGTGCGCCGCCACATGAAGGTAGACCTGTGCCTCGGGTTAAGTCCACCATCGGGCCAAAGCCGCACCTCCATCATCGGGCCAGCACACCTCAAACCATCGCTCAAGCCTGGCTCAGGCCGTGTCGCCGAGTGAGCAAGACTTCGAGCCGTCACCCACAACTGCCCTTGTAGCGACACATGCATGCCCTCACGCCACAGGGTGAGGCCGACCTAGGTCACCACATGATCAGCCCCAAGCACCGTCAGGTGAGGCCGCCCTGGGCAAGGGTGCCTGCACCCTATTGCGATGCCTGCCATAAAGATGCCGTGACTAGCCTCGCCTCAGGTCATCACACGATTGGCCCCATGCACCGCCAGGTCAGTCCACCTTGGGTGACCATGCCTTCATCTTGTTGTGATGCCCGCCATAGGAGCACCACTATCTTCACTAGTCATGGTGTTGGCCTCCATCTCCATGGCCGCCTGATCTAGGGTTTAGAGAGGCTGGTTCACATGTCCGCACTAGATGGTTCAAGCAATATTGGGAGAAGGCCAAATGGTTAGGGATAAATTTTGTCCATATGGCAAAAGAACTAACTCAGTCCACACAGCCAACTAGCAGAAATAGGATGAAATTGAACAGCAGTGTAAATTTAGGGATGGACAATCAAGTGTATATCAAATAGAGAAATTCAAGCTTTGCAAGGGCCATGCAAGGAAGACCCCAATTATATGGGTCATATATAAGTGTCAAATTGGGAACTACTGTTCACACAATAGCTATAGAGCTGGCCAGGCGCCCAGACCAGATTAGAATATCTATTAGTTTGTTGTCAGAGTAATGGCCAAACCACCGGCCATACAAAAGCATGATCCACGTACATAAATATGAAGCCACATAAATCTCAATCAGGTCGGCATGCCTTGCGCTGGTCACTCTCCTTGCTCAATTTCCGCTGACTCACTTGAGCTAGGCTCATCTTTGAGTTCGTTATTTGGGCTGCTGCGCAAGATCAAGAAACCACTTAGTAATATCATATTTATTACAACAGTATCAACTGCTTACAGAAAAGGTGTAGTATCATACAGGACATAAATAAAGGATTGTGTAACCCATTTGACTAATTCATCTGTGCCAAGATATTTCAAAATCAGGCAAATGGCAATGGCCCCAGCAGCACAAGGGTCATTCGGCTAGCTGCGCTGCAGCAGCCAACCAGCAAAGGACAAGCAAGCAAGCAGCAACAGGAAGCCAGCGGTGGCAGCAGCTTAAATGTGGAGCGAACAGGGCAAATAAAACTGAGACGAACCACAATTTGATTTCATTTCGGTTACAGCATGATACATTCATTTTCAGAAGGCAATCAGCAGTACCAAGAAACACTCCTGTAACATTACTTCTACATTAAGACATCTTCCCTGATGGACCAGATACATTTATGCAGAACACAATTCTAGAATTGTGACTAAGCAAGAGCACCTAGACAAATAGATGAATGTGTACTGCATACAGCAGGGCCAGAATCCAGAGACAACATTATGGGAAAAGGGCAAACAACTCTATGTCCAGGTAATGCAACTTAAAAAGTATGCAGGCAACCTTTTTTTAAAAAGGCAGGCAACCAATTAGTCCTACACATTTGAGTTGAGCAACCATCCAAAAGTTGGTGCTAAACAGGGATGCTAGAAAAATGTTGATACATGGGGGTCTCACCATAATCAAACATAGATGATTATGCATCCACTATTTATGTAATCACAAAGAATAAACAGTTGGGGGAAAGAGTTATCGCAACTAACCTTCCGTTGCTATTAGATGATTCATCAGTGATATCTTTAATAGCTTGATTCAGTGCATGAAGAGCTATCTTCTTAACCTGCCGTTGCAGATCGACAAGACACAGAATTTAAATTTAAATATCTAGATTAATAAGTCCAGAAAGATAAGAATGCCCAAATAGAGAGGAATAGAAGCTGAGGCAGACAAAAATCGAAATAATATACACAACATTTACAATCATAAAAAGAATTAGCAAATGTTACAGGAGTATGGACAGAGTCAGTGACCGACCTCTAGTTTATCTTCATTCACCCTATGCCACTTCGGAAGCAGACGGAATTCTTCTGTTAACCTGATGCACTCTCGCACATTTTCCGGAGAAACAAAGTCAAGTGCAACCTTTATGCAAGACTGCCCAATAAAAAGATGTCACTGATTAGCAGCTAATTTGATTAAGGAGCATGACACTGATGGCAGTGGGGACGGACAGCTGTTTCTATGTCCTGTCATGTCATACCTTCAAATTTCTAACCTGGTGGGGACATCCTGCTGGGATAAATACTGCCTCACCTAGCTTCTGTTCAAATGTCCAAGGCTCGACTCCTGCAAAAGTAGCATGAAAACCAGGAAATATCACTAGGGTGAAGTTCAAGTTCCAAAAGATATAGAGGTAATTAACTAACCATATTCTTCCTT